>NC_138972.1:93065000-93767500 GCF_055761805.1 Camellia sinensis
TTCTAAATATTTTATTGAATATTTTATCTAAGTACATAATATTTTTTTTCTGATAAGGATCCAACTTCTCTCTAGTTAGAAGGGGTTTACCTAATGGGTGTGACTTGAGGTCTGAGAGTAAGGATGAGCAAATAATCCGTAAAATTTACAATTCGATTTTGTTCAATCTAATCCAATAGATTTGGATTGATTTTTTGAATCTGTGATTCGATTTTAGATTGAAAAATTAAAAAATCGTGTTTCATGCATCGGCTTTGGATTACACTTTACGGTTCCGGATTACAATCGATCCGGACCGTATGCAACTTAGACTATATTCATATCATATATCCTTGATACATAAAATTGTATATCTTATATTATCATACCTTTTATATTCATATCATATACCTGTGTAATTCGGTGTGAAATTGTTGCTATAAAGCTGCTGCTATGAAATTTTGTTGCTATTGTTGTTTTATTTTTTTTTAGTTTTAGTTTTAGTTTTGTAATGGTTGGTGGAATCAATTTTAATTAATTTATTTTTTAATTTGGTGATTGTTATTGTTATTGTGAAACTAGATATTATGTTTGTTTAAATTAATGGTAGAACAATATGTATATTTTTGTTTTGAAAAATTATGAAATGAAAATATTATATGATTTTTCCTTATTAATAGATTATGTGAATCCGTGATTCCAAACCGAAGCAAATCATGTTTAAATGGTTTGGTTCGGATTGGTTCCACAATTTAAATGAATTGGAAATGGTTTGGTTCGGATTAGTTCTACAATTTAGATGAATTAAATTGGTTCCAATTGTTATGGTACTGTAGACAACGGATTGATTATGGTTTTATCCTGAACCGAACCAATCTGGACCTTGCTTATCTTTACCTGGGAGTGTACTCCTTCTTGGTCTCAAGTTTAACTCCTACTAAGTTCTATCAACTCCTGGAAGCGACGCTTGCGGGCTTTGTCCAATCTATGTGGAGGGGGTGCTTAGTATCAGTCTCGAGTTTAGTTGACGAGAGGGAGAATTATGAGCCGGTTATGGGCCGAGTTAGAGACCGAGCAAATTGGAAGCCCAATGGTACATTGGGCCGTGATAACTTTGGATTTGCCCGGAGTCGGGGCTGCTTAGAGATGGATCGAGCCACTTGGATTCGCGCAGGTGATAACTGCGCAACTTGAGTTGCTCGGTCAAGAGCTCGCATCGTTAGCCCAGTTGAGAAGCTTGTGCCAGAAGCCCGGCTGGATGGCCTTTGGTTGACCGGTTTGACCTGTCTGAAGGTCGGCTCCGCCGGAATGCTGCTGGGCATGGCTGGAAAGGATCTCAGTTCTTGGAGCAATTGGGCATGGAACACAGCATAGCCGTCCACAGCCGAGAAGATTCAGCCCGGCTGCCGAGCTCCCAGTAGAGTGGGCTGGCAATCGGGTTAGGTGATGTTCAGCAAGATTTGTGCTGACAGATGGGATAACAGGACCATGTGTCGAGAGATCACTAGGAGTAGATTTGGGGCACAGAAGGTATATAAGCAAGTCTGTGCCCTCCATGCCTGGACAGATGAACATTTGGTGAGACATACACTAAACACTCAACACTCTCCCTTCTCTCTATTTCACCCTCAGGTGTGTGCTAACTTGATCGTCGGAGGGGTTTTCCGGCCACACACCGCCGGGTAGCTCACCGCCGTTGTGCGTGCAGGTGATCGGATAGAAACGGAGCTCGGAAGCAAGGAGTGCAGGCTGGCCTGAATATTTGCTCCCCGTACAATTGGCGCCGTCTGTGGGAATCTGACAGACAGAACCTTGTCTTCTAGGCTCATCTGATCGCCATCCATGGCAAACATCGAGGAGATTCCACTGTCCGCCGTCGACGGAGTTACCCCGGAGTCGGGCAGACGGAGAGAAGGACATCCTACCATCATTCCTCCGATGGCGGACCTGGAGATTTCTCCAGGAGGACATTCAAGAGATCCGCGGGATAAGCGCGGAAGAAGTTATGGTCATTCACGGAGTCCAGACGGTCATCGGCGGCGGTGAGAATCATATGCTAGACGTCTGGAACACAAGTTAAGGGACCAGGACGCCGTCATCCGGCGAATGGCGGCGGAGATGGAGGAGCTGAAGCGGCATGTCAAAGAAAAGGGTGTAGCTGGAGAGGGTGACCACAGTGAGTGCACCCAACCCCGCCGTTCAAGCAGTCAGAGCCAGCGGCATACGCCGTCTATCTCGATCACTAGAAGTTACAAGGTTGAAGATTCCGACGCGTACGAAGAGAAATCCAGCGCGCAAGATAGTACCTACCGACCCTCACGTCCGGCGACGACGTCGAGGTATTCTTATTCTGCTCATTCAGAAGATTTGCGGGCAGTTTTGAAGGAGCGGGCTCGCTGGCGCGAGGTTCAAAGGGTGCCGGCGTTCCAGCGGCTATCCTATGGGGTTCATGCCAGCGAGGAGGTCGGAATGCCTCTACCCTGCCCAGCCGTGCCTCTCCTTGTAGATACAGACTTGGCAAGGCTGAGTGCCACTCCATTTTTCGTGGATATTGAGACCGCACCACTTCCGGCGGGCTTCCACCATCCTAAGTTCATGCTCTACGACGGAAAAACCGATCCCTATATGCATGTAAGCCATTTCCGACAGGTCATGGCCGGATATAGGCGGAATGACGCTCTTATGTGCTTGATCTTCCCGTTGAGTTTGGGCGAGCTAGGTTTGAAATGGTTCGAGAGGCTACCGGAGGGGAGCATTGAAAGGTGGCAGCAGTTGGCCGAAGCCTTTGTGACGCGCTTCAAAACCAACACCAAAACACCAAAGGAAGTTGATCACCTCCTGAGTGTCAAGATGGAACCGAGCGACACGTTGAAGGCATACAACTCCAGATATTGGGAGACCTTCAACGAGATTTTGGATTGCCCGACCAACCTTGCGATCACACAATACAAGCGAGGTCTCCCGGTCGGACATAGATTGCGGGACTCGCTTACCATGCACCAGCCGACATCCATGGGACAACTAATCCAACGCATCAATGAGCACATCCGAGTGGAGGATGATGCGTCAGCATCTACCGTGAAGGCAACTCCGGTAGCAACAGACAAGCGATCAGCTGGCAAAGTACACGTGATCGGGTAGGAGGCCAGCCGATCCAGCGACCGTGCTGAGGACTCGGACCGTGGCACTAATCGCAAAAACCGCGGTAGGGGACGTCGGAATGACCAGGATGACTACCCCCGGGATGATGTAGCCGATGCTAACAGAAGGTTGAAAGCAAGGACAGGCATCACCACGGTCTTCAAGATTCTAATCTATCGCATACTTAGTGAAATCTGTGACGAGGAGTATGTCCGATTTCCTGCTAAGTTAGGCGACGGACAGAAGGGCTTCAATCCGCGGTACCGTTGCACGTTTCACCGGAAGCGCGGCCATCGGACAGAGGATTGTTTGCTTTTGAGGCAACATTTGGAAGAGCTAGTCGCAGCCGGACACCTGGACCTTTACATTGATGGCGGTGTGAAGGCCAATCAAGCTCCGGTTGATCCGCGGGGATCGGATGACCGAGATGCGCCTCCCCAAGGGGTTATTAATGTCATCCACGGCATAGTGGAACCGGCGCGTGTATGCGAACTCCGAGGAATGATCAAGAAGGCAGGACACATGAGGGAAGTTTTGTCGGTTCAGCCTGCAATCAAAAATGGAAAAGACCGAAGAGAAAGACGTAATCTGTTTCTCCTCAAGAGACCTAGAGCGCATTCAGACGCCGCACAACGATGCCCTAGTGGTAACACTCCGCGTCAAATAATTCGATGTCAAACGGATCTTGATCGATCAGGGAAGCTCGGTCAAGATCATGTACTATGACGCTTTCAAACAACTCAAGCTCCGGGATACAGATTTGGCCCCGGCAACTTCGCCACTGGTCGGCTTCAACTCACAACCGGAGTGGCCTTTGGGAAAGATTATCCTGCCGGTTAAAGCGGGATCCGTTGTCAAACAAGTGGAGTTCTGGGTGTTGCAAGTGCCATCCACTTATAATTTGATCCTTGGAAGGGGATGGCTTCACGCTATGCAAGCAGTAGCGTCGACCTATCACCAGGTGATAAGATCCCCTCGGTTATGGGGGCAATCGAGGAAATTTGGGGCGATCAAGTCATGTCGAAGCAATGCTTCGTGGCGGTCAACGGGAGCCGAGTTGCCAAAGGCTTCGTTCAAATGATTGAGGGATCGGGAGACCGGGGAGTACTTGACGATGTGGGCACCAAGGCCGAGGACAAAGCTGTCGAGGAATTGGTGGAAGTGCGCATCGATACAGAGCATCCGGACAGGTTCTTCTTGCTCGGCTCAGGCCTTACAGCCCAAGAAAGGACCGACATGGTTGAATTTTTGATGGCCAATATCGAAGTCTTTGCATGGTCACCTTACGACATGCCCAGTCTCGATCCAAGTTTTATATGCCATCATCTCAATGTCTTCCCCAGAGCAAAGCCGGTCATTCAGCGCACAAGGAGATCGGCGTTGCATCACGCCGAGGTAGTTGCTGAGGAGGTGAAGAACTTGCTTGAAGCGCGAGCAATTCAGGAAGTGCACTACCCTCAGTGGATTTCAAACACGGTTGTGGTACCCAAGAAGAATGGGAAGTGGCGAGTTTGCGTTGACTACAAGACCGTCAACTGAGCTTGTCCGAAAGACAGCTTTCCTCTGCCTAGAATAGACCAGCTTGTAGACTTGACGGCTGGGCATAACAGGCTCAGTTTCCTGGACGCCTACCGTAGTTACCATTAGATTGCCATGCATGGGCCCGACCGAGAGATCACCTCGTTTACTACACCAAGGGGACTCTTCTGCTACCGAGTCATGCCTTTTGGTTTGAAGAACGCCGGGGCAACTTTTCAGAGGATGGTGACCAAGATGTTCGCTCCGCTGTTGGGCCGGACAATGGAGGCTTATATTGATGATATGGTGGTTAAGAGCCGGCATCAAGCAGACCATTTGTCCGATTTGGCCGAGATGTTCGCCATTCTCAAAAAACACAAGTTACGCCTGAATGCGTCTAAGTGTGCCTTCGACGTGGGATCCGGAAATTTTTTGGGTTTCTTAGTCACGAACTGAGGTATCGAAGCAGACCCTACACAAATCCGAGCTGTGCAAGAGTTAGAACAGCCTAGCTCGGATAAGAATGTGCAGCATCTGGCTGGAATGGCCGCCGCCTTAACCGATTTATAAGCCGGTCATCAGATCGCTGCCGCCCTTTTTTTCAAGCCTTGAAGTCAAAGTTCTCATGGGATGAAGAGTGTGACCAAGCTTTGGCCGAGCTCAAGGAGTATTTGTCTTCCGCGCCGTTGTTGGTCACACCGAAACCCGGAGAAGAACTTTACCTTTATCTGGCCGTATGCAGCATGCAGTCAGTGCAATGCTTGTCCGGTCGAAAGGAATCAAACATCTACCCATTTTCTACGTCAGCAAAACCTTGCTACCGGCGGAGTCGAGGTACTTACCGCTGGAAAAACTTGCGTTAGCATTGATGATGGCTTCAAGGAAGTTGGCACACTATTTCCATGCCCATACCATCATCGTCTTGACCGAGTTCCCTCTCAAAGCTTTGTTCGAATGGGAAGACTTCTCCGGTCGGATTCTTAAATGGGCGGTCGAATTTGGACAGTTTGACGTGAAGTTCCAGCCGCGCACAGCCATAAAAGCCCAGACTCTGGCCGATTTCGTTGCTGAATTCTCACCTGGAACTCATCCGGCATGCCCGGTCAATATGGCCGTGGCAGATTGTAGACGTCCCCGAACGCCCCGGGAGGATGAGGTCCCGTTTTGTTCGTATTTGGGCTCACTACATGTTCAGACTCTCAAATTGTCACGGTTCTAAATTTGAACCAAAGAGTCCAAATCCGGCAAATCGTTTTGAGAAAACAGATTTTGAAAGAAGTGCCAAACATGGACTGCTTTGCCAGATACAGAGTCGCCACCTAAATATTTTATTTTTAGGAAATTTAGGAAACCTTGACTCGTTGCCTAAGGCCACGTGTCTGTAATCACCAAAGTTGCCTCGGCTCGGGAACTTGGGTACCATTGGGGAAGGTCACTTCGTGAGCACCCCCGCTCGCCCGATCAAAGATTGGCCTCTACTAACCGTGATATTTATTTTTGAAAATATTATGCGTTCTTATTCCGGTTATTAGCCTAGATTTACTATGTGATGCGCACAGCATACAAGTATAGACTGGGTCGCCTGAATTGGAACAAAACATTTCATGTTTGTTTATTTGAAAATGGTTTGATGGTGCTACCCGTAAGTAGGCTAAGACGTGGATTTGCCAACCTCGGGTGGGCTTAGAAAAGATGGTTTTGCCACTTATCTAGTGGGCTTAAAACTTACAGTCAACGCATTTATTCCAATTCAAATAATCCAACCTTCACCCACAGGCATTCAAGCAGTTATATCACATAAGCATATAGCCTCATGGTAAGCATGCTATCATGGCAGTCACTCACACGCATGCAAGGATGCTAAAGCATAAAACTTACCGAGTACTCCAAGCCAAAACAAAAGCTATGTTAGAAATCTATGCATGATCCTAACTATGCAGAAATGCCTAATGCAGCACATGCAAAATGCAACTAAGATAGGCTCGGCTATTCTAAAGATGGCATGTGAAATGCTACAACTAACATGTATTCAACTTGGAATTGAGATACAAATGCAGTTAGTATGATGCGCCGAGCCCGGTGCATGCAAGACAGATGAATAAATGCAAGCATGCTGTCATACTGTATGCTAATCGAAACATGCCCTAATCTAACCATCATAAGCTGATAAATAAAAGGGAGAAAGACGTGGGGTTAGAAGACATACATCACACACACGCACACTTATTACAACATTGCCCTCGCGCAGAGGGTCCGAATAAATAATACAGTCCCAAATGAATAAATAATACAGTCCCGAATAAATATAGAATCCTAATTAATTAACACATTAATCTAGGAAAGTAGTAAATTGGCACGCAAATCCATGGACCGCCTCAGCTCTGTTCCAAATGATGAATGATGCATGCTCGGGTTGCCTTGTGCGGAGAATCCCTTGGGATGCCCCGGTTTGCCTCTGTTTGCAATTATTCTTGGGATGCGTGCCAGGCTCCGGAAGGTTGTTGATTTCTGATTTGCTGCAACAGAGAGCAACAAAGGGGCATGGCAAAGTATTTTCACATATGTATGCATGACTACTCTTCAGGGAGTGTAGTCCTCGATCCTCGTGCCACCAATCACGCATCTCGATGCATGATGGTCGAGAAGTCGAATTGCATGACTCAATATGAAATGAATGCACATATGGACACATCAAGGCCTAGACTCCATCATGGATAATCCGGAGTGTCGGCGACCGGGAATTGAGACACGTTCCGTCACTCGGAGTACGAAACGTCCCTCGTTTCCTGTGCTTGGGCTAACTTCTATCCCAAACACTATGCAATATGCATGATATGCATGAATGCAATCCTAATATGCAACCTAGCATACACAATGCTATGAAATGGCATACACGATGCACGATGTAACGAGGCATACACAATGCTCTAACATACAACCTAGCATACGCAATGCTATGAAATGAAATGGCATACACAATGCCTAATGGGCTTACACTAACATGAGTGGACCTCAGCCACATTCACATCAATAGCCAGTAGATGAAAATGAGACTCTCAAAATGCGTACACGCATGCACGCAAACCGAGGATCGAACCTAAGGCATAGAATGCAACTCTAACAAGGCATGGTAAGGCATGAAATATGGCATACAAGCATGTAATTCCAGCACTGAAATATGATGCTAAACAGCCCCGAAACATGGAAAGATGGCACCCGATGCATGAGATGAAACCCGAAACTCAAAACTAGGCACATGGAATGACTTATAGCTATACAAAACATGCATTATTTGATCATGAAACATGAAGACAGAGCCAAGGAAGTCCCAAAACATGAACATTTCCAGTTCAAAGCATGGCCAAAAGATGCTAGCATGGTGGACAAAAATAGCATGCAATCTTGACTAGCAAACATGGTTTACATGGCAAGTATATGAAGCAAATGTAATCTCACCAAACCAGAAAAAATCAGTGAATAAATCATGTGAAAATAGGCCCGAATAACCACTGATATGCAACCATGGTATGCAAAAATAATGAGCTCCTTTAGAGGGCCATGCAAGGAGTTATTAAGCACATGCAAGGTAGACATTTAGCATGGAATAAACAACTATAAAAATCAAATATGGTAGTCCTAAAACTCACCAAATTGACCCTGGAAAGTGACTTCAAAGCATGCAAGGTAGGGTCTCTTTGGAAGGCCAAAATGACCACCAAACAAGTCAAGGAGAGAGGGGGTCACCCCCCTCTGATTTGGAGGCTCAAAAATAAGGGACAATCAAGCATACAAGGAAGCATATGACCTCGAACAAGAAAATTACCTTAATCAAACATGAAGATGATGTCAAAATGAGACTTTTTCCAGTTTATAACAAGTCTAAAAAATGAACATAAATAGGGCTAATCTATCATGTAAAAATGGCCCTAAAAGAGAGAATAGAGACAAGGGACAGAATCTGGCCCCAAACAGTGAAGAGCCCTTCAACAAAGTTGAAGAGGGGCTCAAAATGAAGCACTTTACAGTTTACATCAATCCACAAAAATGATCACAAATAGGGCTAAACTATCATGCAAGAAAAAGGCCTAAAAAAAGGATAAAGACACAAGTGGTAGCATCTGACCTCGAATGGCAAAGAGCCCTTCAACAAAGTTGAAGAGGGGCTCAAAACAAGACATTTCACAGTTTGTGACCAAGTCCAAAACAGCTCAAAAATAAGCCTAAAATATCATGCAAAGAATAGGCCTAAAAGAGAGATAAAGAGGCAAGTGGCAGTAGGAGACCTCAAACAGCAAGAGGTCCTTGATCAAACATGAAAAGGAGCTCAAAATATGACTATTTCCAGTTTGGGTCGGAGCCCAAAAATGCAAGAAATAAAGGCTAAGAAAGCATGCAAAATAGGGCAAGAAAAGAGGAAATAGGGACTCACCCTTGTAGCCTAAGTCTCCAGCAGCTTTTGGTCCAAATTTCTGAGCTTCCAACCTTTGCAAATGGCCTCCAAGTTGCTGGAATGGAGTGTCTAGGTGTGGTGCTATGAGTTGGTGTGTAAATGGTGCAAGACTCTTGTGGCTTTAAGGGTTGAATGAGAGAGATAGGGAGTGTATGTATCAATGGTGCCTTAGCTGATTTTCTAACCCTTCAAAATGGAGCTGGGGTGTTGGTTTTATAGAGGGAGAGAGGCCAAGGAAATGGGAGGAAAAACTAATTCAAATTTCCCCCCCAAAAGGCACCCCCCTGGATACAAAATCTGGGGGGAAACAGAGGGTACAGCTGGAAGGCATTTGGAGAGGGGATTCTGGCCGGCCAGGTTCAAAAGGTTCAGGTGGCCGGCCGGCCACCCTCCCTGGCCGGCTGGCCCGGGGTCAAAAGGGTCAATGAAAATCGCTGGCCAGCCACCCCAAAAAGGTGGCCTCCCATGTGTGCACAACACAAATATGTGGTCAAAACTCAGAAAATGTGAACCAAGAAGGAGAAAAGCCAACTTTTTAGAGGGGTTCAAAAGGGTCAAGGACAATTACTGGCCGGCCTATACATATTGGTGGCCTCCCAGGTGTGTACAACACAAATATAGGGTTTAGGGCTAAAGAAAGTGGCCCCGGGGTGGTCAACATTAGCTTTTTAGTGAGGAAAACGGGCGACAGAGAGCGATGAAGAAATAAAGCTGGCTTTTCAGAACAATTGCTGGCCTCCCACCCTCCTACAAGATTTCTAACAATGAAAATAAGGTCTCCACCAAAAATGAACCAAAACTGATGCAAAACGGAGGTTCGGAGACCGAAACGCGCGGCCCAGGGCCCCGAAAATGGGCTGTTAAGCACCAGAGGTGGCGTTTGACCACGAAGTTGGTCTCTCGAGCCACAGTGTTCCTCAAAAGGGAGGAAATAAGGTGTATGCCAAAAACTGGAGCAAACAGAGTTGGTTAGGCGGTCCCGAATCGAGGCACACGGCCGTCGGCTCTGAAAAATTGGAAACCGGGCTCCAAATGAAAAAAATGGCCTACGACCACGAAACGTAGCCTACGGCCACTGAGAGATGATCTACGAGACCTCTCTTTCCCCTCGGGAAGAGAAAATAGAGAAAACAGAGCCTGGTTCGCAAATCGAGGCAAGACGCGAAAGAGTCCGAAAGTCCAGAGGTAAGGTTTGTAGCCGGGACTCTGAAACTTCTGAACGAACACAATATGCAATATCACCGAGCGCTCAATCAGTGACGTCTGAGTCTTAAGGTCGGTCAAAAATGGGGTGTCTATAGTTGCCCCTCTTTGACAGAACTCGGAAGTCATAAGTGACGGGAGTGAATGTCAAAGCCCAGAGACGATCTATTTTTGACAAGGCCGAAGACTTAGACAAACAGGCGAGATAAACAGAGACGTGCCCGCAGGCAGGGGGGCAAAATGCAACTGGCAATGCAAGAAGCTGAAGGTAACTCAATGATCATGCAAATGCAGCAAGCTGTAATGAAGCACATATTCACAATAGATGCAACAGTTTTAAGCAAGAATGCAAAGCAACAACTACATTTCATGCAGTTAAGAATGCGGAGAATTATTCAATTCTCGCTACGTCTCACACGGAGAAGATACAATACCTGCACGGTTCGTCTGGTCATACCAGCCTCAAATGAACCGTACATACAATATCGTGCCTTGAAAAGAGAGAGACTCAACAAGCGCAACAATGTTAACAACATGTTTTCAAAACGATATTGAATGCAGACAATCGCGGCGTCGATAGAACAGTGCATCGTAATGCGAGGAGTAACGCGCGTGACAACGCGGGTTAAGCATGAGGGTATGACAACACCCGTGAAACGTGCACAATAGTATGGGTGGTGTGCATGAGAATGCAAGTGATGTGCATATTAATGCAGAACAAGTGTGAACTCGAATGCGAATTTGTCGTAAAACGACGAGCAAAGAAATGCAAGTTTTTGATGAGGGCTACTCAATCGCGACCTCCGGTTTACCTCCTGGAGGGGTCGCAACATGTTCAAAAAGTATACATCTCACTTTTGACGAGTAACGATGGGAAACGCATCGAAAGTTGAAGTTGAAGTTCCGGTAGAGTGGTTTCGCGACGGAAAGTGCACTTCTCTTGTACTTTTTCAGGTCCCGGGGACTCCAATCCTCCCCAAAATTTGCAGAGAGCTTCGTGGGCACTTGGGGAACACCACCGGCCAGCGTTATTTCCAAGGGGAGGCCACCGGCCAGGGTTGAGGGAAAGGGGTGGCTGGCCTGCCCGAAAAGGTGGCTGGCCGGCCACTTTTCCAAAACCGTGGGTAGTTTGGTCTTTTTGCCCTCATTTCTTTAAATCCATTCGGCCAAACACTTTTTCCTCACAACTCCAGCTCCGAAATTGCCTCCTCTACCTTCCTAGAGCATTTTCTCTCTCAGATCTGTGCTCTATACGCGTTTTCCAACGCCCCACGCAAGTTGTTTTCGTGAAATCTTTCAGTTTTCGTCACTTTGGACCGATTAAATTTTGATTTCGGTGCTTCTTTTCTCATTTTCACCACTTGAGGTAAGTTTGTCTCAACATTTGGAAGATTTCCTCGGGGGTTGACTTTTGTTGACTTTTTCATTTCCCGAGAGTTGACTTTTGTTGACTTTTTCCAATTTTGGCTCATTTTGCTCATTTTTGCTCATTTTTGCAGATTTTCTGAAATGACTGGTCATTTCCCTCATGGTGGAGGTCCTCCGGGCGCCGGGGATGATCCCGATGTCATGGCTCTGCCTCCGAGGGTTCGACCCTTCATACTCGAGAGGTACGACCCTCCGACACATGTGCTTTCCCAGGCAGTTTTCTACCATTTTACCGATTTCGATGATCGAGCACCCGATGATCTTTTATTGCGGGAGCCAGAGTCCCACCTCTCCCATCAGGCATGAGAGGTATTTACTTCGCCTTTTTTACATTTCTGCAATGTATCCCGCATTTTTGTACGTTTCATGCCTCTTGCTATGCATATCTACTCTTTTTAGCACGTAGCTTATTCTGACGCTTAGCCCATGATACAGTATTCTGTTTGCATTTTGAACACTTGAATTTCCGATCACGTAGCCCATAACCTGATGGTGAACACACAGCACACACATATGTTGACAGTTGAACACTCAGCCCAAACTCCGAATTTCCAAACACACAGCCTGAATGGATGGTGCACACACAGCACACACTTGACAGAAGGTTGGACACGTAGCCTAGATTAAGGTGAACATGTAGCCCACTGATTTTGAATTTTGAACACACAGCCCAAACACTTGACTTTCTGAACACACAGCCCAGATTGAGGGTGAACACGCAGCCTACTGATTTTAAAATTTGAACACACAGCCCAAACACTTCATGTCGAACACGCAGCCCGAACTTTGAGATGAACACGCAGCCCACTGATTTTGAAATCTGAGCACACAACCCAAACACTTGACGTCGAACACGCAGCCCGAACTTTGAGATGAACACGCAGCCCACTGATTTTGAAATCTGAGCACACAGCCCAAACACTTGACTTTCTGAACACACAGCCCAGATTGAGGGTGAACACGCAGCCCACTGATTTTAAAATTTGAACAGACAGCCCAAACACTTGATGTTGAACACACAGCTCGATCTTTGAGATGAACGCGCAGCCCACTGATTTTGAAATCTGAGCACACAGCCCAAATATTCGATTTGCACGCAGCTCATTGCATTGTATCTGTTTTAGTTTGCACACAGCTCATACATTTCATTTGCACACCGCTCATTTATTTCATTTTGAGACTGAATGTATGTATTCATTCTGAATACAGGTGACCTCCCGTATAGCACGAGGATATGGCTCTGTTACGGCTAGAGAGTGGTATGCTGAGCTTCCGGAGGCTGTCCGGGATTTGGTTGACTTGGTAGGGTTTGGGCCCTTCTGCTCCGGGATATCTCGTTGTCCGGCTAGCAGGACACTGATGGGTGCTTTAGTGGAGAGATGGTGGGACACCACCAACTCCTTTAATTTCTCTGCCACTGGGGACATGACTATGACCCCATTTGACTTCGCCGTATTGACCGGCCTTGATATGGGAGGCTGGGCGATCCCATATGATGAGGACATGGGCCAGTGGGAGGCCGCCTGGATCTACTTGTTGGGAGCTCACCCGCCAGTTGACAGATCTTCGGGCAGGGTTCGATATACTTGGTTTTCCTCCCATTTCCGGAGGGTGGAGATGGAGCCTGAGACTCCTGAGGAGGTAGCCCAGTATGCCCGCGGATTCTTGATGTTCTTCTTCGGGACTACTCTGTTCGCCGATAGGGGGAACACTGCCGGACTTTATCTGTTGAGTGCCCTAGTAGACCTATCACAGGTCCGGCGGTATGATTGGGGTGGCGCCAGCCTGGCCACTCTTTATTGCTATATGAGCGCGACCTCCCGCAGACGGGGGAACATACTTGGCGGTTGTTGGAAAGCCTGGGAGGTACTTTCTGCCCCCTTTGATTTACATTTCTTCTTTCATTCTCTGTACACTGTACACACGGTACACTTTACATTTTGTATCTCTATACTCTGCTCTCAGTATTCTGTATTTATAATTTGCACTCAGCATTCTGTATTCTGATGGCTACTGCCCTGTTTTCAACAGCTATGGATCTATGCGTACTTCCCGACACTAGCCCCGGAGCTCGAGGTGGCAATGCCTCCCATGACCCCTTACTCGCTGGTATTTGAGGGCCCGTACCGACCGAGACCTCGGGAGTCTCTTCTCTATCTACGGCAGTACTTTGACACAGTACGGCCATCAGAGGTATTGCAGAACTCTCAGTTCTTTATGTTTCCAATCTTTGATTTATCTTGCGTATTTACGATTTCTGATCAGCTTATGCGTTGGTTACCCGCAGATCGCATGGCAGCCTTGGGCGCCTTTGGGTAGTGACCTCCGATTCCAGTTTGTCGGAGCCTGGGGTTCCTCTCGGTATAGGATCCTGTTAGAGGGGCTGGTTGGCAGGGCCTGATTTTTAGGGGAGCGCTTTCTGCGCCAGACATGGGCTACCCCGTTCAGGACGTTCCCTCAGCATCCCCAAACGACATGCGGACCGCTGATAGGCTCCCTTCCCAGGGTGTTGTCGACGCCAGGTTGGGTACTGATGCATTTCTTCATCTGGAGCAGGGAGAGTATGCGACTTATCATCACACATACTTGATGCCTTCGTTGACGGGAGTCCGTACCCTGACGAGGAGATCTGCTGGTATGCCCTCATCGGGCCGTGCTCGGGCCGCGGACGTCCCTTCCACTAGCAGGGCTGGTACATCTAGAGGTGGGGTTGGATTGGTTCCCCCGATTCCTCCGACTCATCATCATCCTGGGTGGCCAGACATGCCGACCGAGCTGACGGGATGGCGATTCGGGACTCTCTACTCGATTCCGATAGAGCCTTCCATGTCTGACCACAGATATGTCAGAGATCCTGATTCGTCGCCGGTATGCTTTACAGCTTTGATTTATGACTCAGATACTTGGACATTCATTCCTTTACTGATATTTTGCATTTGTATCTGCAGCCTCCGGTTGAGTATATGGATGAGATGCTCGGGATGATGGCCGCACTCGAGGGCATGGTCTTACGGAGAGAGGCACAGTTGTCCATCATGGGTGTCCAGGTACTCTTTAATTTTCTCGCATTTATCATACTTCCGATGACATGCTGAACTTGATCATTTCACTGCATTGGTAGGTTGCCTATGTAGAGCACATCTGACACACACCACATTCATATACTGTATCTGCATGCACCCTCATTTCATGTAGTTTGCTTGCATTCGTATCTGAAACACACATTTGAGCTGATGTATTCAAACTGCATTTTTTATTTTCAGATGCCTCTGGTATATCAGCCACGGACCGGGCCATCCAGGCCTTCTCGGGGAGTCGGGCCATCTCGACCTTCTCGGGGAGCCGGGCCATCTAGGCCTTCTTGCGGGCCGGGAGAGGGGAGTCATCCCGCAGACGCAGAGCACATATCATAGAGAAGGAGCCCGATGAGGAGGAGGATGAGGAGGAGGAGAAGGCTGCAGATCGTCAGTCAGAGACATCTGTTGACAGAGAGGAGGGTTTCGACCCTAGTTCCGGGAGTGGAGGGGAGGCTGAGGATCCTGAGGATGACAGTTCCGACTCAGATGGTGCCGGTGGTGCAGAGCTTGTTCCGCAGAAGAGGACGAAGAGGGCCTCTTATTCATGCTCTTGAGAGCAATGGTGCAGCTGTTTCCTGCTTTATTTACCTTTTTACTAGTAGTTGTAGCACATTGTACATTATTAGGCTGTTTTATTCTCTGTACAACTTGTACCTTTGTTGTAAAATGTTGTAACAAAAGAAGCATGATGGAATGAAACAGCTTTTTGAAAAAGTGTTGTACTTTATATTCTCAGCATCGCATCGCGTCATTTTGCAAAAAAATGAGATTGAACGGTAAACGTGCATTGTGTATTTGCCAAGTTAGGTAGCGAACCGACACGACAAACTAAATAACCTAACTTACTAAGAAGCAACAAAACCTTAGCAAGTTTACAACTTGATAAGTAAAACACAACAAAATTGATAAACAAAGAGTAACAACTCAAATGCACAAAACTCGGCAACTCGATAAACATGACTCGGTAAACGAAACAGCTCGACCAAGAAAACAACAACTCGATAAGCAAAACAACAACTCGATAAGCAAGACTAAACACCAACTCTATAAACAAAGTACATTTCGGACGATCTGGGTGACGGAACGCATCCGAAACAGAGGGAAATTGAGGCCTTCGACACTTCCGATGCATGGAAATGCTAGGGACTTTCTTCCAAAGGGCAGAACAGGACCAAATACACAGATTGCAGCATGGCCGGCCACCTTTGGGAGCTGGCCGACCAGCTTTTTGCATTTGAGGGGAGAGGGGTGGCCGGCCTACCAGAAAAGGTGGCCGGCCGGCCAGTTAGCTCAGCAACCACCAATTTTTTGACACGTGTCCCCCCGAACATTGCCTTATCTCCTTTAAAGGCCCTAGCTCCGTGGCTCATTCATTTCATCTCAGTTTTGCACCAAAATGGAAGCGTTTCTCGTCGAAAATCTCACAGCTTGGATTGCTTCTTTAGACGGCTCGGAAAAGTTGAACTTCCGGGGCTTTGGCTTGAACGCACTATTTACGCTGAGCCGTACTCCGCTATATCTTCCTTTCCTTCATGTCGTGGCAAGGTTTTGGAACCCGGTAACACATGTCTTTAGCTTTGGCAGGCAAGAGGTATGTCCAACTTTCGAAGATTTTCAAGCTTTGATGGAATCTGAAAGTTATGAAGAGACCTTGCCTCAGTTTCGCTTTGGTCACGCCCAAGCTTTAGGGCGGATGTGTGGACTCACCACGCATGACGCTCGGTCTCTGATCTGTAATGGGGAACTGGACATCCTCGGATTGATTTATCACTTTTCTGATGCCGGTGACCGTGGCGACCATCATTGGCAAGGTTTCCGACAACATGCCTTTTGCTTGTGCATGCTATCTCACTTTTTGCTTACGTCGGGCTTTGGTGGATCTAGCATTCGCCTGATTGAAGTTGCCCAAGGCTTGAAGGATGGAAAGAGTTGTATTGCAATGACACTGGCTGAGACGCTGATGGGCTTGGATGCTTTCCATCGCCGGGAGACGACCAGATTTGCGGGGAGTCCGCTACTACTGCAGGTAATGTTTCTCACCCAATCTCACATATGTATTGCTCACATCACTCGGCCCTCAGGCTCGGTTTTTCTCACAAAACCCTTGTCTTACTTTTCTCTCATCGTACATCTCTCTATTCTTCATTCTCTCATTTTTCATCCCTCCCCAGGTATGGTTGATGGATAAATTGCAGGTTGTGGACTCTTGCCCAGCCTCCTCAGCTCGCTGCTACTTCTTTTGACAACGCCTAGTCAAAGCCCTTGATGAGGGATGGTGGTTCAACTGGATGTGCAATTTGTCTGCAGACCGCATCACCTGGCGTTGC
Source organism: Camellia sinensis (assembly GCF_055761805.1). NCBI lineage: Eukaryota > Viridiplantae > Streptophyta > Magnoliopsida > Ericales > Theaceae > Camellia > Camellia sinensis. The sequence continues at coordinate 93,082,124 of NC_138972.1, forward strand.
CCTTGGCTCAATCTCCTGGCAATGAGCTATAGCATGTTCCGGCAGACCAGGATCCAGTTGGTTGGTCTGACTCACTGTGTATTCTACTTTCCGTTCCGGTTCCAACGCCAGTTCGGTCATGATCAGACTTGCCCGCCAGAGGGGATAGAGTATCCGGCTGCTTTCCCAGTTCGAGGTGCACAGCTTGCCCGATATGCCACAGCATGGAGGACGAGAGAACTCCTGGCCCCTGCTCCCACTTTCAGTTATACTTTGTCTGGCGAGTGCTTGAATTGGCTCAATGAAGAGGCACAGATTGGGCCCAGCTCGGTATCAGAAGCTTCGACCAGCTCTGGGAGGGGGCGCAGGAACACCTGACTTGACTATGCCCCGGATTTATTGCTTTATTAGTACTTCCAAGTTTTCTTTATAAATGTGATAAAAAGCAATTTCGATTTTATGCAAGAGCAGGAGAACTCTGTTTTGAAATCAATGAAATTGAAGGTTGTGGTACTGAAAATTTTCCGTTTTGGTCCAAAAATGGTCTTAGTTATAAGAAGATTATTTAAACGAAGTCAACTTTTATTAAAACTTTTCAAAACCATTTTCGATATGGATCAGAACTGGACACGCCTGAGATCTGTCACTGAGATGCACAACCCCAGATCCCTGCAACTGGAAAGTTGCCCCTAGTCTGAAGAGTACCGCGGCACTGCACGGCAACGGGAAGTTGCCCCTAGTCTGAATAGCACTACACCGGAGATTACAATCGAAGCCCTTAAATGCTGATAGACAAAGATGACTGAGATGATCAAATGGACAGAGTTGATCGGGGAAAAGTTTATGGCTGAACTTCAGGATGAAGTTGCCTACGTATCCCGATGATGGGAATCAAGCCTTACGTAGTTCAGGCTTAGGTTCACTCGAGTATTTTTACTCTCCTTTTACGCTCTAACTTTTGCTAAGGCCGCCCTTTGCGGGTTTTCAACCTTGCGAGCTCAGTTTTTATATTTTCCAATTTTTTATGCTCTAACTTTTGCCTAGGTCGCCCTTTCGGGTTTTCGGCCTACCGAGCCTCTCAGGAGTAATATTTCTTCAACTTGTCTATGTTGATCGATTGTGAAAATTCTAGGCCATCTAGGTCCATCAGAACCACAGCTCCACCTGACCAGATAGACTTGATGATGTAGGGACCAGTCCAATTGGGTCTGAACTTGCCACTTGGGTCGTGGATGGGAGCTCGGTTGTTCTTGAGCACCAAATCTCCTTCCTTTAGATTCCTGGACTTAACTTTCTTATTGAAAGCCTGGGCAATTCTGCGCTGATAGCCTTGAACATGGTACAGTGCTTTCAGTCTTCTCTCATCAAAGAGCATGAGTTCCTCAAACCTGCTCTGCTGCCAATCTGCTTCGGCTATTTGACACTCAGCCAATACTCGCAATGACGGAACCTCAATCTCGATAGGTAGAACGGCCTTCATCCCATAAACCAATGAATATGGAGTCGCTCCGGTAGAAGTTCTAATGGAAGTCCTGTAGCCCCATAGAGCAAATGGCAGCTTATCTAGCCAATCCCGGTAGATTTCCACCTTCTTCTGCAGTATGTGTTTGATATTCTTGTTGGCGGCCTCGACCGCTCCGTTGGTTTGTGGCCGGTATGTGGATGACTTATGAAAAGCCACGTTATATTTCTCCAACAAGTCAATCGCTTCCTTCTTGAAGTGGGAACCATTATCCGAAATAATCTCGTTTGGGACCCCGTAGCGACAGATGATGTTGTTTCTGATAAACTTTGTAACGTGCGACGCCTTCAACACGGCATATGATTGGGCCTCGACCCACTTTGTAAAGTAATCTATCGCGACTAGGATGAACTCATGCCCATTCGACCCCTTCGGAGTGACAGCCCTGATCACATCAATTCCCCAAACTGAAAATGGCCATGGTGAAGTCATGTTGTACAGCTTCGACGGCAGGATGTTCATGCGGTTTCTGTGGATCTGACACTTGTGGCATCGCCGAACAAAACCGATACAATCCTCCTCCATGGTGGACCAGTAGTAACCCTGTCTGAGGATCTTCCGTGCTAGCATTACTTCGTTCATATGCGCACTGCATTCTCCTCCATGGATGGCCTCCATCAGGCGCTTCGATTCCTCGGCTTCAACACACAGCTTATGCATTCCCAGATGACCTCTCTTATACAACTTACCCCCACAGATGATGAACTGAACGGCCATTCTTCTAATTGCCCTTTTATCCTTGGCATTTACCCCTGGCGGGTATGCTTCCCTCTCCAAGAAATTTCAAATGTCATAATACCAGGGGTTTTCATCCTGAACCTCATCTATAGCAGCAATTGACTCGTAGGCTGGCACAAATTTCTGGTCAATGATGACGGGACGCATCCGGATTCCAAACGGGATGTCTATCATGGAAGATAGAGTTGCTAAAGAATCTGCGAACCTGTTGTTCTCTCTTGGAAGATGAGCAAAGTTTAGTTTTTCAAACCGAAGAATTAACAAGTCCAAGGTCTGGCGATACATCATCATCTTTTCTTCTTTGACCTTCCAGTCTCATTTTGCTTGAGACACAACAAGGTTTGAATCCCCGATGACGTCCAACTGCCTTGCCCCTAATTCCAGGGCTGCTTCTAGGCCGGCAATGCATGCCTCATATTTTGTTTCGTTGTTCGAGACTTTGAACCGGAGTTTGAAGGCTAGAGGGATACGGGAATTGTCGGGTGCTATCAGCAACACTCCTATCCCATACCCGTATTGATTTGACGCTCCGTCAAAGTACATCGTCTAATATTCGTCGTCGATGTGCAAAATGGCTTCATCTGGGAATAAGTACTCAACTGCTTCACCTCCTTCGACTGGATGATCGGCTAAGAACTCTGCCACTGCTCTTCCCTTGACTGACTTGCGTGTTACATATTTCAGATCGAATTCAGAGAGCAACAGCAGCCAACGAGCTAGCCTACCCGTAAGTGCCGATTTCTCGAAAAAATATTTGATGGGATCGAGTCGTGAAACCAACATTACGGAGTGAGCTAACAGGTAGTGCCGTAGCTTCCTGGTAGCCCATACCAAAGCTAAGCAAGCCTTCTCCAATGGTGTGTAGCGAGTCTCATACTCTAGCATCTTCTTGCTCAGATAGTAGATGGCTCTCTCCATTTTGTCATCTGATTCTTGCGCGAGCATGCAGCCCATTGTGGCCTCGGTCACTGAAAGGTACAATATCAACGGTCTCCCCAGCTCTGGCGGTGACAACACGGGTGGGTTCTGCAAGTATTCTTTGATCTGTTCAAAAGCAGCTTGGCATCGGCCGTCCCATTAGAATTTCTTTCCTTTCTTCAGGAGACCAAAAAGTGGTTCACAAGTCAAGGTTAATTTTGAGATAAACCGTCTTATGAATTGCACTTTACCCAGAAAGCCTCGCACCTCCTTTTCAGTGCTTGGTGGTGGCATTTCTAAGATGGCCTTGATTTTTGAAGGGTCGACCTCGATGCCCCTTTGTGTAATCAGAAACCCCAGCATTTTTCCCGTTGTAACACGGAACATACACTTCTGAGGATTTAGCCGCAACCAAAATTCTCTGATCCTTTGAAAAAACTTTTGCAAGGCGCTGTAGTGGCCCTCTCTTTCTTTGGACTTGACAATCATGTCGTCCATGTACACCTCAACCTCTTTGTGGATCATATCATACAATATTATAGTCGCGGCCCGTTGATATGTAGCTCCAACATTCTTTAACCCAAACGGCATCACTCGGTAGCAGTAGGTCCCCCACGGGGTGGTGAAAGCATTCTTTTCCCTGTCTTCGGGTGCCATCACTATCTGATTGTAACCTGAGAAGCCATCCATGAACGAAAGCAAAGCATGCCCCGCTGTGAAGTCCACTAACTCGTCAATATACAGCAAGGGAAAGTCATCCTTCGGACTAGCTCTGTTCAAATCCCTGAAATCCACGCATACCCTGATCCTGCCATCCTTCTTCGGCACTGGGACGATGTTGGCCAACCAAGTCGGGTATTCGGATACCAGTAGGAAGCCTGCGTCGATTTGCTTGGTGACCTCTTCCTTAATCTTGAGAGCCCAATCCAGGCGGATCCTCCTAAGTTTCTGTTTAACGGGTCGGGCCTCGGGGTCAAGAGGGATCCGGTGCTGTACTATCTCAGGATCGATTCCAGGCATGTCTTCGTAAGACCACGCGAAAATATCTTTGAAATCTTTTAATAAAGCGACTAAGCGCTCGCGTTCCTCCGAAGACAACGTGGACCCGATCTGGACCAGCCGCGGGTCCTCCTCAGTACCAATATTCACTGTAGTGATTTCATCAATTAGGGGTTTAACAAATCTTTCCTGTTCTTGTTCAATTAAGCGTTGTAAAATTGGAGGAATTTCGTCCTCGTCGTTTTCATCAAAATTTTGAAAGTCTGAGTTAATGCAATAAATCAAGGGCACAGAAAAGTACTCAGAAACCACAGCTACTTGATTCTCATTTAGCACATCCAAATCGTCCGATTCTTCGGTTACAACAGACTCAAAAGAAAAAGAAAAAGACGACCTAGACAAGACTGTGGCATCCGGGTTATCATCCCCAGGATTACCAGACTCAGACTCAGTCGAGCTGGAACTTGATTTCGACTCACAAGACTCGGTGGAATCAGATTCTGACTCACTACCTGACTCGGTGCTGCTGGATAAAAATCCCTCTTCGTACTGCCAAATGAGAGAGGGTGCGATAGATGCATCCAAAATAGTTGTTGGTGGGCCCGCAACCGTTCTATTCCCGATCACGCATACCGAGAAGTTATCCCCCAAGCACTCCTGGTCGATCGGAGGATCTAAAAGTAGACACGCCAGCGCTACCCCCATTTCAAGTTCGGTGTCCTCAGACTGCACTTTCTTACTTTGCACAACCTCAGCCAATAGGTCTGTCTGCTCTTCGGCAACGTCATCCCCTGATAGTTGCAGGTCGAAGAAGATCTCGAAACTAGGCACGCGTTTCCTCTCCGCTTTCAGCCATGGCTCTAGGAAGCCACAAAATGGAAAGTCCTTCCCCTCCCGGACGAAGCGTCCATTTAGGGTACCCTGAATGGGCCTATGCATCAACTCAAAAGGCTTCCCCGCCTTCTTTGCTTTGGCTCTCCCAGCCATCTCTTTACCCTTCCTCACCTAGTCCTCTTTGGTGGGCAGATAACCCAAGCCAAAGGTATGCGGATTGTGCGGCACTTCGGCCAATGCTGCGACGCCCTTCCGGCCGCTCTTTCCCAATCCCATCCCGGGGATGTGTTGAAGCTTGTTCATGAGGTATATAGATTGAGCACTGACATACACTTCCTCATTAACAGCCATGATGTTCTGCACAATTCGGGCCTCAGCCAAAGTAAACCCTGATAAGAACAAATCCTCCGTGCCATGTTCGATTTCCAAGACTGGTGTAGACACTTTCGGCGGCGGATGGATTGACGAATTCCCAAAAACAATAGCTACCCCTTTCCCGTGAGGGTACTTCAATATCTGATGCAAGGTGGAAGAGACTGCCTTGACCTGGTGCAACCACGGTTGCCACAAAAGTAGGTTAAAGGTTGTGGAAACGTCCAAGACATGGAATTCAATGTTGTATTGTCCTGGACCAACCTGGGTCTGAATTTTGACAGTCCTCATCACCTCCCTGCTTGTATTATCATAGGCTCTAATCACTTGAGTAGTTGGTACGAAGTCCGTAGGCTTCAACCCGATTGCATATGCCGTCCTTGACGGGCACACATTAATAGTGGATCCCGTATTGACAAGAACCATCGGTACCTATTTGCCTCTACATTCCACCGAGATGTAGAGAGGTTTGTTGTGATTTGCGCCCTCAGGCGGTACTTCTTTGTCAGAAAAGGTTAACATCGGGGAACCTCCTCCCGGAAAAACCAATCCAACTAGCTGCTCTGGTGTGGTGTCTATAGAAAGCTTGGCCTTGTCCATGGCTGAAAGGACAGCCTGCCTGTGTACTCGTGATGTCATAAGCAGTCCCCAGATGGAGATGTCTGCTTGTATCTTCTTTAATTGCTTCAGTACAGTCTCTTCTTTGATTTGCTTTTCTTTTTGTCTCTCAACTTCCTTATCCTTTCCGGATGCTTCTGGCTGGTCTAGGTGCGGGGGTTTGAAATACCGCCCACTTCTTGTCATATGATCGACCTCGCCAATATACCAGGTGTCGTCTGGCTGATTGCTCCCCCAATCCTCGTCTGTATGGGCAAGACATAAATCATCGTCTTTCCACCACATTCCGTCGGCGGCCGACAGACACATGTCCGGCCCCGGTATGATCGTATTCGCAGCACCTTCAGCCCACATGCCCGCAGCGTCTTCTGTTCCTGTGCCCAAAGCACTTTCGGCCCCTTCACAGGCTTTTGCCTTCCTGATTCTCCCAGAATCCCAAAACTTTTCTTGTTTTGACTGCATCAGTGCAGTTTGTGGTTCTGCATCCACAATGCTCAAGTCCAGAGCAAAATTCTTCATACCGGTGCTCTCCGGCAATGTATTCTGACTTCCAGCCCTTCCGGTCACAATTGATACTCTCGCCCCTGCTGGGCCCTGTTCTGGTTGGAACTCTTCCACAATATCCGGTTGATCATCCAGCCATCCAGTAACCTCTGCCGATTTCTCATAATCAAACTAGTTGACTGCCGCGCCCCCTGACTCTTGGTCATTGAAAAACTGTAGGTTGGCAAAGTCCTCTTCTACAGCCGCCACGTCATCTGTTCCCTGCTCAGATCCATCTCCTCGGATCACACACAGCTCTGCCCTCTCTGGTAATTCTACACTTGGCTCAACCTGGCCCACTGATAAGATGTAATCACTCGGATCGTAGGCTTCCCCAGCAACACTTCCAGACTGCTTAAACCTTGATTCAGTAATTCCTTCCTCCTCTGAAATCACCTCTGCTCTGTCTTCGACAGTCACCACCATTGGCTCGGGTTGGGTTCTGGAGATGTCTAGCATACACAAAAAGTCAGTGCAGTCAGGAAGGAGCACCTCCGGCTTAGGTAGATGGGAAGGAGTGATATAGATACTAGGATCGTAAGACACGACCCCAGTTTGGATAAAATTGACTCTTTTGGGAGGTGGAGCTTAGTTGTGTGTAGGGAGTGGGTTAGTTGTGACATTGGGTTTTTCTAGAGGTAGGATCACCTGTTTGTCAATGAGATCTTGAATCTCATGACGCAGTCGGAAACATTGGTTAGTGTCGTGACCATGTTGTTGGTGATACGCGCAGTATTTGGCTGGGTTGTGGGAGGGGGGGAAGTGGATTTGGTAGTGGCCTCGGCTCCAGGGGTTTTAGATGCCCTTTCCTGATTAATACCCCTAGAGCCTTGGACAGGGGCATATACAATGGGGTGAAGTTTCTTTGGCCTCTGGGTGGGTACTTGGTGGTTTGGGTGTTACTTCCGGATGCACCGGAGAAAGGTGTGGCTGCCATGGGTCTTGGAAGGGGAGAGGGAATGGTGGTGACCATGCTGACTTCCGAAGTTCTTGCAGTTGCAGCGCCACTTGGGCCTGCATTATTGTTGCGGTTAAAGGTTCTTCTGGGCTGTTCCTTATCCTGGTCAACCAGACCCTATTTCATTGCATCTTCAATATGTACCCCCATCTCATGCAGATCGGAAAAAGTGGGGAAGGGGAGTACAATCATCTTTTGCATCAGTTTTGGCTGGAGATTGCGCATAATCATCCTGATCTGGTCCTTATCAGTAGGCCTCAGGGTCATCATCGAAGCCTTCGCCCTCTATCGGGTTACAAAATCCGAGAAACTCTCTTTGTGCTCCTACCTTGTTGTTTCGAGATGACGAGTTGTAATCTTAATTTGGGTGTTGTAAGAGTATTGCGCAACAAAGGCCTCGGCCATTTCATCCCAACTCCGCTTGACATCATCCTCCAACTTCGCATACCAGATAGCGGCCACGCCTGACAGGGTCTGGCCGAATAGCGAAAGCTTCTGGGGTCTGGTGAGGCCCATTAGCCATAATATATCTGAGAATAGCCGGAGGTGGACCATGGGATCACCAGATCCGTTAAAGCGATCGATCTGCGGCATTTTGAATCTATCCGGCAACGTTATAGCCACGTCGGTATATCCGTCCTCGATATCCAGGATAGCTTTTACCCCCTGGGATTTTTTGAATAGCTTCTCGAGCTTGCTCAATTTCAGTGCTGTATGGTCTACCTCGAACTCGAAGGGAGAGTCCGGTTGATTGACAGGCGTAGGTGCCTTAGATAGCTAAGGCAGAATTGGGGGCGGAGCTAGCCCCGTTGGTATGTCCGTATCTGCCTGGACATTTGGTGCCTCCTCGGGTGCTTGGATTCCCGGTGGGGAAGGAACCGGGTGTGAAGCAGATGCTCTGGTTTGTTGTTGCAGCTTGACAATTAATTCTGCTTGCTGGGCCATGATCTCGGCCTGTTGTTTGGCAAACTCATCCCGGCAAACAGCGTCCTGCTGCATGGCTCTCATGGTCTCTTGCATCTGACGCATCATTTCCTCAACTCCTGTCGGTGCCGCCATACTGCCTGATTTGTCTGAACTATTGGCAGGTCTATTTCTATAGCAACAATTGGAATCTCAATCTGACTGTCCACTGATGGGGTAATCCACTGCTCTGGCAACCCCTGCTCGGATACACTGCGTTTCCTTGGTCTTTGCCTGATAACCGGGGGTAGAGAGTGGAACACTGGTTGTCCGTCAACTAGATCCTCGGATCGATTGAGTCGGCGACCTCTTGTCCAGGGTGCTTGGGGAATATCTACTTGGTCGGAAGCAATTGTGCTAAAACTGCCCTAGTAAAAAAATAAATAAAGCAATAAGGAAATAAATAAACAGATAAACGGACAGCATATCAACTTAAAGTAAATGCACAACACACAGCTGGGCATAATCAACACACGGTCGATAAACTGAACTCACACTGTCCTTAATCACTGATCATTATCCCTGAATCACTGTCCCCAAAGACTGAATCTGATACCCGCAGATAACTGATTCTCAAACACTGACTGATGCCCGCAGGCCTGATGCCCCAAACTCGCAAACTGATACATGCAACCCCTGTAAAGATACACTCTGACAGCACATAACAGATAATTGAGAGCCAAAACACCCCTATGTTGGGGGAGGGTTTCCCTGTCCTATTTTTTCAGGAGCTAGGGTTTCACTAGGCACGCAGCGGTTTCAAACAACCTATATCGGGTAAGCAACCTGTCCTAGTTTGGAATGGTCACTATGGATCCGAATATGCACTAGGTTGAATGGTCGAAAAGGGTGCCCCGGTAAAACCGGGGTTTGTGTTCCCATACTGGCAGAGCCCATAACTGGTCAGCCTTATGGTCATGCCTTGACAAGACAAGCCTCCGGCAAACCGTTCAGGAATAGTAGATGGCAAACACAGTGTCCTAGGCACACCAATGCAAATGCAATGCAAAGAAACACACAAGTGTAGTCAAAACAAGATATCATGAGTTCGAGTCAAGTTCTCTAACTCCCCAGCAGAGTCGCCAGAAACTGTAGACGTCCCCGAACGCCCCAGGAGGATGAGGTCCCGTTCTGTTCGTATTTGGGTCACTACATGTTCGGACTCTCAAATTGTCACGGTTCTAAATCTGAACCAAAGAGTCCAAATCCGGCAAATCGTTTTGAGAAAACAGATTTTGAAAGAAGTGCCAAACATGGACTGCTTTGCCAGATACAGAGTCGCCACCTAAATATTTTATTTTTGGGAAATTTAGGAAACCCTGACTCGTTGCCTAAGGCCACGTGTCCGTCATCACCAAAGTTGCCTCGACTAGGGAACTTGGGTACCATTGGGGAAGGTCACTTCGTGAGCACCCCCACTCGCCCGATCAAAGATCGACCTCTACTAACCGTGATATCTATTTTTGAAAACATTATGCGATCTTATTCCGGTTATTAGCCTAGATTTACTATGTGATGCGCACAGCATACAAGTATAGATTGGGTCGCCTAAATTGGAACAAAACATTTCATGTTTGTTTATTTGAAAATGGTTTGATGGTGCTACCCGTAAGTAGGCTAAGACGTCGATTTGCCACCCTCGGGTGGGCTTAGAAAAGATGGTTTTGCCACTTATCTAGTGGGCTTAAAACTCACATTCAATGCATTTATTCCAATTCAAATAATCCAACCTTCACCCACAGGCATTCAGGCAGTTATATCACATAAGCATATAGCCTCATGGTAAACATGCTATCATGGCAGTCACTCACACGCATGCAAGGATGCTAAAGTATAAAACTTACCGAGTACTCCAAGCCAAAACAAAAGCTATGTTAGAAATCCATGCATGATCCTAACTATACAGAAATGCCTAATGCAACACATGCAAAATGCAACTAAGATAGGCTCGGCTATTATAAAGATGGCATGTGAAATGCTACAACTAACATGTATTCAACTTGGAATTAAGATACAAATGCAGTTAGTATGATGCGCCGAGCCCGGTGCATGCAAGACAGATGAATGAATGCAAGCATGCTGTCATACTGTATGCTAATTGAAACATGCCCTAATCTAACCATCATAAGCTGATAAATAAAAGGGAGAAAGACGTGGGGTTAGAAGACATACATCACACACACGCACACTTATTACAACATTGCCCTCGCGCAAAGGGTCCGAATAAATAATACAGTCCCAAATGAATAAATAATACAGTCCCGAATAAATATAGAATCCTAATTAATTAACACATTAATCTAGGAAAGCAGTAAATTGGCACGTAAATCCATGGACCGCCTCAGCTCTGTTCCAAATGATGAATGATGCATGCTCGGGTTGCCTTGTGCGGAGAATCCCTTGCGATGTCCCGGTTTGCCTCTGTTTGCAATTATTTTTGGGATGCGTGCCAGGCTCCGGAAGGTTGCTGATTTTTGATTTCTGATTTGCTACAACAGAGAGCAACAAAGCGGCATGGCAAAGTATTTTCACATATGTATGCATGACTACTCTTCAGGGAGTGTAGTCCTCGATCCTCGTGCCACCAATCACGCATCTCGATGCATGATGGTCGAGAAGTCGAATTGCATGACTCAATATGAAATGAATGCACATATGGACACATCAAGGCCTAGACTCCATCATGGATAATCCGAAGTGTCGGCGACCGGGAATTGAGACACGTTCCGTCACTCGGAGTACGAAACGTCCCTTGTTTCCCGTGCTTGGGCTAACTCCTATCCCAAGCACTATGCAATATGCATGATATGCATGAATGCAATCCTAATATGAAACCTAGCATACACAATGCTATGAAATGGCATACACGATGCACGATGTAACGAGGTATACACAATACTCTAACATACAACCTAGCATACGCAATCCTATGAAATGAAATGGCATACACAATGCCTAATGGGCTTACACTAACATGAGTGGACCTCAGCCACACTCACATCAATAGCCAGTAGATGAAAATGAAACTCTCGAAATGCGTGCACGCATGCACGCAAACCGATGACCGAACCTAAGGCATAGAATGCAACTCTAACAAGGCATGGTAAGGCATGAAATATGGCATACAAGCATGTAATTCCAGTACTGAAATATGATGCTAAACAGCCCCGAAACATGGAAAGATGGCACCCGATGCATGAGATGAAACCCGAAACTCAAAACTAGACACATGGAATGACTTATAGCTATACAAAGCATTCATTATTTGATCATGAAACATGAAGACAGAGCCAAGGCAGTCCCAAAACATGAACATTTCCAGTTCAAAGCATGGCCAAAAGATGCTAGCATGGTGGACAAAAATAGCATGCAATCTTGACTAGCAAACATGGTTTACATGGCAAGTATATGAAGCACATGTAATCTCACAAAACTAGAAAAAACCAGTGAATAAATCATGTGAAAATAGGCCCGAATAACCACTGATATGTAACCACGGTATGCAAAAATAATGAGCTCCTTTAGAGGGCCATGCAAGGAGTTATTAAGCACATGCAAGGTAGACATTTAGCATGGAATAAACAACTATAAAAATAAAATATGGTAGTCCTAAAACTCACCAAATTGACCCTGGAAAGTGACTTCATGGCATGCAAGGTAGGGTCTCTTTGGAAGGCCAAAATGACCACCAAACAAGTCAAGGAGAGAGGGGGTCACCCCCCTCTGATTTGGAGGCTCAAAATAGTGTGCTAGCCACTAAAAATCCACTAGATTTTAGTGGCTAGAAGGCCAAACCAAGCATGCAACAAGAGCTTAGGTGTAAGGCTCAAAATAAGGGACAATCAAGCATACAAGGAAGCATATGACCTCAAAAAAGAAAATTCCATTAATCAAACATGAAGATGATGTCAAAATGAGACTTTTTCCAGTTTATAACAAATCTCAAAATTGAACATAAATTGGGCTAATCTATCATGCAAAAATGGCCCTAAAAGAGAGAATAGAGACAAGGGACAGAAGCTGGTCCCAAACAGTGAAGAGCCCTTCAACAAAGTTGAAGAGAGGCTCAAAATGAATTACTTTACAGTTTACATCAATCCACGAAAATGATCACAAATAGGGCTAAACTATCATGCAAGAAAAAGGCCTAAAAGAGCGATAAAGAGACAAGTGGTAGCAGATGACCTCGAATGGAAAAGATCCCTTAAAAAAAGTTGAAGAGGAGCTCAAAAAAAGATATTTCACAGTTTATGACCAAGTCCAAAACAGCTCACAAATAAGCCTAAAATATCATGCAAAGAATAGGCCTAAAAGAGAGATAAAGAGGCAAGTGGCAGTAGGAGACCTCAAAAAGCAAGAGGTCCTTGATCAAACATGAAAAGGAGCTCAAAATATGACTATTTCCAGTTTGGGTTGGAGCCCAAAAATGCAAGTAATAAAGGCTAAAAAAGCATGCAAAATAAGGCAAGAAAAGAGGAAATAGGGACTCACCCTTGTAGCCTAAGTCTCCAGCAGCTTTTGGTCCAAATTTCTGAGCTTCCAACCTCTGCAAATGGCCTCCAAGTTTTTGGAATGGAGTGTGGAGGTGTGGTGCTATGAGTTGGTGTGTAAATGGTGCAAGACTCTTAGGGCTTTGAGGGTTGAATGAGAGAGATAGGGAGTGTATGTATCAATGGTGCCTTAGCTGATTTTCTAACCCTTCAAAATGGAGCTGGGTGCTGGTTTTATAGAGGGAGAGAGGCCAAGGAAAGGGGGGGAAAAACCAATTCAAATTTCCCCCCCAAAAGGCACCCCCCCGGATACAAAATCTGGGGGGAAACATAGGGTACAGCTGGAAGGCATTTGAAGAGGGGATTCTGGCCGGCCAGGTTCAAAACGTTCAGGTGGCCGGCCGGCCACCCTCCCTGGCCGGCCGGCCAGGGGTCAAAAGGGTCAATGAAAATTACTGGCCGGCCACCCCAAAAAGGTGGCCTCCCATGTGTGCACAACACAAATATGTGGTCAAAACCCAAAAAATGTGAACCAGGAAAGAGAAAAGCCAACTTTTTAGAGGGGTTCAAAAGGGTCAAGGACAATTACTGGCCGGCCTATACATATTGGTGGCCTCTCAGGTGTGTACAACACAAATATGGGGTTTAGGGCTAAAGAAAGTGGCCCGGGGTGGTCAACATTAGCTTTTTAGTGAGGAAAACGGGCGACGGAGAGTGATGAAGAAATAAAGCTGGCTTTTCAGAATAATTACTGGCCTCCCACCCTCCTACAAGCTTTCTAACAATGAAAATAAGGTCTCCACTAAAAATGAACCAAAACGGAGGTTCGGGGACCGAAACGTGCGGCCCGGGGCCCCGAAAATGGGCTGTTAAGCACCGGAGGTGGCGTTTGACCAAGAATTTGGTCTCTCGAGCAACAGTGTTCCTTAAAATGGAGGAAATAAGGTGTATGCCAAAAATCGGAGCAAACGGAGTTGGTTAGGCGGTCCCGAACCGTGGCACACGGCCGTCGGCTCTGAAAAACCGAAAACCGGGCTCCAAATGGGAAAAATGGCCTACGACCACGAAACGTAGCCTACGGCTACTGAGAGATTATCTACGAGACCTCTCTCTCCCTTCAGGAAGAGAAAATAGAGAAAACAGAGCCTAGTTTGCAAACCGAGGCAAGGCGCGAAAGAGTCCGGAAGTCCGGAGGCAAGGCTTACAGCCGTGACTCTGAAACTTCTGAACGAGCACAATATGCAATATCACCGAGCGCTCAATCAGTGACACCTGAGTCTTAAGGTCGGTCAAAAATGGGGTATCTACACAGATGAAGAAATGAATGCAATCTCGACCAAAATACCACAGCTTGGCGGCATTGGCGATGCGGAGCTTGCGCGCCCTGTCAAAGCCCCTTCAGTTAAGGCGGTACTACAACCCGGTGATGCGATGGCGGAGTTGGCTGTCACTGACCAAGCCGCCTTGTCCGACACCACATCACCGCGAAGGGAAGAAATGGAACCGCTCAGCTGAGAGCCTGCGGCCGGCACAATACCGCAACTTGGCGATTCGCTTATGGACTTAAGCACTGTGGATCAACTTGCTGAGTCCGGCGCCGAATCACCAAGGGGGGCTGAAGTGAAACCACTCAGCCCGAGACCGGAAGCCGAACAGCCGAGCAACCGTGATTGCATCAACCTTCACGCTTCTCAGGACCCCTCAGAGTGTTGGAAGCTCTTTGTCGGCGAAATGTGGAAACTTTTTGTTGATGGAGCCTCGAACTGTCACGGTGCCGGGCTGGGTATAGTCCTGATTTCGCCAGACGGACTGACTATTGAACATTCTATCACCCTTGGCTTCCCAGCATCCAATAATAAGGCCGAGTACGAGGCGTTATTGGCCGGTCTCAAAAGTGCTCTTCAGATGCAAGCATCCGAACTAATGATTTACAGTGATTCCCAGCTTGTGGTCAACCAAGTTTCTGGGGTTTACGAGGCAAAGGATGACAAAATGATGAAGTACCAAGCTCTGGTCAGAGACCTCATCAAGCGATTTCAGGCGATCAGGGTCCAACAGATTACCCGAGAAGACAACGGCTGAGCAAATGAGTTGGCCGGCCTTGCTTCTATGGTCGACAGCACATCTCCCAATCCTCTTCTGATCGAATTCCTTCTGCGGCCTAGCATTAAGGATGCCGGGAAGACAGAAGTACTCTGCGCCAAGCCAGGTCCTTCTTGGATGGACCCCATAATCCTCTTTCTCAGAGAACGGACCCTTCCGGCGGACAAAAAGGAAGTGCATAAAGTGCGGGTGAAGTCTGAGCGGTTTTGGCTCTCTCCATCAGGCGCTTTATACAAAAAGTCTTTTACCGGCCCCTACCTGAAGTGTGTGCACCCTAGTAGCGTGGAAGCCTTCCTTTGCGAGATACACGAAGGCATCTATGGCAGTCACATAGGGGGCAGGTCCTTGGCCTACCGAGCTATTTTGCAAGGCTACTGGTGGCCGTGCATGCAAGCCGATGCCCAGAAATATGTTCACAGGTGTGAGAAATGCCAGAAATTTGCCCACCAGATCCATCAGCCGGCCAGGGAACTTCTTCCCCTCACTAGCCCTTGGCCCTTTGCTATGTGGGGGCTAGATATAGTGAGGCCGCTCCCAACAGCACTAGGCAACCAGAAGTTCTTCATCGCGGCCACAGACTATTTCACCAAATGGGTTGAAGCGGAGCCTTTGGTAACAATCAAGGAGAAAGACGTGAAGTGGTTTGTCTGGCAGAACGTGGTCACGCGGTTTGGCATCCCCAAAATTCTGATCTCTGATAACGGCACCCAGTTCGACGGACGCCTATTCAGAGGGTTTTGTGAGGATTTGAAGATCGAATTCTACAACTCTACTCCGGCTTACCCACAGTCCAACGGTCAGGCCGAGGCTTCGAACAAGACCATTCTTGATGGACTGAAGAAGAGGCTTGAGAAAGCCAAAGGAAAGTGGGCTGAGGAACTCCCCAGTGTCCTTTGGGCATACCGAACAACCCGCGGCGATCTACCAGGGAAACTCCTTTTGCTTTGGCATATGGCATGGAGGCGGTCATCCCTTTGGAAGTTGGTATGCCCACTCTCAGAAGTGAAAGTTTTGAGCCCGAGCTGAACGCTGAAGCCATGGCCTTGGAATTGGACCTAGTAGAAGAACGTCGGGAAAAAGGCTCTTATCCATGTGGCCGCCTACCAACAAGAGCTTTCCAGGAAATACAACAAATCCGTGCACTCCAGACCATTCAAAGTGGGTGATTGGGTCTTGCGGAAGGTCATGGGCAATACCCTAGTACCAAGCGAAGGCAAACTAGGGGCAAATTGGGAAGGACCCTACAGGATAACCGATCTGGCGGGCAAAGGGGCATATCACTTGGAAGACTTGGATGGTAGAGGAATGCCCCGGCCATGGAATGCAGCCAACCTCAAGTTGTATTATTTCTAACTTTTGCCCTTTCCTTTGTAAAGAAATTTTTTGCCGTACACTTCATGTAATATTCAATTTTGTCAATATATAGAAGTGACTCATCTTTGCCTTGTCATTTTTTGTTGCTTTGAGTCTTGAGTATTCTCGACCGAGATGTTCATGCCGGTTGCAAAGTTGATGTTTTGTTCAACTTAGGTATTCTCGACCGAGATGTTCACTCCGGTTGCAAGAGTTGATGTTTTGTTCAACTTAGGTACTCTCAACCGAGATAATTAGTCTGGTTGCAAAGTTGATGTTTTGTTCAACTTAGGTATTCTCGACCGAGATATTCACTCCGATTGCAAGAGTTAATGTTTTGTTCAACTTAGGTACTCTCAACCGAGATGATTAGTCCGGTTGCAGGAGTTGATGTTTTGTTCAACTTAGGTACTCTCAACCGAGATGATTAGTCCGGTTGCAGGAGTTGATGTTTTGTTCAACTTTGGTACTCTCAACCAAGATGATTAGTCCGGTTGCAAGAGTTGATGTTTTGTTCAACTTTGGTACTCTCAACCGAGATGATTAGTTCGGTTGCAAAATTGATGTTTTGTTCAACTTAGGTACTCTCAACTGAGATGATTAGTCCGATTGCAAAGTTGATGTTTTGTTCAACTTAGGTGCTCTCAACCGGGATGTTCACTCTGGTTGAAAGACTTGAAGATTTGCTCGACTCTGGGTGTACTACCGAGATGATTTATTCCGGTTATATGAATTAATTAATGAAATTTGTCTTGCCAACATATTCTGTCCGGTTGAAGTTACTCAGCTCTAGGACCGTGCAAACACTTGGTAAAACTAGATCTTTTTCATTAATTAAACAGAAAAGTACAAAAGGAGGGGCAGAGAGCCCGGTTACATTTGCAAAGCAAAAAATGAAAGAAAACTACACAAGGGGGGAAAGATTGGAGAATTTGTCATCAGCTGCTTCTAGGTCAACCGTTGTTCGCCCTTGGACACCGGTCTCTGTTTCTCCGGGCTACTCCTAGCCGCTTCCCTCCTCAGCATTGACCTCGGTTTCTTTGGCAAGCTCTTCCTCGGCCTCAGCTTGCAACGCGCTGAAGACGTCGTTGGCATAGGGCACGAGGTAGACCGGTAGGAAGGCAACCGGGGGAGTGGCAAACACATCGGTGTCAGGACCTTGACCGAGATGCTCGCAGGCTGACTTCCAGCCGGCTTTGAAATAAATGTCTTGAGTTGCGAAGACTTGCTTCTTGTAGCTGTCCTCGGCTTCCTTGAAGCCGGTGTTATTGGCATCTTCGCACTCCTTCTCCCTTGACGCCTTGAGTGCGTCAAGCTCGGCCTGAAGCTCATCTCTCTTCTTTTCGCCCTCCTCAAACTGGCCGAGCAACCTGTTGTTGTCAGCATTGGCAATTTGAAGTGAGGATTTTGCTCGATCGAGCTCCGTCTGCAGGCTCTGGACTTGGCCGGCAGTGTCATTCGCCTTCTGCCGCAGTCGATGGATTCGCTCCATGACCAAGTGTTGCTTCTGGATGGCCTGCAAGAAGACAGTCTGATCAGAGAAGAAACCGTGCAAACACTTGGTAAAAATTTTAGTGAAAGATTGAGACTTACCCTGGCCATGGACTTAACAGAAGATTTCACCAACTGGGTGTCAGGAATGTGGTCGCTGTCGACCACGTCGCTAGGTAGGAGAAGGGCTTTGGAAAGGTCAAAGGCGAGCAGGTGCTCTTTGTCGCCCTTGATGGAAGCGGTTGCCGAAATGTCCTTTCCCCAGTGCTTCAACTGCGGTCGCCATGGTGGTGTTGGGTCGACAGTAACGGTGGGTTGCTCGGTGGTCAACTCGGCAACCAGCTCGGCGGATGGGTCTGCGCGAGGCCTCTTGCCAGCCCGACGAGCTTCTTGTCTGGGTTGCCCGGCACCTGGAGATGCCAAGGCGACCACGGGGCCGTTGGATTGTCCGGCAGCTTGCGAGTGTGTGGTAATGCTCGGTATCTCGGCTGAGGTGGCTGTTAGGAGGTTCTTGATGCGGCTTCGTTTTGCCATCTCTTGTTCCTCGGTCAGCCGGATTAGTGGCACGTCCGGTAGGGATGGGTCCGGAGGAGGTGTTAGAGTACGGAGAAAGTCTGTAACTTTGCTCCAGCGTGGAGCTGAGTATCTGTAGGTTGGAGTGTAGCCGAGCAACTCGTTACAATCTCGGTGGCTGTAACGGAGCACGGTTCGGATGGCTTCAACGTTGGGATATTGGTAATTGGATTGCAAGGCTTGAATTGTTGCAAAAGAAACAGGAAAAATAGTAAGTACAGAATGTTGAAGGCAGGGACTTAACCAAGCAAATTAGCGCGGCTTACATGTGGAACCAAAGTTCTTGTTGATTAACCAGCCCGGTACGTCGGCAGTTTCATAGTTGCCAGACACCCGGAAGAAGTCGTCATCGTGTAAGTCCTTGTCCGGGGTGCCGGTTACTATCTTCTCTTTGCCCGGTCTTATTTTTAAATAGTAGGCTAGGCTATCCCCGGTGTGCCCAAGGGTGTATTGTCATAGTATCTCGGCTAAACCTAAGTTTGTTCCTAGCCGGTTGTTTAGCTCGTGCACGCCATTGATTATTCGGTAGGTGTTGGTTGAAACCTGGGTGGGTGCTAGCCTGGTGCGACGCAGAAATTCGATCATCAAAGGGTTGACCGGAAAGCGGAGGCCTCCTTCAATTACTGACAACACGGTGAAGGGGCATTGGTCAAGCCTGTCCCAAGGGGTTGTTTTCATCTCGGCGAGCTCTATGTGGACGTCTGCCGGGATACCGTATTCTTCCCTGAAGGCAGCCAAGGCAGCAGGTGTGTCCACAAGGAAGCGGAATTTTCCCATATTTGACTGACTAATCTAGCTCGGCTGAGGTGGTTTGGCACAGGCTGGGAATTAATGGCTGCTCGGTCCTTGAGAGCCTCAGGATTGGTCTTTGGTCCCCTTGGGCTCTGCAGGAAAACGGAGGGTAATTGTAAGTGGGAGCGCGGTCGCGCAAAACGAGCTAGAGCTGAGCTCGGTCATGGATTGTGCCAAACCACCTCGGTCATAAATGTTAGCCAAGGAGCTCGGTCGCCCGAGCAAACCAGAGATTAGCCCGGTCGAGCGGCCAAGTCCTTTTTGCTAGCCCGGTTTCTCCTAAGGTTGGGACAAACTATAGATTTGCTCGGTCTGAGTGATTTTATGGATCAAATGAAGATTTGGAGCCCGGTCCGCCCCAGATCTTCATTGTTCATCAGGGAAATTGAAGAACAGTGAAGAAACTAAGGGGCATTGAAGGTTTTGGGTGGGGGGGCCTTAAACCTATGGATTTGGTGCTATAAGGAAGAAAAATATGAAACAAAAACAGTAATAACAAGGGTTCGGAGAGCTTACTAGGAGAGGGCAAAGTCTTCTTCTTCGAAGACGAACTCAGCAATGGCAAGCAAACGTAGGCAGAAGCTCTGGATCGGCAAGAAGGAGAGAGAGTTGGTAAGGTTGAAATGAAAGAAGGTTCAATATGCTTATAGAGATGAATAAGACCGCCAAAAATTTGAATCTGAACGGACATGATGTTTGGCTGCTCGAGGCCAATCAACCCACGACACGCGTCCTTATTGACGGCGGCGTCAGTACTGAAGAGACAGGATGGTGAATCGAGGCATCGATCGGGCAAGTTTTGTAGACAGGCATGTCAAGTAGCCCGGTCACCGTATTGTAAACCAAGGACTGAGGAAGTGTTACCCCGGTCAGATTTGGTAATCCCGGTCACGCTTGTGCGGACGGAATTAAGGGGCAATTGAGAAGGAGAATTATGAGCCGGTTATGGGCCGAGTTAGAGACTGAGCAAATTGGAAGCCCAATGGTACGTTGGGCCGCGATAACTTTGGATTTTCCCGGAGTCAGGGCTGCTCAGAGATGGATAGAGCCACTTGGATTCGCGCAGGTGATAACCGCGCAACTTGAGTTGCTCGGTCAAGAGCTCGCATCGTTAGGCCGGTCGAGAAGCTTGTGCCGGAAGCCCGGCTGGATGGCCTTTGGTTCACCGGTTCGACCTGCCTGAAGGTCGGCTCCGCCGGAATGCTGCCGGGCATGGCTGGAAAGGATCTCAGTTCTTGGAGCAATTGGACATGGAACACAGCATGGCCGTCCACAGCCGAGAAGATTCAGCCCGGCTGCCGAGCTCCCAGTAGAGTGGGCTGGCAGTCGGGTTAGGTGATGTTTAGCAAGATTTGTGCTGACAGATGGGATAGCAGGACCACGTGTCGAGAGATCACTGGGAGTAGATTTGGGGCACAGAAGGTATATAAGCAAGTCTGTGCCCCCCATGCCTGGACAGATGAACATTTGGTGAGACATACACTAAACACTCAACACTCTCCCTTCTCTCTATTTGACCCTCAGGTGTGTGCTAACTTGATCGTCGAAGAGGTTTTCCGGCCACATACCGCCGGGTAGCTCACCGCCGTTGTGCGTGCAGGTGATCGGATAGAAACGGAGCTCGGAAGCAAGGAGTGCGGGCTCGCCTGAATATTTGCTCTCCGTACAGTTGAGATACACATAAACTGGTCTAAACAACTAGCCATCAAGAATTTTTTTTGGGAGATATCTAGTTTAATCAGTGGGGAATAAAAGAAAATAAATAATATATTTTCCAAATTATACATGTTGTGTGTGTCAATTTCCGACCACTTTGCCAAATTAGTACTTAACTGAAGAGCACTGGCAGAATAGATTAAGCCCGAATGACCTGCAACAGAAAGAAGAGATTCCGACGGTGGTTCGTCCACCCGGGGGCATTCCGATGATCAAGTCAGTTATCATTCAATGATAGCAAAAATGCTTAACTCACTATTCAGAATATAAATTGTGTACCTTAGACCCATGGAGGTGCTTCCCTTTTATAGCTAATACAATCCTAGTCCCAATAAAAGCCTAGCTCTATTGGGTTTAGGATTATTTCTAATCTTAGACTCCCAGTAAGATTGGGATAAACTCTCTAAGAGTCTTATCCTTACCCAAACTGAAGTCTTCTCTCATTTTAGGATTCTTATCCCTTATCCGCTTATTCCGGACCTCGATATCTTTGGAGATAACCTCGGCCTAGCCGAGACGATCTCGGCGTCATGACCAGGACACGTGGCACCTCAGCTGACACTTCGGCGTCACCTTGGCCACGTGTTGGTACTCGAAAAATATGTCCCCACAACTATTCCCTAGGTTCTATTACCTCGGCATCCTGAGGTGATGGAACCTATATCGTTTCTTCCATTTAGCATGCCGGCTAAGATCACTCCATTTGTTCATTGCCGAGGTCATAATACGTCGACTAAAATATGACCAAAAACTTACAGTCTGCTTTCACCAATGCCTCAAAATCATTAACCAAGTTTGTTCAAGTTTCTCAGCTGAGATCATCCTCCAAGCCGAGCTTCTCCTCTGTTAAATCGAGAATTCTAAGAGCCTCAACACGCGTATGAGCTGTCACGCATGACTACTCAACCGTTCTTGCCACGTGTCTCTCTCTCTTTGGGCCGTACCCGACATGCGCCACTAAGTCGAATTGCTCTTGCGTGCGCCGTCTGACACATACGTCGTTTTAGACACATTAATTGCCTTTTTGCCGCCGTTTTTTTCTTTCAACAAAACTTCCTTCCTCTCTCCGTCTTTGTACTTTACACCATTGTTTCTGAAGCTTTTTCTCTCTCTAACTTTTTCTCCCAAATCTGCCATTGTCGCTTTCGCGAGGCTTTCTACAACCAGCTTCGCTCTCCCTCTCCGGCGAGGATTTTTGCCGCACTTCTTTGGTTGCTGCCACTGTCTGATCTCGGCGACCCTAATCTTCCCTTGTAAGTCACTATTCCTTCGTTTCAATTTTTTTTTTTTATTTTTCCTCAAACTGTTACATCTGTATACTGCAATTACAACGTCATTCACCTTTGTGTTTTGAATCCAACCATGTATTTTGAGCATATTTATCTCATGATTTTGCTTTTTGCCCAAACCGTTCTTTAATATACACACAATACCCACATACTTGTTCATTCTGCCACTGTTCTTGGCCTTGCACCCTTGCACACACTCTGTCACAGTGCTCTTGATGATTCACCACTATTCTTGATTCTGAATCATTGCTCTTGTTTGAGTTTTCTGTATTTTCTCCATATTCTTGCCTTCAATCTCCACTTGCTTAGACTTAGGTTTGAGATTTGCCATAGAACACACGAATCTTAGGGAAAAACTGAAACAAACTTCACTTTACATCGCAAAAAATCATTACACCATCACTTATTTAGGTTTTGCCGAGGTCTTCTGAGCCTTTATAGAACACTTTATTTCCAAATTATACACCTTTCCTCTTGGCTGATGTCATGGGTATGTGGAAACATCGGGTAGATACCCCAACCAAGTTGGGATAATTTAGGCAGGAGTTTTCCATCCTCGCTGACGTCCATCTGAGGTTGGCTAGGGAGGATGACTCCATAATGCCCACAACTGATTCTATGCCCTTCCCCGTTGTAGCTTTTGTTGAGTGTGGACTTAGGCTCCCACTCAACATCCTCTTCCGTGAGATATTCCATTACTATAAATTGAACCCAACGAAGCTCGCCATCAATTCCTACCGAGTCATCAATGGTATAATAACCTTAGCCAAACAAGAGAATGCTAGGGTTACCTTAGCTGACATTCAATACTGTTACACCATGTATGGCCTTAAATTAGAGAAGGGCTATATTTACTATCTCAAACCGAGGTCCACAGAGTACAAAATTATTGTCGACCTCCCAGACTCCAACAAGGGAGCCGGGGATGATTACTTCATTATCTCGAGGAACTGGGAGTTCGCTCCAGATGAGGACCTCCACCTCTACCCTCTTACTCGAACAGTTTTTGTAGAGGGTAATGGTAAGAGCCCAGTGTTTATACTTACTTGTTTTTAA
The DNA here is from genome assembly GCF_055761805.1 of Camellia sinensis. Taxonomy (NCBI): domain Eukaryota; kingdom Viridiplantae; phylum Streptophyta; class Magnoliopsida; order Ericales; family Theaceae; genus Camellia; species Camellia sinensis. The sequence goes on from NC_138972.1 coordinate 93,105,431, forward strand.
AGTCTTCAATACTTCGTTTGTTTTAATGTCTGTTTTTCTTGCAGCTCTTCCCCAACCAGCAAAAGACTTCCGCAAGTCCTTTTTCCCTAGCAAGGGCTTGAAGAAGTTGTTGGATCTACCCGTTCTGAGGCGGAGATGTAACAACCCCGATCCGTAATTAGCTACTAATTCGTATTTAACGATGCTAATGAGAGAATTAAAATAACTTATGTGTTTATTTTGTGTTTTCCATGATTTTGGCTTTCTATCTGTTACTTATAGAAATATCTGTTTGGAATTCCACTTTAATATGTAAATTGAAAGTCTTATCGGCGGTCGAATCTGAAACTGATTAATGTTTTATGCTTATTAGAATTTATGTGATTTTGTGGTATGTTCAATTGAAATTTGATTTGGTATGATTAAATTAGATTAAAAAGTTGTATTACATCAATTTGAGTTATTTACCAAATTGCCATTAGTGAACAATGCTAGGCCATCTATTAGTCTTGGTTTATCTATGCTTGGCATCACTCTTTATTCATCTTCCTAGAGACAAAACCGACTAGAGAGAGAGAGAGAGAGAGAGAGAGAGAGTTAGGAGAAAATTGGTTTCAACTAGGAATTCTTGCTTGAACTTGGAAGAATTGAAGAGAGGATTGCATAATTGAGCTTCTAGACTTGAAATTGAGGACCCAAGGTAGGATATTTATCCTTTAGTTTATGAATTCAAGTTGATTCTTGCATGGTTCATGATAATTTAGAGTTTAAAGTCCAGAATGGGTTTAAATGTTGATTTGAGTAGTAAATCATGCATGCATGTACATTTTCTCACAAATTGAGCATGAACTCCAAGAATTCTCTCTTGCATGTTTGAAATTCATCTTCATTTGGGGAAATCATCAAGTTTTAAGTTGTTTTGTGGTGTTTGATCATGTTTTGAGAAGTTTGATACAAGAAAAATTCATGCATGTTGTGTTCATGGACATTCATCATGTTTTAAATTGAAATTGTGAGTTTTTAACAAACCATTGGGCCATGATTTTATGAAATAATTCTTAATTCATCATGTTTTACAAGTTTACTATGTTATCTCAAGTTTTGGGGCCCAAGAGATGTGTTTTGAAGATTGGAATTTGAGCTTTGAGCTTGAAGGTGCAGTCTAGAAATTCCAGAATTTGCATCTACGCTCGAGCATGGGAGTTTACGCTCGAGCGACCACTCTGAGTGCGTGCACTCCGCTCGAGCGACCAAAAGTCCGCTCGAGCGTGACTTGCAAGCTCCCAGAAGTTTCATGTCGTTTACAGATCGCTCAAGTGAAGGAATGTGCGCTCGAGCGACCCTTCACATTTTGCATGTCCGCTCGAGTGAGGAAAGCTACGCTCGAGCATGGACCTTATTTTCAAAAAAATTTCCTAAGTGTTCCAAGGCATGTTTTGGCATCCTCATTGCATCTCAGGCATTTCTAAGCCTTAATTAAGATTTGATAATGAGGTTATGGATTAGAAACACACTAAAAAAAGAATGTGCTAAGTCCCGAGACTGCAAGTGTGTGTGTGTTAGGCATTGTGATAAGAAAGAATAAGAACCAACGTAATAAAAGCTAAGCCTTAATGGCCTCATGAATGTGTAATGATAAGGCATGCTTGTGTTATGTATTTTGTGACTGTAGGTCAAGACTCGAGAGTTGATTGACCATTGCTGGAACCACTGTGAGTAACATTTCTGTAAAGATATGTTGATATGAATTATGTTCCAAATGAAATGTGATAAGCTATGATTTCTAAAATGATATCTGTCTACGTGAACGAACATCCCAAGTTTGAAATCTATTATGGCATCCATAGATAGTCCCATCTCATGGGGGACGGCATGAAAATGCAGGTCCATGACATTCATGTGTTTACGAGATCTCGTTAGCCACTTCATTGTGGTGATATGTGTTTAATCAGTATCCGGAACCGATTACTCTAGTCAGAAGACGTTCTGTGATGTGTTCTATGGGATATACCATTATTATGTTCTAATATAAAATGATTATGCTCTGGTCTATTTTCTACTTATGATATATTCGGATTTCGTTCACTAAACCCTTTACCTTAATGTTATTGGGCTTTAGCTCATTGTGTGTATATATATATGTATAGGTGAGCATTCTGGAGCCCGAGCCTGAAGGCTTTTGTCTGGATCTGTGTTCTGTTGTCAGCCACCCATTGTGCCTCACATAGAGGTTCCCGAAGTGTCCTGTGTTCAAGTTCTGTTGGTTCTATGTATATGTATGACTTATTTTAATTCTGTTGGCTGGACTTAAAATACTGTAATGTGTGTGGGTATAATGTATGGTTGACTACCGGTTATGTATATAAAGTTTTAAATATTCTGTTTCATATAAGTCAGCACAGCTCATTGGATAACTATATTTATGTATTTGCTTCCGCTAGCCCCTTAATCTTGTTAATCTGTTCAGAGGCCTTCGGTAGTCCAAGGATTACTGGCCGGTTACGATGCTAAACCTATACGGGCGGGTTTGGGTCGTGACAGGAGAGCTCCTTTGCTACTCAACTTCATTCCCACCTATAAGTCGGTTCTTCCCGACGTTCCGAAGAAGAAGAAGAGCCAGTCTCCTCTGTCCGCCACTACTCCTCCCACAACTTCATCTCTCGGCCAGATCAGGGGTTAACCTTTGATCCAGCAGGGGAGCCATCTACCTCGGCTCCACAACTGATCCCACTATCTCAACGCCGTCAACGACGCCGAACTGTTTTCGCTGTTGAGATGGGCCGCAAGAAAGCAATCGCTAAAGACCTCTTGGCCAACATCCCTGACTCAGTTGACGCTTAACCAGCACAAACCCAGCCTCAACCAAAGTCAAAGCCAAAACGTCTGAAGAAGGCTCAGCCCAAGGCAACGGTGACTCAGATTGACACTGAGGATACCTTGCCAATTTCTAAATTGGCCGAGAGCGAAAAGACCCCTTCTGCTGCTGAGAAGAGGCCCGCCGAGGCCTAACCATCTGAATCTACTAGATCAAAGAAGCCGAGGTCGTCCTCTACGACCACCTCGGGGCCATTAAAACATGATCCCCCTTGGGCCCCGCCAATCACAATCGACGACAAGCCAGTTAAGGTTGGTGATAGCGCCAACGACATTGAGGTCAGCGTTGCCCTCTCCATCGTCTTACTTCTGCCCGAAGATCTTAATCGTAACGCTCAGATGAGCGAATACAAAAATTTTGCTCTGATGTTGCAGCATTTCGTTCAAGTAAGTTCTTTACACTTGGTATTTTTCTTTCTTTTTATTTTTATACTTAGAGAATTTTCTAATAACTTCTGTTCTGTCCATTTTCCTTCAGGCGACCCAGCACGCCCACTCCTTCTCAATGCAATCTTTTGAGACAAGAAAGGCGTTGGTCGACAAGACTAGGGAGGTTGCTAGCCTGCAAAGGGCTACTAAGAAGACTGAGGCCAAGATGAAGACTTTATCAGACCAGGCCGAGGAAGCCATTAAGGCTAAAGATAAGGTTGAGGAAAAAACGGATGCTGCAGAGGCCATCGCCAAAGTCCTCACGGCCGAAAAGAAAGAGGCCGAGGCCAAGATGGCTGAGGCCCAAAAAGAACTTCAACATGCCCTGGCCACAAAAGAGGCCGAGATCAAGGCCGCTGATGAGAGGGTGTATGCTGAGGGGGCAGCCGACGTCAAGGAGGACTACAAAAAGCAAGTGAAGTAGGCATGCAATAAGGGTTTCACCCTTGGTTGGATGGCTGCCCTCAAAAACCTTGATGTCCCCGAGGACTCCCCCTTCAAGAATGCCGACGTCATCCTCCTTCCATTCCCCTCTACTCCAAGCCAATCTGAAGACAATTCTGAGTCTAAGGAGGAAGCTTTGGTGAGGAAACTGAAGGAAGCTGCTAGGGCCAAGTCCCCTACTCCAAATGAGCAAGTCCTAGACTTGACTCTAGAGGAGGAGGGTGAGGTCCCCAAAAAATGACACTCCTGATAAGATAACATCGGCCGTGCCTATTGCAGACAAGAGCATCGGCCACACTCTCAAAGAGATCGATGCCGAGCTGGCTGCTGAGAATGACGCCGAGAATAATTCTGAAATGTTTTCGGAGCCCCATCCTACTGCTGATGCCCAATAGTCTTGGTTTTGTGTTTTGTATTTATGTAACAACCCTCATTACTGATCACTGATAAATTACCAATTACTGCTAAACTGAGACTGATTATGATTGGTAATTGAACTGATTGAACTACTGAACCGACTGACTGGAATCTGAAACTGAATTGATTAAGTATATCTGTTATATTGCATTTCTATCTATTGCCTGTTTGATTATCTGTTCATGTTTTTATGGTTAAATTGCAAATTGAAGACCTTATCGGCGGCCGAATCCGAAATTGATTGATGTTCTATGATCCTTAGAATTAATGTGATTTTATGGTGTATTTATCTGAAAACTGAATTGGTTTGATTAAATTAGATTAAATAGTGCTAAATTACAAGAGTTGCATTATTTACCACATTGCCATAGTAGTCGCCCACTACTTTACACATATTGAGACTTGTAATACATTGAGCAAACCATTTCCTCAACCTTATTCATTGTTATTGCCGACTAGAGAGTGAGAATAGGGAGATTGGGTGATTTCATCTAGAATTGCTGGGAAATTTGAGGAATTGAAAGGAGTTCTTACTAGATTGAACCTCAAGACTAGTAATTAAGGAACCTAGGTATGAATTTCATCCTCTTGATTGTGTCTTTAAGTTGATTCATGCATGGTTCATGTCTAATTGAGGAGCTAAGTCATAATTTAGTTCTAACATGTCGAATTATAGCTTAATTCATGCATGCATGTTTAGATTGTTGAGTTTTAAGTTGTTTTCATGGCAAAATGTTACATGCATGCTCATAATTATGTTAAGTCCATGATTTCATCTTGTTTTGAAAAGAATTGGCTCCTTGGAGCATGTTTTGGAAGCTAAGAAGCTAGCTAAATTCATGCATGTCGTGTTTGAAGATTGTTCATAAAAATTGGTTTGAAATTGAGTTTGTTTAAGCTACCCTTGGGCTTTGATTTCTTAAATTGATCTTTAAAACATGTTGTTCTATGAGTTTACAAATGTTTTCCAGGAAATGAGCCCAAGAGGATCAAAATTTTTGCATCAAACCATGGTTTTAAGCTTGAAGGTGCAATCTGGATTTTCCAGATTTTACACTCCCGCTCGAGCGGGGAAAGTGGCGCTCGAGCGGGAAATTCGAGCATCCAGTACTTTGCACTGTTTTACAGTCCACTCAAGCAGAGGAATTCACGCTCGAGCGGAGGCCTGTGTCTCACGCTCGAGCGTACGTCGAGCGGGCGTCGAGCGGAGATTTCACCTATCCAGTACTTTTACAGTCCGCTCAAGCGGGGAAACCTGCGCTCGAGCGGGGCTCTGTTTTTCTGAAATTCTGAAACTGTTTTCTGCATGCATCTTTGTATCCTCATCCCATCCTAGGCATTCTTAGGCCTAGTTTAAGACATCTTAATGAGGACATAAATGTAGAACACACCGAGACAATTAGGGATTAAGTTATTATCTTTCCCAACTGTGTAGCTTAGTGTGTGTTCGTCCTGTAAACTGTGTAGGGTTGGCGACTGGAGACGCGCTCTAGCTTACTGTAGCCCAGAACTCTATAAGTAACAACTGTGTAAAGATATGTTCAAAAATGATTATCTTCTGAACAATTGAACTGTATTGTTTCTGAACTGATACTGTTAATAGAATGAATGTATGTCCTTTATTCTGAACTGTATTGTGGCATCCTTAGCAACTATTGTTACTGTTACAGAGATCTCTATCGGTTCCCTTGTTGGAACCACTACTGTTCACTGATTGATGGCCATCATTAACTGTTCGGTCTTTTAAGACCTACTATTTACTGTACTGTTATGCTAATGGATGTACCACATGTGACTGAATGACTGATATACTGAATCAATGAACTGCTTTCATTACTGTAAGGACATTCATTCTTAACCTCTTTACGCATTGTGTTATTCACTGGGCTTTAGCTCATTGCTTATATATATATGTAGGTGTACAGGCACCAGACCGCAGCTAGAAGTGTTGGGGTAAGCTCCAGTTTTGTTAAGCCAATCTATGTGCCTCACTGCGAGGTTCCGAGCCTGTCAAGCTATGGCTTAGGGGTGTTTTAAATTCCCCCATCTGTTTTGTAGTAACTGCGTAGAACTGTATAGACTGTTACTGTACTGTTTAATAGGGATTAGGTCCCTGATCTGAATGTTTATAAATGTTGTACATACTGTTCTGCACTGTGTATATGTGTATGTGAAAAGTCTTTTTGCATACAGACTGTCACAGCTCATTGGACATTGTTTATTTACTGTATTGACTTCCGCCAGGCCCTTGTACTCTGTTTTACTGTATTGCTGTTAAGCAGGCCTTCGGTAATCTCGGATTACTGGCCGGTTACGGTGCTAAACCCATAGGGGCGGGTTTGGGTCGTGACAACTTAGTACTTTGTCTTACTTTTTGAATTAATGTAAGCTTGGATCTGGCCGAAGTGCCGCTTTTGTAATTTCTAAACAACTACTCTTTTGGTAGGCCGAGGTGCCCTCTTTTTCTGGATGTTAATACAACTTTCTCATCTGAATGCTTGTATCTTTGTCTTCCTTTTACTGTCTTGTATGATTTTATACTTAGAATAATTTGGATGTCTTCAAAATACACCTTATCTGTGCGATCTTCTAGAGGTGAAATACCTCGGTTATACCCACCAACGGTTTATCTCAGCAAGTACATACGTACTTCTTTTAATACAACCTTGGTCTTAACTTGTAAATTTTTCTAAAAAATTTAAACAAGTGTTTAGCCCAATAACCTCGGTTTAACTTCAATCTGTAACTTCAATTTGTAAATTTTTCACAAATTTCAACAAGTGTTAAACACAGCCTCAGTTTAACTTCAACTTGTAAATTTCTCACAAATTTCAACAAGTGTTAACATGACCTCAGTTTAACTTCAACTTGTAAACTTAAGATTTCAACAAGCGTTAAACATGACCTCAGTTTAACTTCATCTTGTAAACTTAAAATTTCAACAAGCGTTAAACATGACCTCAATTTAACTTCAACCTGTAAACTTAAGTTTCAATAAGCGTTAAACATGCCCTCGGTTTAACTTCAACTTGTAAACTTAAGATTTCAACAAGCATTAAACATAACCTCAGTTTAACTTCAACCTATAAACTTAAGTTTCAATAGCGTTAAACATAACCTCAGTTTAACTTCAACTTGTAAACTTAAAATTTCAAAAAGCATTAAACTAATTTTCGTTTGTAAATTTCACCTTTCCAGGAACCATTTCCCAACTCTCTGTCCCCTAATGTGAAATTAAGTTCCATTTGGGTTCTCATTATGCATGTGTTTTGGAGACATTGTCAAGTATTTTCTCAGTCACAAGTATAAAAAATCAAGCTAAAACTTTATTATTACTTCGGCTAATAACAAAGAATAAGAAAGTCTAATGATAAAATAATTTCAGATTGCAAGTATTCCAAGGCCTTGGCAACTCTTTGCCTCCATTATCTTCAAGCCGATATGCCCCATTGCCCAATACCAAGATGATTCTATAGGGTCCTTCCCAATTTGGGCCAAGCTTGCCTTTTCTGGGATTCTTTTTGTTGCCGACGACCTTTCTCAGGACGAGGTCACCAATTTGGAACTCTCGTGGGTTCACCTTTTTATTATAAGCCCTGGCAAGCTGCTGTTGATATGTCCCCAGCTGAATTGTTGCTTTCTCCCTTCTCTCTTCTAGAAGATCCAGATCTCAGGCTAAAAATACATCATTAGTTCAATTCTCCACTGCCTGGGTTCTGATCCCTGGAATGCCGACCTCCAGTGGAATGACTGTTTCTGTGCCATAAGCCATGGCAAACGGGAATTCCCCCATTGATCTTCTCGGCGTAGTCCGATATACCCAGAGTACACTGGGCAATTCATCTACCTACTTTCCCTTTGCTGCTTGCAGCCTCTTCTTTATCTCATCCAAGATAACTTTGTTGGACGCTTCTGCTTGTCCATTGCTTTGAGGAAAACTTGGGGTCGAAAAGTAATTCTTGATTTTGAACTTTGCGCATAAGCTTTAGATTAGCTTACTGTCAAATTGTGTTCCATTATCTGCAACCATTGCTCTTGGAATCCAAACCTGGTGATGATGTTCTTCCAGATGAAGTTCTTCACATTAATGTCTCGAATCTTGGCAAGGGGTTAAGCTTTTACCCAATTGGTGAAATAATTTGTTGCCACTAGTAAGTATTTCCTTTGTCCAGTTGCTTGAGGTAGTTTTCCGACAAGATCCATTCCCCATTGGGAAAATGGCCAAGGACTGAATACTGGGTTCAAGTCGGCTGCTGGTTGACGTATCAAAGGTGTAAACCTTTGACACTTCTCACACTTCTTCACATAATCTTCGGCATCTTTCTACATATAGGGCCACCAGTACCCCTGAGTAATGGCCCTGTGGGCAAGTGACCTGCCTCCAACGTGGCTTCCACATATTCCTTTATGTATGTCATACAAAAAATCTTCAACCTGTACAAGATGGACACACCTCAGAAGGGGTCCAGTAAATGATCTTCTGTAGAGGTGTCTTTCTAGGGTCAAACTGAATCTTGCCGACTTCAGTATGATCTTGTGCGCTTCTTTTTGGTCATCGGGCAGCTTCCCGTCTTTAAGGAATGCTATTATTGCATCTATCCAACTTGGTCCCATCTACACACACATTGCTTCGCACTCTGTGTTCAGTGGTTCTATGCTTGGACCAGGTAAGTAGTCAACCATTATCGTCCTTGCCTATCTAGGTTATATTGCACTAGACAGGTTGGCCAGGGCATAAGCGTGACTGTTATCATCTCGGCTAACCTGCTGTAGTCAGTAATTCTGAATCAAGGCCACCAATTTGCCGACCTCCTTTACATAGGCCGACATCCTTTCGTCTCGGGCTGCGAACTTGCCTGTTGTCTGGTTGACTATAAGCTGAGAGTCACAGAAGACTATCACCTTATCTGTTTCTACTGCTACTGCCAGTTTCAGTTCTGGAATCAGTGCTTCATACTCTGCTTTATTGTTTGAGGCCTTGAACCCCAAACGAATGGATTATTCTAGTATCTGTCCATCCGGAGATACTAGTACTACTCCTGCCCCTGCTCCTTGTCGGTTGGAACTCCCATCAATGAACAGTCGAAAGGAGTCGCCGATATAAATGCTGCAGGGCCTGAGTTTTTCTTCTTTCCTTTGTTCCATTGCCCTCGACTGGGCTCCTCTTTGTTCGCTTGGGCATCGTTCACCTTAGCTCAACGGAGCCCGATGCACGATGGCTCCTGGTGTGAAGTCGGCCATGAAGTCGGCCAAAACTTGGCCTTTGATTGCTGTTCTGGGTCTGTATTCCAGGTCATACTGGCCCAAGGCCACTGCCCATCTGGCTATTCTGCCTATCAGATCTCCCTGCTGCAGCAGGGACTTCAAAGGATGTTCAGTTAGCACCACAATTTTGTGGGCTTGAAAGTAATAGCTCAGCTTCTTTGAAGCCATTACTAAAGCCAGCGTTAACTTCTCCAAGGATAAATACCTGGTTTCTGCATCAGCTAGGGTTTTGCTTACGTAGTAAACAACCATTTGTTCCCATTTTTCTTCTCAGATTACCACTGCACTTACCACATGTTTCGAAACTGCTAAGTGCAGGAATAGCTCCTCTCCAGGTTCTGGATTTGAGAGAACTGGGGCCGTGGTCAAATACTTTTTCAAGTCGGCCAAGGCGATTTCGCACTCTTTTGTCCATAAGAAGCCTGTGGCCTTTTTCACTAAGCTGAAGAAGGGTTTGCATTTGTCAGAACTTCTGCTTATGAACCTATTCAGGGCTGCAGCCCTTCTAGTCAACATCTGTACTTGCTTCGCCGATGTTGGGCTTTTCAATTCTAGGATGGCCTTGATCTGATCTGGGCTGGCCTCAATGCCCCTTCTGGTCACCAAGTATCCCAAGAACTTACTAGATCCAACTCCAAATGCACACTTCGATGCATTGAATCGAAGCCGATATGTTTTAAGGATATCAAAGACTACTTTTAGGTCGGCCAGATGACCTTCAGGTTCCTTGGTCTTCAAGACCATGTCATCGATGTAAACTTCCACTGTTCTGCCAATTAGATGTCTGAACATCTTGGTTACCAATCTCTGGTAAGTTGCTCCTGCGTTTTTCAACCCAAAAGGCATCACTTTGTAGCAATACAACCCTTTTGGGGTGATAAATGTAGTCTTCTCCTCATCTGAAGGGTACATAGCTATTTGATGGTACCACCTGTAGGCATCCAAGAAGCTCATCCTTCCATACCCTGAAGTGGCATCCACCAATTGGTCAATCTTGGGTAATGAGAAACTGTCTTTGGGACAGGCCTTGTTTAGGCTGGTAAAGTCCACACAGACCCTCCATTTACCATTCTTTTTCTTCACCACCACGGTATTTGATAGCCATGTCGGGTAATTTACCTCTTGAATGGCTTTGGCCTCTAGAAGTCTGTCTACTTCCTCTTCCACTGCCTCAACATGCATCAATGTCGGTCTTCTTGCTCGTTGGATTATAGGTTTGGCCGACCTGTCTACGTTCAGTTTGTGGCAAGTGACCTCGGGGTCAATGCTAGTCATTTCGTAAGGTGTCTAGGCAAACATCTCAATGTTTGCTCTCAAGAAAGCCTCCAGTTCTTTTTCCTCTTCTTTGGCTAAGCCCGAGCCGAGAAGGAAGAAGCGTTCCTCATCCCCTTATTGGACAAGGATTTTCTTCAGGGCTTCTTCACTCTTTTCGGCTGGCTCTTTGCCGACGTCCTCTAGGACCTCTACATCCTCGTCTTCGACTTTGGTTCTCGTATGCTGCAGGTGAATTTCATTGCTGCCATGGAGCAATTCTTTGCTTGCAGCCGATCCTCTCTGACCTCCTATATCCCATGCTCTGTTAGGAACCGCAATAGCTGATGCAACGTTGAGGGAACAGCCCCCATTGCACGCAGCCATGGCCTTCCCAAGATAGCATTATAGGGGGAAGGTGTGTCGATTATGGTGAATTCTATTTTTATCTTTTTGGTGCCAGCCTGCACCTCCAAGCTTGCTGCTCCCAGTGGCCACGTCGGCGTTCCATTGAACCCGACCATTGGGCTGTTGGATTGCTCCATATCGTCTGGGTAAAGGCCAAGCTCCTTGTAACACCTGACATACATGATGTCACAAGAGCTACCTTGGTCAATTAGGATGCGCTTCACTTGGCACTCCCCAACCTGGAGGGATACTACCAAGGTATCGTTGTGTGGATGCTACACCATCTCAAGGTCGGCTTCAGTAAAAGACACTACTGGTCCCTAGAACTCCTCGACCAGAGGTCTTTTCTCCCGGACCTGGTACACATGCTGCAAGTGCTTTACCTTCTGGGTCTCCCCCCGCATTTCGTTTTCGTTGACCTTCGAGTGAATTACATTAATTACCCGAGGTCCGCCTGCCTACGGTTGCTGTGCTGGGGGAGGTGGAGCTGCTGGTGCCTGAGGCAGTCTTGCCTGCTCTTCCCTTGTCCTGGCTTCATCTACAAGGTCCCTTAAATGGCCTTGCCTTACCAGGTCTTCCAGGTATGCTTTTAGGGCTGTGCAACCCTGAGTCAGATGCCCATCTTCATTGTGGTAAGCACAATGCTTACCAAGGCTTTCTCCCATAAACTCTTCTGGTACCCTTGCTGGTGCTCTAAAATAGGGCTGGATTCAGATTTTCTCCAAGACTTTGTAAACCGAAATTCGAAATACGGTTGTGACTGCCTGAGCAGCCCTTAATCCGATTTCTGGTTTGTTGTAGCCACCATCACCTCGGCCTCGCTTCAGCGAGCCATTTTTCTTCTCTTACTTTGTTTCCTTAGTCCCTGGCGTGTCTTCCTCGGCTCTGGCATATTTCTCAATTCTGGCCATGAGCTTTTCTATACTTTTTGGCAATGTCTTTGCCAACGACTTTCGTAGTGGACAATCATCTTTTAAGCCATTCCTGAAAGACACGACCGCCACCTCTTGGTTGCACTCGGGTATTCGGTTGAATACCTCATAATAACTTTTGGTATAGGCTCTCAGGCTTTTATCCTTGCCAATTTATAGAGCCATCAGGGTGTCTACCCTTAACGGCTGTAGTTTGTTTGTCGCAAACCTGGCTACAAACATCTCGGCCAGGCCTTCTCAGGTTTTCATAGTTCCTTTCGGCAATTTGTGAAACCAGTCTGATGCAATTTCTTCGAAAGATGAGGGAAACACCTTGCAAAGTAATGGCTCGTTCCCGGTGTATAACGCCATTGAGTTCAGGTACAAACCGACGTGAAAGTTGGGGTCCAACTTCCCGTCGTAGATCTGGAATCTCGGCATGCTAAACCTCTTCGGGGCTTCGAATTTGTCCAATTCTACCGAGAATGGTGTTCTCGACTTGACCGGGGAGGTTACCTCGGCATCTTGTTGCCTTTTCTGTAGGTAATCCCTTAGGTCCTCCTTGGTGCGACCAGAAGCTCGGCTGTCTCCTGACTTCAGCCTTTTAGGTGCACGACTCTCAGCTTCGTTGTGAGCCCTCTTCGACCTTTCTCCACTAGTTGCGTCGAAGCACAACTCCTGCCTTTGAACATGCCGATGTTCTTTGGGGTCTCCTTCCTTGGTGCGATGTGTCTTTCAAGATTCTTCCCTTCTTGACTCTCCTCGCCCGACCTCCATTGAAGGCCGGTGGAAGTGTTTTTCGCTCCTAGTGTGCTAGGGGGCTACAGGGATTGTTTTCTGCCCTCCCTTCTGGGTATTGGCCGCTGGAATCGGCGTGTCCTACAGCGAGAATGGTGGCTGCATGACGTTGTTTTGCATCATGAAATTGACAACCGATTGCAGGTCTGCAAATTTGTTTGCCATCCCCTTCATCTCATCGTCCCTCCGTAGGCATCTATCCTTCCATACCTGAAGGTCGTCCTCGTTGTAAAACTCGTTTTGGTCCGTTTTCTTTGGTACGTTGCCTTCCTGGCCGACGCCCTTTTCTCCATGATTCTGATCACGAGTCTCTTCATTGCAATTGTCTTCTTCGACGTCAAGGTCAACAGGTTTCCCACTCCCAATAGGAGTGTCATCCCCAATCTTCTCTTTCTGTCCGTTGTTGGCCATCTATTCTCCTTTCTTTCTCACAGACGGCGCCAAATTGTATGTGTCAATTTCCGACCACTCTGCCAAATTAGTACTTAGCTAAAGAGCATCGGCAGAATAGATTAAGCCCGAATGACCTGCAACAGAAAGAAGAGATTCCGGCAGTGGTTCGTCCACCCAAGGGCACTCCGATGATCAAGTCAGTTATCACTCAATGATAACAAAAATGCTTAACTCACTATTCAGAATATAAATTGCGTACCTTTGACCCATGGGGGTGCCTCCCTTTTATAGCCAATACAATCCTAGTCCCAATAGAAGCCTAGCTCTATTGGACTTAGGATTATTGCTAATCTTGGACTTCTAGGAGGATTGGGATAAACTCTCTAAGAGTCTTATCCTTACCCAAACTGAAATCTTCTCTCATTTTAAGACTTTTGTCCCTTATCCGCTTATCCCGTACTCCGATATCTTCGGAGATAACCTCGGCATAGCCGAGACGATCTCGGTGTTATGACCAGGACACGTGGCACCTCGGCTGACACTTCGGCGTCACCTTGGCCACGTGTTGGTACTCGAAAAATATGTCCCCACACATGTTATCCATATATTTGAAGTCAATAAATATGAAGAAATAATATCATTATAATTATCACATCAATTTAAGTAATTTGTTTTTTAAATTGAAGAGAATTGATCTGTTCTGTTAAAATAATCAATCTTCACAAACACTTCGTATAGGAAAAGAAAATATTTAAGAATTTCAAAAAGTACTCACACTTTTATCGACAATGGTACATCAAGATATGTATTAGCATTTGATTTGTTACATATTTAATATTAATAAATCTTAAATCATTATAAGTAAATTTATAAATATAAACATATGAATCTCTAATATTACTACTTCATATAAATGAAGATCAACAATTTTAATTTTTTCTCTGCTTCCTACTTTTATGTCTCCTCCTTACTCTGCAAAGATGCTTTTGAACAAGGCAAATAAAACTTCAGTTCTTTCTCTACCGTTACTTATATGATTATGTTATTCAAAACTCATTAGAAAGAATATAATATTCTTAACCTATATTTATATATCGAAAATGACTGGTAGCTCGAAAAAGTGGCCTGATTTTGGCTCGAATTCGAATTCGAAGACAGAGATAGATGACAAAGAGGGAGAGAAGAGAGGAAAAAGAGAGGAGAAGAAAAAGAGGAGGAGAGAGGGAGAAAGAGAGAGGAGGAGAGGAGATCGTCGCAGCACCACCGCCGTCGCCTCGCCGCCGCCGATCGTTGCAACACTAGAGATCGTCGCAACACCACCGCCGTCGCCTCCGGCCCCGCCTCCGCCTCCTCCCCCTGTGATTATGCCCCCTCCTGTCCTCTTCCTTCCTCCTCCTTCTTCCTTCTCTTCTCCTTCTCTTCTTCTCCACCCTTCTTCTTCTTCTTCTTCCTTTTGCAACAAAAACACAGGAAAAAAAAAAAGACACCAAAACGACGTCGTTTTGGTGTCGAGCCAAATTCGAGCCAAACTCTTTCGAGCTACTTAGCGGGGTCGATTTATATATGGAAAATTACGACAATGACCTTTGTACTTTAATTCTTGTGTTATTTTTGTTATTGTAATTTTAATGGACTCAATTTTGATATTTAATTTATCATTTTGTTTTAATTCGGCTTGATTGATTACAATTCTTAGCATTTTTTATGAATATATATATATAAGTGGCATATATCATTTTTTAGAGTAAAATTATAAATTTACTAATCTCGGTGAGTTAACCTCAATAAATTCAGTGATTATTTTCAATAAAAAATACTAACAACATTATCAATTGGATCAAATTGACACAAAATTTAAAATTAAGAGATAAAATTGTGCCAATTAAAAGTGTATTGACCAAAATAACATAATATAAAATGTAAGGACCACTAATATAATTTGCCCTTATATATATATATATACACACTAGGAGTATGAGTCCACTTGACGAGTGTACTTAAAATATAAATTTTAATTTTAATTTCATAACATATTTTCTATGTTGTTTAAGTGGTATTAATTAAGTAAATAGTCTTAGATTCAAATCTTGTGCCTCTATTTTAATTACTATTTTTTATTTTTTTATTTTTTGATGAAAAAATTGACATTTGACGTAAAAAGAGAAGGTCACTTGACAAAAAGAGATAAGAAAATTTATGGACACTAAATAAAGTATTCACTTTTAATAATAGTGTAGATAGATAATATAGAAATGTATATATCACACTTTTTCATTGTTTTCCCCCTTTTTCTACTTAAGTAGAAGCTTCCTCATCCACATAAAATTGATTTACATTTACAAGGCGACATAATATTAATATAAAAATATTAAAAACAAAAAACAAAAGTTTAATTAGAAAATTAAAAAAAAAAAATCCTCACTCTCTCCTCTAAGTGCTTGGAATAAATGTAATGCCACCACGTATGCTAAAGGGGAATGCATGATCATCATCTTGGTCTTCTTCATCACTTTTTGGCTATATATATATATATATATGTCATGATTTGGATTAAACGTTTGTGAAGTGGTTTTGTGAAGATTGCATCATTTGCAAATCCGTGCTTGTTTGGCACGAGTTTTTTTTTTTTTTGATCAGCAAAAGATAAAATTTATTGATGAACCAAAAGAAAAATACATCAATGACGAGAGCGATGAGTGCAAAGAGCATCAAAGCGAAACAAACCAGTCCCAACTAGGTTGGCACCGATAAGACCGCCCTATCATCTGCTAGCACACCAACAAAGTTGGAGAGAATCCAACCACAAAGACAGAACAACCAACCAAAAACAACACAGTGAGGCAAGAGACATACATCAACAAGGTAGAGTTGTTTTCCACCCACCCCCAGCCCACCAATGCAGCATTACTTCAATTGACCCAACACTGTTGTATCTGCTACTCAAACCTCAGAACAGCAGGAACTCCAATCAGATGCAGGCCTCAACAACTGAGTCCAAAAGACAGCAGTCCTTATATAGTAGAGTTGCATCTTTATCAGAAGCCCATCTTCGCCAAAACAGATCAAAGCTTCAGCAGAATTCAATCAACTCAGTGTAGAGATACAGCAGCAGCCCCATAACACCAAGCTTTACTACTTCACCCCAGAAGTTTACTTAAAGCACCAATTGATCTCACTGCCATATCAATAGCCCAAAAGACAGCAGTCCTTAGTTCACCACAGAGAATTGCATCTTTATCAGAAGCCCATAGCAGCAAGATAGGCACCACAGCAGTTCAGATCAAATCTGTGCAGAGATAGAAAGCAGAAAAACTAGCAGCAGAACAAAAAGACATCCACAGCTCAATACCTCTACTACTTCACCCTAGAAATTTACTGAAAACACCAACTGATCTCACTGCCATATCAATATACACCCGGAGCACCTGCATTAGATTCTAAGATTACACACCCCTACCCCCCAAACACCTACGCACCTGGGGCAGATTCTCAACCACATCATGAACAGAGTACTGCGACAGACTTGTATTAGATCTTATCCATAGGGCAATTCTAGTTTTAATTAGTTCACAGACATCCATAAAGCAGTGCTGTTTGCCATTGAAAATACAATCATTCCTCAGAGTCCATATTGACCAAAACACAGCGAATGGAATTACATTCCAAATTTTAGTTTCAAATATACTCCATTTGAACCCTCTCCACCACTCCAACACAACTCTAGCATTCTCAGGAATTACCTATTGCATACCCCACCAGGACATAATATTCGACCAAATTTTCCAAGCAAACATGCACTGGAGCAACACATGACAATCTGTTTCAACAGCACAGCCACAGAACACACACTCTGTGGTTGCATCCTGACTGAGGCACCCTATACGCTGAAGGAATGCTCTAGACTTGATTCTACCCTTCCAAACAAGCCATCCGAAAAACTGCACTCTTGGAGGAGATAAATTCTGCCAAATCCACCTAACATCCTCCGACCCCTGAGCTGCATCATTCCTGCTATATACTGATTGTACGGTGAACATTCCTGAAATTGAGGATTTCCAAACTAAGGAGTCAACACTATCTGTTAAAATTGGCTCATGAGCAATCAAGTACGCTCTAAGTCTTTCCAACTCATCTTCCTCCCAAGCCCTCAGACCTCTTCTGAATCTAAGGCTCCACCCAACTGAATTGTTTCTCCTGTCAATCATCTGATTAAGATTAGCCTCTTTGTCATCTGACAGCTCAAATAATCTGGGAAACTCAACCCTCAAACTACAATTAGATGCCCAATGATCCTCTCAAAAACTAATTCTCCTCCCATTTCCAACTTTGATGACAGAATTCTCCATGAAGAAGTTAAATAAGTTGGGACTGATGTGTTCTAAATTAAGAATATTACCCCATATTCTTGAACACTGAATGCCTTCCACCAAAAAAGGTCTTCATCTCCCACCAAAGCTACTGTACTTGCTAGCCACAACATCTTTCCACAATGCTTGATCCTCACCACCATATCTCCACCACCATTTTGCTAAGAGACACTCATTAACATCTCTCAGCCTTCTAATACCCAAACCACCACACTATTTCTTTTTAGTGATCTCTTCCCAACGCACCATATGGAGCTTCTTTTTTGTTTCCAGACCTCCCCATAAGAACCTGGCTTGGATTCTATCTAGCAACTTAACTACACCCACAGGGACTTTAAATAAAGATAAGTAATACACTGGTAATGAAGTTAACACTGACTTGATCATAGTTAACCGACCCCCAAAAGAGAGTGTCTTTCTCTTCCAAGAAGCTAACTTGGACTTGAATTTATTGATCACTGGCAACCATGTAGTCTTCTTTTTTGGACTAGCCCCAAGAGGCAACCCAAGATATGCGAAAGGCAGCTTTTGACCTTGACAGTTCAGTCTCTTGGCGAAATCAGCCACCACCTCATTTTGTACCCCCACCCGACATACCTTACTTTTATGGAAGTTAATCCTTAATCCAGACAGCACTTCAAAACATCTCAAAATTCGTTTAACATTCAGAATTTCTTGCTCTTCAGCCTCGCAAAACACAATAGTATCATCCGCGAATTGTAGGTGGGTTACATTGATCCTCCTAGTGCCTATAACAACTCCTTTGATTAGCCCCAAATCTTTCGCCCTTTGGAATAACATATTAAGACCTTCAGCTACGATGACAAAGAGAAACGGCGACAGTGGATCCCCTTGTCTGAGTCCGTTTTCTGGACAAAATTCAACTGTAGGTGAGCCATTCACCAAGATTGAAACTCTAGATGATTGCAAACATTCCTTTATCCACCTTGTCCACTTGTTTTGAAAACCAAAGCTGGACAGCATTTCGAATAAACACTCCCAATTTACTGAGTCGAAAGCTTTTTCAAAATCCAATTTCAAAATCATCCCTTTCTGCTTCTTCTTCTTCCACCAATCCACAATTTCATTAGATATTAACACCCCATCCAAAATGTTCCGTCCCCCAATGAATGCAGTTTGAGAATCCCCAATTATCCTTGGTAGCACCTTTTTCAACCTTGATGCTAGAACCTTAGAAAGAATCTTATAGATGGAACCAATAAGGCTAATTGGCCTATAATCCGAAATACCCTCCGGACAATCTTTCTTAGGAATTAAGGTTGTGAAAGAGCTATTAATACCTTTGGCTAGACGCCCATTATCATAGAATTCATTGAAGAACTGTAGGATTTCTTTTTTAAACACCTTCCAGCACTTCTGAAAGCAGGCCATGTTAAACCCATCCGGTCCTGGAGCCTTGTTGCTATCACTTTCCTTCACAGCCCTCCATATTTCCTCCTCAGAGAATGGTGCAACTAACCCATCCGAAACCTCATCATGCCCAATGGTTCCGAAGAGACCTTTAAGCTTGGGCCTGGATTTCCACTCCTCTGAAAATCTCCTTTTGAAATGTTTAAACACCTCCTGTTTAATCCTACAAGGGTCTTCGTACATCACCCCATCTACTTCAATTGGGTTTAACAAATTTTTATTCTGTCTACTGGTGGCAACAATATGAAAAAATCTTGTGTTTTTGTCCCCTTGAAGGTTCCAATTCAGTCTAGATTTCTGCTTCCACATCCATTCTTCTCGTTTAGCCAGTGACCATACTTCTTTTCTGACTTCTCTTCTTCTTCGAACCTCATTCTCCTCAAGATTTCTCGACTCAGCCACTAAATCAATAGCATGAAGCTCCTCCTCTGTTACCTTTAATGCTGAAGTCACATTCCCAAAAACCTCTCTATTCTATTTCTTCAAATCTGCTCGAAGCATCTTTAGTTTATTCATTATAACAAAACCTGCCCATCCAGACAATGCAGACTCCTCCCAGGATTTCTTCACAAGGCTTCCAAAATTGGGATGGAGAAACCAAGCATTTAAGAAGCGAAACGGCCTTGGACCCCAATCCCTCCCATCTTCTAACAGTAACAGTGGACAATGGTCAGACACACTTCTCTCCAAACCTCATAGTTTAAAATTAACCCTTTCCAGCCACTCAGTTGACAACAAGATCCTATCAATCCTACTCCATCTTTCCCCTTCAGTAGCATTACACCAAGTAAATTGCCTACCCATCATAGGTAAATCAATAAGCTCTAACTTTTCAATGAATTGGTTGAACTCCTTCATCCCTTTGTCTCTTCTGGAACATCCTCTTCTTTCCCCAATATTCCTAATTTCATTAAAGTCCCCAGCCAAGCACCAAGGATCACTAAACATTGATTTCAATCTATGTAATACACTCCAAAATTTACCCCTCTCATTTACCTCATTTGGAGCATGGATATTGAGCAGTACACATTTGAAATTTGGCAAAAGTGTCCTAGAGAGTATAATACAGTGCCTAGTGCTACAGCACTGAGAGAGCTGGAATATAGATGACTTCCAAATACACAACAATCCCCCTGCCCTTCCTACAAAATCAACTACCATATATTCCATATCTTCATCTGGCCATAATGATTGTACGAATAAGGATGAAACATCAGATCTCTTTGTCTCTTGGAAGCAAGCAAACTCAATTTTTTTGTCTTTAAGAATGCTTCTGACCTTCCTCCTCTTTTCGACTTTGCCCAAACCCCTTACATTCCATGATAATAACTTCATTAACATAAAAGCTTAACACCTTATACCTCCAAATTGAAGCACATCAGCTTTGTGCTTCTGTAACCCTAGGTGCTGCCCTCTCTTTATCTTTGGCTTCCATCTCTTTTAATTTGATGATTACCTCTTCTTCCTTATCTTCGAAACAGATGCCAAGAGCTTTACCTATGCGAATTGTTGCCTCAGCCTCTTCATGCAAGACCTTGTCAACCCTCGTAATACTCCCGTTTGATCCTGATTTTGCTGTTGACCCTTGGGGCACCGATCTTGCTGACAACCCCAATTTTGCCCTAAGCGCAGCCCCTCTGCTCCAACTTCCCATAACCACTGCTCCACCCATCCTCTCCCGTCTTCCTCCGCTACCTTTCCTCTATAGTTCCGTCGAATTTCTGCTAGCAATTGAAGTCCCCCTCCTTCTCACCAACTTTTTCCTCTACTTCACCTCACCAATTTTTGGCACGAGTTATCATCGCTATTCAAAGTCCTGAAACATGTAAATTAAGGGTAAGATTAGTATTACTTCAATGAGATGAAAAATGATCAATCTAATAAATAACAAATATTATACAATGTTTACTTTGGTTTTTTCTTTAACCCTCCTTTTTAAGCTCAAGAAAGAAATGCAAAAATCTAATCTTCAAAATTGTTTTGAAAAAGATCAATATATATATATAGTAATTTGTGTCAGATGTTACTCTCACAGACGAGATGTCCAAAAGGAACTTAAGACTCGTAGTCGATCATAGTACTCACCAATTACCAAAAAATACTGTGCTATTTGTCGAACTGCCAATATTCAACGCAGTTGATGAAGAGTTACTGTCTTAATATATCTACCTATAATTTGACATTATCAAAAAAGTGAATTAATGTTCAAACAAATTACTAATCTCTAAATAAATAGAAAAGGACAAAAAAAAATATTCAACTATATATAAACATCAGATCACAACTATCACAGGCAGGTTGAGATGGGGTGCAAGTGCAAGGACACCAGGGTTACAAACTCTAAACAAAATTTCAAATGGGTTGAAACTAGAAACTATTAAACTTGTCTTATCTTTGAGATTGGACTAGTCCAAACAATCTGTAAAATTCACAAGTCGATCCGGTTCAATCTAATTCGGTAAGTTTGGACTAATTTTTTTAATTTATGGTTTGGTTTTAGATCAAAAAATTGAAAAATCGTGTTTCGCAGATCGGTTTCAAACTACACTTAACGGTTCTGGATTGGAATCGATTCAGACTGCATGCAACTTAGACTATATTTATATCATACACTCCTGATACATACTATCATACATCTTGTACTATCATACCTTTTATATTCATATCATATACTTGTGGAATTTGGTGTGAAATTTGTAGCTATAAAGCTACTGTTATGAAATTTCGTTGCTATTGTTGTTGTTTTTTTTTTTTAGTTTTAGTTTCGTAATGGTCTAATGGTGGAATCAATTTTATTTTTATTTTTATTTTTTTGGAATTTGGTGATTGTTATTGTTATTGTGGAACTAGATATTATGTTTGTTTAAATTAATGGTAGAACAATATGCATATTTATGTTTTGGAAAATTATGAAATGAAAATATTATATGATTTTTCTTTGTTAATAGATTATGTGAATCCGTGGTTTCAAACCGAACCGAACCGTATTTAAATGGTTTGGTTCGGATTGGTTCCAAAATTTAAATGAATCGGATTGGTTCCAATTGTTATGGAATTGTAGACAATGGATTGGTCTTGGTTTTATCTCAAACTGAACCAATCCAGACAATGTTCTTCCCTACCTGGGAGTGTACTCCCTCCTAGTCTCAAGCTCAACTCCCACTAAATACTATTAACTCCTTGAAGCGAAACTCATGGGCTTTGTCTAATCCACGTGGAGGGAGCGTTTTTTATGAGTCTCGAGATTAATTGAAATGTACGTAAACTGATCCAAACAACCGGTCATCAAGAATTTTTTTTTGGAGGTATCTAGTTTGATCAATAGGGAATAAAAGAAAATAAATGATATAATTTCCAAATTATACATGCTATCCATATATTTGAAGTTAATAAATATGAAGAAATAATATCATTATAATTATCAGATCAATTTAAGTAATTTGTTTTATTAAAGGGAGAGAATTGATCCGATTTGTTAAAATAATCAATCTTCACAAACACTTCACATAGGAAAAGAAAATATTTGAGAATTTCAAAAAGTACTCATAATTTTATCAACAATAATATAATAAGATATGTATTAATTTTTAATTTATTACATATTTAATTATGATGAATCTCTCATGTCACATCAATAGAAGTAAATTTATAAATATAAATATATGAGTCTCTAATATTACTCCTTCATATAAATAAATGAAAATCAACAATTTTAATTTTCTCTCTCCCTCCTCCTTTTATGTCTCCACTTTATTTTGCAAAGATGTTTTTGAACATGACAAATAAAAATTCAAGTTACATTTGGTAGAGTTTTGGAATTATGATTTGAGAATAGAGTAGTATTTTGAGTTTGTGAGTTTTGGAACTATGAATTGAGTGTGAAAATTTTATTTGGTTATGCGTTTTAAAAAAAGTTTTGAATTGAATTTCAATTGAGTGATGTGGCATATGATATTTGATTCAAAAATTTACAACTCATAACCAAATACACAACCCAAAATTCTATTCAAAGCTCATAAATTTTTTTTAAAATATTTCCAAAATATTTTTTATTTAAAATATAAAAATAACAGGTGTCAAAAAAAAATACGAACACTGTTCCGGTTAACCGGCTGGACATCCGGGGGATGTTCAGGTAGACTCAAAATTAAAAAATCCTCTACTTTTCAGAATGGAGAACACGAAAAAGAGAGAGAGTAGCCAAACAGGAAAAAGAAATATGTTTTAAAATGTGTGATGGAATCACAATTCTAAAACTCCATCAAAAAAATGTTAGACAATCTTCACTATATTCAAAAAATGGATTAAAGAAAGGAAAGAGACTGTTTGATTACAAAAATCCAACCAGTGTATAAAAATATATAAATAAAAATAGATTTTTATTTTGTTATAATATCAAAATCAAAATCAAAATCTGGAACATGAAAAATAATTAAACAGAAAAGTAATCAAGGTACTTACCTTATTATTTTCTCGAACAAATTTTTGATCAAGTCTAGTGTTTAACACTGTGTCTTTAAAACAGATTCGTCATCTCCACGGTACTTTCAGATAGCGAACGTCTATCTCCTATGATAAAATGATCAACAACAAACAATAACAGCACTACAAATACACTTTGTGTTTATACACTTTCTTACAGAAAAATTAATGCAACAAAATGCAGAGAACAATAGCAGGAAAGAAGAACAAAAATTAGAATGCCAAATCCAAATGAGAGACTGCCTATTTATAGATGGAAAAGTAGTTGTTCAGATTTGAATGAACAGGTAGCAAACCTGTTTAAATAGGTACAAGACCTGCTCGATTTGAATGAACAGGTAAGGCATTGTTTGGGTTTGAATTTGAATAGATACTGAATCTGTTCAGTTTAAATTCAAACAAATAAAAACCTGTTTGGTGGAGGAAAAAACTGAGTAGAATTTTGGAATTAATTTCAAATTTTAAATTCTGAAAAAAATGTAAGAATTTTAATAAAATTCAAATAGTTTTTGCGTGCGCTTGTGTGTTTATTTTTGGGTCCAATGTGTCTAACCCACTTTGTTCACAATCTCTCCCTTCTACAAACTTGGGGTGCCCCTTGGGGCCTTTCCCATGTTGCAAACTCAAGTCTTATAAACCTATAAAAGTTTTCTCACCAAACCAATGTGGGACAAGCCTTTAATTCAAACCTTTAAGGAATTTCCACCAAAAATTTCATTTCCATGAAGCTCACTTTGGCTTCAATTTTCTATTCACCCGATAATGGTTTTGAGCAACCAGATATACTATGTGAATCACAACGCGGTATAGAACACGTTACCACTTAGACCCGCCAATTTTGGCGCATGGATTCCACCTAAAAATTAGACCAAGGTTGAGGAAAAATCTGATTTTTTCAAAACCATTTCTAACAAAAAAAATGCATACAAATAGAGGGATGGAATTAAGTTTTCAAAGCTGCACCAAACACATTCTTTCTCTACCGTTATTTATATGATTATGTTATTCAAAACTCATTAGAAAGAAATAATATTCTCAACCTACATTTATATATGGTAAATTGCGACAGTAGTCTTCATACTTTAATTCTTGTATCATTTTAGTTATTGTAATTTTAATTGATTCAATTTTGACATTTAATTTGTCATTTTGTTTTGATTTGGTTCAATTGATTACAATTCATAACATTTTTTATGAAAATATGTATATAAGTGGCATATATCATTTTTTAGAGTAAAATTATAAATTTACTAACATCGTTGAGTTAACCTCAATTAATTCAGTAATTATTTTGAGTCGAAAATACTAACGACATTATCAATTGGACTAAATTGACACAAAATTTAAAATTAAGGGTCAAAATTGTGCCAATTAAAAGGGTATAGACTAAAATGACAATGTGTAAAATGTAAGGACCACTAGTGTAATTTGTCCTTACATGTATACTAGGAGTGTGAGTCTACTCGATGAATGTGTTTAAAATATAAATTTTAATTTTAAATTCATAACATATTTTCTATGTTGTTTAAGTGATATTATTTAGTAAATTAAGTGACTGGTCTTAGATTTAAATCCTGCGCCTCTCTTTTAATTACTATTTTTTATTTTTTTATTTTTAATAAAAAAATTAACACTTGACCCAAAAAGAGAAAGCCACTTGACAAAAAAAGATAAGAAAGTTTATGAATACCAAGTAAAGTCTTCACTTTTAATAATAGTATAAATATGTATATATCACATTTTTTCATTGTTTTCTTCCTTTTTCTACTCAAGTAGAACCTTCCTCATCCACATAAAATTGATTTAAATTTACAAGGTGACATAATATTAATATGAAAATATTAAAAATCTAAAAGCAAAAAACAAAAGTTTAATTAGAAAATTAAAAGAAAAAATCCTCTCTCTCCTCTAAGTACTTTGAATAAATGTAATGCCACCACATAAGCTATAGGGGAATGCATGGTCATCTTCTTGGTTTTCTTCATCGCTTTTTGGCTATATATATATATATATATATCATGATTTGGATCAAATGTTCGCGAAGTGGTTTTGTGAAGATTGCATCATTTGCAAATCCGTGCTTGTTTGGCACGAGTTATCATCGCTAATCAAAGTCCTGAAACATGTAAATTAAGGGTAAGATTAGTATTACTTCAATGAGATGAAACTAAAAATGATCAATCTAATAAACAACATATAGTATACAATGTTTACTGTGGTTTTTTCTTTAACCCTCTTTTTTAGGCTCAAGAAAGAAATGCAAAAATCTAATCTTCAAAATTGTTTCGAAAAAGATCAATATATATATAGTAATTTGTGTAAGATCTTACTCTCGTGGACGAGATGTCCAAAGGGAACTTAAAGCTCGTAGTCGACCATAGTACTCGCCAATTACCAAAAAACACCGTACTGCTTGTCGAACTGTTAATATTCGGCGCAGTTGATGAAGAGTTTGTTGTCTTAATATATCTGCCTACAATTTAGCATTATCAAAAAAGTGAATTAATGTTCAAACAAATTACTAACATCTAAATAAATAGGAACGGAGAAAAAATATTCAATTATATATAAACATCAAATCAAAACTATCACAGACAAGTTGAGATGGGGTCCAACTGCAAGGACACAAGGGTTACAAACTCTAAACAAAATGTCAAATGGGTTGAAACTAGAAACTATTAAACTTGTCTTATCTTTGAGATTGGACCAGTCCAAACAAAACTTAAAAAAAATATTATCTTTTGTTCGATTCTTCATATAATATAGCCCCAAATTATTTTGAAAACTTTGGTGATAGGTCTAGCAAGGGTTTTTATTTCGCTAGGTGTTGCTTTCAAACCAACTTTTGACGGAAACAATTTAGATGCAAAAACTACATCAAACAAACACTAACATTCAACAATGTAAAATTTTGAATTCTTAATAGCAAAGCAAAGTATATTCACCACAAAATCATTAAAGATAATAAAATTACAATAAGCCAATCAAGTAGGATGAGATTGATCCATCATACACGTGGCAAACATTGAGTAGAAAAGATGCATGGATTGGTTGTATAAAAAAATAAAAAATAAAAAAATTACATTATCCCATCCCTTAAAAGTTGACCTAAAATGGATAGTGACTGTTTTATTGGTAGAATTTTATGGTCAAATGAGATTTTTGTGATCATCATGAAGGTGGGAAATCATCGGATGGTCAGAACTGGCTTAGAAATAGTTGACTAGATGATAATTTCTTGTGTGTATATAATAACTTAATGTAAAAAGTCTAAAATTTTAAATCAAGCTTTTATAATGATACTCTTACGCATCATATGTGTTAGAATTGTAGCGCAAACAAAGGAATGAAACACTGAACTAAGCAATTTTTGTACCAAATTCTTAATTAGACCAGTCTTTATTGTGGTAAACTTCCCCTAATGACAATATAAGCAAATCATAATACAAAAAGGAATTTTCTAAAAAAAATCCTAGCCATTAAGTCTAGATTAAGGACAAAATCCATCCGTTATTGACAATGAGTAAAATCGGATGTAAAAAAACAAGGTGATTTTTGTGATATACTTATATCACATAATGCGAGCTTACTGACTAAGAATTAATTCTACTTACTTTATAATATGATAAAAAAAGAAAAAAGAAAAAAAGATCTACTTATCCTTGGAACTGATTTTACTTCCTAGTTTTTTTGGTGCACTGTAGTTGGACCCCAAGTTACGTGGGTTCTATCTCTATATTTGGACTATGAATTGTGTATGTGATTTCAATGGGACCCAAAATGTAAAGAGCTTTGCTTAGTGACACCCTTTATATGTCATTCTTACCCTCTTATTTTAACTTTCAAATCAGTTTTCATACCATGCCATTTTTTTCATAAAGCAATACCAAAAGTAATTGCTTGAGAAGGAAGTATTCCCACTAAAGACATAAATAGGTCCTTAATCATCGTATCAACTTTATTACGGCACCAAGGATCCTCTAGAGTGAAATTTTTTTAAAATTTCCTAGAGTGCTACATTGTATGGTTGAGATTTACTGGTAAGTCACATCAGAAAAATTGATGTGACTTGCCATTAAATCTCAACCACACAATGTAACACTCTAGGAAACTTTAGAAAAAAATCACTCTAGAGGATCCTTGCTCTTACTACGGATATAAAAATAAATTATAAATAAATAAAAAAAGTCACATAATAAACATCGAGAGAACGTGGGGTTCATACCCACTTTCATGTCAATTCTATGACTCTTTTAAGACATTTATTCGTGTGTCCTAGATTTGCTCATACTTTAATTACAAAGCCACTCTACAAAAGATTGAATCATGTCAATTTACAATACACCACTAAAGTCCAGTATTAGAAAACCTGTTTGTCGAATTATTTTAAAAAATGTAATATTGGTGTTTTTAAGCTTCTTACTGTTATTTACTAGGGTGAACATGAAAAATGGAAGCGGAAAATAAAAATGAAAACAAAGAAAACGAAAACACAACCGAGTTACCTGGTGAACAAAGCCTTCAAGATTGGTGAGCTTGCCGAGAGCAACAGCCATATGATGCATGCCGTCGTTGAGAGAGACACCGGCAACAGTGTCGATGAGAGACTGTTGAAGCTGTTCTAATCCCTGAGTAAGAGCCTCCTCTGCCTGTTGTGATGAATGTTGGAGGCTGTATATCCCCATGAATTGCTGCTCTGTTAATGGGTCTAATTGGGTTATTAACATCTGTCCAATATCAACAACAAGAAGCTCAGGATCAGTTAATATTCAAGATACATGTCGGTTAATTTTCGTTACCTTCTTTTTTATATCAGTCTTAACTAGATAACCCCGAAAATTAAAATTCAATACATTTTAAATTTTTAAATAAAGTACATTGAAAATGAGAATGAGCCAACTTTTTAAGGGTTTTTTTTTTTCCACAAAAATTTGTTTCTTTTTGAACTTTTTCTTTTTTTTTTGAATTTTCAGGATCATTTAGTGGAGAGTTCAGGCTGGGGAAGGTGGTCGCTGTAATTTTCAGTGAATGGGTTGTTTGGTGACACAGAAAACATCAATAGAATTTTTGAGTGGTTGGTAAGTGGTTAAATCATGAAAAGGAAATGCAAAAATGTTACTGCTACTGGAATTTTCTATCACTCATGAAAAGCACCCTTTCCAGGTTTCAGGGGTTTTTTTTTTTTTTTTTCCTCTTTCTCATATTTGAAATGAGAAACTTATGTTGTGTTTAGTTGGAGAATTTGGGGAGGGATTTAGAAATGAAAAAGAAAAAAGTATGTGAAATTAGATGAAATATAAGTATATTTTTTCTCATTTATACTTTTTCTCTTTCTCTTTCCAAATCTCCCAACCAAACATAGTATTAAAAATCCTGAAAAATGAAATTCCTAGAGTGACCATTTTTTTCTTTCTTTCATTCTTTTTTGGGGGCAAACAAGTGTTCAAAGTGGATTAAGGGCTAGTTTGGCATGTACTAAATAAGTCAAAAAGTCAAAAAGTCACTATCTTATTTAAGTCACATCATCTTATTTAAATCACATCACCTTTCTAACACATCACATCAAACCCAACCCAAACTCAACCCAAACCCACCAATAAGTCAAAAAGTGCACTTTTTTAGGGCATCCCAAACCAACCCTAAGCATTGAAATGCCCATATTATCCCTAAAAATTTTACAGATTCACAGTACCACTTAGATACCAATTAATGACAAGTGATGTGATAGAATCGACCCAAGGACTTTTGAGGCCTGAGAGCAAAATATCAAAATGAGGTTTATCTTACTTGTCCTTTAAACAATTGTCACCTTTGGCAATAAGAAAGTTTTTGGCAAGCCTAAACTAAAAGATTAAGCCGCCTCTTAATAGTAAAGTGAGATTTATATTCATGAGCACAGTATAACTGTATAAGTGACATATTTTAAGGAAAAATTAGATTAAATCTTTCAAACCTTGATGAGCTCTGAGGGCCGAAAACCGCCCATCCAGAGGAAGCAACGCTCGGCCGGAGTAGTCCACATTCCGGTGATGAGGTGGAACACATCAGTTTTGGCAGCCACTCCCTTGAGGCAGAAAATTTCATCATAATGAGCAATATATCCATCTACTATCACTGTAAGATCGCTATCCGATAAATGCGCTTGCAACCCTGACCGGAGCTCCGACATGTGCCTGTGATCATCATCTAACCATCTTGCATATTCCATATCAAACATCGCCGCACCTACAACAACAATAACAAGAACAGTGTTAATGTCACGCACCAAAATGTTTTTGTGTTATATGATATTTAGATCTTTTTACACGTGTGTAGATCCTACATAAAAAATTATGCCCGCATTACCATCACAATTATTTCATAGTCGTGTAAAAATGCCAGTACTTGCTATCGTGAGACGATTGGGACCGGAGACATATGAAAATCTAGACAGAACGAGAAAGAAGTGTGCAACATCAAATTTTCGTATATCAAAAATTTTCACAGAATAAGACACAAATATGAGACAAAAGGTATGATCTGCCATTTATCTTGTATTTAGGAAACTCCTCGTGTTCATAGTACAATTGATAACAAAAACAAGGACAACAAATTATTTTTAATGTTTATAAAAGTCAGAGAGAAATTTCCCCAAGCATGGCCACATTTATGATATGGATGGTCTATAGATAAATTAATGTTTGCATCGAGCAAGACTTAATAGCAAGACTTAATGGAGCTTTAATTTTTACTATTCAATGAATATAATATTATGACCTTGACAATTTTGCTTGCTTTTAAATAATAAAAATACATCCAGAGGAATTAAGAATGTTATTTTTATTTATTTATTTTCAAAATGTCAAATATTTAAGCCGGTGATTTGAGATTTGATGGAGACTAATTTTTGTTACGTACAATAGTAGTCTGATTTTTTTTATAATTCTTCTCAGAACTAGAGATTATGATAATTGCACCATATATCTTTTCCCTTACCTTTTTCATTTTATTTTTTTTTTAAACAAAATGTAGTCAAATTCAGATTTTTTTTGATGAACAAATTAGATTTGATAAGCTATCGATCTTTGCATATTGAATAGGATACCGTCCTAAAAATGGCAGAAAATATTATCACATTTGAATTTCTTCTTTATCTTTTTTCCTTTTTTTATAATTTTATTCATCTACTTACAACTTGTCATTATCAATAAAATTATTTTAATAAGTGCCCATGTATTAAAAACTAGATAAACAAACAAATGGCATAGGGATCCTATTAAAAAAAAGAGTGGGCTATTATCAGCTGGGCCCCTGAATCATTTTCAATCCTGAGTGCACCAATTAAAGTCCGCCACCTCACCTCCTAAAGTAAATAATAATAAGTTATAAATAATTCTACACATATTAATAATCTTATTAAAAATATTTCTAAAAATACAAATAATCAAATGTGATTAGTTGTAAAAAAAAATATATCTAAACCTCTAATGATATTTGAATATAAATACTTTTAGTAGAATTGTTAGTAAGATTTTAAATAAATGTAGTAACGCTCATAATTTATGTTGCTCATAATTTATACACATCAACTACTTTACTGCATACATTTTTACATAAATATAATAATTTTTTCTCCAACTAATCTAAATATTATGTAATCTAATATTACAATGTAAAATTGATAATATGGTCACTTGATATTATTGTAATATAGACAATTTTTCTTGAGTCACTATAATTTATTTAGGCCAAGCCATTCATTTTTTACTTGTTTGTACATGTGTAGATTCAGTATAGTTTGTTTGGGCGTCATTTAACATGATTCGAACTCGTTTATTTTTACTTATATATATATATATATATGGATAGATAGATTATTCATAAAATAAAAAAAATTAGATTCATTTGATAATTTTAATCATTTGAAAAAAAGAAAGAGGAAGAAAAAAATATTACAAAAATAGGAAGGGCATAAGTGATTTTATGGTGAGATGTAACTGAAAAGTTATTGCATCTCTCCATATTTGTATAATTTCTTATTCTTTTTTTTTTTTTACCTAGCTGATAAGAATTACCTTTTAAAATAATAAACAATATATTTTTAAACTCATACTAATCATACACTACAATAAAAATATATAAATATATTATTATCTGGCTAATTTTTTATATATATATTAGGTTGTTTGGAATGTGCTATATAAGTATATTTTTTTGACTTTTTAGCTACAAAATAAAGAAAAAAAAGATGTATATTTAGAAGGGTATGGCTTCTGTCCAGTCCGGGATCGGATTGGACCGTACTGTCGGGTCCCTGGGGGCCACCACGGGTCCCGTTTTGATAATATGAACCGTTGAATGTGTAGAACTCGTCGAGTACTATATGCTTATAAAAAATCACGTTGATCGGATATCGATAGCTATGTGATCAAATTAATTTCGTATTAAAAAAATTAGACAGTGAACAAATTAACGGTTGACAAAAAACTGATTTGATCATATAGCTATCGATATCCGATCAACGTAATTTTTTATAAGCATATAATACTTGATGAGTTCTACACATTAACGGTTCAGATTATCAAAACGGAACCCGTGGTGGGCTCCCACGGGGAAGCCATACCCTATTAAGAATAATTTTTTAACTTTTTATGAAAAAGTGTGTAATAAAATATTGTAATAAAATTAAAATGACCATTCTACTATTGTTGACTTTTTGACATTTGGATAGTTAAATTCAAAGAGCAAAATAATAATTTTGCCCTCCCCACAAGCTTTCCCCAAATAATATGGATTTTTTTGATTTTTTTAGTAATTTTTTGACTTTTGTAAGTTGCTGTGTTATACAAGTGCATTTTTTTAATTTTTAGCTAAAAAAGTAGAGAAAAAAAGATGTATGTTTAGAATATTTTTTTGACTTTTTATAAAAAAAAAATTGTAATAAAATATTATAATAAAATTAAAATGACCGTTTTACCATTATTAAGTTTTAACTTTTGAATAATTAAATTTAATGGGCAAATAAATAATTTCGTCATCTAAGCTTCTCCATAAACTTTCCCAAAATAGTATAACTTTTTTGTTTTTTTAATAAATTTTTGATTTTTTTTTTTTTTTTTTTTTTGTGACTTATCCAAACCAATAAAAAAATATACAAAAAGGACAGCTGTGGTGGGCCGAGAAAATTGAAAAGCTCAACAGGAGATAGAGCTTCACCCCACCGCTTCATACGAGAGAGAGAGAGAGAGAGAGAGAGAGAGAGAGAGTTACCAGAACTGATATTTCCACCTGCACCGCCACCTCCTCCCAGAAACAATCCCTGTTATTAACACCACCCCCAACAAATAAATAAATATATCAGTAACCATCAATAAAATAATAAATCTATATTACTTTATAAAATCAAGATGAAGGTGTCTAACGTTTGAGAAGTAAGCTAAAAGTTAAATTTTTGATTTTTTTAAAAATATATAAAAAAAATAAAAAAGTGATATGATTTAAAAAAAATTAAAAAATCAAATTTTTTACTTTTTAACTCAATTATTGTTTTTCAATTTTAAAAAATTTATATAAAAAAAATGTACGAGACTTGAATAAAAAAATTAATTCTTATTGCTTAAACAATACATTATGCATATATATTATAATATTAATTAATTAACTTATTATTTATTTACGTTGCACAATTATTGTGTGTACCAGCCAAAAGTATATATATATATATATATATATGTATTAATGATCACGAGTTTCAACAAAAATGAAGGAACCTGAGCTCGAGCTCGCTGAAGATCCTGCTCCAACTGAGAAAGCTTTATCCTACTTGTCTCCAGCTGCTGCACATACGCCTATACATACAAACATATACAGATACAGATAGAGAGAAAGATAAGTCGGTTCGGTTCGGTGCGGTGAGATTTTAAAAAAAAACTTAGCAGAGAAGTTGATGGAAAATATGACACGTATTTTCCAGGAAAGTTTTTGTATTGCAGGAGGAAACTGACCTTTTTTCTGATTCGGCTCTTCCTTGCTGCTTCTCTGTTCTGCGCCAAACGTCTCAGTGTCTGTAAAAACCCAATGCATCAAAGACTTTCACCTAATAGCTTTCGGTCTTCATCAACTACTTTATTTTTATTTTCATATCACTACCTTGGCATCAAGTGCTCTCTCTGATGTTGAACCTCCAGGTCCTTTCCTCTGAAACACTCGAGAGTAAATAAAAACGGTTAATATTTCTTTCATAATGGATTATTATAATTAAGATTAATGTACCCAAAAAAAAAATGTGTGAAAATATATGGAAGAATGTATAAAAAAATATGTTAAAAAATACATTAAAATTTTAAATTTTTATTCATTTTCTTCATTATTAAAAACTATCATTACTACGAAAAAATTTGTTATAACCAAACAATCCAAATGCCATGCTTATTGTGTATTTTCTTCTATCAAAAAAGGTTCCTTTTTTCAAGGTTTTTAAAACAAAAAATGTAGCGATTAAAAAGTGGGAGCACCAGAGGAAGCATATATTTCGAGTGAAGTTCACATCATTACCTGCCATTTGATTCGGGGGTTCATAGGACATTTGTGTTTCGAATTCCAAGATAGATCAAGAAACTATATACTACTGCAACTTTAAACTACAGTCTTGGGGAACTATATACCACTACAACTTTAAACTACAGTTTTGGGGAATGAATAAAGGAAGTCATTGTTATATTGAAACAAGTTGAATCCACCCCATTGCCAAGATTCTTAGTTCAGATCAGACTCCAATCACAAAATCATTCAATTCATAAATCATATAAAAGAACTCAAATTCTTTTATCAATTTTGTTAAAAGTTGTGGGGATCTACACTTTTTAGATTGACTTTATGCCTCAAAAATGGAGTTATAAAGTCAAGACATAATTCAATAAATATGAATGATTTGACACAACAAAATAGAAATATTGAAGATAAAAAATTGATTTCACGCTGTTGAAATAGATCTTTTATTTTTAAAATTTTCTCTTTTGATAAATTAATAATGATTCAATGTAAATGATATAGCAAAAAAGAGATTTGAAGACAAAAAAATCTGAAAATGAGAGGGAGAGAATGATAATAACAACAAAGATGCCACCTTTGTCCTAAGATTTTGGGATGGTAATAGAAAGAGGAGCTTAGAAATAAATAGCATTCAGAGGGTGAGGATGAAGAGAACCTTTTCTGGGGTGTGTTTGGCAGCTTGTTGAGACTCTGATAATCCAGTTCTAGGGCCATCACTTGCCATCTCTAGTTGTTGTTGCTGCTGCTGCTGTTGTTGGTGTGGCATCTGGGCATTCCTCTGATCAAAACTCTGATGATCTGAAGATGCCTTTCTACTCATAGGAGATTCTGGTTCCAGATGTGCCTCAACCTTACTTGGAAGCGTGTTCACTGCTGATCCTGAGTCAGTACTAGTCTCTCCTCCTGATTTTGAACTTCCCTATATTAAAACAAAACAAAAAAAAAACCCACTAAATTTTTTCAACTGGGTATTTACAAATCATCATAAACCACCTCAAAAACCTCACTTTTCAACTGGGAGTTTTCAAGAAACACAACAAAAAAGTGATATTTCAAGATGGGTATTAGAGAATTCTCTCAGAAAGAAAATAACTTGTTCAAGTTCTTTATTTTGTTTTTGTTTATTTATAACAAATGGTCAAAGAAAGGGGAGAGAGAAAACTACTATTGGGGTTTGATGATGGAATCTCATAGGCCATGCAGGGAACATTTCCAGAGTAGCTGCAGGAGGAGGCCTGCTCGCTGTAAAAAAAGCTGCAACAGAATCACCAAAAGCAAAAAATCTCTCAGAATCATCAGCAAGCAAAAAATAATAAAAACACTGCCAAAGATTTTCAAAAAACAGTTTGTTTTTTTTTCCCTTCTTTCTGCAGTCAGGTGGGGGACTCAGGTTTCCTAGTTTGAAACCCCACGCCATTCATCTCTTTCCTCCAAATATGATTAGCGTGTTAGAAATGGAAAGCCCCTCTTTGTAGACATATTCAAATCTCACTCTCTCTCCTCCAAATATGATTACTGTGTTGGAAATGGAAAGCCCCTCTTTGTAGACATATTCAAATCTCACTCTCTCTCCTCCAAATATGATTACTGTATTGGACATGGAAAGCCCCTCTATGTATATAGACATATTCAAATCTCTCCCTCTCTCTCTCTCTCTCTCTCTCTCTATAGGGGTTGGTTATGTTTGTCAAACGTCAGAAGAAGTAGAGGAGAGAAGCATACATGATTTAGCTTCATCATTATTATTGATCTTAACTTCTTGCAGCACAATAGCTTCCTCAAAATCTCCAAAATCAAAAGAAGATCCTTCTTGATTACTGAAACAAAGAAATTATTAATAACCCATGTCAGATTTTGAGAAATAAAATAAAACCCATTAATCTTTAAAAAAAAAAATTGTATTGATTTGAGAAATATAAGTGAAACAAACAATATATATACATGAAACTTAAAGGAGGATTATTAGTAATCCCATGAAGAAGTGAATATGGGATATGGTGGTTTGAAGTTCCTGTGTCTGACATTAAACCAGTCAATCCAACTCTATGACTCGCCATTCAAACCATGATTCTCATGCTTCTGCAATTCAGAAATGGTGAAAATCATTTTCCAGGAAAAGTAAATAAGAGAGAAAATGAATGAAAGTTGAGAAACAGGGGCATAGAACAACAACTACATACATGCAGTAATTTTTCTATGGAATTCTTGAGAGACAACAGTCCTCTTCTGGAGCAAAACTCAACAGAAAGAAACACAAGAACTGGAAAAGATCAAAGCTTTCTTGTCAAAGTATCTCTCTCTCTCTCTCTCTCAGAGCAGTGAAACTTTTTGATATTTAATGGGTCTCTATCTACCTTTCTCTCCTTCTATAAAAGAGGTTGATTATTCTGTTTTGAGTTGCTTTATTTATGGCCTTATGTATGTAGCAGTAATTATTATCAGGTTTGAAACTCATCCCACGGTACAGATAATTTTGTCCTTGCAAGCATGTCTCATGCCTCTGTTTTTGTTGTGGGGTTTCAAAAACACAAATTATTTTGTTTGGTTTTAGTTTTTTAGAATTATTTTTCATAAATTATTATTATTATTTTTTTTTATTGAATTTTTTAACATTTTAAGTAATTTTTTTAATTTTTAGACACACTTAACATAAATACACTTAAAAAGTATAATATTTGTGAAAAAAATCTTTAAAAAAATCACTAAATATCAAAAATATTAAAAAAATATGAAAATTTAGTATTTTTTATATTTTTTTTATGTATTTATTAATTTTTTAAAATATTTTTCACAAATATTTTACTATTTAGATATATCTAAATAAGGTATATCTAAAAAAAATTTAAAAAAATTACTTAAAATTTAAAAAATATTCACTAAAAACAAAAATATATAAAAAAATAAAAAAACTCAATTTGCAGAAAATTAAATTCAAAAAACCGAAATCAAACGGACTGAATTTTATTCTTATAAAATAACAATCATCTTGTTTGATTTTAATTTTTTAAATTTAATTTTTTAAATTTTAATTGTTAATTTTTAATTTTTAATTTTTTTAATAATTTTTTTTAATATTTTAAGTATTTTTTTTACTTTTTAAATGTACGTAACTTAGATATACTTAAAAAGAACAAATATTTATCAAAAAAAGAATCAAGAAATACACAAGAATACAAAAATATAATAATTTTTCAAAAAAGAAAAGTTATATTTTTTATATCTAGTAAATTTTTTTTTTTTTAAAATACAAAAATATTATACCTTTTAATTATATTGATAAGTGTATCTAAAAATTAAAAAAATATGCTTACAATATTAAAAAAAATCACTAAAAATAATAAATTCAATTTTTACAAAATTGAATTATGGAAATTAGAATCAAATAAGGTGAATATATTTTAAATAATAATATAACATTAATTACAAAATCACACACAATATATACATATATATATGAATAAATAAAAAATTTGAAAATGGCCTTTAAACAAATTTTATAGAATCTTAGGCCTTATTTGGTTAGTGTTTTGTAATATTATTTTGAAAATAATTTTTTGAAGAGAGTTTATAAAATTTAGAAATTTGTTTGGTTGTATATTTTACAAGAAAAATGTTTGGTAGCTCAAATTTGTATGGTCTGAATGGCATGAATGTATCAAAACGATGTCGTTTTACACCCAAAATAACGTCGTTTTGAGACATTCCAACCATTCAGGTCATAAAAATTTTGGCTACCAACCATTGTTGATTTTGAAACTAATTTTGGAGTTTGGAATGATTTGATTTTTTTTTTGTAATTGAATAAATGTGTGTGAGAGAAAAAGTGATTGAGAAAGAAAGAGGAGAGATAAAAAGTTATTGATTGATATGTAGTAGAGAGAATAAAGTAATTTTAGAAATTTTTTTAAAAAATTTTATTAATCAAAAATGTTTTTAAAATTTTTTTCTCCAAAAATATGTTTTGAGAAACAAACTAAAAATTCATGGAAGTGAATATTGTATTTTATTTTTGAGTTTTTGTATTAATTGATATATTTTGTTTTTGTACGAAGCTTCTCTCTTTTCTTTAGTTGATTCATAATACTTTATGAATATATTATTGTGGGGGTATATTTTTTGAGTACCAACACGTGACCAAGGTGATGCCGACGTGTCAGCCGAGGTGCAACGTGTCTAGATCATGACGCCGAGGTTATCTCGGCAAGGCCGAGGTTATCTCTGAAGATATCGAAATTCGAGATAAGCGGATAAGGAATAAGAGTCCTAGAATGACGAAGGACTTTAACATGGATAAGGATAAATCTCTTAGGGAGTTTATCTTTATCTATTGGAGAGTCCAGGATGAATACTGAGCAAGAGTCCATTGAAGCTGGGCTTCTAGTGGGACTAGGATTGAGTTAACTATAAAAAAAGAGGCACCCCCAATGGGTCTAAGGTACGCAATTTATATTCTGAACAGTGAGTTTAACACTATTGATTATCTTTGAGAGATATACTGACTTGATCGTCGGAGTGCCCCCGGGTGAACGAACTACCGCCGGAATCTTCTCTTTCTGTTGCAAGTCAGCTAGGTGTCATCTATTCTGCCAGTTCTCTCAAACCGAATACTGAGTTGGGCAGTGTGATCGGAAAATCACTCACACAATTTGGCGCCGTCTGTGGGAAAGAAAGAAGAATAGATGGTCAGTGACGGACAGAAAGAAAAGATTGGGGACGACACTCCTGCTGGAAGTGGCAGACCTATCAACGTTGACGTCGAAGGAGACAACCGCAACACAGAAACTCGTGACCAGAATCACAGCAAGAAAAACGTCGGCCAGGATGGCGACGCACCAAAGAAGCCAGATCAAAGTGGGTACTACAATGAGGATGACCTCCAGGTATGGAAAGATAGATGCCTGCAGAGAGACGAAGAGGTAAAAGAGATAGCGAACAAATTGGCAGATCTACAATCGGTCGTCAATTTTATGATGCAAAACAATGTCATGCAGCCACCATTCCCGCTATAGGGCACATCGATTCCAGCAGCCAATGCACAGAAGAGAGGGCAGAAACCAATCCCAGAAATCCCCCAGCACGCCAGAAGCAAAAAACACTCTCACCAGCCTTCAAGGGAGGTCGGACGAGGAGAGTCGAGGAGAGTCGAGGAGAGAAGAATCACGAAGGACGCATCGCGCCAAGGAGGTAGACCTCAAAGAACATTGGCATGTTCAGGGGCAGGCGCTCTGCTTCGACACAACTCACGGAGAAAAATCGAAAAGGACCCACCATGAAACTGAGAGTAGTATGCCAAAAAGACTAAAGTCAGGAGATAGCCGAGCTCCTGGACGGAGCAAAGAAGACTTGAGAGATTACCTCAAGAGAGAGCAGCAGAATACTGATGCCGAGGTAACTTCCCCTAAAAAGCCGAGAACACCATTCTCGGTGGAGCTAGACAAATTCGAGGCTCCGAAGAGATTCAGTATGCCAAGGTTCCAAATATACGATGGTAAGTCGGACCCCAACTTTCATGTTGGATTATACCTGAATTCAATGGCACTATACAGTGGGAACGAGCCATTGTTCTGCAAAGTGTTCCCCTCATCTTTTGGGGAGATTGCATCAGATTGGTTCCACAAATTACCAAAGGGAAGCGTAAAGACTTGGGAAGGCCTGGCCGAGATGTTTGTGGCCAGGTTCGTGACAAACAAGCTGCAGCCATTAAGGGTGGACGCATTGATGGCTTTGAAGATCAGTAAGGATGAAGGCCTCAGGGCCTATGCAAAACGGTACTATGAGGTGTTCAACCGAATACCAGAGTGCAATCAAGAGGTGGCGGTCGTATCTTTCAAGAACGGCCTAAAAGACAACTGTCCACTACGAAAATCTTTGGCAAAAACATTGCCAAAAAGCATGGAAGAACTCATGGCGAGGATCGAGAAGTACACCAGAGCCGAAGAAAATGCATCAGGGACCAAGGAGGCAAAGTAAGAAAAGAGAAACGGCTTGCCGAAGCGAGGCTGAGGTAACAACGGATCCAGCAAGCAGGAGATAAAACTGATTGCAACACAAGCAGTGACAACTGTGTTCCGAATCCCAATTCACAAAGTCCTGGATCAAATTCGGA
Organism: Camellia sinensis; assembly: GCF_055761805.1. Taxonomy (NCBI): domain Eukaryota; kingdom Viridiplantae; phylum Streptophyta; class Magnoliopsida; order Ericales; family Theaceae; genus Camellia; species Camellia sinensis. The sequence continues at coordinate 93,145,516 of NC_138972.1, forward strand.
AACAACCCTATTTCAGAACACCAGCAAAGGCACCAGGAGAATTCATAGGAAGAAACCTTGGCAGGCATTGTGCTTACCACAATGAAAACGAGGATATGACTCAGGGCTGCAGAGCCCTAAAAACACACTTGGAAGACCTGGTGAGGCAAGGCCATCTGAGAGACCTTGTCGATGAGGCCAGGACAAGGGAAGAACAGGCAAGATTGCCTCAGGCGACAACAGCTCCACCTCCTCCAGCACAATAACCACAAGCAGGAGGACCTCGAATAATTAATGTACTTCACTCGAAGGTCAACGAAAACAAGATTCGGGGGGAGACCTAGAAAGTGAAGCACTTACAGCATGTCTACCAAGTCGGGGAGAAGAGATATCGAGCAGAGGAGTACCAAGGACCAGTAGTGTCCTTTTCTGAAGCCAACCTTGAGATGGTGCAGCATCCGTATAATAATGCCTTAGTAGTATCCCTCCAGGTTGGGGAATGCCAAGTAAAGCGCATCCTGATTGACCAAGGCAGCTCTTGTGACATCATGTACGTCCGATGTTACAAGGAGCTCGGCTTTCACCCAGACGATATGGAGCAGTCCAATAGCCCAATGGTTAGGTTCAATAGAGCGCCGACATGGCCACTGGGAACAACCAGTTTGGAGGTGTAGGCAGGCACCAGGAAGATAACAACAGAGTTCACCGTAATTGACACACCTTCCCCTTACAACATTATTTTGGGAAGGTCATGGTTGTATGCAATGAGGGCTGTTCCCTCAACTATAGCGGTTCCTAACGGAGTATGGGATTGAGGAGGTCAGAGGAGATCAGCTGCAGGCAAAGAATTGCTCCATGGCAGCAATGAAATCCACCTGCAGCATTCGAAAACTAGAGAAGGCAGAGATTGAAGACGAGGACGTGGAGGTCCTAAAGGATGTCAGCAAGGAGCCGGCCGAAAAGAGTGAAGAAACACTGAAGAAAATCCTCGTCCAAGAGGGGGATGAAGAACGCTTCTTTCTTCTTGGCTCGGGCCTAGCCAAAGAGGAAAAAAGAGAGATGGAAGCTTTCTTAAGAGCAAATTTTGAGGTGTTTGCTTGGACGCCTTACGAGATGCCTAGCATTGACCCCGAGGTCACTTGCCATAAACTGAATGTTAATAGGTCGGCAAAACCGGTAATACAACGAGCAAGAAAACCGACGTTGATACACGTCGAAGCAGTGGAGGAGGAAGTAGACAGACTTCTCGAGGCCAGGGCCATTCGAGAGGTAGATTACCCAACATGGCTATCAAACACAGTAGTAGTGAAGAAGAAGAATAGTAAATGGAGGGTCTGCGTGGACTTTACCAGCCTGAACAAGACATGTCCCAAAGATAGTTTTCCTCTACCCAAGATTGACCAGCTGGTAGACGCCACTTCGGGGCATGGAAGGATAAGCTTCCTGGATGCCTACAGGGGATACCATCAGATAGCCATGTATCCCCCAGATGAGGAGAAGACTGCATTTATCACACCAAAAGGTCTGTACTACTACAGAGTGATGCCTTTTAGGTTGAAAAACGCAGGAGCAACTTACCAAAGACTGGTGACCAAGATGTTCAAATACTTGATTGGCAGAACGGTGGAAGTTTACATCGATGACATGGTCCTGAAAACCAAGGAACCTAAAGGTCATCTGGCCGACCTGAAAGCAGTCTTTGACATCCTTAAAACATATCAGCTCTGACTCAATGCAGCAAAGTGTGCATTTGGAGTGGGATCTGGTAAGTTTTTAGGATACCTGGGACTAGAAGGGGCATTGAGGCCAGCCCAGATCAGATTAAGGCCATCTTGGAATTAAAGAGCCCGACGTCGGCAAAACAGGTACAAATGTTGACTGGAAGGGCTGCAGCCCTGAATACGTTTATAAGCAGAAGCTCAGACAAGTGTAAACCTTTCTTCAACTTAGAGAAGAAAGCCACAGATTTTTTATGGATAGATGAATGCGAGGCCGCCTTGACCGACCTAAAGAAGTATCTGACCACAGCTCCAGTTCTTTCAAATCCAGAACCTGGGGAGGAGTTGTTTTTGTACTTAGCAGTCTCAGAACACGCAGTAAGCGCAGTTGTAATTCGAGAAGAAAAAGGGGAGCAAAGGGCTGTTTACTATGTAAGAAAAACCCTGGCCGATGCAGAAACAAGGTATCTACCCTTAGAAAAATTGGCACTGGCTTTAGTAATGGCCTCAAAGAAACTGAACCATTACTTCCAGGCCCATAAAATTGTGGTGCTAACAGAACACCCCTTGAAGTCTTTGCTACAACAAGGAGACCTGACAGGAAGAATAGCCAAATGGGCAGTGGCCTTGGGACAGTATGACTTGGAGTACAGACCCAGAACAGCAATCAAAGGCCAAGTTTTGGCCAACTTCGTGGCCAAGTTCACACCAGAATCTATCGCACATCGGGCTCCGTTGAGCCGAGGTGAACGATGTCCAAGCAAGTAAGGAGAAGCCCAGCCAAATGCAACAGAACAAAGGAAAAAGAAAAAACTCAGACCCTGCAGCATTTACATCGGCGACTTCTTTCGACTGTTTGTCGATGGGAGTTCAAACCGGCAAGGAGCGGGGGCAGGAGTAATACTGGTATCTCTAGATGGTGAAGTGTTGGAATAGTCCATTCGATTGGGGTTCGAGGCCTCAAACAATGAAGCAGAATATAAAACATTTATTGCAGGACTAAAGCTGGCGGTAGCAGCAGAAGCAGATGAGGCGATAGTCTTTTGTGACTCCCAGCTCATAGTCAACCAGACAACGAGCGAATTTGCAGCCCAAGATGAGAGGATGTCAGCCTATGCAAAGGAAGTCAACAGGTTAGTAGCTTTGTTTCAGAATTACTGACTACATCAGGTTAACCGAGATAATAACAATCACGCTGATACACTAGCCAATCTGGCCAGTGCAATACAACCTGGAAAAACAAGGACGATAATGGTCAAATACTTGTCGGGCCCAAGCATCGAACCACTGACCACAGAGCATGAAGCAATGTGGGTGGACATGGGACCAAGCTGGATAGATACAATTGTTACATTCCTGAAAGAAGGAAAGCTACCAGATGACCACAAGGAAGCACACAAGATCAGATTGAAATCGGCGAGATTCAGTCTAACAGTAGAAGCACATCTCTACAGAAGATCTTTCACTGGACCCCTTTTAAGGTGTGTACACCCATCACAAGTTGAAGATTTTTTATATGAAATACATGAAGGAATTTGTGGAAGCCACACCGGGGGTAGATCACTAGCCCATAGGGCCATTACCCCGGGGTATTGGTGGCCCTACATGCAAAAGGACGCAAAAGCCTATGTCAAGAGTGTGAAAAATGCCAAAGGTTTGCACCACTGATACACCAGCCAGCAGTAGACCTTAACCCAGTATCCAGTCCTTGGCCGTTTGCCCAATGGGGCATGGATCTCGTTGGGCAACTGCCCCAAGCAACTGGACAAATAAAGTACCTGCTGGTAGCAACAGATTACTTCACCAAGTGGATAGAAGCTGAGCCCTTAGCCAAGATCCAAGATGTAGACGTGAAGAACTTCTTATGGAAGAACATCATCACCAGATTTGGGATTCCGAGAGCAATAGTTGCTGACAATGGAACACAATTTGACAGCAAGCTAATCAAGAACTTTTGTGCAAAGTTTAAGATCAAGAACTACTTTTCAACCCCAAGCTTTCCTCAAAGCAATGGATAAGCAGAAACATCCAACAAAGTTATCCTAGATTGGATAAAAAAGAGGCTGCAAGCAGGAAAAGGAAAGTGGGTGGATGAACTACCAAATGTACTCTGGGTATATCGGACTATGCCGAGAAGATCAACGGGGGAATCCCCCTTTGCCATGACCTATGGCACAGAAGCTGTCATGCCGCTTGAAGTCGACATCCCGGGGATCAGAACCCAGGGAGTAGAGAATGGGACTAATGATGTACTCTTAGCCTGAGATCTGGATCTACTAGAAGAAAGAAGAGAGAAAGTTACAATTCAGCTCGCAGCCTACCAGCAGCAGCTTACCAGAGCTTATAATAAAAGAGTCAACCCAATAGAGTTCCAAGTCGGTGACCTAGTCTTGAGAAAAGTCGTCAGCAACAAGAAGGATTCCAGGGAGGGCAAGCTTGGCCCAAACTGGGAAGGACCCTACAGAATCACTTCGATATTGGGCAACGGGACATATCGGCTTGAAGATAGTGAGGGTAAAGAGTTGCCAAGACCTTGGAATACTTGTAATCTGAAGTTTTTCTACCATTAGATTTTCCTTGTTATTTGCTGACGTCATGAATAAAATTTTAGCAGAATTCTTCTATATTTATGACTGATGAAGACACATAACGTTGTTTCGGAATATATGCATAATGAGACCCCAAGTGGAACTTAGGTTCACATTAGGGGGCAGAGAGAAGAAGTAATGTTTAACACTTGTTGAAACTTGAGAAAAGTTTACAAGATGAAGTTAAACCGAAATAATGATTAACACTTGTTGAAACTTGAGAAAAGTTTACAAGTTAAAGTTAAACCGAAATCATGTTTAACACTTGTTGAAACTTGAGAAAAGTTTACAAGTTGAAGTTAAACCGAAATGATGTTTAACACTTGTTGAAACTTACGAAAAGTTTACAAGTTGAAGTTAGACTAAGACACTTGTTGAAATTTTATGAAACCAAGGTTATATTTAGAAAGGTACTTGGGTACTTGCCAAGATAAATCATCAGTTTGTATTACCGAGGTGTTCACCCCGAGAAGGTTGCACAAGACTAAAGAGCATTTTTGAAGACACAAAATTATTCTAAATATGGAAGTCATACAAGAGCTATAGAGGGAAAACAAACAATGCAAGCATTCAAGAAAGAAGGAAGTTGTATTCATAAAAATCACCTCGGCCATACAAAGAGTTTACATTGTCCCAAAAAACAGAGAAATACAAGAGGCAAAAAATACAGGAAAAAGACATCAAAACTATGATTCCTCAGCATCATTAGCTGGCTGGGTCTGGATCTCAGAAGACTGCTGGGAGGACATCTCGGCTACCTTCTCAGCCGCAAGCTCAACATCAATCTCTTGAAGGGTCTGATCAAGGCTCTTGTCGGCGAGAGGCACGTCCAATGATGCCTGCTCAGGGGTAGCTTCCTTGGGCACCTCCTCACCCTCCTCAACTTGGGTCAAGTCCAGGACTTGATCATTTAGAAAAGGGACTTGGCCCCAGCAGCATCTTTTGATTTCCTCACCAAAACCTCCTCCTCAGATTCAAAGTCGTCATCGGATTGAGTTGGAGTTGGAAGGAATGGAAGAGGAATGGCGTCGGCGTTCTGAAGGGGCGAGTCTGGCAGGGACTTCAAGCTTTTTTAGAAGAGACATCCAACCAAGAGTGAAACCCTTGTTACATGCCTGCTTCACTTGCTTCTCATAGTCTGCCGTGACATCGGCCACCCCTTCGTTGTAGCCCTTCTGGTCGGCCTCCTTTTGCTCAACATCTTTGGTGGCCAAAGCGTTTTGCAGTTCTTTTTGGGCCTAGGCCATCTTTTCCTCGGCGTTATTCTTTTCGACCTTAAGCACCTTCTTGAGGGCCTCAACAGATTCTGTTTTTTCTTCGGCATCATTTTGGGCCTTGATGGCAGCCTCGGCCTGGTCTTTTAGTTTTTTCATTTTTGATTATAAGCTTTTGTTGGCCTTTTGAAGACTGGAGACCTCCCTCTTCATCTCGGCCAGCCTCTCCCGGTTCTCGAAAGATTGTACTGAGAACGAATGGGCATGCTGGATGGCCTGAAAATAAACAGAACAGAAGTTGTTAGAAAAAATTACAAGTATGGAATGAACAAAAAAAAAGAAAACATTGCTAGAAAAAGACACTTACTTGAACGGAGCGTTGAAGCATCGAAGCGTAGTTTTCATACTCGCTCAACTCGGCATTTCGGTCGAGATCGCCAGGGAGAAGCAGAGCGATACTGAGGGCTACGCCAACTTTAATGTCATCGACACTATCGTTGGCCATAACTGGCTTATCTTACAGAGTGATTTTGGGGGCCTAGGGGGCATCATATTTTTTGGATCCCGAGGTGGTTGCAGAGGATGACCTCAGCCTCTTTGATTTCGGAGAATCGGATAGTTAGGCCTCGGCACGTCTCTTCTCCGCAGTAGGTTGGGACTTGTCACTTTCAGCCAGTTTGGAGATCAGCAAAGTGTCTTCAGTGTCAACCTGAGTCACCTTGGCCTTTGGTTGAGCCTTTTTAATTCTTTTTTGTTTTGGTGGAGGCTGGGTTTGCCCTAGTAGAGCATCAACGGTTGATGGGATGCTGGCCAGAAGATCTTCTGCAACAGCTTTTTGACGGTCCATCTCAGTAGAAAAAATGGTTCGTCGCCGACGTTATCGTTGGGATATCGGGATCAGGTATGGAGCCGATGTTGACGGTTGCTCAGTTGGATCAGAGGTTGATTCTTGGTCTGTCCGAGATGTGGACGCGACTTGTGGAGTTGTGGCGGAAGGTGGAGAAATGCTTTTCTTCTTCTTTTTCGGGACGTCAGGAAGAGTCGACTTATACGTAGGGATGAAGTTGAGAAGCAGAGGGGCCTTCTGCTTGAGAACTGGTAGATCCAAAAGTCTCCTCAAGTCTTTGCTAGGAAAGTAAGACTGACGGAGGCCCTTTGGTGGCTGAGGAAGAGCTGCAAGAAAAATAGACATTAGAAACAAATAGAGTATCAAAGACTTTGAAACAAACAAGTAATATGAACATAGGGCTCTTACCATTGCCCTCTACAAAAACTGATCGAGGAAGAGGGTAGAGATGAAGGTCCTCGTTTGGAGTGAATTCCCAGTTCCTCGAGGTAATGAAGTAATCATCTCTAGCTCCCTTGTTAGAGTTTGGGAGGTCGGCTACGATTTTGTATTCTGTGGACCTCGGTTTAAGGTAGTAAATATAGCCCATATCTTTTTTGAAGCCACACATGGTGTAACAATATTGGATGTCGGCTAAAGTGATCCTAGCATTTTCTTGTTTTGCTAAGGCAATTATACCGTTAATAACTCGATAGGAATTGATGGCAAGTTGCATAGGGTTCAACTTATAGTAATTAAGTATTTCACGAAAAAGGGTGTTCAATGGGAACCGAAGTCCGCACTCGATAAAGGCCACTACAGGGAAGGGCATAGAATCAGTGGTGGGCATAATGGAGTCATCATTCCCAGCCAACCTCAGATAGACGTCGGCAGGGATGGAAAACTCTCGCCTAAAGTATTCGAATTTTGTCAGAGTGTCTACCCTATGCTTCCACATACCCATGATATAGGCCTAGCTAGGAGGAACTGGATTTCAGAATGAAAGTGTTTTAAAGGGATATTGGGACCTTGGCAAAAGACCTAAAGAATGTGCTGGGTAAAGATTTGTAGAAATAGTTTCAGTTTTTCCTAATAATCGTGGGTTCTATAAGAAAATCCCAAACCTAGATCTATGGAAACGAAGATTGAAGGCACAAAAATCTAGAAAACAGAAAAGCAAGAATGTGCTTCAGAATCAAGAACAAAGATGGACTATCAAGAACAATGGCTAAAGTGCAGAAGAGTTATGAACAGTGTGTGCATTCAAGACATGAGCAAAAGCAAAATCGTGAAATAAACACACTGTCACGACCCAAACCCGGCCCTATGGGTTTAGCACCGTAACCGGCCAGTAATCCGAGATTACCGAAGGCTTTCTTAACAGTAATACAGTAAAACAGAGTACAGGGCCTGGCGGAAGCCAATACAGTAATTAAACAATGTCCAATGAGCTGTGACAGTCTGTATGCCAAAAAGATTTTTCATGCAATCATACATATACAAACAGTACAGTCTATACAAAATTTACAGTCACACAGTACAGGGACTTAATCCCTTGATAACAGTACAGTTAGCAACTGACAGTCTATACAGTAATCTAAACAGTATGGAGACAGACGGGGGAAACAAACAAAACACCCCAAAGCCATAGCATGGCAACTCGGAACCTCGCAGTGAGGCACAAAGGCTGGCTTGACAAAACTGGAGTCTAACTCACGCTCCTAGCTCCGATCTGGTGGCTGAGCACCTACATATATATATAAACAGTGAGCTAAAGCCCAGTGAATAACATAATGCGTAAAGAGGTTTAGAATGAATGTCCTTACGGTAATGAAAACAGTTCAATTCAATCAGTATTTCAGTTGTTCAGTACAGTAAACAGTCATATGTGGTACATCCATTAGCATAACAGTAACAGTAGGTCTTAAAAGATCGAACAGTAATGATGGCCATCAGTCAGTAAACAGTAGTGGCTCTACGAGGGAACCGACAGAGATCTCTGTAACAGTAACAGTAACAGTAAACAGTAGGTACTAAGGATGCCACAGTACAGTTCAGAAATAAAGGACATACATTCATTCAGTAATACCAGTTCAGTAAACAGTTCAGTTCAGTATTCAAAAGATATCAGTTGAACATATCTTTACACAATTGTTACTCACAGAGTTCGGGCTACAGTAAGCTAGAGCGTGTCTCCCCAGTCGCCAACCCTACACAGTTAACAGGTTGAACACACACTAAGCTACACAGTTGGGAAAGATAACAACTTAATCCCTAATGCCTCGGTGTGTTCTACATCTATATCCTCAACAAGATGCCTTAAACTAGGCCTAAGAATGCCTAGAACGGGATGAGGATGCAAAGATGCACATTTAAAAGCATTTTCAAAAAAACAGAGTCCCGCTCGAGCGCATGTTTCCCCGCTCGAGCGGACATGCAACAAAGGTACACGCTCGAGCGTAAACTTTTCCGCTCGAGCGTACTGTAAAAGTACTGGATGGGTGAAATCTCCGCTCGACGCCCGCTCGAGCTTGAGACATGACTCCGCTCGAGCGCCCAATCCTCCGCTCGAGCGGACTGCAAAACAGTGCAGAGAGATGCTGGTTGCTCGGATTCCATGCTCGAGCGTAACTTTCCCCGCTCGAGCGGAAGTGCGAAATCTGGAAAACCCAGATTGCACCTCCAAGCTCAAACTCAAGTTTAAATGCATCAAAACCGATCCTCTTGGGCTCATTTTCTGGAAAACATTTATAAACACATAGAATAACGTGGTTCAAAGCTCAATTTGAGAAATCAAAGCCCAAGGGTGTTTAATTCAAACCCAATTTCAAACCAATTTCAAATCATTTTCAAGAACAATCTTCAAACATGACATGCATGATCTTAAATCATTTTCAAAGCTTTAATGCTGTTTCAAAAGAGCTCAAGCCTTCAAAAACAAGATGAACTCATGGAGCATGACCAAAAGATGGACATGCATGTGAGGTATGATGAACTACAACCTCAAAACTTCAATATATGTACATGCATGCAACACTTAAGCTTCAATTCAACAACAATGAACCAAATCATGACTTAGCTCTACAATCTAACATGGACCATGCAACAATCAACTCAAAACATGAACAAGAAGACAATGGAGCTACCTTTAGTCTTGTAGTTCAAGAAGGGAGCTCAAATATGCAATCTCCTTAACAATTTCTTCAATTTCCAAACAATTCTACAAGCAAAATTGAGATGAAATCAACTCCTCAAGTCTCTCTCTCTCTAAGGTCGGCTAGAACAAGAAGAAATGGCTGATGAAATGTTTTGATGAAGCATACACAAGGCTTCAAATATGAGTAAACAAAGGCCCCACTAGATGGCAAAAGTGTAATTACGTCAAACTCTTTAATTAGCTTATTTTAATCTAATTTAATCATACCCAATCAGTTTTCAGGTAAATACACCATAAAATCACATTAATTACGAGGGTCATGGAACATCAATCGGTTTCTAATTCGGTCGCCGATAAGGCCTTCAATTAGCAGTTTAAACATATAAGCATGAACAGATAATCATACAGTCAAACAGATAGAATGAAATTTAACTAACATATACTCAATCAATTCGGTTTCCAATTTCAGTCATAATCAATTCAGTTTAACGGTAATCGATGGTTATCGGTAATCAATCAGTCATAAGTCGGTAAACAGTATGAGGGTTGTTACACACACTCAGACACATGATTCATAAATCAATTGCTTGAGTAAAATAGCAATGGCAACTAATGATGAAGTATAATTTCTTGAAAAGCAACAAGAAAAAAGAACCAGGAGGAACAGTGGCTTACCAGAAAGAGGGAAGCCGGAATGGGATTTGCCGAAGTCTGACGACAGTTGCAAAGGCGGAAGATCGGTAGAAATCACACCGGAGGTGGTAAACGAAGTAAGTTGCAGAACTCAGAAAGCTTGGAACAATGGAGGAGATGGAAAGCTAGAGAAAGAGAGAACTTCAGAAACAATGAAAAGTGAAAAGATGAGGGAAAGAAAGAAATTTTGATAAAACAGAAACGGCGGCAAAATGGCCATAAATGTGCCTAGAAGAACGTATGCGCCAGACGGCGCACGTGAGAAAGATTTGATATGTAGACGCGTATCAGGTACGATCTAGTAGGAGAAAGACGCGTGGCTAAAAATGGTTGAGTTATTATGCACGACAGCTCATATGCGTGAGAACAGCTCTTGGATTTCTTGATCTTTAAGAAGACATGTCGGCCTATAGTGATGAACTCGGCTTAAGCCGATGTACTGGCAGGAAGTACCGATATAGGTTCCATCACCTCAGAATGCCGAGGTAATAGAACCTAGGGGGCAGTTGTGAAGATATATTTTCTGAGTGCCAACACGTGACCAAGGTGATTCCGACGTGTCAGCCGAGCTGCCACGTGTCCAGATCATGACGCCGAGGTTATCTCGGCAAGGCCGAGATTATCTCCGAAGATATCAGAATCCGAGATAAGCAGATAAGGGACAGGAGTCCTAGAATGACGAAGGACTTTAACATGGATAAGGATAAAGCTCTTCGGGAGTTTATCTTTATCTATTGGAGAGTTCAGGATGAGCACTGAGCAAGAGTCCATTGAAGCTAGGCTTCTAGTGAGACTAGGATTGAGTTAACTATAAAAGAGAGGCACCCCCAATGGGTCTAAGGTTCGCAATTTATATTCTGAACAGTGAGTTTAACACTATTGATTATCTTTGAGAGATATACTGACTTGATCGTCGGAGTGCCCCCGAGTGGACGAACCACCGCCGGAATCTTCTCCTTCTGTTGCAGGTCAGCTAGGTGTCATCTATTCTGCCAGTTCTCTCCAACTGAATACTAAGTTGGGCAGTGTGATCGGAAAATCACTCACACAATTATCTATAAAAATAAATTTAAATTAATTAAATATTGATAATCATATTTTTTAATCACATTTATCTTAAAAAAATTAGATAATAAATATAATTTAAAAAATAAATCGTTTATTTTTTTAATATTATTTAAATATATAATTATCGATATTTAATTAATTTGATTTTTTATATGAATAGTCTACACAAAATACACTAAAAATTTAATAATTCGGATCAATGAAATAAACCCATAATAACTTAAACTTAAGGTTATGCAAAATATCCTCAATCTGTTAAAACCACCAAATTCGCACTGATTCCCCAATATGCACTGATTTTCCAGCTAACCACTGATTAATTTGATTTATAGTTTAAAATTTATAATTTGCCTTCAAAATCGATCCGCTCTGTTATCTTACTACATATATATTTTTAATTCTAATAAAATATGAAAATAAAAATCAATGTAAGAGAGATTTAGAATGTGAAATTTATTACAAATTAATGTTATATATATAAAAATATTATGTAAAACTAGTTGGTGTTATTTATATAAAAAATAATTATACAAATTAATGTTATATATATTGTGCAAATACTTATAATTAATTAAGAGTATTCTTCATTTAACTAATAAATTAAAATTATCTAAATCACGATGCAGTTATTTGCCAATCCTTCATTAATGATTGAATTTATAATTTTACTCACAAATTGCATTCACATGCACACAAACTACACCTTTCAATCCAAAAAAATAAACCTCATCCTTTTTCTTTTTCTTTTTTTTTGTGAATATTTATTTATTTTTGGTATGCAAAGAAAATGGGGGGTCTTTTGAAGGAACCCACTAGAATTCAGCATGACTCCTACTCCACTCTCTCTCTAACCGCCTATGATTTCCCATTGGCGGCTCCTCATAGAGGTGCAAGTGCTAAACTTAGAAAAATAAATAATAAAACCAAATAAATCCAACACCCATTAACAGATGAGACAAGTTTCTTTCGTAAAGGAAGAGGTAAAAGCTGTTAAAAAAAATAAAATGAATAAAGATAGTTTCTTGATTTTTTTATACCTCAAAGAGGAGTTTACTTTGACACCCACAGTTTTAAATAGCACACTATCATATGGGAAGCATATCAAGAATGAAGAGTAATGATGGTGATTTTTTTTGAAATAATTCATCATTAAATTTTTTTTTTATGACAATCTATAATCATATGGGCTATGGATTAATTCATGAATAGCAATGAATGATTAATATTATACAAATAAAAAAATTACACATAATTTTCATACATAATGATGTGATTTGTTATGCATCTTCATTTAAAATTAAAACACATACAAATTTGTTTATAAAAATGACAGTATTACATTATTCTTGTCAAATTTTTTATATAAATTTTATGATAGAATTTTCCATATCGATATCAAAGTAAAAAAAAATATATATACATATTAATTGATACTTAAAACTATGATAACAACCCTTGGTTCATAACAACTCTTGGAGTTGGAGAGAAGAAGAGAGATAAATTCTTATTTAAACTTTTGTTTATCATATTTCTACCAAAACATTAGAATAATCACCAATAAGAAAGCCCACTTGTATATATATTTAATCCAAGCAATACAGATGGGTTTGTTTGGTATTATCCCCTTTGTTGATGGGTCAACATCCATTCCCTGTCATCACCTAAAACCATGCCACATCAAGATTCTTTTCCATTAATAGAAATTTTGTTTCCCAGATGTGCCTTGAATAGAGAGGTCCATGGCAGAGTGGATTTTATTATTTGCTCATTATGACTCGTTTTTTTTTAAATAATAATAATAATTTATACGCAAAATTTTTATACAAAAACTCATTCAGTATGATTTGAGAGTAATATTTTTAAAATTAGAAATCAAAATAATGAATATTTTATTTTAAATTGAAAGAATTACAAAAAAAAAAAAAAATCATATTATTCTATATAAAATTATATAGAATATATATACACACCTATCATTAGGGTCCTTATTGTTCCCACATTAACATTAGTCAAGGTTTGTATGGTTGTGATGTCTTAAACCTAGTTTCTATAAGGACAAATTCCCTCAAGGCTGATGCTCTAAACACTGCCCCCATTGTCATCCCCAGAGACACAGGTTAAGGATTTTGTTCCCACTCTAGGAAGGAGGTTTGGATATATCCATTACCACCAATATTGATATTGATATAGATAGATAGATAGATAGAGAAAAAGAGATAGCAGAAATTATCTAATAGGTTTGGAACATAAAGTGTTTGTGCGCTCAACCAATGATAATGCATAATTTTCTTGATTTTAAAGTTATGTATTCATTTAGTCCCCTATTATTGATTGGATACATCGTCGACTTAACATTTTTGTAAGACATATTAGGAGAGCGACATAAGAGAGAGGAGAGAGTCTTTAGGTGATGGATCCGTGATCTCTCCCATGAAGAGGTGGAAGCAAATATTTTATATTGTGTTGATCTACCACTTTGCAGGGTAAATGTTTCCTACCTGTTATTCTTTCTCCTAAAACCAATGATTGGCCTAGAAAAAATTTGGTCCAAATAAACAAGTCCTTCATGGATTAGGTATATATGCATTATATACCATGCACTAACTTTTATTCTTGATGCAAAATTTGAGCTTTAAGGGATTAATTACTTGGATCTTGCTTTCTTTCCCAACTTCAGTTCTTTTATGGCTTCATTGCTTCATTGTCTGTAGAAAGCTAACTGGTCTAGATCATATCTAAAAGTATTCTTTATGACTTTACACAGCATTGCTAAATCATGTTTAGTCATTGCTTGCCACTTAAGCATAGTTACTTATTGATATTATATTACATGTACATTTATGTGTGAATTTCAGTGATAAAAGTTTCCATTTCCTATTCTATGTCATTTCTTTTTACAAGATGTACCTTTTTTTTTGAATTAAAGTTTATTAATTTAACACATCTCATGGCCACGACAAAGAGATAGAATTTTAAGAACAGAGAATCAGATCTCGTATATATCGTGTTTATATTATGTAACTTAAGCAAGAGCAACTTGCATTTTATTTGACATTTGTTTCAACATCAGCAAGCTCATGACTAATTCCTCAAAATACCATTGACTCTGCCAAATAAGAAATTCCCCAATTTCAATCAGATCGAACACTTTTGGGAATCATTCATATATGTCATTCAAGCATGCATTGCTTTCATGAATATCAAATTCATTCCTTCTTCTTCAAGTTCATTATAGAAATCAGAGAGACAATGCAGTACCGTAAAATATATTGGAAAAGGGCATAGCTATCGTCTTTGTATATTCTATATAATGGGTCTTCAATCAATTGAGAAGAAAAATTGATAATGAACATTTAATTACTTTTGAAAGTTTCTCTTATCATGCCGTGAGACAAAGGATATCTTTGTGCACAGTTTGTGAAATAACTTTGTATTGAATGAAATATGATGTTGACAATGCATATCTTGAATTTGATTAGAAATTTACAGAGACAAAGAAAAATAAAAGAAAAATGACAAAACATTGCCTATGATATTCAAATATACGGTCAAACACAACCTTAGGGGGGGAGTATATATATTACGTTTTTTTCATCTTTTTTTTTCCCTTTGTTTTCGCCTCTTTCTTTTTCATAAAAACTCATTTCTCAAAACATTTTTATACCTTATGAATTCGTCAAAAAATAAATTTGTTGATTTTATGATGATAAATTGTTTACCAAAAAAACAAAATACGTTAAATCAAAACCGGCAAAATTATAAAAAATAAGTAAAAATTGCTAGTTAATTTCATCTTGGTCATAGTTGGAAATTAATTAATACCATAATCACTTTCCTCAATGCTGGCTGAAATTTCCACCAATGCTTTGAAAACTGGGGCAACCATTATCATCATTTGCCTAATAAAGGTATAACAAAGACAAGAATTTTTTTTTTTTCTTCTTTCTTTCAAATTGCTAGAACAAGAAACTAAAGAAATAAAATTCTCATTACTGATTCATATTGCTAGTTGACTATAACAGTGTTCTAGATGTTAGAAGCACATGTTTGCTTACGTAAACTAGAAGACTGAGTATATTACGGCCATGTTTGTTTGGGTGGAGTTTCGGATCAGATTAATAGTCTAATAAATTATTAACACTATTATAAAAATAGTTAAAGATCACTCTTTGACAAAAAAAAAAAATCTCACTTCTATTGGAAGTGTGATTAAAAAAATTAGATTGATATTTTAATCACACTTAATTTGATTGAGTGTGATAATATTCATTTTTTATGTCACTTTTCAATTAAGTGTGATTATATATTTTTTTTTTAATCACACATATATAATTAAAGTGTGATTATATATATACTACTGTTTTTTAATCACACTTTTTAAATAAGTGTGGTTAGATATATATTTTTTAATCAAGCATTCTAATTAAAGTGTGATTATTTATATATTTTTTAATCACACATTCTAATTAAAGTGTAATTATATATACATTACTACTTTTTAATCACACTTTTTAAATAAGTGTGATTATATATATATTTTTTAATCACACATTCTAATTAAAGTGTGATTATATATACATTACTACTTTTTAATCACACTTTTTAAATAAGTGTAATTATATATATATATATATATTTAATTACACTCCACTATAAGAAAAAGCATCTTTAGCGACTAAAAAAGTACATTTGGTCGCTATAGGTTTTGGCGACTAAAAAAGCATTAGTAGCCAAAAGTAAAGATTTTTGGCGATTAAAAAAATTTAGTAGCCAAAAGTATAGGTTTTGGCGACTAAAAATCTATTTGATTGCCCATATATGACTTTTACCAACTAAAAAAATTTTAGTAGCCAAAAGTAAGGCTTTTTGGTGACTAAAAAAAATTTAGTAGCCAAAAGTGAGGTATTGGGTGACTAAAAAGATGTTTGGTCGCCAAAAGTGAGGCTTTTACCGACTAAAAAAATTTTAGTAGCCAAAAGTGAGATTTTTTGGCGACTAAAAAAAATTTAGTAGCCAAAACTGAGGCATTGAGAGACTAAAAAGATATTTAGTAGCCAAAAGTGAGGCTTTTTGGCGACTAAAAAGAAGTTTAGTCGCCAAAACTAGTAATTTTAGCCTGAGAATTAAATTTTTTAACGACTAAAAAATAATTAGTAGCCAAAAGTATAGAATTGGTGACCAAAATTATGTTTAGTCGCCAAAAGTGGTCTATTTTTTTTTTCTAGTAAATAATTTATTTTTACATAAATTATGTTCAATAAAAAATAATTATCTTTATATATATACTTTTATATTAATATGGGTCTATGTATTATATAAATAATATATGTTGCATATATAATTATATGGTGTTATAGAGATGTAGTGGAAAGAGTGTGTTGTATAAGGTTGATGGTGTTGAGTAGAGATGGCAATTTAAACCCGGCCCGACAGGGACCCGACCCCCCGAACCCGATTAATACGGTTTTTCCCCAAAAAATATCCCCGACGGGCCGGGGATGGTATTAAAAAAATAATCCCCGGTCATTTTCGGGTCGGGGACGGTGATAAGAAATTCGGCCCCGGCCCCGGCCCCCCTCCCCGTTTCTGCCCCGCCTAATATATGTTATGTACTCTCTCTAATATAATATATTATGTACTCATCTCTCTATGATATATATTATATGTACTCTCACCTACCCACCCACTAAATATATCGACTCTCTCTCTCATCTGCTAGTAACAATCCCAAAGCAAACACACCTCTCATCTCTCTCTTATTTCAGATCGATCTCTCTCCCTCTCTACCGCCATGATCTATTCGCTCTCAAGCTCTCACTCTCGCACTGTTCTACTCTCTCACTCACTCTCGCACTGTCCGCGATCGTCCTCCTCCGTCGTCCATGGCCTCTGTCGTCGCAGTCGCAGTCACAACCATCCATCGCCTCCGCATCTCCGATCGTCCTGCTCCTCCTTCGTCCACCATAGATCTGTATGTGTATCGTCCTCCATCTGTGTGTTGATGATCCGATCTCAGATCCGATGTTGTTGTTGTTGACAATCCCAAAACAAACACATCTCATTTTTATGTTGATGTTGTTGTTGTATTCATTTACATTTTGTGTATGTATACAGGTATACATGTATACGTATATGTATATTTTTTTTTTTGGTTTATATTTTTTTTTTGATCTCAGATCCGATCTGTCCATTTTTTTTTTTTTTTGGTTATTTTGTTGATATGTTGATGTTGATAATTCTGTTGATGATGATGTTGTTGTTGTTGTTGTTGTTGTTGTTGATGGTGGTGTTGAAACAGATTTGGGGGCGGGGAATTTTCGGGTTCGGGGAAGCCCGATCCCCGTTGGGGGCGGGGATGGGGACGGTGGAAGGTTCCCCGTCCGGGATCGGGGCCGGGGCCGGGGCCGGGGAGATCTTCACAATCGGGGATCGGGGACGGGGATGGTGATCCCCGGCCCCGCCCCGCCCCGTTGCCATTCCTAGTGTTGAGAGGGTTGATGGTTCAAATCTCCACAAGAGCAAATGAGAAGCTAGTGAGTGCAATATTTTTTTTTTCACATTTAAATGTTACTAATCACACTTAAAATGTGTGATTAAAAATGATCCCTTTTAATTACACTCTCAAAGATCACACTTTAATAAAACTTAAAACGTGTGATTAAATAACATACATTACACAAAAAAAAGTGTGATCTTTATCTGTTTTTGTAATAGTGTAATTTGATATTTGGTTAAACAATTGAAATATATATATGATGGACTATTCAATCTCACAGAAGAGGATGAGATACAAATTAGAAGACTAAGCCAAAGTTTAGACTATTAGTCTATCCTCATAATCCTAACTCAATCCAAATATAGGATATGATACACAATTCAAAGGAATTCGTAGTCCTAGGACTATTAGTTATGGAAATGCTAATCCAACCTAATTCAATTCGCCCAAACAAACATGGCCTACATGTATAATTGAAATTGTCAATACAAAAATCAGGGTGGGAGTGAAAAGAAAGATGCTTGTGTTGAGTAGTAGAAATAGATATTTTTTTAAATCGTTACAATAATTGCTACGTAAAAATATATATTTAGAAAAAATATAACTTTATTATTTTTTTTGAAAATCAAAATTATGTGAAAAAAGTTTACACCAAGTAAATTTTGTAATTTATATAATATATATTTATATACACAAGGGGAGAAGAAAAAAAGGGTAAATTGTCATGGAAATTATGATTCTTCCGGCTACAAGCTGAGACACACAAATTGCCTATTTGTTGTAATGTAAATTTATATAAAATAAATCACGCTTTTAGTCTTTTACTGTTTGGATTTTTAGTGGCGCAATTGGAGTTACAAAAATAGTATTTTTAATAAACAAATTAATTAATTAAAATTGAGTATATTTTGCCTTCCTCAAACTCATTTTAGCAACCATCGGGAGTCGTGGCCCAGTGGAGAAAGCATTGGCCTTCCCTAGTAGAGAGTCAAGTTCGACTCTTGGGGGACAATACTGGATAATTTTTAGTGGTTCTCTATAGAGATCTCGCGCTGTACTCCGATTGAAACTTGGCCTTGCTGGGGTAGTCGATGAGCTTTACTGGTGTCTCGGTGGTGGGTCCCTTTATATGGATTGGGTTAAATCAGGCCCGCAACCAGCTATCTCGAGGCCTGGGCCCACGAATATTATAATAACATCTCAAAATATCATTTTTTTTGTGAGGCAAAAAAAAAAAGAACTTATTTTAGTAAGAATGTCGTACATTGAGTTGAGATTTTAATACATGGGAGCAGTTTGCCTCCAGTCTTTAATCAGATTAGGCGGTGTTGTTCAGCTTGTGAGGGCTCACCACGGATCCTGTTTTGATAATTCAAACCGCTTAATGTGTAGAACTCGTCAAGTAATATATGCCTATCAAAAATCACTTTGATCGGATATCGATAGCTATGTGATCAAATCAGTTTTGTATAAAAAAATGGACGGTGAACAAATTAATGGTTGACAAAAAAATGATAAGACGAGATAGCTATTGATATCTGATCAACGTGATTTTTTACAAGCATATAATACTCGAAGAGTTCTACACATTGAATGGTTCGATTACCAAAATGGGACTCATGGTGGGCCCCTACGGCCCAAACAGTACCATCCAATTCGATTAAGGACTGGAGACAAGCTGCCCCCATAGTACATCTATGTTTTGAACGTAAATTACACATTTTATATAATTTATATATGATGATATTAGCAAAAATTAATTATTTCTTATACAAACAATTATTAGTTGGTCCTGAGGCACCACGTGGTCATGTCCTAAACCAATCACAAATATTCATATCCTCTCATATTTCTCAATCACCCAACACAAAAACGTGGATTCCACCATTTCCACCAATCACAATACATATGAAGCGTCTTGTGACGCTGTCCCTGAATCAACCAATAGCTTCTCTTCTAACAGCGAGCCTAAATTTTAAAAGAGATAGATGAAATTTTTTCAATTACACTCACAAATTACATCCATTTCCCCCTCTATTTTAAGGAGTTATTTGGGAATACACTAAATAAGTGTACTTATTTAAGTTATATCACCTCTCTATTTTTCTATATATTCTTTTTGTAAAAAGTCAAAAAGCACCCGAAAACCTTTGCTTGGAAAGAGCTAATTTAGCTTGGCTAAAAAAAGTTCATTTGGAATAAATTTTTGACTTCTTTTAGTTTACATATGATGGTTACGAGAGAAAAAGGTGAAATAATTATTATTTAAATGTAATATCTTATCTTATCTTGACTTCTTAACCTTTTGTGGGTTAATCCTCCTCTCAAACGAAACCTAAATAAGCAAATTCCAAACAAATCGTAAATTATGGGGAGAAGTGTGTACTTTGTTGTTTTTAACTCAAAATTTAAAGGTTTAGGCTTTCCTCTTGTCCGATCATGAACAATAGGGTATTGTTGGGTTCGTGGGATCCATCATGGATCTCATTTCGATAATCTGAACCGTTCAATGTGTAGAACTCGTCGAGTACTATATGCTTGAAAAAAATTACATTGATCAGATATCGATAGCTATCTCATCGAATTAGATTTCTGTCAACCGTTTATTTTTTCACCATATATTTTTTTTATATACAAAATTGATTTGATCGCGTAGCTATCGATATCCGATTAACGTGGATTTTAACAAACATATAGTGCTCAACGAATTCTACACATCAATTGGTTTGGATTATCAAAACAGGATCTGTGATAGGCTCCCACGAGCCCAATAGTACTCTCTAGTTAGACTGGAGGGAAGCCAACCCCAAATTTAAATATTGAGTAAATTACAAATATAGAAATTGAGATTTGATTAAAATACGAATCGCCTCTTATGGTTTTGAAAATTATATTCCACCCACTGAGGTTTTTAATTTCATAACAAATCTCCATTTTTATTAATAAATCATCCAATCAATTAACTATTTTTAATAATATTAAAAATATATTTCAATTAATAATTTAGGTAATTTTATTATTGCATAAGAGAGAAATTATGAATTTTATTTTTTTAGTTAATTCTGTTAAATAAAAAATTCTAATAAAGGGATATATATAATTTTTTAAACTACATAGGATAATTTCTATTTTAAATAAATTCCAGGATGTGTATTTGTAATTTATTCTTAAATATTCTTAGGTAACTGAACCGGCGGTAGAAACTGTTCATTCAACCGGTTCAGTTTCAACTGTGAACCAAACACGTGTGTCCCTCACCTCACCTGATTGCAGCGGTTCATTTCGACAAACCCTCAATTAAGAGCTGAAACAGAGGAGAGAGAGAGAGAGAGAGAGAGAGAGAGAGAAGCAATGGAATCAACAGCGAGACGAAGCGGAGGAGGAATATTCGAAGGCCTCTACAAGGTGTTAATGCGCCGGACCTCCGTCTACGCCACTTTCGTTATCGCCGGCGCCTTCATCGGCGAACGGGTTAGGGTTCCGATCTCATCTTCGCTGCTTCCTTTTCATATACATGTATATATATATATATGTATGTATGTGTTTGCGTTCTTGATCGTTTTTGCTTCACGACATTTTGGATCTGAATTTCTACAATATTTGTGGTTTTTGAGATCTGTTTAGGGTTGTATCATTGTTTGTGTGGAAATTTGATCTGATTTGCCCATAAAAATGTTGTTCTTTGAGTTTGATTTAATTGAATTGTTGCCAATCAATTGTGAAATTTATTTATTTTCTGCAGGCAGTGGACTATGGAGTTCATAAGCTCTGGGAGTACAACAATGTTGGGGTATTTCAAATCTCCTGTTGTTGAATTTTTTACTTGTTAATTTCATTCTGGTTACATTTTGATTTGAATTATTTTGATTCTAATGGTGGCTATTATATGTATATAATTATATTGTATGTTTGTTATGGTCAGAAAGTTGTTTTACATAAGCACAAATGAGAAACCACGTGTTTCAATTTGAACGAGTGAGAGAAGTTGCAATTCCTCCATTCTAACAGTGTGGTGTCGTTTATGAGTAATTGTTGAAGGCTTTGCTTTATTGCAACTAGGGGTGGGTGTAAACGCAATGGTTTTGCATTTTTAAATCTAAACTTTCACGCAATTTGAAATGAGGAAGATAAGTTAAATTTGAAATTTGTTTACGGATTTTACTATAACCGCTTAGCAGTTGTTTTATGGGCATTATTGGAAAATAAAATAGTGTTAGAAAGATTCAATCCATCTTCTAAGTTGTGTGTTTTATATAATAGTAGAGATAGTTGTACTTCATGTTATGTTTATTAACCGTGGTTCTGTGCAACCTGACAATATATGGGTTTTTCACAGAGTCAGTTTGCATTGTAACTTCATTCAATTTCACATGATATGAGACTTGTATGATGGCAAGGAACTTAATATCAGTCTGCATTCATGACTGAAGGCAGTTGGGTTGAGACTCAGATCTGCTCTAGTTATGAAATCACTGATTGTTATGGTAGCTACTGAGTCCTCTTGCAGCCCTCTTACACTAAGACTTATCATTCCAAATAGGAATGCTGCTTATATAGGAGTAATTGAAAATCTAAAGCATGAAAAAACTGCCAAAGAATCATTCTATTTTATATGTCTACATATGTAGTCTCAAATTTTATTCTACAATTCGTAAAAATCCTGAAAAGTTTAAAATGCAGTAATATTTTAGAACACGAAAAAATAAACTCTACTAAAATGATGCCCATTAACTATAATTTTCTTCCTAGACCTACATTAATTAGGATGCATTGCATCACTTTGTTACAGTTATTAGTTGCTAGCTTGGGAGAATATTGATATACTTCAAGTCGTTAAAGAATTTTAGTTATTTTATGAATCAGATTTGATAAGAAGATAGAATAGGAAGATCATGACATGTTATGTGCATTTTAATCTTTTTAAAGGTTCGTTGTTCTAGTTTTGGCACTTGGTGGCAATATATAAGGAATGCTAACTATATGAATCCTCTATAATTTCAGCCAATAGTTAGATTCCTTCCCTTCTGTATCATGCTTGCTGTTGTTTCAACATTTGTTTAGGTTTGTTTAATTATCTTACCATGGTTTGTAAACTTTTATAATGCAGAAGCGGTATGAGGACATTCCAGTTTTGGGACAGAGGCCAGCTGAATGAATTACCAATCTCCCTTTTCTCGTCTTTTTCCTGGAGTCAAAATGAAACTTCTTATATTGATCTTTGAATAAGTATTGCTTTATTGGAACAATCCAATCTTGATATTTCAAAACATTTAGAACTTAGATTATTGGATTTGAAGCTTGGTTTTTTCTTATATCAAGGCATATTTAATTTTTCATTTTCTTGTGATTTGACTGTTACTTGCTTTTAGCTAGTATTTTGTGTTCATGTACTGAGAGTACAGTTGAGTTAGAGTGGGGGAAAGCATTTTCTTCTGAAATAAGAGGCCGTTTGGGTGAGTGTGGAAGTGAAGAAAGTTCATTTTCCTTCTGTGTTGGTCATGGGTCTGGCAGGGTGTACTACTTCGAACTAGGGTTGTCCATGGATTGGATTTAATTCAAGCCCAAAAGTCCAAATCTATTTACAAAAATATTGGGATCCGAAACTATCGGATTCGTATTTGGGTGACCTATAATTGGATATGGGAGAAATGGGTTTGGATCGGATTCAGATTTGTCTTAATCAGATTGGATTCGATTTTGACATATCTGATCTGAATCTGATTTGAATCTGATCCATTTACATGCCTACTTTGAATTCGATTTCCATATTGTTTAGCCGACTTCTTTGGTTTGTTTTCGTTTTTTGTGTTTTCATTAACAAAAAACTAATACAAAAAATTAAAAAAATGATGTTTTTGTATTGTTTATAGTTTAGTGCAAAAATAATTTTTGAAATTTTGAAAGGGCATTTTTGATATTTTCTTTAAGTGGTTGAAATTTTTTTCTTGAAAATAATTTTTAAAAATGGTTTGCCAAAACTTTTCAAAATAATAATAATAATCAGTGTGTTTGGTTTCAATTTTTTGAAAATTAATTTTTTTTTTTGTTTTTGAGTGAATATTTTTAAAATTTTAAGCAATATTTTATTTTTTTAGATGTATTTTACGTAGATGTATTCAAAAAAATATTTTAAAAAATTATTAAATAAAAATACAAAAAATGTACTAAATTTTTATATTTTGGTACTAGTGAATTTTTAAATTTTTATTCTCACAAATATTATACTTTTTAAGTGTATTTATGTTAGGTGTGTTTAAAAATTAAAAAAAAATTATTTAAAATATTAAAAAAATTCAATGAAAATAAAAAAATATAATTTTTTGAAAAATGAATTTTGAAAATTGAAAATAAACAGAGTGAATAATTTGCGGGTAATGCTAGAGATACTAATTTTTTTATTAAATAAATAATCAAATATCTCACATGGTGCGAATCTCACACCGACATTTGGTCGTTTGGGATCTATACCATTTTTCATAATTTGCAAGACAAGTTTTGTTTTCTAATAAAAGAAAAAATAAAAACATAGCAAAACAATTAGGACTCGCTTCACCTATGATGTGAAACTATTGTTTGGCTCCAATCATATTTATATGTTGTCCCGCTCTAACTATATTTCTTAAATTTACTTATGTATATAATATTTAATTTTAAAGGCTACAATATTAACATTTATTGATTTATTTATTTATTATTTTACATATTTTAACTTGTCATCGCAATAATATATATATATATATATATGTACATCCATAATAGAATTTATTTGTTGTACAAGTATGTAGAACTAATTAGGGTTAGATAAATATCTATCCGACCTGTCAAAATCGAATGTCTTGAATTAATTTGTCATGGAGTGGGCAATTTCAATAGTCTAAGTGGATGGATACAGATGGATTTTTCCAATCTACATAAGTTCGGACAGACGGTGAATGAGAGACCACCCGACTCTATTTGATTTGCTAATACACTCCTAAGAAAATAATTTTATATTTTTATGCTTTGTGTGTTAAAAAAAGACCTTTTTTTAATAATTATATTTGCTATTTATAAATTATGAAAGTTGAACCTATTATTTTTATCATAAAAAATAAACAATCAAACAATTTGGGAGTAGAATAGTAAAGAATTACAAGAACATAGTTCGAAAAAAAGGTACAAAACAATAAAACTCAAACTACCAAGTCAATCCACATTCACCCGCCAATCTACACAGCCTGTTCAATCCGCATCCGCTAACTAAGGTCTCGTTTGACAATTATATGTTTAGTCAAAAAGTCATAATTTGTCACATTACTTTCTTTATTTTTTTACATATCTTTTCGTAAAAAATAAAAAAGTAACTAAAATAGCTTATTCCAAAACAAGACTTAACTAAACGGATGTAGATTGATTTTTTTTCAATCTACTTAACTTCAAATGGATGACAGATGAAAGGTCACACGGCCCAACCCAACCCGATCTAAAACTAACTGACCAGTCAAATTTGGGCCCAGTTCGGGTCTGATAGTATTTCCTAAGGCAATTAAAAGTGGGCACAGTTACGGGTCCTATAGGCTCAATTCAATTTTGGGAGACTGACCCAAAGGTCCAAGCCCAACATATCATACCCCATTTAGACCCAAAACAAATTTAATACTCCATTAAATCCTCAAATTAACAATAATACGAAAATACCCACAATATATCATCCAATTTACACGCGCGCAACCATCTCCCACGTCCCCATCATCTCAGTCCGATCACTACACTGTCACGTCTCCGCCGCTCGAAATCGACTCCTCAGTCCTCCACCTCTCTTCCGTTCAACTCCATCCCCTCTGAAACCCTAACTCTAACCAGAAAACGTAACCGTTCATCTTCATCACCCACAATCATCTCAGTCTGATCAATACACTGTTACATCTCCGCCGCTCGAAATCGCATTCTCCATCCTCCATCTCTCCTCCGTTCGACTTCATTCTCTCTGAAACCCTACCCTAACCACAAAACCAAACCGTTCAACTTCAACACAACACCAAGCCGTTCATATTCTCCAATCGGCGACTCTCAACAACACGAAGAACCATCACCACTCTGAAGAGATTTCATAGTTCCTGACTTCCGATTCACAAAAATGGGGAAAAAAAGTAACATCTCTCTTCACCTATTCATTATTTTTCACATTTGTACATCATTCTTTAATATTTCTTATATACACATTTTACATACTTCCAAATGTATAAACCCTCTTTTAATATATATATAGTCCCCTGTTTTTCAACATTCTAAACACTGTTTTTGCACATAAATCCCTGTTTTTACACATTCAACACCTTATTCTTATTCTTGTTGTTCAATATTGGTTTCTCTTATTCTTATTTTTGAATTTTTAATCTTCTTGTTGTTATTGTTGCTTTTTACAAAATACAATGGGCTGTTCCTATTGTTCATACTGTTTCCTTATAAAAACTGCAACATCATAGTGTTTCATTTCATCACTATACAAGCAACATATCTAAATTTATTCAAAATGCAAATGAAACTGCAAAATTACACAGTTTAACCACTACTCAAAACAAATAGCTAACTTATTATAAAGTGCAAATCAAACTGTCAAATTATACAGTTTCGTAACTCTTACCAACAAAATACATATAACTTCATATTAAACTGCATATAAAACTTCAAAATTATACAGTTTTGTCACTATATTACTCATACCCTGTTGTCACTTTCATTTTTTCAGAAATAGCTGTTGGAAGATATTGGAAGAAACAAACCCGTATGCCCACAAATCCAATCAGGGATTTAACCATCTCCCCTTTTGAAAGTCCCTCTCCTGTATCCACTCAAATGCCACCACCACACCCAAAAACAACCAAATCCAACAGACCCCACCAAAAAACCCACAAAACAACCACACCACCTACAAGAAAAAGCCCAAGAACTACACCACAGACCCCACCCACCCAACAAACACCAACCACACCTCCAACCACAACAAAAACAAACAAAAGAAAGCCAACAAAAAACCAAGAAGCTCCTCCAACCAAAAAAAGAAAGCTCCAAGAAAGCCAATCAACTCCCAAAACAACAACCAAGGCATCAAAAGAAAAAAAACCAGCAGTCCCTGCAAAGAGAGTCCAACAATTTAATTATCGTTCCAACATCGGAACGGTAATCAAACTGTTGAAGGGGGTCAAATTCACAAAAGCCCAACAGACAGAGCTGCAAAAAACCCCTTTTTGGCCCCTTATAAATGCTCTCTCCTCAACACAACTGAAGGCCTCTTGGTGCAGATGCTACAATTCCATTGTAGCAGAAATGACAACACTCTACAACAAAAGAAAAAGATCATTTGTACTTGGCAAAAAGGAAATGAAACTCAGAACCAGTGATGTCAAGCTCATTTTTGGTATCGACTGTGGAGAAGACAGCATCACCACCAAATCCTATGCAAGACCAAAGGATTTTGAGCTTCCATTTTACAAACGAAGATGCAAATCAGTCAAGAGATTGGATGGCAAGTCTTTGACCAAAATGTTTCAACAAACAAAAAAAGGAAAATCAACCAATGATTGTCAAGATCTTGCAAGGGTAATCACCATTTACTTGTGCTTGAAACTTCTCATGCCCACAACAGGCCATACACTCAGTTGGAGTTTCCTCAACTATGTTGACAATCTCAACAACATCAAGAAGTACAATTGGGTTGAGGCAATAAAAGACACACTGATGAATTCAATGGCAAATGCAAACAACAACCCAAGGCATGTCACTGGATGCGTCATGTTACTCTTGGTAAACACATTACTCAACTACTTCCCACAAAAATATCAGACATTCACTTATTTCTAACTATCTAACATATTTCAACTTTTTTTTTTTTTTTTTACAGTACTGGTACTGTGAGCACAGTAAACTCCTCCGACCATCCAACAAAGAAGGCTTCCCAAGGTTTATGAAATAGAACCTTGGCAAAATGTACTCCAAGTGGAAACACATCAGCCTCGCTCACTTTGAAAAGGTATTCAAACTCTTCTATACTATCCTAGCACAAATCTATTCAACACTCTTTTCATATTCATTGTCGTACAAATCATATTATGAAACTGTGAAAATTTTCAGTTTCAAAGCACACACTTCTTTAACATCACTCATGTTATGAAACTGTAACATTTTTCAGTTTCAAAAAACATATTTCGACACTTAACCCACATTACTCACAGTACAACTCATCTTATGAAACTGACCAAATTTACAGTATTACTGATATATGCCACATTGTTCCAATGCAGGTTAACCAAAGTGCTTTAACCCCAACTGAACAAGAAATACAGTTATTGCATATCAATCAAAGCACATCAACAGACTATTCAGCAAAGAAACAAGACCACAAAAAGGACAATAAGCAAAAAAAGAAAACAAAAGCAACAAAAAAAAGAACACTTCTAGACAGTGATGAGGATGACTTTCTCGAAGAAGAACATCATTCAGAATCAGAATCACAATCAGAAAAAGAAGCACAACAAAAAAAAAAAGAAAAGAAAGCAAAAACCACAACAAGAACCACAAAGTGATGAACAAGAAGAAAAGAGTGATGATGAAAAAAATCAAGTGACTGATGAAGAAAAAACTGATGAAGAAGAAACTGAAGAAGAAGAAGAAACTGAAACTGAAGAAGAAGAAGAAGAAGAAGAAGAAGAAGAAGAAGAAGAACACCTTGATCAAGAAGAAGACCAACAACAAGAACAAGAAGAACAACAAACAAACCAACACGAAGAAGTCAATGAACAAGAACTGACAAACCAACAAGAAGAACTGCAAGAGAAATCTGACATACTTCATGCACAAGGTAAACTATTGTCTAATACTAAAGCATACTGCAAAATTTCATTAAACTAACCAAAACACAATCCAACATTTTTATAGGTCATGACCAACCACAAACACCAACCAAAGAGGACGACAAGGACAAGCTCATATCAGCCCTGAGAGCACAAATGCAAGAAATGGAACAAAAATTCATGGCTGAATTGCATAAAAAAGAAGATCAATTGAAGGAAATGTCCACCAAAAAAATTGGCAGTCCCCAACAAAGATCCATGGTCAAGAGAATCAAACAAAAATCAAGAAAACAAGCACATCACCCAGATTTTGAATACCAACCAATGACCAAACCCAAAGAAGATGCAACAAACAAGACACAAACTGCTGCTGATGTACCCAAACCAACACAGGGTACCAATGAAGAAAAACAGAAGAAGAATGACAACAAAAAAGAGGGTGCTCATGAAGCAAAACAACAGCAGAAAGAAAAGATGCAAGAACATATTGGCCAAGAGAAACCAGTTGCTGTTGAAACAAACCCAAAAGAGCATGCCAATCAAAAGAAGACAAATCTTCAAGTATTGGAAAGTGATGATGATTTCCAGGAAGAATCAATCCCAAACAAGCCACTCACCATTTCATGCCGCAAAACAAACAAGGTTTGGCATAGCCTATCCAAAAAAGACCAAGACCAAATTCAACTCATCAACAATACACAATCAACTGCTTGTGTCTGGTCTGGCAGCGAAGATGAAAACTGCGTATACTTTTCAGATATATGCAGATTGACCAACAGGGAACCCTTATATGGGAATGTAGGTCTCCAACTGCACAATTTTACAGTTTCTGTACGTATTCAATAACCTATTCCACAAACCTAACACATTCTCATATATAACATGTTTCAGGTCATTGATGCCTTCTCAGAAAAGCAATTGGCACTCCAACCAACCATTGAAGAATTTGAGAAAAACGATCTAGTCTTTGCAAGCAATCCATACGCAGGAAGATCTTACGTTTTCTCAACACTCATCAATGTAAGCAAAACTTAACATACCTTACAACTGCAAAATTTTCTACTTTATCAACATGTATTACTACATAGTTTTATGACATATTTCAAACATATATATGACTTACAGACTCCACTACAAAACCAAGATCAAGCACTGAGAGAAAAACTGATGGACAGCCATTTTCCAGAAGCAATGAAAAACAGATATATCCATTTCCCAATCAACCACGACAACCATTGGACAATTGTGGTCTTTGACAATGCTGATGGAATATGGAGACACTATGACTCTTTGAGACCAGCAAAACATTGCCATAACAAGCACTTTGAAATTGCAAAGCAAATTGTAAGTTAAAATAAAATTTCATACTTAGTTCCATCCCTTTACAAACATCTCAACTCATCACTATAACTAACAAAAACACCCACTAACTATTTTGTAGCAACAACATCAACTGAGATGGAATAAAGCATTACTCAGCAAACAGGGAAACATGTTTTCATCTCAAGAGTGCGAGACAGAAATTGCATCAATTGAGGAATGCCCACAACAAACCCCACACTCGTAAGATACAAAATCCATAAACTAATCTTCCAATATGCTAATTTTTGCAGTTTCACCTAACTAATTAACTTCATCTCAAACATTGCAGGAATGATTGTGCAATTGCCGTCTGCAATGTTATCAACCAATATCTCAACTGGCAACCTGTGCAGAAAAAACTTCGTCCAACTAAGTGGGTCAAATTTCGAGCACAAATCATCAATCAATTCCTCAATGATGAGAACCGATCTTGGAAACTCGAGCACTACCAAATGTTGACAAAACATACCAAACCATAGAAACAATGAACAAACTTCTTAACAATACAAATATTCAAGGGAACATATCTTTGAACCTTTTTTTTATTTTTTTTTATTTTTCTTTTTTAACATGTGACAAGTACTTTATATACTTTTGGGAATGATCTTTTTCTGGTTATCATGGTTATGGTGAAAATGATTGATGTTGTTGTTGCTCTTATTATTATTATTATTATTATTATTGTGGTTCTTCTTTTCATTGTTTGTCTACCTGTTTGTGGTTGCATATATTTTCATACAGTAAAGGTTGATTCTAATAATTCTTCAAACTGCAAAATTTTTCAGTTTCATCAGCTTGTTTCTAATAATTTTTAAAACTGCAAAATTATGCGGTTTCATCAGGTTGTTTCTAATAATTCTTAAAACTGCAAAATTATACAGTTTTATCGCTATGAAATATGAACTGCGTTTCCATATTATACTGTTTCAATAAGAAATTTTCAACAACCTTCTCTGCATTCCATAAAAATAAAAAACAAAACCAGACTATTAGAAAACAACTTCAATAAGTAAAAAACACATCAACAAACAAAAAACAATTCAACCAACTTTATTCATTACTTCCATAATACCAAGTATCACATTTTTTATTATCATAATTCCTCAAATTCAAATACAAATCCAAAAGAATAGATTGCGGCCTCAAATAGCAGCCTTGCACGTCTTCTTATTGTGATTCCCATATTTCAAGCACCTCCCACACTTGATTTGCTTCACATTCTCACCCCTTGAAGGTATCCTCTTCTTCTTGTTCCGCCCGGGCTGCTTCTTCGTTATAGGAGGTTTGATAACCGAACTACTGGCACCATCAAAGTCAAATCTCTCACTTGAAGGCACTGGATAAACAGATTCCTTGTATGACTCTCTAAAACAATCTACATGAAAAAAAGGATCAATGAAACCATACACATCTCTACCACTACTACGCAAAGCATGCACAGCATGACAACAAGGAAAACCATTCAATTGCCATTCATGGCAAGAACAAGTTTGTCTACCAATATCAACATAAAAAGAAATAGAAGAATGAACCTCAAGCACAGTATCACTCGCAACAATCACATCCCAAGACTCAGCTAGCTCCAAAGAGTCCACCAACTTCTTTTCCATAACTGGACACAATTTCGTAGTCCATCTTCTAGATTCAGCTCTTCTATCCGACAATTGAGTCATGATTTGAACCCTAATCATATCAACCATACAAGTAATAGGCAACTCACGGGCCCCACCAATCCAATTATTATAAGACTCGGCAGCATTAGATGACATCTCACCATATCGTTTCCCTCTAAAAAATGCATTGGCCCACTTATCATTTTGCAAACCATCCAACATACTATCAACTCTACCATTCCCAGCAATACGCCTCAATTTCTCCATATAATGTTGGAAAGAAGCAACCGTTGGCGCATAAGCACATTTAACTAATATTTTCATCAAACACAGCTTATAGTTAGTACGAAGTCCCACCAATTTGTCAATCAAATTTCTCTTCAAATGATTCAAGCAATAAGCATGATGTGCATTGGGGAAAACCACTGAAAGAGCGTCTAGCAATCCATGTTGACGGTCCGACACAAAAGTCAATCTCCGGCCTGAACCAACAGCCTTCAACAACTGACTTAAGAACCACATCCAATTATCTTGATTTTTAGCGTCAACAATCGCAAAAGCCAAAGGAAACAAACCTGCAAACAAACCCACATGAAACTGCAAAAATTAGCAGACTCACAATACAATAACACACTGACAAACTAAACCAATACTAACTGCAAATAAATACATACCTTGATTACCATCCTTTGATGTAACGCCCCTTCAAAAATGTACCATCAACAAACAACAACGGACGACAAAATTGAAAGCCATACAAACATCCATGAAATGCCACAAACAACCTCCGAAAACACCCACTACTTTCATCCACATCTAATTCAAACACACTTCCCGGATTCGTTCTCATAGCCGTCTCAAGGTACCATCGAAGCTGGTCAAAATAAGTTGCAAAATCACCAAACAACCCACCTCTTGCCTTATCAACTCCTAACCATGCAACCCGATAAGAAACATCTATACCATATTGCTTCTTCAACTTTTTTTTAACTTCAATAGGACGAGTCAACGGATTATCACTAATATCATTTTGCACAATATCAGACACAAGTCTAGAACCAACCATTTTGCTACAAGATCTACGAGCAACAACCCCACAAGTATGCACATTATCCAACTTCATTATAAAAAAAACACCAGAATCCATCAACACCCTTCCATGCACAAACCATTTACAACCCGTAGACGACTTCATCATACATTCAGCGGTTACTCTTGTTGCATCATTCTTCAAATAATTCACTGCAAAACCACACTGAACCGCATACTTAGCCAATGCAATGCGGAACCCCGACACTCCGCCTTCAAATTCTTGACCAACACTATGTATAATCCCCTTCCAACTAGCAGACAACAAAACTCTCTCTGGTTCTGGATAAAAACTACGCAACAAACCACCAACATCATCACAATCATTCACAAAAGAACTCTCACAAGTTACAGAATCAATCCTACAAGAATTACCATCATCAACCTCCACAACTCTCTTATCCCCCACAATAACATCAACAACATGACAACCACTACCACCTACCATTGACAGCATATTCCCCAAATCATCATCACATTCAACAATACAATTAGAATATCCAGGAACAGAGAAAAACAAACAAAAGTTACCAACACTCAACTCCTTGAACTTCGCACATATTTTCTCAACAACTTCATCATAACTACATCCGTCACTAATCTTAATAGCAGCACAACAATTACTGTATTTGCACATTAACATGAAACACCGCTCCATACTACAAAATCAGAAACCAACAAACAATTGTTCACAGATTCCAAACTGCAAAATTATGCAGTTACAACATATCAATAACAACAGTACACAATTTACAATTCCAAAACTGCAAAATTATACACTTACGACATATCAATATCAAAACACCAGAATTCACAATTCCAAAATACAACTTCAAAACACATTACACTATACGACAAACAAAATCAACAAAATCAAAATCAAACAAACAAAATTCGCCAAACACAAACCACATATCACGCAAATTTGCTTATATATATATACATACATATATGTCGACAAAATACAAACCACATACACACACAGACATATATATATATATATATACATATATATATATATACATATATATGTATATCTATGTATCGACAGATACATACATACACATACATATATCTATCACCAGAGAGAGAGAGAGAGAGAGAGAGACAACGTACGAAGATATCGCCTATACACAGAGATTCAAATCGCACAACCAGATCCACCTCACAGCACAATGAGATCGACCACACAGCACAATGAGATCGCCACAACGAAGAGAAATCGAGATCGCGGAGACGAAGATTTGATTTCCTTTTTTTCAACGAAGCAAAAATTTGATTTCTCACGTACATATAGATCTCAAAACAAAGGGTAACACAGTCATTTAAAAATACGAAAATAAAAAACGGGACCTCTGGGTATAAAACTAAAAAAACTGTGAACCTATTAAACTATTAAAAATAAATTAGGATTAGAAGGGAAATAGATCTTCTACATAGGACTACATGATAATTTTCCCTTGAATTTTTGTGGTGGTCAAAAAAGTAAACCCAGCCCAGTCCGGTTTGGGCCACAAGTGTGAGAAAGCAACTCTCACGTGTTTAGGGTTGGCGCTTGTGAAGAAATTATTTATCCCGAACGAGTCTCTCTCTTCATCCCTCAGTTATCGGCTATCACAAACCCTAATCTAGGGTTTTCTTCTCTCAGGTACACATTTTCTCTCTCTGATCTAAACATGAATTGCTGTGGTCATACATAAGGATCTGTGTATTACACTGCCAGATTTGTATATGGTTGAGAATCACTTCCATTTTCACCTTTTGTACTGTTTGGTTGCTGAGAAAGCTTAGAAAATCAACAAGAAACGGTTTCTTGTTTTTTGTTTTTTTTAGTTATCTAAAAGGTGCCATTGATGAAATAGGAATAAAAAATTGCTTTGATTTATAGTCTTCAGTCGTTATTGAATGATAATTGAGTGTTTCTTGTGTTTTTTGTTTTGGTGGCAGAAAGTCGGAA
Organism: Camellia sinensis; assembly: GCF_055761805.1. Lineage (NCBI taxonomy): Eukaryota > Viridiplantae > Streptophyta > Magnoliopsida > Ericales > Theaceae > Camellia > Camellia sinensis. The sequence continues at coordinate 93,180,105 of NC_138972.1, forward strand.
GAAAAGGAAAAAAGTTTCAATCATGAGGTATGTCAAATTTCTGATCTTGTTATATGTGGAGTTTCTTTGGTTTTGTTTCATGTGTTGCAACTCCATGCTTTTAATTTGTGTTTCTTTAAAAAAAAAAATTGGGTTCTCTCTGTATTCCTACATTTATATTTGTTGTGCTGTAGAAAGGTCTATTTTGAAGTAGTAGTGGCTTGCTTGAATGCATTTTTATTTGAAACTGTCCATAATTTGAGTATTGTACGATTGACATTAAGATAAGACAGACGTCTAGTTTTCATGTACTTTTCTGTGAAAATGGTTTAACCAGTACGAATTGTTTACCATCTAGTGCCTTGCTGTTATTTTTCGATATGTATTATTGGTTTAATAGTGGATGAGGGTGTTGTTAGCATAGGCCAATTTGTGATCACTCCCTATATGAGACACGTGAGAGACTCAAGCAGCCATTTGGATCATTAAAGACGTTGATGCTTGTCACTGTGGTGTTTTTTGGGTCCAAACTGTAATTTTTTCCCATGTGGTTTAATAGTTTTATGGCATTGTTTAATGTGCAGTTTTTGATTTGAGGTCATTGTCCAGTATGTCCCCAGATTAACTCATTTTGTTAATTGTTGTTAAACCCTAGTGTCTTTTCATGTTTTTAGAGGCTTCAGTCTTGGAAAGTTGGTGCATTTCTACTTTATAGTTATTCAATTCTCACTGATGATGTGCAGTCATATATGCTCTTTGTACATTTGTGAAATGTGTCATTATAGTTCCTTTATAGTATGTTTTTTTTGTTACTTGTAAGGCAATTTTGTTTTTATGTTGTTTAACCCCATTGAATCCTTTTTTTTTTTTTTCATCTACAGTAAGCTTCAGAGTGATGCCTTGAGGGAAGCAATCACCCAGATTACTAATGATGCCAAGGAGAAAAAGCGTAACTTCACTGAAACCGTTGAGCTCCAGATTGGACTGAAAAACTATGATCCTCAGAAGGACAAGCGTTTCAGTGGTTCTGTGAAGTTGCCTCATATCCCTCGTCCCAAAATGAAGGTTTGCATGCTTGGTGATGCTCAGCATGTGGAAGAGGTAATCCTGCTATGACAAACTAATGAATCAAGAAACTGAAGAGAAGTTTTACATTTTGGAGAAGGGGGAATTGATTCTTTAGTTGTTTGTTTTTTTCTGTTTGAACTTTTTTTGATACCCAAAAATTAGCATGTTTAATATCCTTGAAACTCAAATAACTGGAAAATTGCATTTTATATCCAATAGCGACCCTAGATTTGGAAGATCTTGTTGTCTAAAGTTCGATGATTTTTGTGTTAAAAATTGTTTTTTTTTTTTTTTAGTGTCATGTATATTATATATCAATTTTATTGTTTGATCAACTATTAGTTGCATGGTGATAGTTGTTACTTAGATGAAACATTGGCGTGCACTGCTTCCTCAGCAAAACTTTTCATTGCAAGCATCCAGTTTGTGTTTCATTTTCTTCATATATATATATATATATATCTTGTGGTTGTGATTAGGTATTTATTCATTTCTCTGATTAGCTAATCTCATACTGCTGTGGAAGTGATTGTGAAAACATGCATGAATGATTTTTTATATACTTCCTTTGCTACATTTGTTTTTCACATGACTGTTCAGGCCAAGTAAGCAGCAAACTGCTGCAATTGTTTGTATCCCACACTCTTAGGCGCAAGAGTAAGATTAGCTAATGCTTAAACATTTGCTTGAATATTAAAGAAGAATGTGCCTGCTCTTATTTTATTTTTATGAATTCCTGACTAAGTTGGGTCAGCGACTAATGTCTGTTGTCTTGAGGTGATCCTTTGTTTTACTTGATCTGCAGGCTGAGAAGATAGGTTTGGAGTATATGGATGTGGAAGGGCTGAAGAAACTTAACAAAAACAAGAAACTGGTTAAGAAACTTGCTAAGAAATATCATGCCTTCTTAGCATCAGAAGCTGTCATCAAGCAGATTCCCCGTCTATTAGGACCTGGTCTCAACAAAGCAGGCAAGTTTATATGATGGATCAGCCATCAACTCTCTGGATCATTTATTGCTGCATTAGATATATTGATCTCATGGATGGTGCTAGTTTAATTGTCTTTTGGCCTTGTAACCATATTATTTTTTTAAACATTTTTTCCCGCCAATGGCTTGTGTAATCACATGATTGGGTTGATCTGTATTAAAAACATTCTCGTGTTGTTTGAGTAGAAGTCTGTGGCCTTGCATGTTGGCACTTTTTACCTTCCTATGAGCTATATATGCATTTTCTATTGTCAGTTTCCATTTTTGTGAGAGGTTACCTGTTGCCTGGCTAAAGTAATTGGTGAATGGTGAGTGCATATACTATGCTAGGCAGCCACTATGGGTAATTTATACGTGCAATTTCTAGTGGTGGAACACCAATTAGTTTTATCCAACAATGTCACTGATTAGAAGGGAAATATTTTTCAGGCTGATTATAGAGTTGAATTTTTTTTTTTCATTCTTCATTATTCTAGTAGTGCTGTACTTTCCATCTCTTTGTTGGAGTTGCACTGGAAAGGATTTTTATATATGGGACTAGTTAGATTTATTGGGCAGTTGTATCCTTTTTATTCTCAGTGGTTGGAGTGGAATGTGTCAGTTTGTTAACTTTGTTTGTATCTGACTAGTTCCATTTCTTCCAATGCAGGGAAGTTTCCTACCCTTGTCACTCATCAAGAGTCTCTCGAGTCTAAAGTTAATGAGACTAAAGCGACAGTCAAATTCCAACTGAAGAAGGTTCTCTGCATGGGAGTTGCTGTTGGCAACCTCAGTATGGAGGAGAAGCAGATTTTTCAAAATGTGCAAATGAGTGTTAATTTTCTGGTTTCATTGTTGAAGAAGAACTGGCAAAATGTGAGTTTAGTGTCTCTCCTCAACTAAACTATGAAGTTGCCATGAATTCATGAAGTATTGCACTCAACTGTTACCAGGGGCTGTGCTGCAAATCTGGCACTGCTGTTACTTTTCTATTAGGCGTTTCCATCTTAATCATTTTCTTGATTTCGATTCTTACAGAATACTTATAAAAAAATATTACTATTATTGGTTGCCCTTATGCATCATCGAGCAGTTACCTTTGTAGGCAATTAGGTTGTTGAATTGACTAGTGTATTTGCGATGTTTTGAAATTTCAGCTGCTACACACACAAGCACAGCTTTAGGACTTTAAGAAGAGCTGCATTATAACAGAATAACGTGGTGAAATTGCTTATCAAAATGATTATATACAATAAACACAAACCAGATTAATGTGTTGAAATTGAATCGAAATGTATATACGCCACACACCATAATACTGTGTTAAAATTGTGGAGGAAAAGAGAGCAGCATGTTCCTAAAATAGCTATGATGACCATGATTGTTAAGGTGAGTTTATAAAGCTTTATGCATTTCTTCATGGCTCTTTTTAAGGACTCCTGTTTTCGGTGTAGAAGTAGAACACACCACTGCCGAATACCTCTTGACAACTTCATTGCAATTTTCATCCTAATCTCTTTCGCTGTGTTTGGTTAGGGAATTTGAAGAGGGATTTAGAAATGGAAAGGAAAAAGAAAAAATTAGGTGAAATGTGGGTAAAATATACCTACATTTCACTTAGTTTCACACACATTTTTCCTTTTCATTTCCAAATTCCTCCCCAAATCTCCCAGTCAAACACAGTAATGATTTATGTCATGTTGATTGATTTGCTAACCGTGTGAAGCTATGATGGGGTGTTTTCGTGTTTGGATTCTTATTTTTCATTGTTAAATTATCTTAATGACATTTTGTTGTTGATTGGAAATCAGGTGAGGTGCTTGTACCTGAAGAGTACCATGGGGAAACCAGTCCGCATCTTCTAAACCTTCTTTCTCTGTACTCGAGCTGTTTTACGGAGCAATTTAGTGTGAGCCAATGCTTAACAGATTTTTCTGGATTGAGCAGTTTTCCCTTTTTGTTAGCTGTTTACTTTGATGCCCTTTTGAATTTAATGTTTTCTATAAATTTTTATGGAGATGTGGAACTATATCATTCATTTACTGGATGATCCTTTTTGTTTTTGGTGGCATATGCATACTTTATCCTAGAAAATCTTTTTGCATATTGTTTGCTTCGCGCTTTGTGTTACCATTGCTCCAAATATATATATACTCTTGTTTTGAAAGATTGCTTCTGATTTGAGAATTTTTACCAGAATTGGAAGCAGCACCAAGTTTTTCAATGGGTAATTGCAGGTTTGTTTGGGAATTGGCTTTTTTAGTTTTTTATGAAAAGATTTGTAAAAATGTATGGGGAATGAGTTGATTTTTTGGTTAATTTTGTATGTTCCAAGAGCTTTGTGACTGCAATTGTTATGCATATGAAAACTAGAGGGGTTTGAGACTTCAGTGGCCAGTGTTGAAAGTTGGTGTTGCCTATAGAGGGTCTTTGGGGTGTCTTGCTCTGTCTTGTTTTGTTATTTTCATTCTTCACTTTGATTTTGATTTTAACATATTTTAATTTCACAAAAGAATAGAGGTGATGGTAAACTTCAAGAATGAAATGTATTTATGATTTATTGCAAGTATTTATTTTGTAATTTATTTTTATTTTTTGTTTTAAAATTTGTATCAAGGGTATTGTTTTTTTTTGTAATTTTGATCGCTACTTATTTCAAAGAAAAATATTAATTATAATTTATAATTAATTTTCTTATTTAAAAAATAATTAAAATAAATAATATCTTGCCAGGCAGTGTATGGTGGTCCTCTATTAGAAAATATTTGTGAATACACAAGCTTTTAGGCTAGTTTTAAGTAGTTAGGCCTATCTTGAGAAATTTTTTTTTTTTTTTTTTTTTTTTCTTTTCGGACTTATTAGCTTATTACAAAAAAAATGTATAAAAAATTAAAGAGTTGATGTGATTTAAATAAGTTAATAAATTAATAAATTGATTTTTTTTTTTGGTCTTTTGAAAAAAGGTCATTTTAAATATATATATATATATTTAAATGGGATGTATATGTATATACGGTAATGTTATATGTATTAATTAGTGTAATAATACTAGTTATGACACTATTATTGACGTCATTTATTATAAATATTAAATTTTTTTTAAATTGTGTCATATCATCAACTAGTATATTAGTTAATACATTAATTAGTATCTATAAACATATATATTATAAAATTAGTAAATTTTACTCAGATGAGTTTTATTTTTGAGAAGCACACCAGGAGTATAAAGATCTATTAAGTGGGATAATTGTTTACGAAACGGATTAAGTCATGTGAGTTGTATGATATATATTATTATCAAAGTTTGCTTGGTGCAAGCAAACTATAAAACTACAAATAATTTTTTTTAATTAAAAAAAAAAGTTATCTAAATATAAATATATTATTTTTTAATAAAAAAAATGCAAAGTAAACCAGGGGCGCGGCATTGGGTAGTTTCGGTTCGGCAATTGAAAGTTAGGGCATCTTCTCTCTCTCCGTCTCTATAGAAGATGCCAAACGCTTTTCTGCCCCTCTTAAATTTGCTTTTGTCCGACTCTGGACCCATGCGAAAGGCCACTTTCTCTTCTCTTTTCTATAAATAAGGATTTGGAGGGTGGTCAGGCCTTGGCCAACTAGAAATAATCTCCACTCTCCGGCGAGTCACTCAATCATCTCCGACAACACTTTCGTAAGATTTTCCAATCCCTACTCTTCATATATAATAATAATAATAATGTACTTTCTTCTCTCCGATCTCTCCTAGTTTTATCTCTTACTTTTCACTATTTTCTTGTTTGTTTCGTCTTCTATTTCCTTTTGATTCTGACCCTGCTGCATGGATGTAATGTTGCACAAAATTATTATTATAAAAAATTTCACACATATTTTTCTTTTCTTTTTTTAAATTGCTTCCCAAATCACTCGGCCAAACACGGCATCAGGTACATTTCTATAGGGAATTGTTCTTCAAAGGGCAGAAGAGAAGTATCAATTGGAGCAAATGTTATTCATGGTTTGCTCTACCATTAAATGTATTAGTACTTGAATGTGAGATTTTCGCTATCTGTTGGAATGACACGAAGCCTAGATTGAAGAGCAGAGAGCCACTCGCTTTGCTTCTTCTCACAGTGCTCCGACAGCAAATGCCTTGTTGTTGCAGGAATGGATAGTTGAGTTCCATTTACTTTTAATTTCTGATGAGGCAACAGGTTAATGGTCGCATCCACTTCCATGCTACAACCCTTTGGATCCTTGTCTTTTGGATCAGGGATGAGTCTCCCTTTTCTTTGAATTCTTTTGTTCTGCTTTTTTTGCACATCTCGTTCCATATATAATAAAGTCTTTCTGGTTTGCTTTTGTTTTGCTTGAGGCTGTGTTTATTGAAAGATTTGATGAGAGAAATGGAATGGGAAAAACAATCTCACTTTTTTGTTTGGTTATAATGGAAAACACAAGGGAAAAGAAATTGAGAAGAAAATGCAGTCCCACGTTTTGCCTTTTGTGTTCACGTACGCTCTATTTGGTTAGGAGATTTGCGAATGAATTTTAAAAGGAAAAAGAAAATGATTGGTGAAATGTAAATAAAATATAATTATATTTTATCTAGTTTCACATACTTTTTCTCTTTCTCTTCCAAATCTATTTCCAAATTCCCCAACCAAGGATTTTTTTTCTTCTTTTTTCTCAATTTCTCAACTCAACCAAACATATCAAATCCATTCAATTCTTTCTCCTTTTCTTTCTCTTTCCATTTCCCTCATCAAATTCTCTAACCAAATACAGCCTAATATACAAGGGAAATAGGGTGAAAAAACGCAGGATTTCTATTTTCCATCTATCCTGGAGGCTATAATTTTCTTAAAATCTTTTTTTAAATATCAAATTTGAGCTTCTTTTCCTTCAAAACATCCTAAAACATTAGGGGATTCAAGTGTCTAATTTGGGTCTAGGGGTTGGATGCTTTTTATGAAAAATGCTTGGGAGCACTAATTAGGTGGCAGTGGGTCCCGCCATTAATGATGTGATGTTTTGGTCTTGGAATTGTATTTTTTTTTTTTTTACTTTTTTAATGCATTAGTGCTATTAGTGGTGATGTTTTTAGTGGGATGAATTATTATTGTGTTTTTTATATCCTTAGCTTTGTCACACCTGGTGGATACACACACATATATATAGGTATACAATGAGAGTAATAGAGAAGTCCATGTAACACCGGTAGCATGGCAGGTATTTCCACTTGATTTATCGTAGAACTAAAAGGCTGGGTTATCTGTTAAGTGGCAACACTAGATGCAGGAAATAATGTTTGTTAGTTAAAAATAGGGGTGTACACGGTCCGGATTGGTTCGGTTCTGAGAAAATCCAAGAACCGAACCGATCCTAACGGTTCTGTGATTTTAAAAACCAGACCAGACCGTTACACTTGCAAAACCGGACCAGAACCAAACCGAAAAAACGGTTCGGTTTCGGTTTGGTTTACGGTTTCAAAAATTTCTATTTATAATAATAAATTGTTAATATTAGCAAAATAATCACTCAAACTAATTACATTTAACTCATGATATATATACCATCCTAATATCATTAAAATTATAAAAAACTAATTAATAAAAATAAAACTTGATATTATATATATATATATATATATTTTAAAATTCGGTTTGGTTCGGTTCGAATTGCGGTTTTTTCATAAAATCCATTAACCGAACCGTTTTTACGGTTCTCATATTTCTTAATCCGAAACCGAACCAATTCTTAATAGAACCGAATCAAACCGTATGATTCGGTCCGAATTACCGGTTTGAACGGATTTTTGACCGGTCCTAGTTAAAAATTCTGACACCTTTCCATGGTTGGTACAACATGGAGCCTCGAGTGAAGAGCAAAGAGCAACTCGCTTGCCTCTTCTCGTAGTGCTCCAAACATTGAATTGCTTCTCATTGCAGAGATGGATTATTAGGTTCCATTTTATTGTAAATTACGGCAAAGCAACATAGTGATGGTGGTGGTACTCATGTTCTACCCTTTTGCCTTTACCATTAGATTTAACGTGTTGGGGAGGCTGTGCATGAGCGCAAGAGCAGACAACCACTTTCTTGCCTATTCTCACTAGACTCAGAACATTAATTTTTCTTATCATTTTGGGATTGATGGGGAATGCCTTCCCATTTTGATTGATGTGGTTATGTTAAAAGTTTTGATGCAACCCGTAGGCTGAGTATGATTAGAATGAAAGTGGTGGAAAGTACGGGAAAGAGAAAAAAACAAAATATTTTCAGAGTTTGTTTAGTATAAAAGTGGTGGAAACTACAAGAAAATTATTTTGTACAACTCATAAAAAATCATTATGATTTGTTTGTTCTTGAAAATATTTTATCGACTAGATGTCGTAGAGAATTGAGAATTCTAATTTGTTTCAATTCAAAGACTAAGCATGATGTGAATAGAAATCCAATATTTTGCAATGGGAACAAGGTCAAAAATTGGAGTCGATTTTTTTATGAAAATAAAGATCTTGATAGAGATAAATTAATTAAATTCAAATTTTTTCTTTGGCCCAATTATCGATTAGAAGATTTAGCTTGTATGAATCGCTATTGGTTTGATACCAATAATGGTAGTCGTTTCAGCATGTTAAGGATACATATGTATCCACGATTGAAAATTCGTTGATGATACATTTTTCCTATCTATCCTGTACCATATCTGCTATATGAAAATAAACAGATGCACACATGACTTGTCTTCCATCTCATTCTAATATATGATACTAATTCAATAACGTAAACAACATGATAACTAATTTTTTAATTTTTTGCAAAATACATAATAAAACACACCGAATATTTAAATTTGTCCTTGCATGCGGTTACTTGTAATTAAAATTTAAAATTTATGACCTCTTTTTTGTTTTTTTTATCTTGCAAAATTTTCATTCTAATCAAATGTTTACAATATATATTTTCCTTTCCATTTCTTTTCTTTCACCTCAATTTCTACCACTTTTTCGCTTCAACTATTTTTTTTCTTTCTAATCAAACAGAGCCTTGGGAATATTGTTTTACCCCGCTACAGCCCACCTCTAATCATAGTAATCACAATAATAAACAAATGATGGGCGGAGAGTTGAATCGGGACAGAAATTGCTTTTGGTGCCGGAGAATTGTTTATAGGGGGCGATAGGTCATGTACTCTCTGCATATGTGTCCAATTTTGAGAGTTGCCATGTGACGGCTTGTAATGTTGAATATTTGAGTGTAATGGACATTCTATGTTGATCTACTATTGCCATTCATTTGGTCACTAGCTTGCTCGTACATTTACACTTATAGTGTGTTTGGTTAGAGGATTTGGGAAAAGATTTGGAAAGAGAAAGGGAAAATGTGTGTGAAACTATGTGAAATTTAGGCATATTTTATTCTCATTTCACCTACCTTTTCCATTTCCCTTTCCAAATTCCTCCTCAAATCCCCCAATCAAACACAGCATTAAGGTTGCATTTCTACATCCAGTGAACCTATTGGCAATACAGCTGAATCTTGCTGCAACACAGCATTAAGGTTGCATTTCTACATCCAGTGAACCTATTGGCAATACAGCTGAATCTTGCTGCTTGCATCCAGGTAAGCAAATATGTCAACCGCGATACTCCCCTCTCCTCACTGCTTGTTCAGAAGTGCGCCACAGAACCGAACTGCCAATGCCTTTGTCAAGACCCCATCCTCTCTAGGAACCGTAAAGAGCGTCTCTAAATCCTTTGGATTGAAATCCTCAAGTTTTAGAGTGTCTGCAATGGCAGCATACAAGATCAAGCTGATAACCCCAGATGGTGAAGAGAATGAGTTTGAAGCCCCTGACGATGCTTACATCTTAGATTCTGCAGAAAATGCAGGAGTGGAGCTTCCCTATTCTTGCAGGGCCGGTGCTTGCTCAACCTGTGCGGGGAAATTGGAGTCGGGTTTGGTTGATCAATCTGATGGATCTTTTCTTGATGAGAACCAAATGAAGCAGGGTTACTTGCTCACTTGCATTTCATACCCAACTTCAGATTGTGTCATTCACACTCACAAGGAGGAAGATCTTTACTGAGAGCATCCATCATACCCTGGTCCTCTGTTTTGGTGCAAGGAAAGTCTCAGATAAGGTTTCAACTTGTTATCTATCGATGTTATGAACCAAATCAACCATGTTCGTTCCCATAATTTCAGTCCCCTTTTCTTTCTAGCTTTTTTCAATGCTGCTTGAAGTTGGTTTTGACTAGAATCAATGTTTAATTAAATTTTTTTTTTAAAAAATACTACTAATAATAAATTTTTGTTTAAAATACAAGTGAGACATCAAATTTGGTTGATAACTTGAGAGTTGAGAATGGCCTTAGTTATTTTATATACTGTAAAATATAAATATATCTATTGAGATTTGTTTAAAATATGTGAATGCGGTTATGAAAATTACAAATATCTTTTTATCATAATTTTTTATTTGACAAAATTAAAAGAAAAAAAAAATTAAATTTTTAACTATTTTTCCATACAACAATAAATATTACTTTAATTGTTAATTGAAATATTAATTTATTAATAAAAGGGATTATTTATTATGTGATTAAAAACCTGAAATTTGAAAGGTTGAGATATAATTTTTAGAATTACAATAGACAATTTGTTTGCATTAGATGTGGATGTTTAAGAAAATATTTTTAAAATTTTAGTTTTTTTTTTTTTTTTTCCCTCCATTTGTTTGACGGTTCATATTTAAGAACATTGCATATCATAATTCAAGTGAGCAAGATCATGAACCATGATGAATAGTAACTGCATGTCGTGTGTCCTGAATTTAGATTTAGAGAAATAAAACTGGACAGTACAGTGTTACCTAAACAGCTCTCTTGTTGAATTGAAACCTCTCACTCATCAGTAGGAGAATGGTCATTTGATGGTATGGAGCATTGTGTCACACCATTTATTACTTTACTCTTGTCTTTTAAAAATTTAACAAAAGAATTGTTCCAAGATTACCAAATAATTTGTCCGTCAGTATGACATAATGTCCAGGGTTGAAAGCAGAATTGCAACATGACATGTAATGTAACATGGAAAATTGGCCTATTAAGAAGATTACTGTCATGCAAACCAATAAATTTTTCCTATCAGTAGTGACATAGTGTCTAGGATTCTTGGAGTGAAGAACCTAACCACAAGTTTTTCTGCAATCTTGGTGTGAATGCATCTTCACACTACAAATGCAAAATGATTTCTTTTCACTTATCTTACTCGAGACAATAAATTTATTAGTCAACAATTAATGAAATAGGTGTCACCACTCACTCATATATATATATCAATCATTTATGACTACAAATATGTAAATAGATGATATACATCAAATCCAAAGCATCCATCAATTCAGAATCAAAATATGTCAAAAACTTTAAATGGAAGTGTTGTTCAATACCTAAAGAAAAATCTATTATTAGCTCTACTCATTTACTAATACCAAACAGATTAACCAACCCCAATCCATTCTAAGCGACATGAATAGCGTTAGTTAGCTGCCACAAAGTTGTGGCCTTAATCTTACTAGTCTTCAAGTTGAGGCTCTTGAACTCATCCACTATCCACACACTTGTTTCCAATCCATTATTGCAGCAGTAACTATGGTTTGCAAATTGCTCAAGCGGCAGAAAAAATAATCATCCTCCCTGTTTTCACCACCACCAATACCCATTTGATCGAACTCTTGAACAGCTTGGCTAAGTGTCAAGGTGCGCTCATCTAAGGGTCAACACCTTAATGTCACACTCATTTGTGCCATTTGGAGAGCCAAAAACATACCCAAGAAGTTGTTGATGCAAGTGCAAGCCAAGGTCCAAGGCATGGTGTAAGATAGCCCAAGACATGCCATGAAGCAGCCAGCCACAACAAACCACAACAGGCCAAAAACTTACCTGTCCAGCAGCAATTGTAGGCCAACTTTTGAAGGGTCAAATGTAATCTTTTTGATTTGTAAATTTTTATATAAATACCTTAGTATTAAAGGTGTTTTGGGTCCAAGTACTGTAATTTTCTCTTCTTGTAGAATTTTTTAAAAAATCCATTATGATTCCTCAAACATAGTGGATGTTTCCTCTTGCCAAATAGGAAATGGCTTAACAAGCTATATTAAGGAGGAGGTACCCAAGTGTTGAACCAAACCACTTGTGCCTTTAAAGTACCTCCACCTAGCCATTGATAAGGCAACTTTTGTAGCACTTTTGGTGCATTGTTCAACGATTATAATGCCTTCTTTTGGTGCATAGCTTTGCACAATTAAGACTTGGAAGCAACTTAAGCATGAACTTTATATCCAATTCTTTCCTGAAAATGTTGAGCATAATGCTTGGCATGCTTTGCAGGATCTCAAGCACATCGGCACCATAAGAGATTACGTGAAACAATTCTCTGGGCTTATGCTAGACATCAAAGACATGTCATAGAAAGCCAAGCTCTTCTTCTTTCTTGAGAGATTCAAGCCATGGCCCAGAGTTGAACTTCAAAGGCAAAGAGTACAAGATTTAGCCCATGCACAAGTAGCAACTGAGTGCCTTACGAACTACGCCGAACCTAAGCAACGGGATAGTGGTTCCCCGCGCAAGAGTAGGGGAGGTGAAAAGTCCCAAGGCTATGGTAAACCTAAGAGTGGGGGAGCCAACATTTCTACATCCAAAACCCATTCGGGTGGAGGACAATGGCAACAAAAGAGCTATGGTGACAAGGTAAAAGCCCCTCAACAGTTCTCTACAAACAAAGCAAAGGGCCCTATCTCTTGTTTCTTATGCAATGGGCCACACCGGTTATTTGAATGTCCACAAAAGCGTGCCTTGAATCCTCTAGCAACAGTGCCTGACCATGTCTCTCAACCAAGTGACGATGATAGCAAGGAAAAAGATTGCAATCTAGGCGAAGTGGCAAGGGTTCTAAGGCAGCTGGCTCTAGAGTGGGAGCCTTTCATATGATGAATGCCATGAAGAAGAAGGCTTCTACAGGGAGGCCTAAGAAGAATGCCAAGAGTGGCAAAGTGGGCAAGCATTCAAATCCTAAATAACTTATGGAGTCTAAAGATGAAGACAAAGGGAAGAAACCCATGTATAGTGGGAAATCATCAGGCAAGTTGAACAAGAGCAAGTCGAACAAGAGCAAGTCATCCAACAAAGGTTTGATGTTTGTGGATGTAAAACTTAATGGGATGCCCTTCCATACTTTGATTGACACAGGGGCCACCCACAACTTTGTTGCTGGAACCGAAATTGAAAGACTTGGGCTATCTTTAGAGAAGGATAGTAGCCACATCAAGGCGGTTAACTCGGCGGCGTAGCCCATCTATGGGGTTGCAAAATCTGTTCATTTAAGGTCAGCACTTGGAAAGGAAGAATAGATTTCACCGCAGTACCCATAGATGACTTCCAAGCCATCTTTTGGTTGGATTTCTTGAGAAGCACAAAGACGACAGTCATGCCTTATTCTAATAGTATGTGTGTCATGGGGGACAAGCCATGTCTTATTCCCACTATAGCCACCAACAATAGTGACCAGTTTGTCTCAGTTATGCAACTCAAGAGGGGTGTTAGGCATGGTGAACAAACTTGGGTTCCTACATTGAAGTTGAATAAAGCTCTTGAATATACTCCTGTCCCAGCTGCAGTTAAGAAGGTCTTAAGGCAATTTGTAGATGTTATGCCTGAATAATTGCCTAAGGAGTTGCCTCCACGCCGGGGTGTGGATCATGCTATTGAGTTGGTACCAGAGGCAAAGCCACCAGCTCGTGCACGTATAGAATGGCTATTCCCGAGTTGAATGAACTAAAGAAGCAACTTACGGAGTTATTGGAAGTAGGCTTCATTAGGCCATCAAAGGCCCCATTTGGTGCACCTGTCTTGTTCCAAAAGAAGCATGGCAGTAGTCTTTACTTATGTGTGGATTATCGGGCACTCAACAAGCTAACCATCAAGAACAAGTATCCCCTTCCTCTAATTGCAGATTCATTTGATCAATTGAGCAAAGCGAGGTATTTTAGAAAGCTAGATCTTCGATCGAGGTATTATTAAGTAAGAATTGCCGAGGAAGACAAGCCTAAAACCACATGCGTTACTCACTATTGTTCCTATGAGTTCTTAGTCATGCCATTTGGCTTGACCAATGCCCCAGTAACATTTTACACCATGATGAATGAAGTTTTTTAAGAGTACTTAGACCAATTCGTGGTAGTATACTTGGACGACATTGTAATTTATAGCTCTACTTTAGAAGAGCACGTGGAACATCTCAGAAAAACATTGTCCAAGTTAAGGGAGCACAAGCTTTATGTCAAGCTAGAGAAGTGTTCTTTTGCCCAAGAGAGGATTAAGTTCCTAGGGCACATTGTTGAGCATAGATGCATCAAAATGGACCAAGAGAAGGTCAATGCTATTCAAGAGTGGCAGCCACCCGCTAATGTCTCAAAGCTGCGGTCATTCCTTGGGTTAGCTAATTATTATTGCAAGTTTGTTGAAGGCTACTCAAGACTAGCTTCCCCATTGACATAGTTGCTAAAGAAAGGCAAGCCATATGTTTAGGCAGAAAAGTGCCAACAAGCCTTTCAAGCCTTGAAAGAAGCTATGTCAAAAGACCCTATTCTTGCTCTGCCTAACTTAGGTAAAGCTTTTGAGATACAAACTGATGTATCTGATTTTGCTTTGGGTGATGTTCTTTTGCAGGATGGTCACTCAATTGCCTATGGGAGTAGGAAGTTCAATGATGCCGAGCGGAGATATCCAGCTCAACGGAGATATCCAGCTCATGAGAAAGAGTTGCATGCAGTAGTGTATTGTCTGAGGACTTGGAGGCACTACATCTTGGGCTCACGGTTTGTTGTAAAAACTGACAATACAGTGGTTAGCCATTTCTTAACACAGCCCAAGCTAAGCGCACAACAAGTACGATGGCAAGAGAAGTTGGTAGAGTTTGATTTTGCCTTAGAATACAAGGCTGGTCCCACCAACCATGTTGCTGATGCACTAAGTAGGAAGGCGGAGCTTGTCGTGTGCCATCATGTATGTTCACTTCCATTTCAACCAGCATCAAGGAGAAAATCAAGGCTTATCTAGACAAGGATGCTATGGCAGAGAATCTTATGAACCTTGTCAAAATAGGCAAGACTCGCCAATTTTAGGTGCAAGATGGACTTCTAATGACAACAGGCAACCGCATCTTTGTACCCAGGGCTGGTGATTTGAGAAAGACACTTCTTAGAAAGTGCCATGATACACTTTGGGCAAGACATCCGGGTTGGGAGCAAACATTGGACTTGGTGAAACAAGGATATTATTGGCCCCAAATACGTGATCATGTTGAAGAATATGTCCGCACTTGTCTCATTTGCCAGCAAGACAAAGTTGAACATAAGAAGAAAGCAGACTTGCTTAAACCTTTGCCCGTGCCTAAACGTCCGTGGGAAAGTGTATCACTTGACTTTATCACTGAACTGCCTAAAGTGGGAGACATCGAGACTATCTTGACTATTGTGGACCGATTCTCCAAGTATGTCACCTTTGTAGCTACCCCAAAGTATGTTTCAGCGGAGGAGACTGCCCAACTCTCCTTCAAGCACATTGTTAAATATTGGGGTATGCCTAAAAGTGTTGTTAGTGACCAAGATTCACGTTTCGTTGGCAACTTTTGGATAGAGTTATTCAAGCTTTTTGGGTCACAACTTAATACTTCATCAAGCTAACATTCGGAGACGGATGAGCAAACTGAACGCTTCAACTGTATGCTCGAGGAGTATTTGCGCCACCTTGTCAATGCTAATCAACGAAATTGGGTGCAACTTCTTGATGTAGCACAGTTATGCTTTAACTTTCAAAAGAGTAGCTCTACGGGCAAGAGTGCCTTTAAGATAGTGAATGGACAGCAGTCACTGTTTTCTCACACAATGGATGGATCTTATGAAGGAAAGTCACCCAAGGCTTACCAATTTGCTAAGGAATGGAAGAGAAACCATAACATTACTTGTGCCTATCTTGAAAAAACAACAAGTAAAATAAAAAAATGGGCTGATGAAAAGAGGAGGCCACTTGAGTTTAGAGTTGGGGATCAAGTTCTTGTCAAACTCAATCCCGAGCAATGCAAGTTCATGAGGGAAAGAGACAAAAGGCTAGTGCGCAAATATGAGGGATTAGTAACCATTCTAAAGAGAATTGGCAAGTGTGCTTACAAGATACATGCTCTATCTTGGCCAAAAGTGCACCCGATTTTTCATGTGAGTTATTTGAAGCCTTACTATCCAAACAAGGAAGATCCAACCCGAAATGAGCTGAAATGCCAAACCATCACATCCAAAGTAGGAAAAAGGTCTATTGAATCTATCTTGGCCGATCGGGTGAAAATGGTTTCTAAGAAGAAACAAAGGCAACACTTGGTGAAATGGAACGGCCTTGGAGATGAAGAAATAAGTTGGGAACGGGAGGCAGACTTGTTGGCTTTTCAAGACGAGATTGATGCTTGTTGGGTAAAGTTGTCGAGGGCGTCGACCGTTCAAGTAGAGGAGACTGTCAAAGTGTGCCCATTCCAGGGTCAACACCTTGATGCCACACTCATTTGTGCCATTTGGAGAGCCAAAAACATGGCCGACAAGTTTTTGGTGCAAGTGCAAGCCAAGGTCCAAGGCATGGTGCAAGACAGTCCAAGGCATGCCATGAAGCAGCCCAGCCACAGTAGGCTAAAGACTTGTCTGCCCAACAACAACTTTAGGACAACTTTTGGAGGGTTAAATGTAGTCTTTTTGCCTTGTAAATTTTTATATAAATACCTTAGTATTAAAGGTGTTTTGGGTCCAAGTATTGTAATTTTTCTCCTTTTGTAGAATTTTTTAAAAAAATTATTATGACTCCTCAAACATAGTAGATGTTTCCTCTTGCCAAATAGGAAATGACTTAACAGGCTATATTAAGGAGGGGGTACCCAAGGGTTGAACCAAATCACTTGTGCCTTTAAAGTACCCCAATCTAGCTATTGGTAAGGCAACTTTTATAGTACTTTTGGTGCATTGTTCAACTATTGTAATGCCTTCTTTTGATCAATGAAAAGTTCATTTCACCTTTATATTGTGCAAAGCTTTTTAATTGTTGCTTGCTTTACTTTTAGCTTGTTGCTTGCTATTTTATGGCTTGTCTCTAATTTTGTGGCTCATTAACTTAACTAATATTGTGTTTGGTTGTCTTTGCAAACCTTTTGAGCTTTATTAGCGGGCTAGTAAAGAGAGTTAACTAGTGTCACACACACTTGCATATCTTTGTCAAGGCTTCCGCATTGCCAATGTGTGACACTAAGCTTGTCTAAGTTATCATCCATGTGGTGCAAGCAATCTTCATAATCAGCAGCCTTGAATCCCTCAAATCTACTCAGCTTTTTAAGAAATGCCTTGGTGGAGTCTGCCCAGGCTAGGCTCACAGCCAATGCGAACTTAGCCAATCGGTAAGGGCTCTGGCTTTGCTCTCCCGTTGCCAAAAGGGAGTGAAAACACAGTCTCGGATATATGGTGGCATTGTTGCATGAGCCCCGATGCATACTCTAGCATTCGTTGGACATAAAAGACTCGAGGCCTAATCTTGGCCTCAATATTCATGAGAGAATAATTTGGATTATAAGTTGTAAATTGATACGGACCACTTTTTAGGTAATCCGATGCATCATCAATGCTATCCTTCAAATTCATTATGGGGTGCTTCCAGAAGTGGTCCTGGTCCTGAAGATGAAGATGATGATGATGATGACTCCTCATGGTTTTACGTTTACCATCATCACCCATTTGTTGAGGTTCTGGATAGAACTCCTAATGTATTGTTCAGTCTCATTCACAACATTTAGGCAATTCCTTATTAATTCAGATTCATCAGTCAGGAGGAGCTTCTTCAAGAATGACTTGGTTGATCGACTCCTGGCTAGGCTCTCAGATAAGGCCATCAATGCCAATTGACGCGGGATTTTTTGTTATTGTTGTTGAGTATCATTACTACTGAATCATTAAAAATATCAAATATCAAATATGAAGCATTACTCATCTTAAAATATAATTTAGGCCCCGTTTGGAGACTTACTTTTTTAGCCAATTAGTCAAAAAGTTACTAAATTAGCCAAAAAGCTAACAACTCATACAAAAAAGTCAAAGATTCTCTTTTCTCTCTACTTTTTGCACATCTTTTCGTAATTAGCCAAAAAGTCATCCCAAACATACAAGTTTTTTTTACCTACCTTTTTAGCCAAATAGCCAAAAAGTTACTAAATTAGCCTGTTCCCAAACGAGGCCTTAATAAATATGAATGTTGTAAGACAAAGAATAGATAATTTTCAATTTAATAAATATGAATGCTTCAAGTCAATTAGAAATGTGTAGTCTATAATAAGGTCTCATTTGGGAACATGCTAATTTAGTAACTTTTTGGCTATTTGGCTAAAATATGAGCTAAAAAAAATTAGTATGTTTGGGATGACTTTTTGACTTTCTACGAAAAGATGTGCAAAAAGTAGGGAGAAAAGAAAATCTTTGACTTTTTGGTATGGATTGTTGGCTTTTTGGCTAATTTAATAACTTTTTGGCTAAAAATGAGGGTTCCCAAATAAGGCCTAAGACTATATTTATGTTTAAAAAAATAATAAATGGTTAGCATAATTTTGATAATTTTTTGAAAAACAATTATGGTTTGACCATAGAACTATGTATATCCGATTAATCTCATTTTTTATATGAATAATATACTCGATAAACTTTATAATATGTATGGTCCAGGTCAATCAAAAAAAAAGTTGATACAAACTTCACCATGGCGTCACAGCGGGGGTGCTGTGACATCACTCTCCCCAAGTCCTAATCCAAGATAAGATATATATACAATCTATATTTAATTATGACGTCTTGAGATTTTCTGTTCTAAATTTTTTTTTTAATGCATTTTGAAATGTTAAATCATATTTTAAAATTCATTTATCTTGATAATCTTACATAATCTTATTACAATTCAAAATATATCTAATCATATAAGATAGAGATTTTAGAGACAGAATATCCAGAAAAATTATGACCACCAAATGGATACAAGGAAAACCACCCATCCTTATGCCACTCCCAAGTGAGACAACCCCCCAAAATCAGCATCCCCAATGAATAGCAATTTCCCTTGACTTTATCACCAACCCCATGCCAATCTCGTGCATCTCTCTCCCTCTTTCTCTAGAAACCTATCTGTATTTTTACTTTTCTTACCAACCACCACCACCATCATCATCATCATCATCATCCAACAAAAGGCTCTGGAGAGTCAAGCCATGGCAGCCTGTGGAAGCCTCCAACACATCTTCGAGAAGCCAATGCCTGAAAACCTAACACTCCTCGAATCCCTCTCATCATGGAAACATATCAAATCTTCAAAACCCATTGAAGATTCATCTTTCACTGAAATCTTTGGTGAATTGCATTTCAAAGAGAATCCAGAATCATCCCCATCTTCCACCACTACTCTTCCCCTCTCATCCTCGTCCTCCACATTATCATCTTCCTCTTCATTGTCATCCTCATCATTGAAAGCCATAGTCGAAAATCTCGACAATGAAGGAAGCACCAAGAGCCAAACATCAGATTATTATTCAAGAAAACAATACGTGGGTTGTCACAAGAACAGCGACAGCTTTTCGTCGATGAATTCAGATAGTTTGCAGCTATGCACTGAAGGACTTGGATTCGAAAGCTCCGACGATGTCGACTTGAAAACCGACATGGGTAGTAATGATTGGCAGAGCCAAGATGATAGAATGTGCATTGCCAAAAATTCATTGAATGAATTGAGGAGGTCGAGGAGATGTGGAAGAATATTCCCTCCACCGATATCGAGCATTGGGAAGAGTGGGAAGCCATGGGTGAGCTTCAAATCGTATCGCCACGATGGTAGGTTTGTGCTCAAAGAGATAAGGATCCCGGATAACGAATTGTTGCATGCTCGTCGAGAAGATGGCAGATTGATTCTGCAGTTTTGTCAGTCTGACGATGAGATTCTCGATGAAGATGAAGATGAAGACGAAGACGAAGAAGAAGAAGAAGAAGAAGAAGAAAAGAGTGATTTTGATGGCGATAATAGTAATGTGAAGGAAGATGAAATTTGTGCTGGAAGGGATGTGGATATCAAGACCAATGTAGATGGAGGCGATGATTCGGATTTGTATAAATAATGGGTATGGAAGCTTCAAGGTTTTGATTTTTTGAAAGCCAAGCATTCAAGGTTTTTTTTTATTTTTTTATTTTTCTTCAAGTTCATGCTCTTTGATCCATTGAAATGTGCAAATAAGTAGGATAGCAAAGGGGGATGAATTTGAGTTTGTTGTTTATTAGAATTAGTTTTTAGTTTTTTTTTTTTTTTTTTTTTTTTCTTGTTAGTTTTTACAGTTATTTGCATTTTGGAATGTGAAATTTAACACTCTAGAAATGGTGAGATTCTTTACGGGAAAGGGGTGCCTGCTGTACAGCAGGTACTACAGTGCAGTAAAACGGCACAATTTTATGTTTTTTTTTTTTTTTTTAACATAATATTTCTTTGTTTTGTTTTTTTGTTGGTGTGTGTTGCTATTGGTTAGTTTCTGGTTTGAGCACACCTATCAACATTATATTACTTTAAAAAAATTAACAAAAATAATAAGGAAAAATTATAAAATAAAATAAAATAAAATAAAAAATCTCAAAATTTAGTCTTTGTAACAAAATAAATTATGAGTTTTTAATTTTATTAATTTAAACTTTAATTTTTTATTTGTTTTTAATTTAAACTATTGACCTATTTTTGTTAGGTAAATTAATAGAAAATGATATTTTAGACATTTTATGTATATCTATATTGAGTTTAATGACTAAAAAAAAATTATGAGTTTTACCTAACAAAAATAGATGAATTGTTGAGATTAAAAACAAATCAAAATTTTAAAGTTTAAATTGATAAAATTAAAAATTCATAATTTATTTTATTACAAGGATCACTATATGAGATTTTTTTATTATTTTTTATAATTTCTTCAAATAATAATAATATTAATAATAACAACAACAACAATAATAATATTGTACTCATTCAGACAAATCAATAAAAAAAAAAAAATCATAAAACCCTCAAAAAATTACTGTTAAATTTACTTGCTACGATGTGTATTATTACATATTATTTATTGATTTGTTGAAAAATCAACCAATATACTCTGATAAATATCAATGTCAAATAAAATATAACTAGTCTCATTTAATTTTTAAAAACATTAAAAATATAATAACCAATAAGTAATAAATTTCAATTCATGTGAATTTTCAAAAATAAAATAAAAAATATGCTAGTAGATATTTCTCCTTATTACAATAAATGTCTATAAAGATTTGTAAAGTTTTATTTTGTTTTGTTTCAAACCAAAAAAAAAAAAAAAAAACAATGAAAGAAGAAGAAACTGTATAGTTTGGCACGCACAGCACGCCCTGCTGTGCTCTAGCCCGTTGTCCGAGATGTACTCAAACATATGAGAAGAAGGAATATGTCTTGGTTTTGGAAATCCCTATTTATTATGAATTTTTGTCTCAAAAATTATCCTGAAAGTGAAATGTACCATGCAAATTTAAAAGGGTGAATTTCATCAGTGCAACATAAAAAAAAAAAAAAAAAAAAAAAAACCCTATTTACATGTTAATGATAAATCTTAAGGTTAATTACACTAATAGTCCCTATAATTTGGAACTTGTGTCACTTTGGTCTCTGACTTTTCAATTGTGACACATTTGACCCTAAATTTTGAATCTTGTTTCAAATAAGGACAATTGAAAATATAATTAGATTTTTCAAGGGAAAAATCATCAATTTAATAAAATATAAACTAATTTGACAAAAATAAATATCAAAAAAATATTTTTAATTTTTTAAAAATTATTTTTATCCACCAATGATAAAATTATATAAAATTAATAAAAATTACATGATTAATTTTTTAAAATTAATTTTACATGATCATCGTCCAAACACATAATAAAAATTAATTTGGTAAAAAAACAAATAAATGTCTAAAAGATTTATCAATGTTACATAATTTTATTTTTAGTAGGTAGAAATAATTTTTAAAAATTCAAAAATATTTGTTTGACATTTATTTTTGTCAAATTAGTTTATATTTTATCAAATTGACAATTTTACCCTTGAAAATTCTAATGATATATTCAATTGTCTTTACTTGGAACAATGTTCAAAATTCAAGGTCAAATATGTCACAATTGAAAAGTTAGGGACTAAAGTGATACAAGCCCCAAACTATAGGGACTATTTGTGTAATTTGCCCTAAATCTTATAACATTAAAAATTAATTTTATAAACTTTTTCATTTATTAGAAATTATTTTTTTAACTTTTCACTTATTTTCCTATTTAAAATTTGTGGAATATAGGTCAAATTAAGAATAATTATTGTTTATAGTATTACTTTTTAAATAATTTTTCTAAATATGTAATATTATTGCTGAATTTTTGTCCCAACTATGCCTGCTTTTGTGAGGATAAACCCATTCCAGACAAGATTAATAGAAGGAACAATCTTACATACACACAATTCGTTTATAAAAAAATCACAAAAAAATTAATGTAGCCCAAATTCATTTAAGATACGCCCTACAATATATAAGAATTTAATCTAAATAACACATTATTTTTCTACGTATATGTATGCATATGAATTTTATACACATCCTTAATTATAATGAATTTTTTTTTTTTGGTTAAAGGAAAATCGTCTCACTCTCCCGCAGGTTAGGGTAGGGCCCCTTGCCAAGATCACTAAGATATTATGTTGTCCGTTTTGAGTAAGGAAACTATAATCTGAGAACTTATTCCGATCTCCTAAGACAAGTTCCACGTAAATTAGGACTCGCGCAGCAAGAGAGTATTGAGTTCACACCAAGTGCTGTGGTAGCAATAATTTGAGACTAACCTCCTAACTAATTGCGTTATGCCAAAGAAATTGACCTAAAAAATTTTTAACTTGAAACCTAAGTCTTAATTCCCAGACCTTTACCAAGTGCCAAACACCCTTAGGTTATCTATAATGGAAGTTATAAGCATATTGACAACGAGTCCGGATCCTCAACCGCCCTCTCCTGCGGCTCTTCCAGCAGTGCCCCAAAATGACGTCGTTTTGGGGCAAATTGCAATTAAAAAAAAAAAAAGCCAGAGCAGAGCAAACCAACGAAGGAGAAGAAGGAAGAAAGGAGAAGAAGGAACTGTTACCTGCATATTTTCAGTGAGTCGAATAAACAACAAAGATGAATAGAACACAAAATTTCCTCAACAACAAATTATCAAAATTCCAAATCATCAAACACTTTATAAACATATGTAAGAAAAACCCACAAAATTAAACACAAACACACACACACAAAAAAAAAAATTTTGAAAACCCACCTACCATCAGACTTCAACAAAGCCAAAAAGGACAAAAACCACAAATGCAAGTAAAAGTATGAACTGTGCCTGAAGAAACCACTGATCAGTAACTAAAAAAGAGAACCCAGAATTTGAGCCAGCATCAAATTCGCCTTCTCATCCAAATCTATCAAATACCCACAACACCAAATCATTCACCGTCCATTTATATCAATCAACCACCACAACCCACCTCCTCCACCATCGGTGTCGCTACCAATCCACAGTTCAACAGTAAAACCAGGGAAAAAAATCGGCCACCTGGTGGTTCATTTTGGCGGTGGAGGGCGGCGAAACCGGGTTGGATCTTCAGCTGCTATTGCATGTGTTTGGGAGATAAAATGAGCGAGAGAGTGTGTACTTATAGAATGGGGTGATTGGGCGACGGCAGCCAAATCCTAGATCTAGATCGATCGAGATGGTGGGAAGAGACCAAGGGTCTGCCATTGCTTTCTTCTCCCTTCTCTGGTTTGCTTTGCTCTATCTTTCTTTTTTTTTTTAATTGAAATTTTGCTCCAAAACGACGTCATTTTGGGGCACCGCAGGAGAAGGCGGCCGAGGATCCAGACTCATTGACAACATGGTACTAGAATCAGTAAAACTAGATTGAGTGGCCGACACTTAATCCCCTTAAACAAGAAAATAAAAAATAAAAAACCATGATTTTGCAAAAAAAAATTTCGCTCTTTCCATCCTGTTGGTAAAAATTCAATTCAAGCCTAATCGACAATAATTTGATCGACAACTTGAACCAATTTTTAAGTAAACACAAATAAAAATCATGTTTTGTGGTTGAGTTTTTTGCCTTAAACAGATTAAGGACTTCCATAGAGATAATTAAATGAAGAGAAAAAGGAACAGAACAGAAAATGTATTAATTCGAATGAATTGTCACTTGTCACTAGTTACAAGAACTTAAATAAGAACAAAAGATTGAAAAAATACAACAATCAGCAGAGAGAAGAGAAATAGGAGGGTTAGAAAAGCTACTTGTTTAATCTACTCCTAACGATGGCTAATTTAGAACTACTTCTAAATAACTCTACACGAGTATGTTTGATGGTTTTTTTTTTTCATTCCTCAAGCCCTCCTTTTATACTTGCTTGGCCACCTCATGTTGTAGCTATCAATCCATGATCTTCCTTGATCTTTGCTCTACTCAATCATATCTTATCTTTATAGGAACTACTTGTAGATTTTGTGCTTTGACTTAGTTTTGGCTCCTTGATCTCAATAACTACTTTTCAAATGGTTGCAATAGCTAACTTTCTGACCCTTCATTCAAACTGTCATCATCCTACATCATGCCATGTCCTTAACACATTGTCATGCCACGTCAGCATGCCCGTCGACAGACATAGTAATAAGAACAACAAATGTGGCCACTGTTATTCTTTAAAGATAGTTTATGATTTCAATCAACAAACCATAATCGAATTTGGTTATAATTAATAGGCCACAATCGACTGAAAAATAAAATGTGGTGCAAACAATGCCCCCCTCATTTAACTAGATTGAAGAATGGAATCCAATTAAATAATTTATAAGGCGGTTTAAAAAATCTTTTATGGTGCAAACAATGCCCTCGCCTGATTTACATCACCAGTATTTTCTAAGGCTTTACACTACTCACAAATGGTGTAGCTTGAGCCCTTTTGCATTTAGAGCAACTCCAACTACTCTCTACTTTTCACTAGCTAAATTACAAAAAAAGTACACTCTTTATTTTACCTAATTACTTTAGCTATTGTGTTCTCCAACCACGCTCTTTATTTTAGCTAATTATATAAACTAACTTAATTAATTTTTAAAATAAAAAAATACTAATTGTTGATATTTTACTAATATAAATTAGCAATAATAATAAATTTTCCCATACAAACATACAAAACCTATAGAATTAGGAGAAAAAAAATATAAAATACAAAATAAATTATTCCGTAATTCATCAAATAGAATTGAAAGAATATATAAAATCCCAAATCCAAGACATAAATATACAAAAATCTAAAATATACACATACATAATTATTTGGAGAGCCTATGGGGCTTTTCAATTGTATCCACTAAAAAAATAGAATGGTAAAATAGCTAGTCCATTGGAGCTCAAAATTAGACTTACATTGGTTAAAATGCCTAACAAGCCTTGTTTAACTATCCCCTTGGAGATGCTCTTACTGAAGCAAGGCATATGCGTACACTAACATTCAACTCCATTTCAAATTTTGAAACAAAAATTATTAACGCAAAGTATAACCATTTAGCCGTTGGTCATTATTAGTTTGGCCAAGTATTAGCTATTAAATGGCCATTTTTTTTTTATTCCATCAAACTTACAAGTATAAGATGTTTTTGTTAACCAGTTCATCAAAATTAACTTTTGATGTGAACCACAAACCCATGGTGGTCATTGGGTAGCAAAAACCATAATATTAAATGGTTTTAGAAAATCAAAACTTTTGACAAATTTAACAATGTCAAAAAATTCAAATTCAACAAATGTGGGTTGTTCATAATTTTCAGCCATCTTTGGCTTAAAATTATGCCTCCCAAGTGAATTTTCACCATTATTTTGTGATGAATTTTTAACATTTTTTGAGAAAAGGGGTTGGTTTTTTTTTTAGCCATTAATAGCTTGTCACTTTTTACCACATTTGACAAAACATCATGCCCCCCAAGTGAACCTTTACTATCAGAATTCTTAAATTTTTTTTTAGAGAATGGATTATTTTTTAATTTTAGCCATTAATGACCTATGAAAATTTACCAAAGTCATATTATTTTCATGATTTAGTGTGCTAACCCTTCAAGCCACGTACATTGGCTCTTCATGAATGATTGACTCTTCAAAACTATGTGTATTAATCTTATGAGCCACATTATTTTCATATTTTAATTTTTCATTGGCCATTATGTCTTCTAATTTTTGTTTCCAATGTAGAATTTCTTCATCAATTAGAAAAATTTGGCCTTTAAGTCAATAAATTTTTTCATCATAGTAATTTAAATCTCTTTGTGTAAAATAATACAAAGATGACAAAATTATTTGAAATCTTTGCCTATAAAGAGAATTAATTTCTTCTTTCAGGGCAAAGATTTCACTCCCACACCAATAAATTTCATCATCACAATTCCAAATCATTCTTTTTACATCATTTTTCATGCCATTATGTTGGCAATAAATAGTAGAACCACCACTATAACACTGACAATTTTTAGAATATGAAGTATTTCACTGATAATCTGTATCCATGGGAACACTGCCACTCCATTGTCAATTTACATCCATAGGTTCACAAGATGTAAACATACCTATTGAAGGCATGATTCCATAAGGATAAGTCTGCTTCTTCACCATCATCACTCGAAGTTAGAATGGCCCCACTGGGCGTGCCAATTTATGTTAGTAAAAATTCAGTTCACGTCTAATCGACAATGATTTGATCGACAGACTTGAACCAATCTTTAAGTAAACACAAATAAAATCAGGCTTTGTGGTTGAATTCTTTGTCTTAAACAGATTAAAGACTTCCCTGGAGGTAATTAAATGAAGAGGAAATGAACATAACTGAATATGTATTAATTTGAATGAATTGTCATTTGTCACCCGTTACAAGAACTTAAACAAGAACAAAAGATTGAAGAAATATAGCAATCAACAGAGAAAAGAGAAATAGGGGGTTGGAAAAGCTACTTGTTTAATCTATTCCTAAAATGACTAATTAGAAGTACTCCTAAATAACTCTACACAAGTATGTTTGATGGTTTACTGATGTATTTATTTTTTTTCATTTCTCAAGTCCTCATTTTATGTAATAACCCCGATCTCTGGCTAACATTAATCCATAATTAATTGTGCCCAATTAGTGATTAAGGTGAAGTTCTGAATTAAACTGCACGTGTGTTACATTGTTTGTGTTTATATCTGTTAGGCGTAGGAAGATCTGTTCATGTTTTAGTTTCGATTTGCGAATTGAAAGCCTTATCGGCGTCCGAATAAAAAATTGACTTGATTTATGTGTTAATTAGAATTTATAGAATTTTATGGTAGGTTTAATTAAAATTCGATTCGGAGCGATTAAATTTGATTAAAATAATGCCATTTGTTTACTTTTGATCAATTACTACTTATTAGGCCATTTTGACTCCACTAGCTTATGTTTTCTTTATTCACTCTTCCTCAACTTGATGCAAAATGTGAGAGAGAGAGAAATGAGGGATTTGGGTCCTAGTGCAAGAATTGAATTCACATAGAGAGAATTGCTAGGAGAAAAGAAGAAAATTGGAAGCTTTGGTCATCTAGTTCATGATTCTAGCACCTAAAGCCCAATAGATCATCTAAGGTATGGAACCACGCCTTTAGCCTTGAAGTTGTGTTGATTCATGCATGAGTTCAAGTAAATTGAGTTATATGATGTGAGAATCAAGCTTAAGGAGTATGGAAGTAGATCAATCTATGCATGCATGCATGTTTCATAGCATTTTGAAGATTGATTTTCAAGAATTCCTTCATGCATGTGTTGGGTTCACTTTAATTTTGGAAACACAATGAGTTTCATGTTATTTAGTAGCATTTGATCATGTTTTGGAGGGCCTTAGCTCAAAAATGTATATGCATGTTATGTTCATGAATTAATTTTGAGTTTAAAGTTGAATTTTTGTATAATTGGCAAGCCTTTGGGCCATGATTTCTTGTTGTAATTCTTTAAGCACGTTGTATTAAGAGTTTTCATGTATTTCCTCAAGTTTTGGCCCAGAAAAATGAGTTTTGGATGCTTCAAAGGATGAATTTGAGCTTAGTGATCGAATCTGGAACTTCCAGAAATTTGATCCATGCTCGAGCGAGGAACTTCACGCTCGAGCGTGCACTCTGAGTACATGCACTTCCGCTCGAGCGACGGTGGTTACGCTCGAGCGTGAAATGCATATACCCAGAAGTTTTTGTGTTTTGCAGTCCGCTCGAGCGAGGGAATCTACGCTCGAGCGAAGGTCTGAGTCTCACGCTCGAGCATAGGTCGAGCATCCGTCAAGCGCGAAAAACATGCAACCAGTACTTTTCAAGAGTTTACAGTCCGCTCGAGCGGGGAAAGTCACGCTCGAGCGGAGCTTCAATGTCTGCATGTTCGCTCGAGCAAGGAAAGCCACGCTTGAGCGTGGACCTTATCTTTAGCAAGTTTTAAGAAATGTTTTCCAATGCATTCGTGTATCCTCATTCCATCCTAGGCATTCGTAGGCCATGTTTAAGACTCCATAATGAGGATTAAAGGTTAGAAACACACTAAGAGCAAACGACATAAGTTATGTACAATTCGAACGTGTGTTCAAGAGTGTATCTGTTATGTGTCATGTAGGTCACGTGCCATGTACCGTTTGACCAATCTGCTCCGTCTGTCTGTCTCAAGGCCAACTGTGAGTAATAACATAGTAAAGCTATGTTCAACCTTATTTATTTTCTGTATGATGGGATAAGAATTGTTTTCTGAAATGTTATGTTCTGTACAATGAATGATTGTCCAATTTCTTATATGTATTCGTGACATCCTTAGTATCATGTGATATGTGTTGGCTGTTACCCGGTATCGGAGGTTCCATCATGGAACTTAATCTGTCTGCACTCTGTTACTCGTACCGGAGGCTCCATCATGGGGCTCAGCGTGTTTATTCTCTGTTACCCAGATCCAGAGGTTCCTTTATGGAACTAGTTATTCATAACCCTCACGTGTCTGCATCCGTTCTGTATCTGCTCTGTTAGCGCATATGGATGTATCACGTATACTTACGCATGACTTATGATTCTTGTATATGATCTGGACAAATTATGAATTTGATACGAAACTGAATTATGAATTTTGAATTCTGAATCTGTATAGACTCATTCATTGAAACCCTTTTACTCTGTTATTGTTCACTGAGCTTTCGTTCACAGTTTATATTATGTATGTAGGTGAGCCGGGGCGTGATCAGGGCCAGAGTTGACGGCCTTCATTTCTGTTTTTGTCAACCAACCATTGTGCCTCCCGAAGAGGTTCCGATTGAAGTCTAGTTACATGGTTGTTTTGTACTTATGTTAGTCTCTTTCTGTTTTGTACAGTTGGGTCCTGGATATTACACTCTTGTAAATGTTTTGTAATTATGATATCCTTCGATCGACACGCTTATGTATATACAAGTTTTGAAATATTCTGTCCTATGTTTATCGACACAGCTCATTGGACTATTTACGTTTTGTACATTTGCTTCCATAGCCCCTTATTATGTGCTTATCTGTTAAGAGGCCTTTGGTAATCCACAGATTACTAGCCGGTTACGATGCTAAACGTACAGGGGCGGATTTGGGTCGTGACAGAGTGGTATCAGAGCACGTGTTCTACTACATACACAGGTCCATATGAGCTTAGGATGTCCTAGTAAGAGTTAGGGGCATTCCATCTGCATGTGTGAGTGTGTGGTAATCCAAATGAATATGAAAACTGAATGTAAATTTGAGCAAATGAGTTGAAAGGAACGAATAAGATTATGCCTATGTTTATTATCATTTGATGTCTCTATAGTAACATGGAGAATGCAAGGGGAAGTGATGTAAATGAATCTTCAGAGGCTCGCATGAGCCGAATGGAACAAATGTTCGCAGCATTGACTGAAACTTTGACACAACAGCAACAACCTTTGCCCCCTCCCCTTCTGCCGGCACAAGTCGAAGCAGATAATAATAACATCATCAACTTGACACAGAAATTCATGAAAATGAAACCGCCGACATTCTATGGTGGAATTGAACTGTTGAAAGGAGAGACGCGGTTACTTGAAATGGAAAAGTATATGAAGTGTTTCCTTGTTCTGAAGTCCAGAAAGTCCTCTTAGCCACCTATACTCTGAAGGATGAAGGCCGAAGGTGGTGGTTACTGATTCGAAGTGGCAATGGGAATATGACGTGGGCACAGTTTAATGCGATCTTCTATGATAAATATTTTCCCTAGTGTTTCAGGGATCGGAAAGTGTCTGAGTTTCAAGAACTTAAACATGGAAGGATGTTTGTAGCTGAGTATGAAGCCAAATTCACCGAACTGGCACGGTTTGCTCCATATATGGTGGATACTGATTATAAAAAAGCACGAAAATGTGAAGGTGGACTAGATTTGGAGGCGTTTGATCGAGTAGGAGTATTGAAATTGCCTACTTATGTGGAAGTTTTAGATAGATCCATAATGGCAGAAGCCACACTAGCCGCCATGAAAAAAAGTAAGGCCCCAGCAGTTATACAAACGGATTGGAAAGGAAAGAGGTCTGGGTTTGGTTTTAGAAGAGGCCGGTCTTATGCTAGTAAGAAGCAGAATACGGGGTCTACAAGCAGCTCGAGTCAGAGTAGTGGGTCTATCCCGGTCTGTTCTGATTATGGTAGAAGGCATAGGGGTGTGTGCTACCGAGTATCCGGTGCTTGTTTCCAATGTGGCCAGACAGGTCATGTAGTGAAAGATTGCCCACTCAGGTCTGAGAATACTAGCCGTCCTACGACAAGTTCAGCTGGATCTGCCTCTATGGCCAAAACAAATGCAAAAGCCAATGCTGGGAAAGAACTTCTGAGACAAGGTCGAGTGTTCGCCTTAGTGTCCAGTGACGTACAAAACACCTATACTGTGGTGTCAGGTACACTCTCTGTATGTCCTCAAAATGTATGTGTACTGATTAAGGCTGAAATGTACATCATTGAGGCCGTTAATTAGAATCTCTTAACTTCACTTGTTGGTCAAACTGTATACTTTATGTGTGTTGAGTGTCAATCAGGTTGTACATCGTCGGAGCATAAAATAGGCAAAAAGACAGAATTTGGACAGAGTTGACTTTCCCGCATGTGTGCTGACTTTTTCTGGGAAAGTCAAACCGACATTTTAAACCTGTTTGAACGAGATTGGAAGTATAAAAAGGCAAGTAAAAGGCTAGATTAGGGTTCGGAAGTTGTTTTAACCTAAAGGGAGAGGCTAGGGTTTGGAAAGGAAGAGAAACAAAAGCTCCAAGATGTCTCCCATGGTGGGTCCTTCTCTTTCTACCTCCTTCCACTCCTCTATGAGTGGCTAGTCGTCTTTTCTAGGGTTTTGATGAAACCCTAGCCATGTAATTATTTTGTTTTCTTTTTGATCTTTAATTATGTAAATGTTTGAACATTTGTATGGTGATTTAGAAGTTTCTTTATTATATTTTTCATTATCTCTTCGAATATTTGACTTTCTGTGATTGTTGAATATTATCCATACATGAGTTTTCTATTCCTTCATATTCAAGGTATGAGACGAACCATGCTACGAGGAACGAGTCGTATCACTACCTTAGTTTAGAGTGAACGATTCGTATTACTTGAGATGGTTCGTGCTCGTACATTGAATGTGATGATCTTCTTGTTAAATGCTTTGAGCTTATAGTTGCGAAGCATTAATCCGTTCAAACCATAGCATAATTGATTTCAATTGGAAACCCTAATTATGTGGTTAGTGGTGAATTCTCTACCCTAGGATTTTTCCCCTAATTTAGTAAACCTAATTTCATTTATTATTGATAATTTAATTCCTTAGTTTAATTTATTTGTTATTAAATTAGGTTATAAACAACCAATCTTTTTATCAAAATTAATTTAGGAATTTGACAATTAAATTAGTTTAATTTCACAATAGTCCCTGTGGATCGATACCTGAACTTGCCATTATTATGATTGAATTTGGTATAGTTTAGTATTTAATTTTGGTGTGTTCAACGACCCATCATGTACTGATAGATTCTGGTTTTACACATTCCTTTGTATCTCGCATGCTTTCTCTCATAAATTGACTAGACCATTAGAACTTATGACATAGGTGTTATCTGTATCTACGCCGTT
This sequence comes from Camellia sinensis, assembly GCF_055761805.1. Classification (NCBI taxonomy): domain Eukaryota; kingdom Viridiplantae; phylum Streptophyta; class Magnoliopsida; order Ericales; family Theaceae; genus Camellia; species Camellia sinensis. The sequence continues at coordinate 93,212,471 of NC_138972.1, forward strand.
TGGGGATTCTATGATGTGTGCTCATGTTTATCCAGCATGTGATATTATGATCGGCGATATGATATTATATGTTGACTTATTGCCCTTGAACATTGATCATTTTGATTGCATTTTGGGAATGGACTGGTTGACTAAATACTGTGCTACCATTGACTGTGCGAGTAAATCTGTTGTGTTTAGACCACCGGGTATGCCTGAATTTACTTTTACTGGGAATGGGGTAGTTCCTCCCCTATATCTGATTTCAGCTTTGAAAGCCAGAAAACTGCTTAGGAAGTGATGTATAGGTTACTTGTGTTGTATACTGACTGCATCATCGGACAGAACTAATATAGAAACTATCCCTGTTGCTTGTGAATTTCCCGATGTGTTTCCAAATGACTTACCTGGGGACTTAGTTGATAGAGAAATTGAGTTCACTATTGAGGTGTTTGCGGGAATACAACCTATTTCCAAGACCTCCTATAGAATGTCTACCTCAGAATTGAAAGAATTAAAAACTCAACTTCAAGAGTTGTTGAATAATAAATTTATCCGTCCGAGCACTTCACCTTGGGGTGCTCCAGTCCTGTTGTCAAAAAGAATGATGGATCTTTGAGGTTGTGTATAGACTATCGAGAACTGAACAAAGTAACTATCAAAAACAAATACCCTATGCCCCAAATAGATGACTTGTTTGACCAACTTCAGGGTGCCCAAGTATTTTCCAAAATTGACCTCAGATCTGGGTATCACCAATTAAAGGTTAGGGCTAAAGACATAGAGAAAACTGCATTCAGAACTAGATATGAACATTATGAATTTTTAGTAATGCCGTTTGGGGTGACCAATGCACCTACTGCCTTTATGGACCTTATGAACAGAGTGTTTAAATCATTTCTAGATGAATTATTATTGTGTTTATTGATGATATCCTGATTTACTCCAAAAGCAGGGAAGAACATGAGAATCACTTGAGAACTGCTCTACAGACCTTGAGAGAAAAGAGATTATATGCTAAATTGTCCAAATGTGAGTTCTGGCTTGACAGTGTGGCATTTTTAGGTCATGTAATCAACAAAGATGGTATTTCTGTTGACCCTCAGAAAATTAAAGCTATTGTGGATTGGCCTAAACCGATAAATGTGACAGAGATTAAAAGTTTTCTAGGACTTGTAGGTTACTACAAGAGATTTGTAAAAGACTTTTCCAAGCTTGTCATGCCATTGACCCAGTTAACTCAGAAGAATGTGTCATTTGATTGGAACGAACAAAGAGAGACAGCCTTTCAAGAGTTGAAAACCAGGTTAGTGACTGCACCAATTTTAACTTTGCCCAATGGTACTGATGGGTTTCAAGTTTATAGTGATGCTTCCTACAAAGGTTTGGGGTGTGTATTAATGCAAAACGGAAAAGTGATTGCCTATGCTTCTCGATAACTCCGACCTCATGAAAAGAATTACCCGACGCACGATCTCGAATTAGCAACTGTGGTTGCTTTGAAAATTTGGCGTCACTACTTGTATGAGGTAACTTGTGAGGTGCATACCAATCATAAAAGCTTGAAATATTTCTTCACCCAAAAGGAATTGAACATGAGACTGAGGCGATGGTTAGAGTTAATCAAAGATTATGATTATAGATCTTATATCACCTAGGGAAAGCTAATACCGTAGCAGATGCCTTTAGTCGAAAATCCAGTGCAAATTTGTCATGCTTGCTGTCTAATTGAAAAGAATTGCTAGATGACCTGGAACAGAAGGAGATTGAGATTGTCGTGCGAGAACAATGTGGGATTTTAACTGCTATGTCCGCTCAACCTACAATTCTTGACGAGATCAAACAGAAGCAATGTGAAGATGAATACTTAAAAAAGATCATAGAGGAATTTGATTCAAAGCTGAGGTCGGGATTTGTGTTTGAGAATGACATGCTGAAATTTCAAAACCGTCCTTGTGTACCCGATTGTTGTGATTTGAGAAAACGTGTTATGACCAAAGCTTACAGCAGTAAGTTTGCCATGCACCTCGGGAACACGAAAATGTATCACAATTTGAAACAGAATTTTTGGTAGCCTGGAATGAAAAAGAGTATTGCAGATTTTGTGGCTAGGTGTCTACATTGTCAACAGGTTAAAGCTGAACATCAACGACCCGCTGGTTTGTTACAACCACTCCCATTGCCAGAATGGAAATGGGAGCACATAACCATGGCTTTCGTGGTGGGATTGCCTCGCTCTTCTGAAGGTATGGACTCTATCTGGGTCGTTGTAGACCGTTTAACTAAGTTTGCCCATTTTCTGCCTGTCAAGACTATTTATAATGCGGATAAATTAGCTAACTTGTATGTGAACGAAATTGTGAGATTGCATGGTGTACCGGTATCTATTGTATCTTACAGGGACTCAAAGTTTGTGTCGAGATTTTGACAGAGTTTACAACAGGCTTTGGGGACTGAACTGAGGTTGAATAGTGCCTATCACCCACAGACAGATGGACAAACTGAACGAACCAATCAAACCTTAGAAGACATGCTTAGAATGTGTGTATTAGACTTCCAAGGAAGTTGGGAGACCTATTTACCATTAGCTGAATTTGTGTACAACAACAGTTACCATTCAAGCTTCGGAATGGCTCCTTACGAAGCTTTGTATGGAAGAAAATGTCGTTCTCCGATATATTGGGCTAAGGTAGGTGATAGATCTTTGTTGGGACTGGAACTTGTGCAAGAAACAACTGAGAAAGTGAAACTAATCCAGCAACGTCTGAAAACTGCACAGAGTCGGCAGAAGAGCTATGCTGATGTCTGAAGAAGAGATAAGGAACATGAAGTTAGAGACCATGTGTTCATTAAAGTGACCCCAATGAAGAGTCAAACTCAGTTTGGTGTTAAGGGCAAATTGGCGCCAAGGTATGTTGGACCTTATGAAGTCCTTGAAAATATCAATCCAGTATCGTATCGGGTAGCCTTACCACCGGTAATGGCGCATATGCACAATGTATTTCACGTATTGATGCTTCGAGAGTATTTGAGAAATCTGCTCCATATCATTGAACCAACACATGTGCTCTTGAAGGACGACTACACTTATGAGGAAAGACCTGTCCATATTCTGAACCGCAGGGTCAAAAGATTGAGAAACAAAGAAATGCCGCTGGTAAAAGTCGATTGGCAAAATCATGGAGGAACTTATGTTACATGGGAAACAGAAGAAGACATGATAAGAAGATATCCTGAACTATTTCCGTTAGACCCAATGTTCTTCCAAAATGAAGCTAATCCGAGTTTGGAGGACCAAACTCTTTTAAGGGGGGGAAGACTATAACAACCCCGACCTCTGGCTAACGTTAATCTGTGATTAATTGTGCCTAATTAGTGATTAAGGTGAAGTTCTGAATTAAACTGCATGTGTGTTACATTGTTCGTGTTTATATCTGTTAGGCGTAGGAAAATCTGTTCATGTTTTAGTTTCGATTTGTGAATTGAAAGCCTTATCGGTGTCCGAATCAGAAATTGACTTAATTTATGTGCTAATTAGGATTTAGAGAATTTTATGGTAGGTTTAATTAAAATTCGGTTCGAAGCGATTAAATTTGATTAAAATAATATCATTTGTTTACTTTTGATCAATTACTACTTATTAGGCCATTTTGACTCCATTAGCTTATGTTTTCTTTATTCACTCTTCCTCAACTTGATGCAAAACGTGAGAGAGAGAGAATTGAGGGATTTGGGTCCTAGTGCAAGAATTTAATTCACATAGAGAGAATTGCTAGGAGAAAAGAAGAAAATTGGAAGCTTTGGTCATCTAGTTCATGATTCTAGCACCTAAAGCCCAATAGATCATCTAAGGTATGGAACCACGCCTTTAGCCTTGAAGTTGTGTTGATTCATGCATGAGTTCAAGTAAATTGAGTTATATGATATGAGAATCAAGCTTAAGGAGTAGGGAAGTAGATCAATCTATGCATGCATGCATGTTTCATAGCATTTTGAAGATTGATTTTCAAGAATTCCTTCATGCATGTGTTGGGTTCACTTTAATTTTGGAAACACAATGAGTTTCATGTTATTTAGTAGCATTTGATCATGTTTTGGAGGGTCTTAGCTCAAAAATGTACATGCATGTTATGTTCATGAATTAATTTTGAGTTTAAAGTTGAATTTTTGTATAATTGGCAAGCCTTTGGGCCATGATTTCTTGTTATAATTCTTTAAGCATGTTGTATTAAAAGTTTTCATGTATTTCCTCAAGTTTTGGCCCAGAAAAATGAGTCTTGGATGCTTCAAAGGTTGAGTTTGAGCTTGGTGATCGAATCTGGAACTTCCAGAAATTTAATCCATGCTCGAGCGGGGAACTTCACGCTCGAGCGTGCACTCTGAGTACATGCACTTCTGCTCGAGCGACGGTGGTTATGCTCGAGCGTGAAATGCATATACCCAGAAATTTTTGTGTTTTGCAGTCCGCTCGAGCGAGGGAATCTACGCTCGAGCGAAGGTCTGAGTCTCATGCTCGAACGTAGGTCGAACGTCCGTCAAGCGTGAAAAACATGCAACCAGTACTTTTCAAGAGTTTACAGTCCGCTCGAGTGGGGAAAGTCACGCTCGAGTGGAGCTTCATTGTTTGCATGTCCGCTCGAGCGAGGAAAACCACGCTCGAGCGTGGACCTTATTTTCAGCAAGTTTTAAAAAATGTTTTCCAATACATTCTTGCATCCTCATTCCATCCTAGGCATTCCTAAGCCATGTTTAAGACTCCATAATGAGGATTAAAGGTTAGAAACACACTAAGAGCAAACAACATAAGTTATGTACAATTCGAACGTGTGTTTCAAGTGTGTATCTGTTATGTGTCATGTAGGTCACGTGCCGTGTACCGTTTGACCAATCTGCTCCGTCTGTTTGTCTCAAGGCCAACTGTGAGTAATAACATAGTAAAGCTATATTCAACCTTATTTATTTTCTGTATGATGGGATAAGAATTGTTTTCTGAAATGTTATGTTCTGTACAATGAATGATTGTCCAATTTCTGATATGTATTCGTGACATCCTTAGTATCATGTGATATGTATTGGCTGTTACCCAATATCGGAGGTTCCATCATGGAACTTAATCTGTCTGCACTCTGTTACCCGTACCGGAGGCTCCATCATGGGGCTCAGCGTGTTTATTCTCTATTACCCGGATCTGGAGGTTCCTTTATGGAACTAGTTATTCGTAACCCTCGCGTGTCTGCATCCGTTCTGTATCTGCTCTGTTAGCGCATATGTATGTATCACGTATACTTACGCATGGCTTATGATTCCTGTATATGATCTGGAAAAATTATGAATTTGATACGAAACTGAATTATGAATTCTAAATTTATACGGACTCATTCATTGAAACCCTTTTACTCTGTTATTGTTCACTGAGCTTTCGCTCACAGTTTATATTATGTATGTAGGTGAGCTGGCGCGTGATCAGGGCCAGAGTTGACGGCCTTCATTTCTGTTTTTGTCAGCCAACCGTTGTGCCTCCTGAGGAGGTTCTGATTGAAGTCTAGTTACATGGCTGTTTTGTATTTATGTTAGTCTCTTTCTGTTTTGTACAGTTGGGTCCTGGATATTACACTCTTGTAAATGTTTGGTAATTATGATATCCTTCGACCAACACGCCTATGTATATACAAGTTTTGAAATATTCTGTCCTATGTTTATCGACACAGCTCATTGGACTATTTACGTTTTGTACATTTGCTTCCACAGTCCCTTATTATGTGCTTATCTGTTAAGAGGCGTTTGGTAATCCACGGATTATTGGCCGGTTACGATGCTAAACCTACAGGGGCGGGTTTGAGTCGTGACATTTTATACTTGCTTGGCCACCTCATGTTATAGCTGTCCATGATCTTCCTTGATTTTTGTTCCAGTCAATCATATCCTATCTTTATAGGAACTATTTGCAGATTTTGTACTTTAACTTAATTTTGGCTCATTGATCTCAGCAACTACTTTTCAAATGGTTGCAATGGCTAACTTTCTAACCCTTCATTTAACATGTCATCATATATACCAAGTTCTTAACACATCTGCCATGCCACATCAACATGCATGTCGACAGAAATAATAATAAGAATAACAAATGTGGCCAATGTTATTCTTTAAAGATAGTCCATGATTTCAATCGACAGACCATAATCGAATTTGGCCATAATTAATAGGTTACAATTGACAGAAAAATAAAATGTGGTGCATAGAACAACAAATGTGGCCAATGTTATTCTTTAAAGATAGTTTATGATTTCAATCGACAAATCATAATCAAATTTAGCCATAATTAATAGGTCACAATCAACAGAAAAATAAAATGTGGTGTAAATATCTTTTGTAATATTTTGTCCAATTTTTTTGGTAATTTAATGTCTAGTTGTTGGCTTTTTGGCTTTTCGAAGGGTATTTTTGTAAATGTGAGCGTGCCAGTAAGGATCAATCAGTCCTTACAGAAATTGTGATTGCCAACCAATTATCAGACGATTGTGTTTTAGTTCTTTTCAGCCTCAATGAAGAGGACTTTTACTGGTGGCTTGACTTAGGAGAAATTAATAGAAACAACAGTAATATGAAGAACAATTGAAGTATTTCATAAAAATGAACACTTACAATGGTCCGAACTCAGCCTCGGAGAGGTTTACAACAGCAATCTACTTGAATCTACTTGAAGCTACTCCTATGAATCGAAGTGCAGTGCGGGTATTTAAAGAACAGGTATTTAAAGAACAGGTATTTAAAGACTGGAAATGTAAAAGACTGGAAAAGAAAATATATGAAGTAAATGACTGATTTGTATGATCTGAGTCCGTTCCCTTTTTTCTGGGGGCTGCCCTGCTATTTATACTCGTCAGTGATGACCTTCGAACTGCACTTCGAACCGTCGAACTGCTCCTCCATGATCGCTGATCATGCTTCCTTACAAGTAGCTCCATTACGCCATTACTGGCAGTTGAGCTTCCCTCTTGTACTTGAATTTGAATATGAGTAACCGTTGAAGACATGTCATCTTGCATCCCGTTATTGATCTAGTGTTACTCAGATCATGTGAGGACCAATATTTATTGCCACGTGTACGATCAGGATTAAAGGCTTGAATAACCTTCCTTTATTACCCTTACTCTGCCACGTGTCGAACTGTAACTGGCTTTTACAAAATATGTAGCCAACATTACCCCCCGCACTAATATACCCAATACTTGGTGATATTAGTGGATTACAGTTTTCCCGCGCCTCTAGAACGTGTATGGAGTCCAAATTCTGGAAACACAACCGTCATCCATTTGGTGATCATTTGCATTAACTCGTCGAACATCCCAATACCTTAGTATTCGAACAGGCTATGGCTGCATCAACTTCCCTTTCTACTGATCAAGCATATGAAGAGCCTTTGAGTGATGTTGTTCCCCCTTGAAAGAACCACCACGCATTCATTAGCCACCTTTACCCGCCCTTCTCTATTCAGGTAATGGAGGCTTTTGCAGATTATAAACCTTTGGACTACGAACACGTTGCCTTTAATCCCTTGGTTTACAAACTTACAGATACAAGGAGTACTTCCCCTAAGCTCCCTTTGTATTTTGACTGAACTACTCTCAAGCCTTTGCTTCGACAAGTTGCAAATATGGACTTAGGAAACTCTTCTTCACAGACCTCTGCATGGGATGAAGCTGTAACCTCTTCACCCTCTGGGGCTTCTGGCTGGACAAGCTGGTCAACTCCTGAGACTTATGATTTAAGGGAGCGAATCAATCACCATTTTGTTGAGTTCACTGACCCCTTGGAGTTTCCCTCCTACGCTCGAAGCTCAGTGGTCTACCCTTACGTGCCCATTGACCTTCGACGTAGCTTGGAAGAGACTCTGCTTATGGCTTGGTATACTTCTTCCATGCCTACAAAGATAATGCACCCTGCCCAGCGTCCAGAAGAAGCACAAGGGTACACCCCTTCATTCTTAGCCAAGAAGGCGAAGATTTGTTCTTCTGATTGGCTTGATTACATTAATGCCTTTGTTCCTCCTGCTCCCGTGCCATCTCCCATGATAGAGGCATCCACACCCTCTTCTGCATCTTCTGAGATAGAAACATCTACTCCCTCCCCTTTGTCTTCTGAAGCAGAGCCATCTACTCTCTTCCCATCTTCCGAAGCAGGATCATCTTCTCCTTCTCCTTCTCCCATTCTTTCCTGGACAGAGAAACTAAGACTTGCCCTTCCAATGGACAAAGTTTTTCCACCTTACCAACCTCCTTCACCCCCTTCTCCAGCCGAGCGAAAGCAAGCTCAACTTTTGCTCGCGGCTTTCTCCCACCTGCCCTTCAATGTTCTTGAGGATGACATTCCTCTTAAGAACTTTCAATGGGCTTGTGATGTCCTGACTAGGGGTTATGTCCTCAACCCTCTTGCCCAAGCAGAGCTTCATTTGTTTTTGGACCAACTCCCAGTGCTCCTCTACTGGCATCGGAATTCTAAGATCACCATCCAAAATCTGGATCAACTTTTATCTCTCCGAATTCATGCCCAGTATGAAGCAGAGAATTTTATCGAAGAGTTCGATGACTTCAGGAATAAAGATTCTGCGTACTGGGATGATTTGGTTATAGATGAATTGGAACAAAAATCGAGGGAAGAGGCTTTCGAAACAAAGGCTGAAGAACTCTATTATGAAGTGAGAGCTCATTAGCTTATGCAACCAACTTTAGAAGAGATAGAAGAAATAATAAAGAAAGAACAGAAATTTATTGACCATTGCTGGACAAAATTTCATGACCTTGTTATTTATTCTATTCCTTATTTTTATGAGCTTGAATTTGTACCCAGATAGGGTTACTTAATGTAATCATCTTGGCTTTAATATAAACAAAGTCTTTCTGTACTTAACACTGTTTGACTCTGTTTCCTTTTATCTCTTAAAAGCTAACTCATAACTTCGAATTGAACAATCTCATCCTTCGAGTCAATTGTTTAATGAAGTACTAAAAGAACCAACATGTCTTATTCCAATTCGTGGAGTAAAATTGACAATTCTGGCCGATATCGTCTGGAATTAATGCTTTAAATTTTAACAATATTACCCCTCAAAACCAATTACAACCAACATGTGGTCATGGTTAATATAGTCAATCAATTTCAAATTGACCATTTTTCTTTCGAAGAGTAATATGTATAAAAAACCAACAATTGGTTTTGATGCTTTGAACAGTGTTTCTCATACTCAGAGAATACTAGGGTTTGCTCCGAAGGTCGTTACTTTGATTCATAATCCCTAAACAGGTCTTTAAACCCTTTGAAATAGACCAATAATCAAGCAATTTAGCACCTTTACGCATATAATAGGCTTCGAAGCCGGCTTATGTATTTCCAAGCCGTTGTTATTCGATTTTTTGGCGCCAACATCTTGTCTTCGAAGCCAAATATTTCATTTCGAAGCTGGCCCCACTCCCGGAATAAGCTCTTCCCTCCAAAACTATCAATATTGGAAGAGACTCCTCGCATTCGTACTTTTAGTACTTAACGACTCACGGGGTATAATTTCGGACACAAAGATTTTAAAACCCTCTCGTTTCGTGTTCCGAAATCTCTTGCCTTTTACAAACCCTTCTCTCTACTGGTTCCTCTTTGCTTTGGTCTTCATCTTCTGAAGAGTGTATCATCAATGGCTTCTTCTTCACAAAAAGTGCCAGCCCCAGAGCGCGTAAGCTCATCTTTAGCTTTGAAGAGGCTTATTGACGCAGAATGTGAGAAGTACAAGGCTGGAGAGAAAAGCGCTATCGATGGGCGTATCTTCATCCCTCGTCATCATGAGCAGCAGAACTACGTGCTCGGACCAATTTTCAAGGAAGTCCTTACTGAGCTCCCAACCTTTTATCCGCGTCTGGTGGACCAACGTCTCCTTTATGAAGGTGGCCTTGACTGGAAGAACTGGAAAAACAATCGTCCTCATCGATGCTGGCCCACGATAAGACCGGAATGGCAAGAATGGTATGATCGGATCATTCCTGCTAAGACACTGGATCTCCAAGAGCTCTGCCTCCTCGATGCCCTTCGACTATCTAGGGTAACTATCTCAGAGGACCCTTTCCTAGTTCCTACTGCTTTGTGCTTTTGGAACCCCGTCTTCAATTTCTTTCAATTCAGATGTGGGATGATGGCCCCCACTGTTCTTGATATTTGCCATCTATTAGGAGTATCCCCCATTGGTACCCCCATCACACCAGATTTTCCTGACTTAGCAGTCCCTTTCTCCCTTCCCTCTCTTAATTCATCTTACAGTGATTTTGTTAGAGCCGAGAACAAAAGAGTGGGTCCAGTAACTGATAGGGAATTCTTTTCCTTTTTATTACATTGGCTTTGCAAATTTCTTTTCTGCACCTCCTCCCAAAGAATCATGCCTGAATTTGCCCCTCTTGCCAAAGCCTTGGTTTTGCAGAAAAGAGTAGTCTTAGCCCCATACATTCTGGGCCATGTATATAGAGTTTGTTCCCTCTTTTGTGAGAAACCCTTAGATGCTAGTCAAGGGGGACCATTTTGGATCCTTCAGCTTTGGCTCTTTGCCTATTTTACTGAACTACAATCCAAATGCCTTAAATTTTCTGGGCTACACTCTCTCACTCATGGCATAAAACTAGCCAATGCTTCACTTTATCCAGCTACTTTTGCCTTTTATTTCTCCTTCTTTCATCAACTACCAGCTGCTCTTCCTGATCACCGTTTCCGTCCCTTCGAAGCTAGCATAGGTCCAGCCTGGTTGAATCACTTCCTCAGTGACAGGCTCTGTGCCTTGCCTATTCACAAAGATATGTGGGCTTCCCTACTGATCCCTAGAGAACTGTTTATTGGGACCACCAACCCCAGAGCCTTATTGTCCTGCTCAATTTGCTAGACAATTTGGCCTCACACAAGGAGTTCCAATACCTCTCTGCAGCAACACCAACCTAACTCTGACCAAGAGAGATTTGAAGGTTCGAAAGTCAAGGCTAGAAGAGGCAACCTTCAAGTTTATGGATGATCTGGCCACTTTTGAGTACATCCCTTTCATACCTCAAGGCACCTTTTTGAAGAGATATCAGAGTTGGTGGGTGAGTAATATGGAAGTTTATTTAGTTGAAGGTGATCAGAAACAAAAGAAGCGGAGACTACTTGAGCCTGAGAAGAAAGCAATTAAGGTGCAAGAAGAAGAAAAAGAAGATACAAAAGATCAAGAGCATGAGTCACCCTTGATGAGGAGAAAAAGGGTGATTGATTTGTCCCAAGAAGAGACAACCACTAGGGAAGTAGAGGAGGAGGTTATTTTTAAGGAATCCGAACCTCAGGCTGAAGGAGCTGAGAAAACAGTTGAGGAGCAGACAATGCCAATTCAAAGAAAAAAGAGAAGAAAGATTACTGTCTCTTCTTCTGAGTTTAATATCTCCCCTTCCAACTTTGATGAGGATTTTGATTCTGAGACAATTGCCCAAGCAATAGGAAAGAGAAGGAAAATGACTACTTCAACTACTGCCTTGATTGAAGATCCTCTCCATGAGGCAGCCGCCAAGGTCGTGGAACAAAAACATTCCAAAGCCATAGTCGTCTTTGAAAGGGCTGAGAAAAGACGGCAACAACAAATTTTAAGAGAGAGAGCTGCTGCTGCTGATGCATTGCAAAGGGAACTAGCCAGAAAACAACGGACTGCTGGACACTATTCTCTCCGCAGTTCTCCCATCAACACCAGTGCTTCTGGAACAAGTAATTTCTTTCATACCTCTGCTGTTTTTTTACTTTGTCAGCTTGTGGTATTGAAGTTTAACATTGTTCTGCATTTCTTCCTTTTGCAGCGACAACTACTGCACTCACCTTTCCAATAAGGCCTTCCTCAATTTCGGTTGAGGTTGATCAAATGCAGAATGTCAGGGTTGTTCGAATCGTACTTCCACTTCCAAAGCCTATATTTGACGTACCTTCCTTAAGTCCCAGTATTCCTGCATCTCCTTTTCTTGGATTAAAGCCATACCTCCATTTTTTGGCTCGTGACCTACCTCAGTCTACTTTTCCTTCGAGCCTTGCTCTTTTCCCGTCCTTTACAGAAACTCCAACTGCTGCTCCATTCCTAGTGGCAGTTGATTCTTCCACAGAGGACACTGGTAGCTCTTCAATTCATGGCTCATCACCAATGTCAACTTCCAGCCCCTCTTCACTTGATTTGCTAGTGGCCAAGACCATAGAGGCTGCAAAAGATGCTCCATCCGTTTCTCCCATCCCCATGCAGCCCTTTGTGTCTTCCACCACAACACTCTCTATGCCCTTCATGTCAAGGGACGAGGTAGACATCTTCGAAGGAAGACTAGCTAGTCTCTTTGACATACCTTCTACCTCTCCCACCTCTACTGCTGAAGCTGAGCCATTAGCCTTGGCTGACTCCCTACTGGAAATCTTCAAGAGTTCTCCTTCCTCCAGCAACAAGCCTTTTGCACCTTCAGTAGATTTGGACACATGCTTGCAACTGTTGACTTCTTTTTCAAGGATCCCCTTCGAGGCTCTACAAAGGCCTATCATCAGGAATGGGTTCCTTCAATGCTGTAACATTGCTGAGCAGTCTGCCATGAGTGTCTCAAGTCATCTATCTCAGGCTGCAGCTACTATTGATTTTTATCTCAACATTTGTCATGCTGCTAAGACTGCGGATGAGAAGCTGGCTAAGGACCAGAGTTTTGTTTCTCAAGTGCATACTGAAGTATCGACTCTGAATGAACAACACTCTTTTGCCTCCCATTTTCGAGTCCAACTTCTGGAGAAGAAAGCTCAGCTTGAAGAAGAGTTAGCCGCAGTAAACCAAGCCTTGGTTCGAACTGATAAGAAACTGCACATCACCAATCAAGGGCTGGCTAATCGAAAAGAAGACATGGCTGTGGCTATCCAATTATTTCCTTCCCTTAGCAATAGGAAAGCTATTGTACAAAAACAACTAAAGCATTGTAATGATTTTTGGGCCAATTTGTGGCACAATGTACTTGATTCTTTATGAAAGCACAATATTTTGTATATCATTTGAGCAAGCTTGTGTCTTTGCATATGATGTTTGCATATGATGTTTACTCTATCCCGTGTGTTTCCCAAATGGTTGGAAAATAAGGTTTTAAATATCTGCCATTAATCTTTTTGGGATGTACATAACCATTCAAATTTCTTAAATGGTATGCTCCAAAAGGCAGAACCCTATGAATTTGATATGGTCCTTCCCAGTTAGGTGACCATTTGCCAAACTTATGGCTTTTAATCCCAATTGGGAGTATTGTCTTCCATACCAAATCACCTTCATCAAAGCCAATGTGTTTGACTTTCTTATTATAATTCTTGGCTGCTTTCTTCTTTTGGAAAAGAATGCTATTTAATGCCAAAATTCTGGCTTCATCTATGCCTTCTAATTCTAAGCACATACTTTGATGGTATTGTTCAGGATTCAATTGATCTTGACATCTTACTCTCAAAGATTTAACATTAATCTCTACTGGTAAGACTGCATCATGTCCATACACCAAGGCATAGGGAGTGACTCCTGTGCTTGACCTCGGTGAGGTTCTATATGCCCACAGAACATCCAATAATAGGTTATGCCAATCCCTGGGATTGTCATCCACAACCTTTTGTATTCCTTTTTTCAAGGACTTATTGGATGACTCAGCTTGTCCATTAGCTTGTGCATAATAGGGTGTGGAATTAACAAGACTAATTCCAAATTCTGCCACAAAAGACTTCACCATCTTCCCATCAAACACAGTTCCATTATCAACTGTTATGGTTTGCGGGATGCCAAATCTATGGATCAAATCTTTAATAAAACCAATAACCTCTGTTTGGTCTACAGCCTTGTATGGCTTAGCTTCGACCCATTTAGTGAAGTAGTCAGTGGCCACTAGAATGAAACAATGATGTTTCGAAGAAGGTGGGTGTATTTTTCCCATCATATCCATGGCCCACCCTCTGAATGGCCAAGGCTTCACTACTGCATGTAGGTCAGTTATGGGCACGTGCCTTATTGTGCCATGCTTTTGACATGCCTGACACCCCTTTGCATATTCTATGCAGTCTTTAAGGATGGTTGGCCAATAATAGGAATGCCTTCGAAGCAACCACCTCATTTTTACACCAGGTTGATGAGCACCACAGATGCCTTCATGAACCTCAGCCATGGCTGTTAATGCTTCTTTCGGGCCTAGACATTCTAACAATAAGCCATCTCCCCCCCTTTTGTAGAGAGCATTACCATATATCATATATTGCATAGACTGCAATTTAACTTTTCTACTGGCCTTCGAAGATGGACCAGCCAAGTACTGCATTATTGGATGCCTCCAATCTTGTTCTTGTAAGTCATTATGATTGACTTCCAAGATCGCATTCCTTTTATTCAAAGGTTGTATTAATCTCTGATATGTTGTTTGGCTTATGTCCCTTTGGGTATTATCCCTTCTCTTGAAGTTCGAAGCCTTTTGAGCCACATCATTGGCTCTATTGTTCAAGAATCTTGGAACATGGGTCACATTTGCTATTTGAAACTGAGAAAGCAAATGTAATGCAACAACATAATATGGCAGGATACTTATGCTTTGACACTTGAAAATTCCTTTCACTTGGTTAACCACCAATTGAGAATCTCCAAATATGTCAACTGCATGTACTTGTAATCCAATAAGAATCTCTAGTCCCACAATTAAGGCTTCATATTCAGCCTGGTTATTGGAACAGGTAGCTTCATCCACTCTAAAACCATGGGTAGTTTCTGTCCCCTGTGGAGACTTGATTACAATACCAATTCCAATTAACCCATTTGCTTTCGACCCATCGAACCACATTTGCCATGGCTCAACACTGGCCATACCAAGTTCCATTATCTCCTGGCTCTCTGTTTGAGATGGATGATCTGCCAAGAAATTGGCTAAAACCTGCCCTTTTACTGCCCTTTGAGGGACATATTCTAGATGAAATTCTGATAAGGCAAGTATCCATTTGCCCATTCTTCCCCTCAACATTGGTCTAGATAACATATATTTAACCAAATCTGTGGTTACAATTACCAAGACAGTTGTAGGCAAAAGATAATATCTTAATTTTATTGCAGCAAAATACAAAGCAAGACACAGCTTTTCAACAGCTGAATATTTACATTCACAAGAATTTAAAAACCTACTAAGGTAATAAATAGCTTGCTCCTTGCCTCCTTCATTGTCTTGGGCTAAGAAAGCTCCCAATGAATCCTCTGCTGCGGCTATGTACAACTTCAAGGGCTTGTTCCCCTTTGGTGGCATCGGCACTGGAGGATTAGCCAAGTAGGCCTTGATACCTTCGAAAGCAATTTGATGCTCTGCTGTCCACACAAATTCCTCTTCATCTTTCAGCCTTAACAAGGAAGAAAATACTTTAGTTTTCCCTGCAGTGTTAGAAATGAACCTTCGAAGAAAGTTAACCTGCCCAAGGAACCTTTGTAATTCTTTCTTACTTGATGGGGGTTTGGCTTCAATGATTGCTTTGGCTTTATTCTGATCAATCTGTATTCCTTTCTTGTGAACAACATAGCCCAAGAAATTTCCAGATGATACACCAAAAGCACATTTAAGAGGATTGAGCTTTAACTTGAACTTCTTCATCCTTTCAAAAGCTGCTTCTAAGTGAAACAGGTGCTCTTCCATGGATTGGGATTTAACCACAATGTCATCAATATAACATTCCAAATATCCTCCAATAAGATCATGAAAGATAGTGTTCATGGCTCTTTGATATGTAGCTCCAGCATTCTTTAGACCAAATGGCATTTTAACTCATTCAAAGGTGCCAATATTCCCAGGACATCTGAATGCTGTCTTGTGGATATCTTCCTCTGCAATGCAGATTTGGTTATAGCCGGAATGCCCATCCATCATTGACAAGACTTGGTGACCTGCTGAACTGTCCACCAGCAAGTCCACTATAGGCATAGGGTACTCATCTTTGGGAGTTGCCAGATTTAAATTTCTGAAATCGATACATACCCTCATTTTGTCATTCTTCTTGACTACAGGCACAATATTAGATAGCCACTCGACATACCTGGCTATTCTAATAAAACCTGCCTTGAGGAGTCTAAGGATCTCTTCCTTGACCTTCTGAATTACTTGTAGACTCATCCTCCTTGGTTTCTGCTTGTAAGGCTTGAAATTAGGCTTGATGGGGAGCCTATGTTCCACTAATGACCTATCCAATCCTGGTAGTTCATTATAAGACCATGCAAAGCAATCTTTGTATTTCTTCAGAACAACCAATAGCTGGTTTCTGTCCAGAGCATTCAAACAAGCACTTATATAAGTGGGCTGTTGTACAGAACCTTCCCCTAGATTTACTTCTTCTAAAGGGTCTTGTGCCTGAGGACTTACCAAAGCTTCTTCCTTGATTCCTTCAACCTTCAAAGTAGCCCTCTTGCTTTGTTCTGCTCCTAGGTTCTTTAGTTCAACATCCTTGCCCTCCTCCTCATAGACAAAATCTGTCCATAAGGCATCCTCCTCTTGTATCTCCTGGACTTTTGTCTCAATGTCCAATGCACAATATTTCCCAAGGGTCAAAATTCTGACCTGTTGCTGTTTCTGCTTACAGCCGAGTATCATGGCCTCCCTTTCTTGCTCCTGTACTCTCTGGACTATAGCTTCTATATCTAATGTTGAGAATTTAATCAGAGCCAAGGATGTGGCTTCTTGCTTTTCACTTCTTTGCCTATAACCAGGCATCATTGTCATCCTTTAGAACGACCTCTTCATCAGCACTTTCATGGACTAAGTGCTTCAAGTGTGCCACTTCCTCATCAGCCGTCACTTCGGCTGAATCGTCATCTTTCATCAGTATACTGAGCGGTGACACTCCCTCAATATACAATTTAGCCTCCGCAAAGTCTGCACAGGCTATGAAGGGTTGAGGATCTGCATCGATTTCCTCTGTCTCTCCATTGCCTAAAGCCATCATGATTTTCTGATGCAAGGAAGAAGGCACACATTTGTTAGTGTGGATCCAGTCCCTTCCAAGTAAAGCATTATATTTAGCATTACTGTCGATTACGAAGAATGCTGTCATGCAATCCCTGGTTCCCACACTTAAATTAATGGGTAGAATCCCCTGAGCCATCTGCTTATCTCCAGCAAAACCAGCGATGGTTGTGCTGGTTGGGATCAACCTGGGATTCCTTTTCCCTATTTTCTTCAAAGAAGATTTTGGCAACAAGTTTACTGCTGCTCCATTGTCTATTAGGACTCGATTCAGTTGTACCCCATCGAAGAAAGCCTTGATGTACAAAGGCTTAACATGTTGTGTCATGGAATTCGAGGGATACTCGAATGGATACGATAGGTTGATGCTTACCACTTCCTCGCTTTCATATTCATCTTCCATCGGAGTAACCATTTCGAAATTATCTTGCACCATACTTGCTTGTGAGTCTTCACTAGGGATCTGAACTGGATCAGCTTCCTGCCCCTCTTGGTTCTCATCTCCAGCTTGGAATTCCTGTGGTAGTATGTGTACCATGTTCACTGATACTGGGGGAAACGAGCCAAACTGGATGGCTGGCTGTACCTGTTTCCCCTTTTGGTCACTTTGATCGACTTCCTCAGAAACATCCTGCATGATGCATTCTGGTATTTCATTGCTAACTGATCCCTTCGAAGGATCTTTCTCAACTGGCTCTTCAGTCAGAAACGTTTGTTCAACCATGAAGGCTTCGAACATCTCTTCTTCCATCATTTCTTTCTTTTGGCTTGTGTCACTCTCTTCTTCTGTCTCACTATCACTCTTCATCAGAGCCTTCTCCAATCCAGCTAAACTAGCTTTCTCTCTGGCTATTAGTTCGGCATGAACCTTAGCCAATTGTTCTCGGCTGCAGACCACTTTGCTCTGTGGAACCGGCTTTGGAGCATGGTCTGACTTTAGGTTCTTCATTCCCTCCGTTTTGACTGGTGAAGAATTTTCTCCACCTTCCTTCAGATCTTTCTGGTACTGGGTGTACCTGCGCTGAATTTTTCTCCTCTGTGATCTTGAGATGACTGGGACCATGTCTGGTTCCCTCGTCTTTGGATGTTTAAGCAGTACCCAGTTATTCGGAGCCACCATAGGAGGCTTGATCATCCTGCCTTGGTTTACAACACCTCCATAAGCAAGCACTTCCCTAGGTTTGTTTTGCATTACAAACCAGTCTGGGACTCCAGGCACCCACGATCCTACTGATCCAGATGTGGAACTGTTTCTTTCTACCTTCGAAACCACCTTCGAAACTGGCTGTGAAGGTAGATGCTTGTTCCTGTCTTCATGTCTCGAGTCTGTTTCTGGCCTTTGATGAAAGTGGCCACTTTCAGTTCTGCGTGAGGTTAGTCTAGGAGGCCAATCCCTGGCTTTAATCCCGTAACCTGAACTCTTCCCCAATCTTCTTTCAGAATGGTTGCTTTCTACTCTGTAGTAGTTAGGTGGTCTAGACTCATACAAGGACCTCTTGCCTTTAGCATGCATTCTGTCCACTGCAGGTTCAACCATTGATGGTCGCTGTCTATCACTACCTGGATACGGCCTTTTGTTGTAAGCATTGGTTGGCTTAGAATGTCTTTGAACATCTCTGTAGTATTGCTTTCCATCAATTGGAAGCCCCCTCAACCATTTATGACTCAGTCTGCACCTGGGACACATCCTCTGCATTACAGCTGCTTCCAAGGAATTGTCATCTAGTGCTTCTTCGTCAGATTGCTCCTTCTGATGTGAGAAACCTCGTCCAATAGCTGGTGGGTTTCTAGTCTCCTTCTTAGCAGTTGTCTGGTTGGCAGTATGCATTTGCACGTTGACTTCTTCTAACTCCTGCAGAGATAGATTCTGGAAGTTTGGTACAACCACATTAGCTGTGCCTTCTCCAACTTTTGGAAACGGGTTACTATCAATCCCCATGATCTTTTCTGTTTTGGTTGGGAATTTCAGACTTCCTTTCTGAATCTGCTCCTGGATCCTGTCTCGAAAAACAATGCAGTTTTTAGTCGAGTGAGACCAAGAGTTATGCCATTTACAATATATTTTTCCTTTAAGTTCATCTGGAGATGGCAGTTTTACTCCCCTTGGTAACTTAAGGAAATTGACCGCGAGCAAATGATCAAAGATGTCATCTGCTTTTGTTAAATCGAAAGAGTATTTTCTGTGAAAGCCTTTCTTTTTAAACTGCTGGTCTATAGTTGTATCCTTATGAATTAATGCTTCACAGATTACAGGTTCTTTGCCTATAATCTCTGCTGCATCTATTTCATAATTGGGATCTCTATAATACGTCTTATATGATGCATTATTTCGATCTTGTTCCTCTTCTAATAATGCTTCATATCGAGACACCTTATAGGTCAGTTCGACCAAATCTCTGAATTCGGTTGAGTCAAACTTCTTTCGAAGCCTGAATTCTAAACCATTTTGAGCCAATCTGACAAACTCTGGCTCTGGGAGAATGACTCTACATTTATTCCGAGCCCTTTTAAATCTGGCAATAAACTGAGTAGCCTTTTCCTCAGGCCTTTGACTCAATCTAGCCAAGTCTGCCATGGAAACTTCTGGCTCTGATTGGAAGAATTGGGCATGGAATGCCTCTTCCATCTGTTGCCAATTTTGAATGGACCCAGGTGTAAGGTTGATGTACCATATGAATGCTCCTCCAGTCAGAGAATTTGGAAATAATCTCAGTTTCATATAATCATGATTAGTGAATTCACCGCATTGAGCAGCAAATCTAGCAATATGCTCTACAGTTGACTGATTTCCAGTTCCATAAAATAGAGTAAAATCTGGTATTCTGAATCCTCTTGGGTATTCATGTACCCTATCTACCCATTCTGGGTATGGTTTTCTGTATATAGGAGTCTGGACCCCCCGAGCCATTGGTCCACATATCTCCCTAACAATATCAGCAATTTGGTCTCTAGGGACCATATTTTGTGCCTGCTGAACCACTACTGGAGGGGCAAACACAGGATTTGGTAGACAAACTTGTGCTTGTGGTCCTCTTGGTCCATAAGGTGGTAAATTTGGGGCTGGTTGTCCTTGCGGTGCAGGTTGCTGTTGAGGGTATGGGTAACCTCTTTGAGCATGACCTACGAAAGGACCTGTAAAAGGTGTTGGAACAGGTGTTGTGTCTCTGCCATTTGTAGGAAAACCCTCCAACCCCCCGGGTGTAAATTCGAATAAGGGATTAGTGTACCCCCTTGTGCCAGGTATGGCTTCGAACATGGGATTTGTAACCATTCTTATGCCAGTTTCTTGTACTTGGCCAGATCCACCAACTTGTGTGGCTTCATTATTAAGTACTGAGGCATTTTGGCCTGCTATAGGCCTTGACATGGGTTCATACCAAGACTGAGGTGATGGTCTTTCAAAGTTTTGGGTACTAGTTTGACCATTAGAATGTCCATTAACTTGCATAGGCTGTTTTTCTCTAGCCAATCTTTGTTGGGGGATATTTACAACTTCCTCCGTGTGTCTTGTGTTTGTTGGTTGGTGGTTATTCATTCGATCCAAAAAGGATGTTGCCCACCTTTCCATTGTGTTCATTAATTGTTGTCCCATGGTATCTACTAAACCATCCCATGGATTTGCTGGTTGGGTAAATGGCACAGTGGATGGTCCAATTCCTTAGTTTCGTCCAATAATATGAACATATGGTTCTTGTCCAGAAGTAATGGTTTGTTCGACTATAGGTTCTGACAATATAGGAGTTTCCACAGGATGTGTTACCACATTATCCTCTGGATTTGGTATTTCTACCTCTCCTTCCACGCCTTCTTCGAAGCGTTCATTTTCTCCTTGTCGTCTTCTTCTAGCCATTTTTAATTTGTCCCACCGGGCGTGCCAAAAATATATGTTGGCTTTTTGGCTTTTCGAAGGGTATTTTTGTAAATGTGAGCGTGCCAGCAAGGATCAATCAGTCCTTACAGAAATTGTGATTGCCAACCAATTATCAGACGATTGTGTTTTAGTTCTTTTCAGCCTCAATGAAGAGGACTTTTACTAGTGGCTTGACTTAGGAGAAATTAATAGAAACAACAGTAATATGAAGAACAATTGAAGTATTTCATAAAAATGAACACTTACAATGGTCCGAACTCAGCCTCGGAGAGGTTTACAACAGCAATCTACTTGAATCTACTTGAAGCTACTCCTATGAATCGAAGTGCAGTGCGGGTATTTAAAGAACAGGTATTTAAAGAACAGGTATTTAAAGACTGGAAATGTAAAAGACTGGAAAAGAAAATATATGAAGTAAATGACTGATTTGTATGATCTGAGTCCGTTCCCTTTTTTCTGGGGGCTGCCCTGCTATTTATACTCGTCAGTGATGACCTTCGAACTGCACTTCGAACCGTCGAACTGCTCCTCCATGATCGCTGATCATGCTTCCTTACAAGTAGCTCCATTACGCCATTACTGGCAGTTGAGCTTCCCTCTTGTACTTGAATTTGAATATGAGTAACCGTTGAAGACATGTCATCTTGCATCCCGTTATTGATCTAGTGTTACTCAGATCATGTGAGGACCAATATTTATTGCCACGTGTACGATCAGGATTAAAGGCTTGAATAACCTTCCTTTATTACCCTTACTCTGCCACGTGTCGAACTGTAACTGGCTTTTACAAAATATGTAGCCAACACTAGTCCAATAAAAAAAAATAATAAGTCTATATTGTTGAATTTTATTAAATGATATGTTGTTAGACTTTGACCTTTCCTTATGTTTAATAAAATTGTAGAAACATTTACTAATTTTTTGAAATGACAAAATCTTCCCTGAAATTTAATTTTAAATTACACCGACTTCCTTAGAGTTTTTTGTAGGGGTGGGTGCAGGTCGGTTGCGACCACAGAACCTCTAATCCGCCATCTATCCGTCAGATCTGCGGATTGGAGAAAATCAATCTGCATCCGTCCGCCAATTCGGCGGATGTGGATTGAGCAGATTGGCGGTTTGGCGGATGGATACGAATCGGTTTGGCGGTTTAAAATTTTATAAATTTTTAACATAATTCAACTTGTACACTTCCTCAAAAAAAGAAAAAGAAAGTATTACAGTCAATGACTTAAAAAAATATTGCAATCACTGCATGCCTCATCCAAAGCAAGAAAGTTTGAAATTTTAGAATATCACAATCACTGCATGTCTCATCCACATACTACAATCACAGTATGCCTCACCCACATAAAGTATTACAATCTGTGATTCTTAAAATATAAAAACAATTCAAACCACCAAAACCATGAACAAAGCAGTAGTAGAGATTGTATGTCTCTGTATTGTTACATCTGTATCTGTTTTTGAAAACAAAAATCAACTAACATATATCATATTTTCTATTTATTATTTTTAGAGATAGATTTAAAAACTAAAAATATAGATAAATAATACGTTTATTTTTTTCAATTCAAAAAAGATATTCAAGTTGAAAACTTTTTTTCAATAGAATATTTAAATTTTTTTTTAATTAAAAACACAAACAGAATATTTAAACAAACTGAAAACACAAAGTCTTATAAATTACTAGGGGTGCTCGCGGTTTGGCAGTTCGGTTACGGCCAAAGGAATCTCAAATCCGCCATCCGTCTGCCAGATTGGCGGATTAGAGAAAATCAATCCGCAATCGTTCGCTCGCCATCACGCATCCATCCAAAATGCGGCGGTTCGGTTCGGTTCGGTTTTGACGGATTGGTATATCCGCTGCTCACCCCTATTTTTTTATTGAAATTTAGTTTTTATTTATTTATTTTTATTACAAATTAATTCTTCTATTATGTTATCATAAAAAAATTAATTAATTAATTAATAACAAAATTTATTGACAGATAATTTATTATATTTTTTTGTTTTACTTTTTAAAATTATGTACAATTACAAAGATAAGTCTCGTCATATTTATAAATTTTCGCATATTATGGTAAAGAAAAAAGCCTTTAGCCAACATTAAACTAACAGGTGTGGGCTAAGGCCACTGAGGCCTGGGCCTAGGTTTCTAAATTTTGGCATAAAATAAAATCTTAAATTTATTTATTTTATATTAAATTAAAAGTTTAAAATTTAATCTTTTTTTATTGTTTGAGACCCAGTCTAAAAAATTCCTAAAAAAATTTGTTAGGCCAAATTAAAAATATATATATAATCATTGTTAGGCCTAATTAAAAATTTATATAATTAGTCCAAATAAATATATATAATATAATGAGTCCAAATAAAATCTAATGTCAAGAATTTAATAGAATAAATAATCTTATCTTAATTTTTTTATCATCTCTCTTTATCATATTTTAATTGAATAATTTTACCCTAATTTTTTTTCCTTAATTTTGTTTGCCCTAATTTTTTTGTCGTCTGTCTTTATCATAATTTAATTAAATAATTTTACCTTAGTTTTTTCTCCCAACTTTTTTTCCAATAATTTGTGTTTTGTTATCAAATAATTAGTGGATTGTAATTTGTGTAGATTATGATTATATTATCAGATATCATATTATAATAACATAATTATTTCGTTATCAGATATCAGTGTTAAACTATAAAACAACAATATCCTATTTTATCCTTTTTAAGTCTTTGTAATGATTTTTTTATATCTTAATAAATGAAAATAAATTTTAATGATTATATGTATAAGGAAACTTTTTGTAACTACTAAATAATAAAGAAATTATTAGTAACCTTTTATTTTATCTGTATTTTTTTTAATAAAAAAATAGATGTAGGAGGACCCCACTTTCAAAACTCGCCTAAAACCCCATAAATCTCAGGGCCACCTGTAAACCAAACACAAAAAGAGTGCTTTTGAATTAAAAAATGCTAGAGATTTTAAAAGTTTTACTAAATGCCTCAAATGAGGGTAAGACCCACACCATGTGGATCTCATGTGGATTTCACACTCATGTGAAATATTTGATAAAAATTTTAGTAGAATTTTTGGACTGGTAACATTACTCTTTGAATTGAAAAATGTTAGAGATCTCAAAAGTTTTATCAAATGTCTCACATGAGTATAGGACCCATACCATGTGGATCCCATGTGGATTTCACACTCATGTAAGATATTTGATAAAAATTTTAGTAGAATTTTTGGGGTCGATAACATTACTTTTATGAATTACTTCATAAAAAATAAATAAATAATAAATAATAAAAAAGAAAAAACCCTTTGTATTCATAGATGTGCTTGATGTGCAGCATGGATGGCACCTGCTAAGAATGGATGACAAGTGTTGTCCACGTGTCCAGTTAAGCTGAGCCCACCACCCATAATGAATGAAAAATACCATCATTTGATCATCCCAAAAAATGAAAAAGAAAGAGGCAAAACAAAAGCACAGGTCTTTTTATTGTTTTTGTGAAATTTTTGGTTTGGATGAAGAAGAGAATGACAACCCTAGAAGACACAGATGAAGCTCCGGCAGCCTACGACGTGGCAGACCTGGAAGCTACAGCCATAGCCACAGCGGCAACGGCGGTTTCCGGCAGTGGAGAAATGAATCCTGAACTCACTTCTAATTTTCAGGTTGATCCTGCCTACACCACTCCTAAACAACTACAGGTAATCTAAATTTAATAAGTAAATTTAGTAGTAATAAGTTTACATCTCTTCATGCAATTTTCTTTTTTCTTTATTTCTTCCAAATTTATATTTTTCTTTTTTCAAATTAGTTTCATTTTTTTTTCTCCTACATGAGATTAGGGACCTGACATGCAAATGCAGCCAGTTCAAAGAGTTTGTCATCAATTTCACTAATGAAGATTATGGTGGTTAATTATAGATGGTTTAATTTTACAACTTACATAGTCATAGTATTGAATTTTAATAACATGAGGTTGATGAATGACTTCAAACAATGTGATATTGTTTGATATTGGTCTGAATTTGATTACAAAGTAAAGGAAGGGAGAGAAGAAGTGAGATATCCAAAAAAAAAAATTAAAAAAAAACCCTTAAAAACTATTTTATATCATCTAACAAATATGAAAATATGTATATAAAAAAAAAAAAAAAAGAAGAAGTCATTTTGTATCCTCTCTACCCAACCTGAATTTATCAGAATTTTTATTTTCATCTGAAATTCAACCTGGCCCTACCCTATTTAAAAATTGAAGGGACTTACGTGTAAAGTTCTAATAGGTAAGTTTATTGTCCAGTAGATCATATGATAATTAATTATATTTTTCATCAAACATTATTAAAAAAGTCACTAATTGTTAATTTGTAGTGAAAGTTTAAAAATTATCATAAAAAATGTCACTAATTATATATTTTAGCGATAGTTTAAAAAAAATATCGCATTACTAGTTTTCAATTTTTAGCGACAGTTTGAAAATTCGTCACAAAAAAGTTGCTGATAGTAAATTTTAACAACAATTTATAAAAACTGTCAAAAAAAGTCATGTTAATTTTTAGTGACATGTAAAACAAGCATCACAAAAAAATTACTTCTAGTCACGATTTTATTAAAACTTATTTTCAATAAGATTTGAAGAAAATTAAATTTAATTATTAAGATCTATTAATAATTTATCCAAATTAAAAAGTCGTCCAAACCTATTTTATTAGAGTCGTGGAGAGCTGAGATATTTCATCATCTCTACACACGTGGCATCAACAAATGTTCAGGTTCACTATATCTGGAGATTTAACTCCCAATTTGGCCAGTGAGAACACACTTTCTAGGGCCTGAAATATACTACATAGAGCCAACATATCTTGAGGCCCCTTCCCAATAATAATACTACGATGATTAAAATTTGGATATTATTATTAATAATGCATTGGTTTAATGGTTCTACTTTCCATATTTTACATCAATTCATTTATAACACGTTGGATGATATTCAAATTTAAATCATTGTTGAAATTAATGTCGAATGTCATTAACTGCATTCATCGTTCTACCATAGGAGGAACAAGATGAGGCAGCAGGGAAAGTGAACAAAGACCGAATCCAATCCTTGAAATCAGCTGTTATAATTTCCGGGGTGGTGGTGGCGATCATCGGAGCTGTTAATGTACACTAAACCTAACCCACTACCCTAACCCACTACATTCACTCCACTAAACCTAACACACTTACCATCTCCACTACCACCCACCACCTCCACTACCATCCACTACCACCACTCACTAACCCAAACCCTCTCCTATATAATGCCACTCTGATTTGTAATACTATATATCAATATACACAACAATCTTGTAATACATATCAATCAATAAAAATACATCAATTTATCTTACATGGTATCAGAGCCAAGTTGAGAAGCTAGTAATTCTGCTTCACCGGCGGGCGGCAGCCTCGCCTTGGCCGCCCGCCGGACCTCAACACACACCTTCCATTCTGGGTTTCATCAGAACACTCATCTCATTCCTTTTCCGATCTCTGGTTCTCGGCGATTTTCTTGCATGGCCTATCCGACCCGACTGCTCTTCCGAGCCCCACTCAATCTCCAGCGGTTTCTCCACTGTCACCAAACCCTCAAATCCAACTATGCTCTCCTCCAAATCTCACCGGAAGGTCGTTCCGGCCGCCACAGACGGCGGCGACTCCGCCGACAAACTCGACCAACTCCTCCTCTCTGTCTCCATCTGCAACGGCGAAGACTTAGGCCCCTTCGTCCTAAACATCTCCCAGCCCATGCACCCACCAGCAGCCATGATTAACCCCAACACACGCATGAGGCAACACACGCCACCATTGCCACCACACACCACACCTTATCCGATTTGGAGCCCTCAACTGCCACATTTGTGACCTTGACCCATACCCAGACCTTGGTCTTCATTCCTTCTATGTTCGCAGAGGGCAAGTATACAGTCAGCTTGGACTTTGGCTCATCAAATTCGTAGCATGTTATGTTCTGTGAAAAAAAGACCTGGAGGCAAGTTGTATTCCCGCAGCAGCTTCTGCCCCAGCACCCGCTACAAACAGTATGGGTTCTGATGCTTGCAGTGTGCTGTCCAAGGCATTTCAGTAGGCGATCAAGTGGTTACATTCATGTTTTCCACTTGCTTTGTCCCTTTTTTTTTTGCTTCCATTCCCACTTCTTTATTTATTTTTAATCATTTTTTATGTGACTTTCGGCACCACTTTTGACCCAACAGGGAAAATGATCACACATGGAGACCCTCACCCCACTCCACTGTCTTTTCTTTAACACACTCCACTTTCTTTTCTTTCTTTTTTTATATTTATTTTAATCCTTCTTTTGAAACCAATCCACCCCACTCCACTGTCTTTTCTTTTGTTTATATTTATTTTCATCCTTCCTTTGAAAAGAATCCACCGCCCACCTCCCTCATTTTTTTTTTTTTTTTTAAACTCATCTTTTCTTTTATTTAATATATATATATATATATATATATATTAACATAATGAATCATCAAAATTCAAATCCTGTGCTGGTTCCCCGTTATTTCCCACCTCTCTTTTATTTTTAATATATATATATATATATTTTTATTATACTATATTTTCCCTACTTTTTTTTTATTTTATTTTATTTTATTGTTTTCTATCTTTCTTTTCCATCAATATTTCCTTATTATACCACTCGTCAGTGAGCATCATTTTTTTTTTTTTTTTTTTCCATTATCTTCTTATTATTTTTTATATTCCAAAAAAAAAAAAACAAAAAAAAAAAAACAAAAAAAAAAAACAAACAAACAAACAAACAAAAAAAAAAAAAAAAAAAAAAAACACAACCCAAAACCCTTTACCAATTTGCACAACAACCATATTTTATTCATCTCAGGGGTTCACCCCGATCCACATTTTACACCGGAACCAAAAAAAAAAAAACAAAAAAAAAAAAAAAAAAAAAAAAAAACCACACAAGATCACCATCACAACAACAACAGATTTGTTTTCTTTTCTGCAGACGGCCACCCACCGACCTACTCTGCCGCCGGTCTCTTCTTTTTACCCCCGTCCTGAGCGGCCCTTGACGGTGTTGCCTCCGTGCTTCCTCGACCACCAAGCCAATTGCCTCCTCCCTGCTCCTCCACTCCCGCATCTGGTGGCCCTCCAAATCGGAACATCACGGTGGCCTTCCGCTTCAGCTCCTTGTTTTCTGCCCTTAGCACGCTTATCTCTGCTCGCGCATCCTTATACATGCGTTGGAGCAGAGCCAGTTGGGCGTTTAACTGCTGCACCTCATTTGTCCTACTCTGCAGCCGGTTCGACAAATTTGTGACCGCCGTCATGCTTTCCACACATGCCTTCAAGGTATATTGATTGGCCTCCACATCTGACTGCACTGCCATTCTTTGCTCCACAGACCGCATCGGAAAGTTCAACGGAGCAAACCCAGTGGTGTTTAGTTGAGGTTCACGGGACACCGCACCAGTTCTCTCTCCTGTGGACTCGTTGAGATCGGGAAAGAGAGTGAGCAGCCCACGGGACGACGAAGCCATTTTCTCTCGCAACAGAGTGTTACAGACTCTCTCTCTCAGCACAACAGTGTTACAGCCTCTCTCTCTCAGCACAACGCAGAATTCTTCAGAGGTTTCTCTCAGTTTCTTGTCTCAGCCTCTGCCTCGGCCTCAGCTCCGTCTTGGTTAAATAGCCGAGGCAGCCACGCGCATCGCGCGCCTCTTCTCGCCGACAAACTGGCACGCCTTTTCATGGCACGCCTTTTGATGCATTCGGGCACGCCTTTTGATGGCACGCCTTTTGAGGGTGCGGGCACACCTTTTGAGGGCACAACTTTTGAGGGCTCGATATCTACATCCATGTATATTTTTTTTTTTTTTGGGCAGCCTATATACACACTCATACAGTGTCTTTTACACCGGTCAGCTTTATCAATCCCTTTGTTTCAACCTCAAATAGGTTTCTATCTTCACACCTATTTGAGTTTGAGGGGGGGTTATACCAGTATAATGTATAAGTCGCCCATGGCGCACTCCCTAAGTCACCCCCTTGGTGCACCACCTCGTAAACTTCTACAACGGTCCGACATGACCCCATAAACTGTCTTCTACAACGGTCTGACACGACCACACAGTGTCTGCTACATCGGTCCGACATGACCCCGTAAACTGTCTGCTACAACGGTCCGACATGACCCCGTAAACTGTCCTGCTACATCGGTCCGACATGACCCCGTAAACTGTCTTCTACAACGGTCCGACATGACCCCGTAAACTGTCCTGCTACATCGGTCTGACACGACCACACAGTGTCTGCTACAACGGTCCGACATGACCCCGTAAACTGTCTGCTACAACGGTCCGACATGACCCCGTAAACTGTCCTGCTACATCGGTCCGACATGACCCCGTAAACTGTCTTCTACAACGGTCCGACATGACCCCGTAAACTGTCTTCTACATCGGTCTGACACGACCACACAGTGTCTGCTACAACGGTCCGACATGACCCCGTAAACTGTCTGCTACAACGGTCCGACATGACCCCATAAACTGTCTGCTACATCGGTCTGACACGACCATACCGTGTCTCCTATCCTGTTTTATTTATCAGTTTATTTTTCTGTTTTGTGACTCTCTCCAAACTCAAGTTGGCTAGTGCCTATCCTCCTTGAGTTTGAGGGGGGCTGTTAATGTACACTAAACCTAACCCACTACCCTAACCCACTACATTCACTCCACTAAACCTAACACACTTACCATCTCCACTACCACCCACCACCTCCACTACCATCCACTACCACCACTCACTAACCCAAACCCTCTCCTATATAATGCCACTCTGATTTGTAATACTATATATCAATATACACAACAATCTTGTAATACATATCAATCAATAAAAATACATCAATTTATCTTACAGGAGCTATCTGTGCTGTGGCCAAGAAGGTCAAAGGGGTTAGACACTGATTTGCAGGAAGTTAGTAACCACCCCCCCCCCCCCCCCCCCCCCCCCCCCCACACACACACACACGCACGCACACACACACAAAGCCTTTATACCCTTTTTTAGGATTATTTTCAAGCTTTTGTTTTGTCAAATTGTAATATGAGACTGTCACTGAAGTTATCAAACCCACCAGTTTGGTGATCTGCTTTTTCTATTAATGGCAACTTCTACAAAAAAAAAAAAATAGTGGTTGATTATCCGTTTTAAAAGTTTGACATGTAAATGCCCAAGTTCGTTTTTGGCTCTCTGTTTTGCTCTGTTCATGGATTTTCTGAATAAAAATAAATGTGGTCTATAAATTTCACTTTCTAGATACTTTTGTGTATTGTTTTTTAGGGTGGTAACATTTTTATGATCATAGTATCTTCTCAATTTTGTCAAATGGTAGTCACGAAGATGATGACCGTAGGAAACGTAACAACGATTAATATTTAAGTTGTGATACAAACATTCTGGAGTTCACTGAAAAAACATCTAACATTCTGATATTTCAAGCCTACAATGAAATTTTTCCAGTGGAACTAAAATTCGAAAAGGAACAAAACATAATCATCAGACTTCAAAGCCCAAACGTGCCTACAGACATTTGTCAGCACCAAGAGACTCAAATAAACTGACCGAAACAGAAAACAGACACTAATTTCAAGCTCTAAAGATTTTGTTCAATGATATACCTCCTCCTCCTATTTTTGTGTTTAACTCTGACAATTTTACGATTAGACTTGTCCCTGCCAGAACACAATGAGAACTCGCCGCCAATACTAAATTCTACACTACCGGAAAATGCACCAAATTGAGAAGGGTTTTGTGGAATGCTTTGATTCTGTTGGATATCAAATTGAAAGGGGTTTTTCACCAATGGAGCGGCTGTACCAAACGTGAAGCCAGTGGATGCCTTGACCGGGTCGTCTTTGCCTATGCAGTCCTTTGTTCTGACCTGATTGTTATTACCCGAGGCAGTTTTGACCTAATCGTTATTACCCGAGGCAGCCGTGAAGACGGGAATGGAGGCACTAAAAACAGGCTGAGCTTGGGAAGAAGAGGTAGCGCGAGTTGAAGTGGATGAGGTAGCAGTAAATGATCCAAAGACTGTCGGTACACTGTTGGTAGCTGCAATGAAGGATTGTAAGGGCCCACTTGACAGCGACACGGACGAGCAAGTTGAGATTGAAGATTTGGCTGGCCGCCAAGTAGAACCAAATATACTAGAAGAGGTAGCCGAAGAACTTCCACCAAAACTGGTGATTGAGCTGACCACTTTGGAAGCACTCGATCCAAAAGTGCTGCTTCTTCCTGTGTTTGACATTGGGAACAATGTGCCGCCAAAGGGTGAGCTGGTTGGATTGCCAATGCTGGTTTCTTTCACAGATTTGGCTTTCAGATCTGTGTTTTCTGCACTAAAAGTGGTAGATAGTGTTGAAACATGACTGACTGTATTTGTTTTTTGAGCAGATGACTGACCGTATTTGTTGTTGCAATGTTGTCAGTCAAGTCAAACAAGTCTTGGGCTTTATGTTGTGAAATAATGAAATGGCACATCCTATGTAATGAACGATGTGTTTTTCTCGTAAAAACGTCATTATCATCAAAACTCTTCAAGAATGCCAAAAGAAATACAAGCATAAGTATGAAGGAATGAAAAAGAAAAAATAAATAAAGGCGGCAAGGCATGCACTACAACACTACGTTTCTTCAATTCAGATGCTTTCAGCATGCTCATACCAGGGCCATGCAGCAACCAGTGCTTCCCTTAAATCCAATGTCCTAGACTCCTAGTATAGTTCAAAAACATCTATTCCCAAAAGTTTTAGACTTCTGAGTTTCAAAATTTTAAAAATCTTAAAATTTGAGTTCCTACACTGTGATGAAGAAGCAGGACACGAGTGTTCGAGAGAGACATTTACACTGCAAATCATGGTTAATCAAAAGCGCCAACCGTTGCTTGAAACTAGAACAAATATGGAAGCAATTCAACTTCATATTGATAGAACAAGGTTTCATTCAACACTACTTCCCTTCATCCAAACCTTCATTACATTAAATTTAAAGCTAGAAATTTATCCAATCCAACTACTTTTTCATGTTTGGTACGAGGGAACGTTTTGCACACAAGAGGGATCGGTGCAAAGGTAACTCAATCATTAGAGCATCTCCAACGGTAATAGGCATTTTACCTATCTAAACATTACTATAAAATATATATTTTATTTTGCCTATCAACTGTTTCGTGTTTTTGCTCCAACCATGTTCTTTATTTTAACTATTCATCCAAATACTATTAATTTTATAAAATGCCACATCAGCAACAAAGATGGAGGGAAGTAATCTTAATGATTAAATACATTTTGCCTAACCTTGAAAGCTAGCTACATGTAGATAGTGAAGGTGAGTTGAGCTAAAATGCCTAATCACCTAATGCATTGGAGTTGAAAAAATTGAGTCATACTAGGCACTTTACCTAATAAGCATTATATGCCTAGTGCATTGGAGATGCTCACCAAGAAAATTTCATAAATTTTTTATGGTTGAAGGCCTCAATTCAATTCTTTAGAGGCCTAGTTAGATATGGTCAGGACTGTTTGAAAGATTGGTCTCTATTTGCCACTATAATAAGCCATTACCAGAGGTCAACAAACTAAAAGTTAGCATATCAACACTTACATTGAGCACCCAGATGAAGATGGAGGTGGCCAGAAGATCCTTGCAAGCCGAGGACAAGTTGCTAGCGACCGAACACGCCCATTTCCCAAGTTAAACACACCAATTTGATAAACCCACAATCCATCAAACAACTCATCTTCTTCCTCAATTTGAGAAGCCACAGCATGATCCTCATAAACAACCCTGTTCCCTCTACATCCAGGAAACTCCCTAGCCGAAACAGAGTAGGAACAATCATCACCCACAAACAAAATCTGATCTTCGAGGCTTCTCACCTCAACCCATCTATGTTCATCTACATTCAACCTATAAACTCTCATTTCAGACACCATTTCACGATTACTACTCTTAACCCTCTCTTTCCCATCTTTGTAGTAAAAAACATTCCTTTCGTGTAATTCAAAATACTTATCAACCAAAAGCAGATCACCAATGGACTCAACCAAATGCTTCTTCTTCTTCTTCCCATTTTCATTTGTTGGCGGTGGCGCAATTTCAATCAAATTCATATTCGGGCCGAGCACGAAAGCTCTGCCTGATCGATCAACAGTGTAGAAATTCCCTTTATAGACTATAACATCATCACAAACAAAGTGTTGGGTATGAATTGGAGTCCATGAATCGTCTCCAACTCTCAACATAGCCAATCTTCCATCCAAATCCCACATCTCATACACCACAACAACGATTCTACTATCTGGGTTCGAACCCAGAACAACAATTTTCTTCACAAATGGAAGCCCAGCTTCGATTGGCTTACAATTCAATAGCTCGAGGTTTCGAAATGTGTAGGAATTGTGAACTTGAGATATGCGAAACTCCAATAAATTGACTTCTTTCGGAAACCCAGCGGGAAAACGGGTTTGGACCAGGTCCGAGACTGGACAGACGAGACGGGTTTTGGCATCTTCTTCGACCTTGATTAGATAGTGGGAAGTAGTTCTGTGGGGAATTTCGTCGAACGGTTGGAGGAGGAAGACGGTGGTTGCGGCGGCGGTGAAGGTGCCACGGCGGGGGTCGGCGGCGAGGGGAGAGAAGGGGAAAGGGAGGTTGGGGAGAGAGAGAGGAGGTGAAGAGAGAGAGGCGGCGGAGGAGGAGCGCCATGAGCGACAGACGGAGCGGAAGCGGAGGAGGTCGATGCGAGTTTCGAGGCGGTTGCTGAGAATGGGTATCACATCTTTCGGAAGTGTAGACCACTGGACTTGTTTATCATCATCATCATTTCCGTCCATGTTTCTCTGTGTCTGTCTGTGTCTCTGCCCACCAATTCTATGTATAAATGTAGGATGAGATCTATTTCTTTTTCTTTTCTTTTTTTTAAGACCTCTATATAGGGATGGCAATGGATAACCTACCTGTGGGTATCCATAGAGATCCAACCTAAATACATGAATTTCTCTTTTTTTTTCTTATTCCCAAATACATGAATTTCTCTTTTTTTTTCTTATCCATTGGGTAGAATAAGTGATATTCTTTAAATATCCATAGGGAATGGGTTGGGGATGGGTACCTACTAATTTCCCCACATGTTTTTTTTTTTTTTTTTTAAGATTCACAACCAAAACTAAATATACATTCAATCTTTTTTCTTTTATTTTATTTTTTTTTTTCAGGTTCACAACCAATTTTTTTTTTTTTTTTTTAAAGATCCACAACCAAAGCTACGACAATGCTAGGTAGCTCTAATTTTTGTGGCTCAAATGGCTCAAATCTGTCAAAACGACGTCGTTTTGACAGATTTTGAGTGTAAAACGACGTCGTTTTGACAGATTTGAGCCATTTGAGCCACAAAAATTTGAGCTACCAAACATTTTCCCCAAAGCTAAATATACATCTAATTTTTTTTATTATTATTTTTATTTTTAAGGTTCACAATTATTTTTTTTAAAATTTTTAAGAATCACAACCAAAGCTAAATATACATTCAATCTTTTTTCTTTTGTTTTGTTTTTTTTTTTTTTTTTTAAGGTTTAAGGTTCACAACCAATTTATTTATTTATTTATTTTTTATTTATTTTATTTTTTTTAAGATTCATAACCAAAGCTAAATATACATTCAATCTTATTTTATTTTATTTGGCTCAACAATAAAATCAAATACACATTAATTAACATTGTCACATTATTCTTGTCAAATTTTATGCATATCTAGAATTTTTTAAATTTATTTAAAAAAATTAAGGACACTGTCTAGTGCAGGTTTCGGTTTGCTTTTCTATGTTATTTTATTTTGATATGTATTGTAATTTTCAGAATGGTTTGCTTGTTCTGAAATTTCAATTAACGAGTATGAATCTATTTGTTTTATATTATCACACAATTTATACAACATATATATATATATATATATATATAAATATATTTGAAAATAAGGAAATTGTAGAGAATCAAAACAAGCATAAGTCGTGATTGGTTAGAAAGGATGGGTACAAAGATTTATTTGCTGGAAAAACAAAAAGGGGATACAAAGTCTTACTAAATAATTTTTTTTAAAATAAAAGAATTTTTCTTAGTTATGAACAGATTTAACTGAAATCAGCTTGTTTCCCAATGTTATGCTTCATTTATTTAGATAGAAAATATTTTTTATAAAAAAAATAAAAAATATATTTTTTTATATTTGGTGGTGGTGGTGATGGAACGAAGGTGAAAGTAGAGATTGTGACATAGTGGTGAGGTGATGGCGGCAGTGATGATGGTAGTGGTTATGGTGATGGTAGTGTGACAGTGAATGTAAGAATAGTGGTGATGGTGTTGTGAAATTAGTAAAAATTTAATTGAAAAAATATTTTTTGTTTTTTAAACGTAATAAACAACAAACTTCGTGGGGGACTAAAGGAAGAAGATAGAGGATGGATTGGATGTGGTAAGACATAGATATCTTAAAATGAGTGGTGCAGATTTGTTAAAGGTATAATTAGATTTTGGATAAACTAAAATGAATGGTTCAAATTTGCTAAGAGAAAGATGGTTTAATGTCTAAAATATCCGTGGCTAAGAGATCAACAAACAATTCCTTATTTATGCCCTGATGCAATTTAATATGGGTCTTATAACACTTTCTTAAAACAGGTTCTTTCACATTTTATTTCTTCAAACAGGCTCTTATAACATTGTAATCAAGTTTTTGTAATATGTAGGGGAGAGAGTGAGAGTGAGAGTGAGAGTGAGAGAGAGAGAGATTGTTGTAATTTTTTTTTAATCTTCCACGTTCTTCCACATTTTTTTTTCAATTACTAAAACTTATTTGATTGTCTCAAAATTATATATTTGATTATTACAAAACAAACTTTTTAATTAATTAATTAATGTGTATTTGATTTTGTTGTTGAACCAAATAAAATAAAATAAGATTGAATGTATATTTAACTTTTGTTGTGAACCTTAAAAAAAATAATAAATAAATAAATAAATAAATAAGTTGTTAACATTAAATATATTAAAAAAGAAAGAAAAAAGAT
Organism: Camellia sinensis; assembly: GCF_055761805.1. NCBI lineage: Eukaryota > Viridiplantae > Streptophyta > Magnoliopsida > Ericales > Theaceae > Camellia > Camellia sinensis. The sequence goes on from NC_138972.1 coordinate 93,248,508, forward strand.
TGAAGGTATATTTAGCTAAAACCTTTATAAAAAAAAGAAAAGAAAAAAGAGAAGGTTGTTAACATTAAATATATTAAAAAAGAAAGAAAAAAGATTGAAGTTATATTTAACTTTTGTTGTGAAAAAAAAAATGTTAACATTAAATATATTAAAAAAGAAAGAAAAAAGATTGAAGGTATATTTAGTTTTTGTTGTGAACCTTAAAAAAAAAAATGGTTGTTAACATTAAATATAAAAAATAAAAATGGGGATTAAAGTGGGTGGGAAAAAATCCATACCCATTAAGAAATGGGGAGGGTGGTACCTATGGGGAATGGAGAATGGATAATGGGGAAAATTTATTATAGGGGAATGGGGATGGGGAATTAATATCCACCCCATTGCCCCCCATTGCCATCCCTACCTCTATAACATCCTTTGAATTTTTATTATTAATGGTGTGGATTCCACGTATATGACAGTAATAGTTAAAAGGGTCATGTTCCGGAGCTCTAATTAGAGTTGCAAAAGGACAGCTCTAATGAACTGTTAACCAATAAAAAAAAAATAGTGAAGTAAAAGACAAAAAAGAGGGAAGAAAAAGACAAATTAATACTCTATTAGAGCTCTTCTTTTAGAGGTCTAAATCATTTTTGTAGTTAAAATTTAGAGGGATTGTGGGAGTCTTCACAAAATGAGAGTCTTAAGTTTTTTTCGATTTTGTTTGCATGTGCTACACGTCATGTTTGACAGGTTTAAAATAAATAAATAAAGAATTTAATGAAGGGGAATTTATTCAAACTCAATTAATTTAATGAAGGGGAGTTTGTTCAAGGAAAATGTTTGGTAGCTCAAAATTTTGTGGCTCAAATGGCTCAAACTCAATTAATTTATAAGATTTTTTTATTTTAATAAATCTTATTTTATCTTGATTTTTATATTTAGGCTCTAAGGATTTTTTTGGAAAGAATAATAAAATAAAATAAAAAGTCCAAAAACAGTTTTTAATTCATTTTGAATTATATTATTTCTCACATTTTTTACACGTTTTTTAAAAAGAAGTTTAAAAAAAAGTAAAAAAATTAATTTTTAACCACCTTTTCAAAATAAGCCTAATTCACTGAAATGAGTTTGAATGAAATGAAATATTTATTCCTTTGGCTCCCTTGTAGGATGATCATTTTATTATAATAGTAAATGTTGATTTCATTTTTTATTATTTTTTTTAGTCAACCAAAAAATAGGAATGAATATTTTGATGGGATAATTATTCTATTCCATTCCATTTTAGTGAACCAAATACTACCTCAAGATATTTTATGAATAATTTTATCCTTATAAATATTTTTTAAACCCTTAATAATTTGGTAATGTGAACATTCACCTTATTAAATATTTTTTATTTTGACATTGAATATATTCTTGGTTGTCAAAATTTTATTCCTGATTTTCTTACCAAAGAATTTTTACAGGGTGGATAATAATGCATATTCCTTCTATTTCATCCCATAAACAGAAAGTTAAACACTACAAATCCCTGATTAAGCATACTGCTCGTCGCCTTACCTTTCTCAAATCAACCCATTTACCTACTAAAAGAGCACAGTACATACAATTTCATCGGATTAAAACTCAGAAACAACAACTTGCTCATTATATTAACTGTTTACATGAACATACTTATCAATTAGACATCCTCAGTTGATGCTAATTTATCTCTTCTATTTCATAGATGTCTCGTCCACAACCTCTTTCCAAAGCCTTGGTCCTTTCTAGTCAACCGTTTGTTCCTCCTCCATTGGAGTTAGTCACCAAATACCATCCTACTAAATTGGTTAACCGTTACCAAATTCTTGGTAACATTCTTAAACCTAGTTATACATCTGCTTTGGCTACTAATCCTTTTGTTTCAACTAGTCAAGCAGTTACTCCATACCCTCCTAATCCTATTAAATCAGCCCGATCTGATTATGTTAAATCCACCACTACCAATCTCTTTTTCAAAGAACCTAATCACCCAAAGAGTCATACTGTTCATGATCTGGTTAAATCTTATTTCCCTCCTGGATGGCATTTTACTCCTCTCTATCCAGAAAAAACAATTACTTTCTACAAAGACATCATGTTCAACCATCAGTCAATTGTGATTAAACCCATTCATGATCGCACTTACACAAGGAAAATTGTGTATCATTCACTCTATATTCACAACTTTGTTTCTCTAGTTAATTGGGGTTCTCCTTATCAACTACGAGATCTGACTGGTCATTCAATTCAATACAGTTATTATGATTACATTGATGCTTGGTTCAAAGTTCTCTTGTATCAAAATGAGTCAAATAGTCACTCCTGGTTTCTCCAGTTTGATTAAAAATTTAAATCTGAATTACCCACTTGGTTTCTACGATGGTGGACTCAGTATGACGCCATCCCAGAAATCTTCCCATCCATAATTATGGATCAAGTCAACTATTTCTCCACTGTTTTCTCATTCACTCCATAGCAAAGGAAATTCCCTCCATTGCTTATTTTTATATCCAAATACAAAATCCCTTGGATATTCAAATGGCAATATGATATTTCTGATGATGTTATTTACCGGCAACAAATGGTTAAATGGTGGGATAATTTCAAGATTCCACGCATTGTTGAAATTGTTCAAATTCATGCCCTTACACCTGCCATGATTAAAGCTCAGCAGAACCCAATTGCTCCATTAGCACAACGAAGCCAACTTCCTCCAGTCAATCTTGGAAGCCCAACATCTAGTTCTTCCAAGCCCAAGTCATCCAAATCAAAAATTAAATCCAAGTCAGCAAAGCCCAGTACTAACCAGCCCAAGTCAAAGGATAAGTCTAAATCAAAGGTTAAGCCCAAGTCCAAGTCATCTAAAGATGAGCTCATCCAAATGGCTCGTCTCTTCATGGTCCAAGTCAAGTCAGACTCAGATAACAGCAGTTCAGAAGATGGTTCAGACAGTTCAAACTCTTCTGAAGGTTCAACTACTCAAAATTCATATGGACTTGAGTTTCAAGATGCTTAGGACCCATATGCTTAATTCAGTCATTGAATTCTATATAGCTATAATTATCAGCTTCAATCAATACTCGTCTTTTGAGAAAAACCGTTGATATATATATCTATATTGATTTCCTTAGTCACACTCCAACCAATGAATAGTGAAAAAAGTCAACTTTACTATTCGCTATTCATCAAAAAGTCAACATTACTATTCATCATTTAGCATGATTCATTCCACCGACAAATTCAGCATAGTAAAAGGTAGCCATCAACTTTAGTCACTCACCGAAAGCAGCAGACAACTCCCATGTGTTCCTGATGCTCCTTTCAAGTCAAGATTATTCACTCACAAGGCTAATAGTATTCACTCACAAGGCTAACAGTAGTCTCTTTTGATTATAAAAGGACCTCTTCAGTCAAGAATAAGGCAGTGTTAGAAAAAATTGAGAGCATTACATCCTCAAGAAAATAGCTTTCTCTGTAATTTTATATTTTCGTAAATTGTTTTCAAATTATGTGTTTTGAAGAAGTGCTTGTTTCATTCCAGTAAACAATTGTAAGTTTTATTACTGTTTATTTAAACTGTTTTACTGTTTTCTGTTTATCATTGTTTATTTATCTATTTTAGTGCTATTATTTCCTCTCCTCTGAACATTCATACTGTCAATGTGAATATTAATGTGTGCTTCACCCTATTGTTGTTAGGAATATTTTAATAACTATATTATCTTTATAACTTATTAGAACATAAAAAAATAATTTAAACTAAGCAAAATATAAATTTGTGAAAATAAATTTACGAATAAATACCCAATAATAGGATGAACAAGTCTAAAATGAAAATATATGACTTTTAAAATCTTGTTATAGGTCTAACTAGGGGATGAATATGAGATAGGTTGGGTTTGGTTCGAACTGAGCCGATACCATAACAAATGAAAAATTACAATTCAATGAAATTTAAAAAAAATAATTATAGATTTATAAAAAAAAATTAAAATTTTAATTGTTAATATTTATAAAATTTATTACAGATTTGTAATTATTTTTTTAAAATATCAATGATTTTGATTTTTCCCTTTCAAACTCGATTGGGTCCAAGATTAGATCTATAGTGTATCCTCAAACTCGTTCAAAAATAAAATATTTCAAGTCCGTTCATATAAACTGGAAATTATTTAATATAAATATTTTTTATATTTTGAATCAAAAAAATATAATTCATAGTTCAAATTTTCTAACCAATTCTTTTAAGTTGGCATAATGTAATTCTCTTCAGAAGACTTGAAAAGTATAGGGGTGGAAAGGGGTCAAGGTCTTTAAAGCTTTTTTTTTTTGGGTCACAAATTTTAACAAGGTGGGGTACTAAAAAAGAAAAAGAAAAAAACAGAGTGTGGGGACATTATCCTTTGAGTCTTCTTTAACAAAGTTTATTTATCTTCCAACAGTAGTGAATTTTTAAGGGCAAATTACATATACACCCCTCCAGGTTTGACAAAATTACAGATACCCCCCTGAGGTTTGAGAAATTACGAATTCCCCCCTGAATGCTATATTTGCATAAGAAATTAGGGGGTAATTTGTTATGAAATATAAACCTCAGGGGGTAAATTGTTATGAAAATACAAACCTCAGGGGGCGGGATGTAATTTCCGAAACCTCAGGGGGTATCTGTAATTTAACCAAACCTGGAGGGGTGTATATGTAATTTGCCCATTTTTTAAAAGAAACCAACAATAACTTCAAAAGATCAGGGGTTAAAGTATTTTAGAAAAAAAAAATACATTGCATCAATCTTTGTGTCAAACAAAAGGATCAAAATGAGGAACATCATTTTGCATCAATTTTTGTTGATATGTAAACCCAATCTAAAAAAATGTTTAGATTTGTTCCCAATCTCTCTCTCCTAAACCTCATTCAATAGGAACTAAACTGGACATATTTCTTTTGTTTAAACATGAGAATTCTTTACACATCTTTCCTTTGGTAACTTTAGAATAGCATACCGTAGTTAATGCATAGTTAATGTTGTTATAAGTATAACAAGTGTATTAAAATATATAAAATATGTATAAAAAATATAAAAGTTTATAGAGATGTGAAATGTATATTAAAATTTTATTTTTTTAGCATTACATGGTTCTTAACAAAGAGGTAGTGAGTGATCGTAACCTAAAAACTGATTTTTGGCTTGTAGATTTTTTTTTTAAAAAAATACACTTCTCCTAAAGTATATATGCTTGACTTTTCTCAATTTTTTTTTTTTTTTTGTTTTTTTTTGTTTTTGGGGTGGGGGGATGACTCACCAACCGACCTAGCCATGATCTAGCAAATTAGCAATGATTGATGACAGAATGATTCGAAAAAATGAAAAAGAAAAAGAGAAAAAATTAAGAAAGACTTCACTTTCGCAATGGTCAAGAAGCTGTATGAGAAGTTCGAGGATGTTGTCGGAAAATTTAAAAAATTTTAAAAATTTTTGAAGAAAATCCGAATTCTCTAAAAATTATGAGAGGCTTAAATTTTTTAATAGTCACAACTAGAAGCACAGTAGTAAAGAGATGATGGAGATAAGAGATTGGGTGAAGAAGAAGGCAAAATAGTTAGAGAGAGAATAATGGTAAGACTTTCCCATAGATCTCCCACTTTCACTCTCAAGGGAGATAATGAAGAAGGGAAATTAGTTCTCTCAAAGAATTGTCTCTCAAAAATCCATCAATTGTAAAGCTATGGGAGGATGCTATTTATAGGCACCTCATAATGTAGGATGGAGTCCATGTGCAAGGCACATGGGAAATACTCTCTCTAACTACCTTGTCCAAGGAAGTGACCTCTCCGAGAATGAGGAAAATCCCGAAGAGGAGATCAACCTCTCGGAGAACCCTTCTTCTTAGTCACATCTAACCAATAAGCTTCAAACATCCCAAAGGGTCAGGAGTAGTCCCAAAGGACGTCCTACCGCAGAAGGGTCAAGGGTAGTTCAAGGGAATACTTTGCCGCAAATATTGTCGAGTCTTAAGGACCCCTTAGATCGTGCCACCTCGACCTAGGTATAGGCTAGTTTAATCGAAGAGTGAATTTATCTCCACTCACCGTTTTCAGGATCGGGTTTTTTGTTCGGCTTCCATCACGCCCATGGTTCTGGTGTGTAGATCCTGAAAAAGTCCGAGCCCACAAGTGTTCTGGGACTCATTAACGAAGTGACTTCTAGATTACGTTTGAATCCGTTCGAAGGATCTCTGGGTTTGTGGATTCGAACCTTTTTAAGTCCAAGCTCAAATAGGTCTCTAGGTTCGTGGTTCTGAACCCTTTCAAGACTAAGCTAATACCTCAAAGAATGGATCTCCTTCGAGGGTTTCATCTCTTCTTAAAGCAACGGTTAACCTCCTCGGACACCCATATAATTTAGGCCTCATCGGATGGGTTTGTTGGACTCACTTTAGAGATATATGTTTGATAGGTCTTCCTCGGCCCAATTTGTTGACTTTCTCGTGAGCTCGTTCAATATAATTCACTTACGCTCATTTGGCAATAATTTCTTTAAGCTCACCAATTTTTGGGGTTTCTGATTGGGTTTCGATCAGGCCCAATTAATTTAGTGGGTTCAAGTTAACCCTTCTTAAATTTTGTATGAGAGGGTTCAAGAATGTTGTAGGAAAATTCGAAGATCTTCAAAGATCTTTGAAGAAAACCCAAATTCTTTAGAAATTATGAGACTTAAATTCTTTAACAGTCACAACTAGAAGCACAATAACAAGGAGATGATGTAGCTAAAAGATTAGGTGAAGAAGAAGGCAGAGTAGTTAGAGAAAGAATAATAGTAAGGCTCTCTCATGGATCTCTCACTTTTACTCCTAAGGTAGATAATGGAGAAGGGAAATTAGTTATCTCCCAATAATTGTCCCTTCAAAATCCATCCATTGTAAAACTATAGGTGGGTGCTATTTATAGGCACCTCATGATGTAGGATGGAGGCCATGTGCAACGCACATGAGGAATACTCCCTCTAACTACCTTTTCTGAGGAAGTGACCTCTCCGAGGATGAGGAAAACCCCGAAGAGGAGATCAACCTCTCGGAGAACCCTTCTTCTTAGTCATACCTAACCAATCATCCCAAAGAGTCAAGGGTAGTCCCAGAGGACACCCTATCACAGAAGGGTCAGGGGTAGTTCAAGAGAACGCCCTGCCGCAAATATTGTCGAGTCTTAGGGACCCCCTATATCGTGCCACCTCAACCCGAGTATAGGCTAGTTTAACCGAAGAGTAAATTTAGCTCCACTCACCGTTCTCGAGATCAAGTCCTTTGTTTGGACTCCATCACGCCCATGGTTCTGCAGCGTAGATCTCGAAAAGCTCCGAGCCTGCAAGTGTTTTGGGACTCATTAACAGAGTGACTTCTAGATTGCATTCAAATCCGTTTGAAGTCAAGTGCTTCGGATCTCTAAGTTTGTGGATCCAAACATTTTCGAGTTTGAGCTCAAATAGGTCATTAGGTTCGTAGTTTCGAACTCTTTCAAGATTAAGCCAATATCTCGAGAATAGATCTCCTCCGAGGGTTTCATTTCTTCTTAAAACAACGGTTAACCTCCTCAAACACCCGTATGAATTGGACCTTATCAAATGGGTTTATTGGACTCTCTTTAGAGATATATGTTTGATAAGTCTTCCTCAGCTCAGTTTGTTATCTTTCTCGTGGGCTCGTTCAATATAACCCACTTGAATCCATTTGACAATAATTTCTCCAAGCTCACCAATTTTTAAACTTTGTGATTGGACTTCAATTAGGCCCAATTAATTTAATGGGTTCAAGTTAACCCTTCTTACAAAACCTACAGCTAATTTTCTTTCTAGTTTTTTTTGCTTATATATATATATATATATATTTGATTTCTTCTGCCGTTGTAATTTACTTTACACAACTGACTTATTTGGTATAACTTTTCTCTCAAGCAAAAAATTTATAATTTAAAAATAAAAGCTATATAAATACTCTTTTCTAATTTTTAAATAATTAACTTTGCTAAGATTGTTTTAATTATTTGTGTCACATACAAGTTATACCAAACACTCCAAACATGAGAATTGATGAAAAAGCATACGCTCTAAATTACAGCTGTGTTTGGTGGAAGATTTACGGAAGGAGATTTGCAAGGGAAAAAAAGTGCTCATGGTGCGCAGCAACAACTATTGCACACCTTATTGGGCTCATTTTAGGGCCTAATGTGATAATCTAAACCGTTCACATTTTAAAAGTTATTGAGTAGGATATACCAATAACAAATTACGTCAATCGAATATCATTAACCCTTTCATCAAATCACATTAGTATTAAAGAAAAAAAAAAAGATAAATGTAATTTGAAATATAAAACTCAATGCAAATGTGATTTGATGAAAGAGATAACGCTATTTGATCAACGTAATTTTTTACAGATATATTCTACTCGATAACTTCTAAAATGTGAACGGTTTAGATATCAAATTAGGCCCAAAATGAGCCCAATAAAGTGTGCAACAGTTGCTGCTGCGAACCATGCGCGGCAGCAACTTGTTAGTCTAAATACTCTAAAACTCATAACAACTAATTGCTAAGCTAGCCAACCCATTGCTGTATCCATTTCAAAGATCATCAACATTTGAAAGTGATGGTTCAGCTCAATCCTTTCAGTTCCTACTTCAAAAAAAAGCATCCCATATAGAAGTGGCCTTTAAAGGCCATTTTGAACATCAAAAGCATCCAATATGATATGGCAACACCTCAGTGCAAATACACTTGACCCAAATCCTACGTAAAATGTATTATCTGCCATAATCCAATCCAACCCAACCACTGCTCTCACGAGTTTATCCATTTGATCCCTAAGATCAAAAGGCACTTTCACGATAGAAGAATCATGCTCCATCTTAAGAAACAAATAAAGGTAGAATGTGAGAAAGAGAGAGTTTGTCGAGTCATTAAAAGCTTCGAGCCAAACCAAACCAAGCCAAGCCAAGAAGAAACTTTTTTTTTTTTTTCTATCAATCACCGGATAGGAACAGAAAGTTCAACTCTAATGGAACAGTGGATAAATTCTCCTATCTCCGGCTAATTTTCATGAACCATAAAAGGTGTAACAGATGGATAAAAAACAGAGCCAGTGCTTTCGTACAAAGGTATATTTTATTTTTTGATAATTACCATAAGAAAGCCAGAAATTTAAAACCAACCATTTCGGTCACCACACTGGTTGATCTTATCAACATTAGTCCTGCACTTCTTCTGTCTTCTTCTTCCTCGATGCGAAGTACCACCATCCCAGACCACCGCAGATAGCTACTGCACCAGCTACAACTGCATAGTTTCTGTCCTTGTCAGTTGACACTCCGGAGGTTGAGGAGGTGGCCGGACCACTAGGCTTAACATCAGTCGCAGGTCCCCCTGAGCTTGTTGGTGGTTTTTCCTCTGGTTTAGGCCCCTGATAACATTCCACCATCAAACAGAAGCACCATGTCATAACACAGCCAAGCAAAGCAAGTAAAACACATAAAATGATAACTAGTGCAAAACTGGAAAAACTAGGTGTAAAATTATTTTAGGTAAATTACAATTTGCACCTTTTATGTTTGGTTATATTCCCACTTTGGCCTTTAAAGTTTGATTTTTCTCACACTTTGGCCCTTAATATTTTAAATTTTTTTCCAATTTACTCCTAAAGCTAATTTCTACTAAAAATTAGATAGAAAATGACACGTGGTATAAAAATATTTTTTACACACAACTCACATCTCCAATATAAAAACTTTAATATAATAATATATTTTTATATTATGTGACAGTTGTTATGATTTTTTTGTCTAATTTTGAACATAAGTTGACTTTAAGTATAAATTGAAAAAAAACTTGAAACATAAAGGGCTAAAGCGAGAAAAAATAAACTTTTAAGGGTCAAAGTGAAAAAGTGACCAAACATAAAGGAGACAAAGTATAATTTACCCAGTTATTTTCGTAAAATACTTGTACGGACATCAAATATATTGAAATTATAATAGATAATGTAATACAAATACATAATACTTGAATTCAACACCAGTAGATTATAGTTACAGAACTGGTGACTCAGCCTAGCAAGCTCAGAATGAAGACCTAAACAGGTTCGTTCTTTTACTCTGTCCAAATGAGATTTGGCCACTTGGTTAAGCACATTCGCAGCACTATGAAACAGCGGCTTGTATGGTAATCAATGCAATATCATAGCAAAAAAAGGTCAACAAAATACAATCAACCAATAACATAAAATGTGTGATGTTCTATGAAGCACGGGTACGGGTACGGGTACGATACGGGTATACTGATACGGCAAGACCTAAAAAAAATAGGATACGGGTACAGCTGGGGTACATCAATAATTTTTTTATTTTTATAATTTATAGTTTGGGATTCAATCTACAAATTAAAGTTCAATACCAAAACTAAAAGCAAAAATTACAAAACCAAAATAGAAATCACAGTTTAATAATACTAATACCAAGCAAAGTCTATAAGCTAATTTTAATGCCATTAAATAAGAGAAATTACAAAATAAAGTTTCATTCCAAAAGTAAGCTAAGCAATATTTGAAAACTTGAAACTTCAGTTTTCACTTCCATCAATTTCATCATTGACTAATACATCTTTCATCTCTGACACATCAAGTACAGGATTTACAATTTCAAATATATAAGAACTCTCTAATAAATTAAACGTATCTTCACCAATGTCTCATAGCTTGGTGTACTTCTGATGTACCCATGGAGTATCCAACTGGCAAAGAATGTATAAAAAGTACCCGGTACGTGTTTCAAGTACCCGGTACGCATGCAAACCTTATCGGTATGAGTATCAATACCCGGTAAGTACCCAGTACGAGTACGGCAACATTTTCGGAGTACTCATGGTGATGTCTAATGTTAGTCATATAATCCCCCCCCCCACACCCCACCCATGAATCAACCAAAACAAAGAAAAGTATGTAGCATGAGCATACCTTGCGCGCAAGCTTCTCCAACTTCTCTTGCTCAATTTTCTGCAACAGCACAATATAGTTTTAGCAGATGTCACACAACAAAGGACTAGAGACGTAATAAGCAAACAGATTACTTCTGTTATAAGTGAACCATCTCAAAGCTAAGAGCAGAATGCTCCTTAGAATTACAGGCACTTGAACCCAAAAAAAAAAAAAAAAACACCCACCAATTAATGGCCTTGCATATAATAATAACAAAAAAAAAAAGCAATATGCCATATTCATCACAACTGCAACTTGGTTTGTTCCAAATCACTGGCATGCAATGTGAAAAATAGACTTCAAGATTTTTTAAATAGAATTAGCCACCAAAACACATGCAACTAAAAACTCAACTAAGGCCTCATATTTGTTCTACTGTTTTTTAACACAAACTTTAGTCTTCCCAAATGGGACACAACACTTCACTAGAAGAAATTTATTCAGCTACTTCAACACCCCCATTCCATGTTAACTACTAACATCAGCATAATAATAAAAAAATTTAAAACACACAAACAATCTCTTTTTCTTTGGTAAATACACACACACACACACACACACACAAAAAGGAAGATCTCATGCATGTAAAGATTGAACTAGACAATTGGCATTATCAACTATCAAACATAAATGCAATGAATGGGCAACCTTGACTACTCACGCTTTCTGCAATTGTTTCCCCAAACCCAAGAGATTGGAAATCTGGTTTTAGATACATACAATTGGAGGTCTAAAACACCTTAACTTTTAGACAACAATATAAGGTACCACTAATAAAGAGATTCCTCACTAAAAGAACACTGAGATCGTGAAGATTCCGGCATAAAATATAAAAACTCGTGAAACAAAAAACTTGCATATCTATGTAATTTTCAACCCCAGTAACTAATAAAACGAGTCAAAAACTACTCCAAAATGCCAAACGATTAATGTTAGAGAAAGATGTATAAAAAAATTAAGAACAAATCTAATAAATATTTCAATGAGAAAAACAACTTGAAAGGCAATTTCAAACTTCAAAATTGGAAAAAGTTAAAATGATATTATCACAAACCAAACCTATGCACATAATTTAATGATATCATCCCGGACAGAACCATCAGATGAAATGTACATATGTCCAATACAGACACGAAGAAAAAGTGGAGTCAAATAAAAAGGAAAAATGAGAACTCAGATTGTTCATAATAGAGCATATGACTGAGAGAAGTCAGACCTTAATGTAAATATTTTCTGCAGCTTTTTCCTCCTCACTAAAAATTTTACCACTGCTCGAAAGCCTACGAGATACATATCTTGCAGCAATCCTTGTTGCCATTGCAGGTAGTAATCAGGTTACTTAAAAGTAATTTCCCTGTAAAGAGATAAGAGATGACTTGATTAGAACAGAAATCAAACAACTCATAAAATGATAACATATCTCAGGAACATTATATTTCATTGTATATTTGTATGTAATCCTGCACAGTCATACCAAAATACTGCATTAACTTTTAAAGTTTTGGGATATGTATTTTTTCTATGTGCAAACAATAAACTAATCAAGATCGTCACTATGTAAAGAGAACAAATACATCTAATGTTAAAATCCACCTACTCTCCACCCACTTCACCCACTTAAACCTACTCCACTAAACCTAACCCACTACACCACTACCACCTCACATACTCCACTAAACCTAACCCACTACACCACTACCACCTCACCTACTCCACTAAACCTAACCCACTACACCACTACCACCTCCACTTCACCTACTCCTTACCTACTACACACTCACCCTCTTCTATATATAGGAATCATGAATCATTGTAATAGATATCAATATACAACAATCAATAATACAATCATTTCTCTTTATACATTAAATTTCTACATGGTATCAGAGCAAGGTTAAGCTCTTGGTGCTCTTCGCCTTCTGGCGGGCGGCAACTTTGCCTTAACCGCCCGCCAGACCTCAACCAATTAAAACCTACCAAAACCTCCAACCACTGCAGCAACTCAAACCACTGCTAGCTCGAATTGACGCCAACTCTTCTCGCCAAGATGAAGCTTACTGTAAAGACTCTCAAAGGCAGCCACTTCGAAATTAGGGTTCAACCCACTGACACCATCATGGCGGTTAAGAAAAATATTGAAGATGTGCAAGGAAAAGACAATTATCCATGTGGACAGCAATTATTGATTCACAATGGAAAGGTTTTGAAAGATGAAAGTACTCTGGCAGAGAACAAGGTCTCTGAAGATGGTTTTTTTGTTGTCATGCTTAGCAAGAGTAAAACTTTGGGCTCAAGTGGGACCTCATCCACCCAGCCTGGATCTACAACTCAACCAATTTCTAATCCTACTTCTGCACCTGAAGCTCCTGTACAAGCACCGGCCCCAGAAATCACCTCGTCTGGTTCCAATATGGCAACAGCTAATGCTCCTTCTGATACGTATGGTCAGGCTGCTTCCATTTTGGTTGCTGGTTCTAACCTTGAGCAGACCATTCAACAAATAATGGATATAGGTGGTGGCAACTGGGACAAAGAAATAGTTACCCGTGCACTTCGAGCTGCTTACAACAATCCAGAGCGAGTTGTGGATTACTTGTATTCAGGTATTCCAGAAGCAGCGGAAGTTGCAGTGCCAGTGGCTCATTTGCCTGTGAATCAGGCAACTTCTGAGGGGGCTGAAACACGTGCAGCAGCAGCTGCACCCATCTCTGGAGCACCTAATTCATCTCCTTTTGATTCTCTCTCTCTGCTCTCTTCGATCCCTGAAAGTGTCAATTTGGGTTTTCATTCACATTCTCTCTCTCTCATCTTTCCACTTTCAAACCCACAATCCTTTTTTTTTTTAATCAACCCACTACCTCACTTTCTTTAAACCCCACTTTCACTCACACTCACATGGGCTTGTCCCATTCTCCTCTCATCTTTTCAACTTTTCTTTCAACTTTTTTTCCAAAGTATTTGATCTGCCCAAGACGTGGCACAACACTTTATTTTATATATTATTATTATTCTTATTATTTCAACCAAAAAAAAAAAGGGCAGAATTGCACACCAAACCTTCCCTTATTTTATTCATGTCGGGCCTCACCCCGATCACCATTTTACATAAAAAAAAAAAAAAAAAAAAACCCAAACACCCACACACACAGGCGGAATTTTTCTTCTCTACTCTGCCGCCTGTCTTTTCTTCTTGCCTCCGTCCTGGACGGCCCTTGACGGTGTTGCCTCCGTGCTTCCTAGACCACCAAGCAAGTTTCCTCCTCCCTGCTCCTCCACTGCAGCATATGGTGGACCTCCAAATCGGAACATCACGGTGGCCTTCCGCTTCAGCTCCTTGTTTTCTGCCTTTAGCACACTTATCTCTGCTCGCGCATCCTTATACATGCGTTGGAGCAGAGCCAGCTGGGAGTTTAACTGTTGCACTTCATTTGTCCTGCTCTGCAGCCGGTGCGACAAGTTTGTGACCGCCGTCATGCTTTCCACACATGACTTCAGAGTATACTGATTGGCCTCAACATCAGTTTGCACCGCCATTTTTTGCTCCACCGACCGCATCGGAAAGTTCAAAGGAGCAAACCCAGAAGTGTTTGGTTGGGGTTCACTGGCCACCGCACCAGTTATTTCTCTTGTGGACTCGTTCAGTTCTGGAAAGAGCGTAAGCAGACCACGGGAAGAGGAGGCCATGTTCTGGGTAGCTGGACGGGAAGAAGAGGCCATGTTATGGTTGCTGAGTGTTTCAGAGATGGGTTGGTTACAGAGTGTTTACAGAGTGTTACCAGTGTATCTCTCTCAGCCCACGAAGAGTTTTTCAGAGGTTTTAGACTGGTTTGATTTCCACATGTTCTCTCAGCCTCCGCCTTCATTTATATAGCACATGACGAAGAGGCCGACACGCGCACTGTCGATCACGTGCATCGCCGCGTGTCTGGCGCGCCTTTTGATGGCACGTCTTTTTATGGATTGGACACGCCTTTTTATGGATTGGGCACGCCTTTTGATGGCACGCCTTTTTTGAAAGATTGGGCACACCTTTTGAGAGTGCGACTTTTTAAGGGTCCGACAAGACTCTGTAAACTGTCCCGACATTGATTCCGGTTAGCTCCTTTATGGGTCCGACAAGACTCTGTAAACTGTCCCGACATTAATTCCGGTTAGCTCCTTCATGGGTCCGACAAGACTCGTAAACTGTCCCGACATTGATTCCGGTTAGCTCCTTTATGGGTCCGACAAGACTCTGTAAACTGTCCCGACATTGATTCCGATTAGTTTCTACAAGGGTCCAGCAAGACTCCGTAAACTGTCACAACAACTGTCACAGCATTGTCTGCTACAACGGTCCGACATGACCCCATAACTGTCTTCTACATCGGTCTGACATCGCCATCCAGTGTCATCTACACCGTTATGACACCACCATACAGTGTCCTCTACAACGTTATGACACCCCCATACAGTGTCCTCTACAACGTTATGACACCACCATCCAGTGTCTTCACCAATGGTCTGACACGACCATACAGTGTCACCTATCCTCTTTTATTTTTATGTATTTTCTTGTTTTGTTACTCTCTCCAAACTCAAGTTGGTTAGTTCCTATCCCCCTTGAGTTTGCGGGGGGCTGTTAAAATCCACCTACTCTCCACCTACTTCACCCACTTAAACCTACTCCACTAAACCTAACCCACTACACCACTACCACCTCACCTACTCCACTAAACCTAACCCACTACACCACTACCACCTCACCTACTCCACTAAACCTAACCCACTACACCACTACCACCTCCACTTCACCTACTCCTTACCTACTACACACTCACCCTCTTCTATATATAGGAATCATGAATCATTGTAATAGATATCAATATACAACAATCAATAATACAATCATTTCTCTTTATACATTAAATTTCTACATCTAAGAACATAGGTCTAGCCCACCACATGGGTTGGTCAAACATTCAAATTGTTGGTTTATATATGTAGATATCATAGAGTAGTGACATGATCAAATTGTTCCACAATTTGCACACCCCAATTACGCATCTCTTCTCTTGAGCTGGAAAATATTGTTGATAGTCATTGTCGTGTGAGTAGGAATAGAAGGAAACTCCAAGCTCAGATCTAATTTGCACAAGCATATTCACATGTCCTCAGTGTAAGCAACCCAAGGGTTAAGTTGCATGCTAAATACATTTCGGTCACTTGCCGATTCTAATTTTCGAATAAACACAAGGAACATAGGTAACTGAGTAGAAGGAAACTAAGCTCGAATCTAATATGAATGAGCATAGTCGCATGCCCTTGGTGTAAGCTCATCTTATTGAAATCTAATATGCACCAGCATAGTCACATGTCCTCATTGTAAGCTCAACTTATTGAAATCCGGAAGCAAGAATTAACTGATGTTCGAAAATTGCACATTTACACACATTTATGAAAATGAATTCCATTACTTGCAACAAATGTAGTCGTGATGGACTATTAAATATGAAATAGAAAACTTCATCACACTCTCCTATCAATAATTTATATCTCTTCTAGACATTCAAACATCTCAATAGGAACTCTCCACATTACATGGTCAAAAAATGAAAGGCATTTGTAGAATTAAAATAGTCGAGCAAACCAGATCATTCAGCAAAACAATGGCTAATTATTTTTTTCCATAAGTAAATTTTATTAAATGAAAGCAATTAAAAAGGATGCTGCCCATGTACAAAGAAGTTAAACTGTTGTAAAACCTTCATCACTTTGACAAAAGATAAAAAGCCCCATAGCTTCATACAAGTGAAGAGAATCAACAAAAATTACAATTTGGTCAAGGTTAGGAAAAACGCTACCATCATCACTTCGACAAAAGATAAAAAGCCCTATAGCTTCCTACAAGTGAAGAGAATCCACAAAAACTACAATTGGGTTAAGGTTAGGAAAAACTTTACCAGACACCCAACTAAACAACAAATCATTCTCAACAACTTAACATGATGACCACTGAGTACATGGAAAGCAACCTTGTTGAAAACAATGAAAATGACTGACCAGACTACCCTCGTAGTTGTCATCTATTATTTGGGGGTCCTACAATTTATACAAATCAAATTAAATCTCACACATCCCTTGTGAGAATATCTTCCTTGTACTCTCCTTCAAGGTTTAAAAAAAAAAAAAAGCCCAATTAGTAAACATTAATGTGTATTTGGGAGGGGAAAGATTGAGCATACACCTAACCTTTGACATAATGCACAAGGTGGTGGCCCCAAGACTTGAACCCATAACCTTAAGGTTATTAGGCCAAGTCTTAATCGCTGAACCAATGGTCACCCCTACTCTCCTTCAAGGTTGTGGCTTCAAATCTTAGATAGCATTGTAATTCAATTTCCTTGCTATATTTCATTCATTGGGGTGGATACACAATAATAGTTCCATTGTGCAAGCCGGAATGTACTCTAAAAGTAAAATCCAATTTGTTTTGGGTTTTATGTCCAAATCCAAAGTCTTAAACACGGGCATTACAATATTGACGGTTCTAGGTAATTGTCAACAATTGCTTGCGTTTCCACAAGTCATATGTTCATTGTACAATACTAACTCCTCTTAATTCCTCCAATGGAACATGATTGAGGTCAATTACAATGAGTTTCTCTTGATAAGAAAATCTTGGTTCCTTTAATCAAACACTATAGCAAAATGGAATTAGAGAATAAGTTGAAGCTCCGCTGGTTGTTTAAGGAGAAAAAAATAAAACCTAAAAGAAAATTTATCAAAAAAGTTTGAAGAAGTTCATAGGCTAATAACATCAAATGGGTTTTAGAATGAATAGCTATTCCTAAAAAGTTCCAACTTATCAAAAATACAAACTAAACTAAAATAAAACTCTCTATATTTCTATTTCTATTTCTAACAACCTGATATCACAATTCACATATATGTTGATCAAAACTAAGAAGCTAGTCCAAAATCCAACTTAGCTGACAACATTCCTGTCTAACACTTTGATATCACATTTATAAAGACATGTGCAGGGAAGAAAAATGAATGTCAACACTAGTTACATCTAAATCTTGGTAGTTGGTGGTGCTTGTCCAATACCCAAAATATTAAAAACTAGAGAGATGTGATTTAACAAGGTGTCTTGTATATTAAGGCCATATGTAATTCATCAAAACTCAGAATTTCATCATGCCTTGGAGAACAAGATTCTTCTTGGTGGAAGCTACACCTCATTCCAGAGCAGTTTAGTAAAAACTAATTAACTTTGTATAACATAAAATTATAACACTGAATCCTGTTTCAGTGCAAATGAAAAAAGATATTGAGAATAAAAGTAAGATGAATTTAATGTCGGATTTTCTTTGAGAACACAGTTTTCTATTTCACTTCATTCTTGTAAGGGTCCACTATCACCCTTCCTTGCTGTGCAAAATTCAACAATTCCTCAAATCCAAGTTTTAAGTGCATATTACAAAGACACGGTTATCTTTCTTTCTTTTTTCTTTCTTAACAATTCTTCCCCTTACGCTGCATTCAAATGACTAAAAACATAGAAAGATAAGAAATGAAAACAATCTTTGTTTAAGGCTTCATTTGTTTCGATGTAAAATATTTTACACAAAAAAAAAAAAAAAATTTTATTTTTGTTTTTGGCATTTGGTTGACCCGTGTAACAAAAATATTTTGTTGCCTCAAAGATAAATTTTGATTCAATAAGGTATAATTTATAATTTTTTAGTGAGCAAAGATCTTTATTTGAAAGGCTAGATGTGTTGAAAAGCTAATGAGTGCGAGTCAACTTTGTAGAAATTGACTTATGAAATTGTTAAAGGTAAGTCATTATTAGAAAAATAATGCAAAAATATTTTGCGGAAAATGAAAAACATTTTACGTCAAAAAAAAAACTAACCCTAAGTTTTCCTCTAATTTCTGGAATTCAAACAACACCCTAATTTTTCATGTTCAATTTTTTAAACTATGAATGAAAAAAAAAAAAAAAAAAAAAAAAACCCTACACAAGATAAATCATCCCAGAAACAACAATAAAATTGCAAGCAAACAGACGGTCTAATTTGGAGAATTTAGCCCCATTCACAAAACACAAAAAACCAAATAGAGATACAACAAACAATTAAAATTGAAACAATTTCAAATTGTTAGAGTAATAAGATTAATAACAATGTAGTAATTAATCAGAATAAACACACGTTTCCACAAATCAATCAACTAGCACAAAACGAAAACATACAATAATTTTATGAGAAGAACGTTACTAAATCTGCAAATAAACCCTAAAACAGATCCAACTGAGAGCCCTAAGACACAAATCTTCTATATATGTATATATATATATGTATGAATTATACACATTGCAATTCAGCGAAGTGCTCACCAAACCCTTGTAGGTCGTAGAGTGAAGAGTGTGAGAGAGACAAAGAATAGTTTCGATTCGATTACAGAGTTTGTGGGGGTTTTAAAATTGTTATCTAAGGTTAAGCTGAGATGAGAGAGTAGGGGGGGAAGGAAGCTGATAGCCGTCGGATTCGTGAAGCGGGTTGATTCTGTGGACCAGATGAAGTGGTGAAATGGATTGGAACCAAATCTGGTCCGGTCCTAAAGCTTGAACCCGCACGGGTTGGGTTCGAACCAAAACTGGTCTGATCCGGTCCGTTTTTGTTAGACCACAAAAAAATAACAACAATGATAAAGACATAATTTTAGGATTTTAAAGAGAATTTTAATGATGTGATTATTAGAGCTATTTTCAGAGGTTTAAAATTAAAGTTTTCAATCTTTATTCAAAAAATAAAGAGTAAATTGCACTGACATCTCTTTAGATTTAAAAAAACAATAGTGCTAATGCCTCGAAATTTCGAGGCCCGTATGGCTCGAATCAAGTTTTTTTTTTTTTTAAAGATTAGTTATATGTAGAGGTGTGCTAAAAAACTAGACATCTGACACTAATTCAGCCTGTGTGGTTTGATAAGGTGAGTGAGTTGGGTTAGACTGATTTTGTGATAAAATTGATTGATCAGTTAGGCTTTCAATTTCTTTCAAGTCTTCTTGATTTGAAATAAAAATATAGTATACACTTGTAAAAAACTATATGGAATTAACAAATTTTAACCAGTAGTCTAACTAATCAGTTAATTTTATCACCCAATCAGTCCAACCTAACTCAATCATCTTATCAATCACATAAGCTAAGTTGGTGCGAGATGTCTAATTTTTTAGTACAGCCCTACATATAACCACCATTGCCCAAAAAAAAATTAATAACAATTAAAACCAACACAGCCCAAAAAACAATTTCGAGGCCTCAATCATTTTTCTTAAAAGAAATACAATAATTTTTATAATTTTTACATAATTATATTAATTTTTTTAATAAAATTAAATAGATTAAAACTAATTATGAAAATATAAAGATACATAAGATAAGATCTCTATATAAAAAAGATGATAATATTATTTTTTAATAAAAATGGGATTAAATGTTATATCAGTTAAAACCTTAAAGACTCCCAATATAATTATATTAAATTTATTAACCTTATTATAGTTTACTTAAATCTCAAGAAAGATGATTGTAATTTAATCATAATATGAAATTTTGGTTTAGCCTTTAGGCCACAGTAACAATTCAAGTTAAAAAAAATGATAGTGCAACAATATAAATGCGTGCTTTGAAAAGTTAGTAAAAAGTTAATTTTTTAATTTTTTTAGTATATTTTTTTTTTGTGAGTAAAAAATAAAAGAGATGATTTGATCCAAAATGAGTAAAAATCTAAAACTGGCTTTTTTTGTGCTTCCCAACAAATTCCGTATCATCATCTATAAATATACAAAGTAGACCAAGGGGAAAAAAATGATAATGCATATAAATTTTGAAATTGACTCAAATGAGACTTAGGTCTCGTTTGGCATTCACTTATTTTAGTCTAAAAGTTAAAAAAAAAATATTAAAAAAATTAAAAAGTCTATAATTTATACTAAAAAGTCAAAGATTTCATTTTCTCTCTATTTTTTACACATTTTTTTTTGTAAAAAACTAAAAAATCATTTCAAATATACTAATTTTTTGATCTCATATTTAAACTAAAAAAACCAAAAAGTTACTAAAAAAATGTATTTCCACGTGAGGCCGTTAGATAAAATTGATTTATCACTTAATGTTAAATAAGTTAGTAAAACTAATATTGTGTTTGTTTTGAGAGATGGGAAGGGGATTAATAGTGAGCTCAGGTTTAGGATGAGCCTCTCCAATGGGATTCAGATGGGCCTTCAAGACTTAGTATTAGAAAAATAGTCCGGCGGATTAGAAATTTTTTATTTTTATTTATTTTTTATTTTATTTTTTACATGTTGGACATTTTTTTTTAACATTAATGTTTAATTTTTTATATTTTTTGTTAAATAAAAATCATTATTTTATTTATTTTTGAAAATTTTTTATTTTATTTTTATTTTTAAAATTTTTTTTTACATGTTGGGTATTTTTTTTAAAACATTAATGTTTAATATTTTTGTATTTTTATATATTTTTATTTGTTTTATTATTTTATATTTAGTTTACATAAAAATAATTTAACAATCCCTACACTAACAAGTATCATCAAAACAAACACAATTTTTTACATGTTGGGTATTTTTTTAAAAACATTAATGTTTAATATTTTTGTATTTTTATATATTTTTATTTATTTTATTATTTTATATTTAGTTTACATAAAAATAATTTAACAATCCCTACACTAACAAGTATTATCAAAACAAACACAATTTTATATAATCTTCTAACTATCAATCCCTTCACTAACAATCCTCTCACTATTAATTTTCTTACTATCAATTCCTTCCATTCTACCTCTGAAAATAAACGGAACCTAAGAGTATACTCATTAATGTTATAATAAAATTTTATTTAATTATATTTTTTTATGTGTATTTATGATAGGTGTATCTAAAAATTTAAATAATATATATTTAAAATATTAAAAAAATAAAAAATTTTCTAAAAAATGTTTTTGAAAACTAAAAAGAATGACTTCTCACAATAAATTAGTTGAGCCACTTTTGCCAAAGTAATTATGGAGGGAAAAGTGCCAAGAAGATGAGCTCTTAAGTTTGAAGTTTATGAAGATATGTTGACTTATACTGTAAGACCATCTCCAATGCTTCAGCAAACGTGATATCAAATTCAAAATTTGATGAAAAAGTCACTTTTTTGAGTTCCAACCGTTTCACCAAATCGATATCAAATTCAGAATTCAGCAAATCTTGTACCAAAATGAGAGCAGGCGAAGCATTTTACCAAATCACTGTTCCTAACCGTTGGGAGAGACCAACCGGTCAACCAGCCGGTTGCCCGGCCGGTTGACCAACCGGTTGACCTCCTAAAGGTTCAAACAGTTCGAAAAAAAGGTTCAAACAGTAAAAAAAAAAAAAAAAATTTTGCCTAACCGGTCGACCAGCCGGTTGACCAGCCGGTCGACCACTAAAAGGTTCAAAAAGTTCAAAAAAAAAAAAAATCAAAAAAAACAAAAAAAAAAAAAAATCGCTTACGGTCGACCGTCCCTGGCACAAATTTGATGAAAGTGCACCGTTGGAGCGAGTGGTATCAAATTGGTAAAATGAGTCATTTTTTACTCAAATTTGGTGAAAAATCTGAGTAACCGTTGGAGATGCTCTAATATAACAACTAATATAATAATCATTATTTTCGACACCAAAAATATATATATATATATATATATATAATAATTTTAAAATTATTAATAAGTGCCTATAAAATTCTCTCTTTTATTTATAAAATAACTAGCCTATCACCCGTGTATTTTTTTTAATTTTTTTAATATACAAATTATGTTTTTTAAGATTTTTTATAAAAATAATTTAACAATCTTATCACTAATCATAATGTACAAGAGAAATTAAAAAGGCTACTTCAATAACTATGCATGGGCTATATCTATAATTATTTGTATGAGGGGATTTTAAATACTAATCATAAATTTTGACCAAATCAATAAATGTAGGCATATGGATTGGAAAAAGTTAATAAATCCTGATCATGGAATTTTGACCAAATCAATAAATGTTGAAGTTTTTTTTTTTTAAAATCAAAAATTTAGAAAATTAAGATTGAGAGATTGGAACTCCCATAAGGCTTGGGGGTTTAGAAACCCCATTTTCCTTAATATATTTACAATTATCTATATATATATGAATTGCGATTTTTAAATATCTTTTTTTTTTTAAATGTCTTCTTTTTTTTTCTTTTTTATATTATATTAATCATATGTGTTGAGATTTTTCAAGAAATTTATATGTGTAGGATTTCAAATAATTTTTTTTTATACTTGTTCTTAATACATTAAAGTGTTATTATGAGGATAAGACTTGGGGGTTGAGAGAAGTTAATAAATGCTAAAGTTTTTTTTTATATCAAAAAATCAGGAAATTTAGATTGAGAGATTGGAACTCTCACAAGGCATGGGGTTAAAAATCTCATTTTGCTTAATATATAGTATAGATAACAAAATTTTTATTAATGCATGCCATAAAAAAATATTGATTAAGTTAAAATAATTAAATATTCTTTATCATAGTCACTTTAATAAATAAAAAAAAATACAACTATTTCAAAGTTATTAACAAATACGTCATAAACCTAACAATATTAATAGATGAAAAAGTATTATATAAAACCTATTAATTAATGTATTATGTAATAGTAATAAAATGTTAGAAAAAGAAATAAGAATCACTTCAATTATAGCATTACACTACTAATTAAAAAAACACGAAGTAAAGAACATGATTTGTGTATATTACAAGGTTAAAAAAAACAAAAACAAAAACAAAATCAAAATACGAAAATTACAATCTAGAAATAAAAAAATACATTTTTTAAGCGACGAAGACATCCAAGTCCGACTTGTTTTCCTGATCAATGACATCAAGAAACACAGGATCAACGACTATGTGACTGTCCACGTGGATCTTAAACTTGTGGTCCCACCACAACACCTTAGCCGCACCTTCGATATCCACCGCCGCGTCGAGAACCATTTCGCGCCGACTAACGTCAGCGATGAACTGAGTGGCGTGGTGAGCCAGCTCGAGGCCGCTCAGCCGCGCGGGAAGGGTGAGTAGCCGGCAGGATCCGGGAGGCTGCGAGCCGGCGTCGATCCGGGCGGAGCCGAGCTTGGAGCCGGAGTAGAAGATGGACATCTCGGAGGAGGAGTAGGAGATGGGGGCGATGTTGGGGTTGGTGACGTGGACGGTGAGGATGAGTTCGACGTCGAGGACTGGGAGGTTGAGCTTGAAGGAGGTGAGGCTTATGGATATCACCTCGAAAGTTGGGTCTCTCGGTTTGCCGCTGATTAACGCCGCCGCCGCCGCGGCTGACGCCGCTCCCACCAGGGCGGAGGACCAGCTCCATATTACCTTGTTGCCCATGTTTTTTAGGGAAAATTACGCTTCGACAACCGTCTGGTCACTTTGCTTTGCAAAGAGAGACTCTGCTTGGAGCGCGATGAAGAGAGAGAGAGAGAGAGAGAGGGGAAGGGGATGATGATCAGTGAGGTGTGGACTAAACTAGTGGTGTGTTTGTTTGTACAGACTGGATAAGGAGGGATTGTAATCTATCAAATTATTAGTCTTGGATGAGACTATTTGATTGGACTAAATTTATGTTTTATGTTTGTTTAGTCATGAGATTGATTATTCTATTAAATTTCATGTTTGTTTGAGATATTGTGGAGAAAGATAAATGTTCAAAAGACTATTTTGTCCTTATAATTTATAATTTTAAATTTATAATCTATAATTTATAATTTAACAACACTAAAAAAAATTAATTTATAAGGTCATAATTTTTAATTTATTATTTTCAATTAAATTTATAATTTATATTTTTTATTTAATATATAATTTTAAATTAACAACACTAAAAAAAATAATTTTATTTAATATGTAAATTTAATTTTTTAACAACACTAAAAAAATTTAATTTATAAGGTCATAATTTTTAATTTATTATTTTCAATTAGATTTAATTTATAATTTATAATTTAAATTTTTTATTTAATATATAATTTTAAATTAACAACACTAAAAAAATAATTTATAAATATTCAAAAGACTATTTTACCATTTTCTAATTGTTTACTAAGTAATAACATGGAGGGTAAAATGGACATTTCACAAAATAATCCCATGGGATACCAATTCCAAGGTTTCTATCCCACCTCCCCCCATGGGATAGGATAGTCCCATATTTGTGGGACTAATGGTCCGGAGCAAAATTTTTCAAACAAACAATAGAGTATTAGTCCGATAAGACTAATAGTCCAATCCCACACCCTTATCTCTCAAAACAAACATGCTCATAAGTGTATTGTGATGGTTGTGTGAGATGACCTTTATGTCCTGAATAATGGCCCTGTTTGGTAGGGCTTATTTCCAGCTTATTTCAGTTTTTAGCTTAATTTAAATTATTTTGATGTGTTTGGTTTAGCTTAATAATACAGCTTATAACTTTTTGTAAGTCAAAAATCAACTTATTCTTTGAGTGGGGGAGGAGAAGCTTAATTTATAAGTAAAAATCAGTTTATGTTCACAGTTATAAGTTATAAACTGTTATATTATAAGGTATAATCACTTTCCCACAATTCTACCAAACGTGGTCAATGTAGGTACAGTGAATTGAAATGCTTTATGTGGGAGGTTATTCTTGCAAATTAGTACTCTTATTTTTTTTATCGTTTGAACGAATAAAATATTATGAATGTTATTATTAGCACTTCATCAATTATTTTAGATCTCTGATTTTTTTGAGCTCTCACTTACAAATTTTAAAATTCTAATTTTTTTTCTCCCCCCTAAATAATATCAAAATTAACCTTGTCAAAACATTTCACACCTTCAATTGAATGCACCCCTCACACCCTAAAAAGTCTCTCTTAAAAATCCCAACAAAATCCAGAAAGATAATTATTATTTCATCTCCACATACTTGTTTATGACTTGAGAAAATAAATATAGGGTTTTTTTTTGTTGTTGATTCAAAATTCTCATTTTGTGAGTTCTGCGATCTCCACAAGTTTGGATTATTTGTTCCGGAATAAATAAGAAATGTTTGATTACCCGTTCTCGAACAAATGAAATGTTCGGGTCTGTATTTCCGAATTTCGATCATATGTTCAAGAGTTCAGTCCCAAAAAAATGATAAAGAGTTTTTATTATTTTTGCCATTTTTTTAAAAAAACTTACCTTTACAAGGCCAATCTCCTCTGAATTAAGAATATCATCAAAGCTATGAACCTCCTCTGAACTTTTATTATTGTACTCCTCTCGTCTCATAGAGTTGTGGTTGTTAGAAAAAACTTCCACTCATTGTCATTATCGGAGAAGTGTAGGTAATAAAATGGTTGTCACATCTACCGCCGGAATATTGTTGCCAAAGGATTTTCAAAGTTTTGAAGGTGAAATTTGGGAAAGATGGATAGATGGTGATGGAGGTGGGTGCTCTCATAAACTATAACTCATGATGTAGTGGGTATATAGGCTTAATTGTGAGATGTAGTATTCCAAAATTATTTATGTTCTTTTTAGTAATTTCATTTGAGATTATTATTATAATAAAAAAATAGTTAGAAATAGAAGGTTTAAAATAATTGATGAGGTATTAATAGTAACACTCAAATATTATATATCAAGATTGAGAAGCATTTACATTAAAGGATAGAAAATCAACTAATTGTAAGTTGGAGTGCTGACGGTGCGGTGCGGTTCGGGTGATTTGAGAGTAAAATTATAAATTGAATGATGAATTAGTTGATTGACAGATTAGCAAATAATAGTTTTAGGCGGATTGACAAATTAAAGAATATTCTAACAAATTATTAAGCATTTGCATAATATATAATACTAATTTGTATAATATCATATGTTATTACTCAGATAATGTTACATTTTTTCTTTAAATCAGTCAATTTCAATAATAATAAACATCAAAAGTATTTAGGGAGGAATAAACTACAATATCCTCTCTCGTGTACATGTAATGAAATACAATACACGTCCATAAGCGTTACATCATCAATTACAAAATAAACGAAATATATAAAAAGGATTAACCCTTTTTACAACACATTGGCACTTCGCTTACATTTAAAAAGCCCTATGGCCAACAATTAATAGATTTCAAATCTCGAGCAACTCTTTACTCTATACCTGAAAAATGATTAGTAACGTGGAATGGCCATAAAGGTCTAGTAAAAATCCCAATAATCGTAAACAATAGCAACATATAGATAGTTATGATCATGAATGCTCCATGTATATATATACATAGGATATGTGACATTTCATATTTCAAAATATATTTACATAAATACAAATTTTCAAAATAACAAGAAACAAAGACCAATGCTTACCTTTCAAAACTTTTCATTTGCATTTAAAGAAATCTCAACCATTCATCACATTATCACGATCTCCTAAGATCGATCTAAAGAATATACTTGTACATTCCAACTCATTACGGATACAAGGACAATTACTATATATTATGGTCTTAAGCACAAGTGTAAAATGAGCATTCACAAATACACACACACACACACATACACACATACATATATATATATATATATATATATAAAAACAACAATAGAAGCGTCAATACGCATTACCATGTTTTACCGGTCACAAGCACGGAAAGCCAATAATGCATCCCTTCTCATCGCAACACAAGTATGAAGATACACTACGCGTAATTAACACATAACAGACTCCGACTTCGTCAAGCCATGACCACCATAACCCACTTTACTGTGTGTGAGCCAAAGGGGAGATGAACCAATTTCAAAGCACTAAACTTTATCGGTTCTCGAGTCGGAGGAGAGAAGAACCTGTTCACCGTTTACCAGGCACGAACCGGATGAGAGAACAACCCATATCAAAACGCCGAGCTTTACCAGACGCAAATTCGGAGGGGAGAGGAACCCATATCAACGCGCACTTTCATTCAACTCAACAATTGACACATTATTCCAAGTTTCACAAATTATTCAATAACGTTAATACCATCATCTACCGATGGCCAATGATACAACCTTATAAACAACATATACCAAGTCCATGAATTCAATTTTTATCCTCTTGATTTAGATTTTATTAACATTTATACGATACATAACTTTTATCTTTCAATTTCAATTAATTCAACTTCCAATTCACGCCATTTTCAAAACTCATAATTAAAGTCTCTTCCATTACTACCATCCCATCTTTATGATTCAATTTAAAATATTCAAATTTGGTTCAACAAGTTGTAATTCGTCACAAATATAATTATTCACTTGTTTTAAAAAAAAAATCGTCAACTCTTCTTACTTTTCATTTCACAAAAGTATATAAATTTTGAAAATTTATTTTCTCTTCTCTCTAAACTCTCAATACCCACAACTAATCATCACATCTTTCTCATTAATTATCAAAACTCAACTAGTAATTTATTTTTTATTCAAACCATATCTGATTTAGTCAATGATATATCCTTACATGAGGGCACGTTCCCATGAATTTCCCCATGGTCGTCCAGACCATTCAAGGTTTTGCTTTCTTTCTCTTATAAATTAAAGTGAACACTGTCATACTTATTTCATATATCAAAACATCTTTTTTTTTTTTTTTTTTTTTTTTTTTTTGGAAAACAAAAGAGTTTAAGTTGAAAATGTCCAAGCCAGGTTTAGCAGGACTAGCCATTGGGCTGATCTTCATGAGCAGCTTCACAGGCCAGTGCTATGGTCAGCTGCAGGTAGGATTCTATGAAGGAAAATGTAGCGGCAAAAACGTCGAGGCCATTGTCGGCGGTGTCATTGCTGGCTGGATCAAGAAGGATCCGACTATCGTTGCCGCCCTCCTCCGCATGCAGTTCCATGATTGCTTTGTCAATGTAAGAGTTTTAGGCCGATTTACTGCAGTTTATTGGAACTGTTTATAATTTTCTTTTTTTCTTTTTCTTTTTTTAATTTAAAAATCTATAATAGCATTTTTAGTTCAGTTTATGAGACAAAAAAGTTTAAATGAGTTAAAGAAAGTTGATAATATATAAAAGATAATTTAGAGATAATTTTTTCATCCCAAACAGTGAAGATTTTTTTGAGCTACAGTTTATGAGACAAAAAAGTTTAAATGAGTTAAAGAAAGTTGATAATATATATATATATATATATATAAATTTAGAGGTTAAATTTTTTCATCCCAAACAGTGATGATTTTATGGCTAAAAACATTAGGGCCCGTTTGTTTTGGGATTAAATAGATAGGAGGGGATTAGGATGGATGTAGGGTTATTTAGTGTTGTGTTCGTTTGTAGAGTTGGAGAGGGGATTAGGATGGAGGATGTGATATAGATGGAGGTTGGAAGGGGGATTGAGATGGAGGAGGTGGAGATGGTATTAAAAAAATATGAGAAAATTAAAAAAAAAATTATTTTTTATATATTGGGATTTTTTTTTCAAATATTAATGTTTAATTTTTTATATTTGTTTTATTATTTTATATAAAAATAATTTTACAATTCCTGCACTTAATAACTATCATCAAAACAAACACAATTCTACTTAATCCCCTCACTATCATTCCCCTCACTAACAATCTCCTCACTATTACTCCCCTCGTTATGAATTCCCTCCATTCTACCTCTGAAAACAAACGGGACCTAGAAGACTAATTTTCAATTATCGTGTAAATCGTTACAAAAAGATCGTTCATAAAAAGATAAAATATATATAGTGACAAGATTTTAAAAATATCGCTAATTAATATATTTTTAGAAACAAAACAATTCTGTGTCAAAAGATTTTACTTTATGAGACAAAAATTGTAATTCTAAAATGATAATAATTCATTACTAAATATCTAATTTTATCATTAAAAATATAATAATGAAATTTTTTATAACTAATATATTTTGTCTATAAAAAGTGATTGTACCTAAATTTGTTTGTTGTATTAATAACTTGAACAAAGATACTTCGAACTTCTATATTTTAGTTATCAAGTTTTAATTCATATAAAATTAAGATGCCTCATGAAGTAATAATTAATCAAATCAACTTCTTCTCTAATTGAAAAAACTTATTTGCCACTTTAGAATAAGGATAAATTACATTTTGTTCCTTTTATATTGGCCATTGTTTCATTTTGACCCTTTACATTTGTTTTTTTCCCCTTTTTGACCCTTTATTTTTATTTTTTTTCCAGTTTACTCTTGAAGCCAACTTTTTATTTAAAATTAGAAAAAAATATCATGTTACATAACAGAAAAAGTATATTATTATATTAGAGTTTGAGTCTGTATAAGTGTCATAAATTATATTTAATAAAATATTTTTATGTCACATGATTATATTTTCCATTTTCTATCTAATTTTTTACACAAATTAGCTTTTGGAGTCTATTGAAAAAAAATTAAAATATGAAGGGTCAAAATGAAAAAAATAAATAAACTTGAAAGGTCAAAATGAGAAAATGACCAAACATAAAAGGAGCAAAGTATAATTTACCCTTAGAATAATAATAAAAAAGTTATTTAAGAAAAGAAATATATGTATATAACTCAATTTAAAAAGCGTTATCCGTTTAGTTTAGAAAAAATGCTACAATGTGTACCCTTAAAAAAGTTAACATTTTTTAGTGTAATAGTCATGCATTAACGATATAAAATATCAAAATATCAAAATTTCATTTTTTTTTTTTTTTTTTTTTATCAATATGTTGTGGTTGTTTTGATTATGCTAGCTTAAAAAAAAATGTCAAATCCAATTTTAAAGATGTTAACTCTTGCATAGAAATGGCAACGGGCTGGGGCGGGGCCGGAGATTACACTTCTTGTTTTTGATCCCCGAAGGCATAAAATTTTCCATCCTCGCTCTCCATCCCCAGTGAGGAACCCATCACTCCCCCCTTGCCCCCTAACGGGAATCAGGTTTCCTTGACCCCGAAAAATCCCCGTACAAAAACAACAAAATCATCAACAACCAAAATAACTACAATTACACATAAACATACATATACACATACACATACACAATAGATCAACTACAAAAAAAAAAAAAAAAAATAGAGACAGATAGAGACACACACATACATACATGTATACATACACACACACATGAGATCTGAGTATGTATCATCAACACGGATTTGAGATCTCTTTGTGTCATCAAACAAATCTAAGATCTGTGTATTTGAGTGTGTGTCATAAAAAGAGAGAGAGAGAGAGAGAGATCTAAATAAAGAGATTATGCGGTGTATCGGCGGCGATAGACGACGGAGGAGGAGGACGTGAGGTGTGAGAGAAAATGAATCAACGCTGGCAACGTTTGTAACTTCTGTTGACATTTACTCATATCTGTCGTAGCGGAGGGAAACGACGTCGAAGTATGGAGGTTTGGCGACTCTAGCATTATGGCAGTAGCCGTGGCGTGAAAGAGAAGGCGACAGTGACTGCGTTGCTGCGAAGAGATGAGAGAGAGTAAAGGGAAGAGAGAGAGAGAGAGCGACAGAGGGGTATAATAGAGGGGAATATACATGAATAGATAGAGGGGCATTATAATAATTTCAGTTTAGGAAAACGGGGATGGGGCTGGGGAACATATCACCGTCCCCAGCCCGAAAATTGTCCGGAATTCATTTTCGAATACCATCCCTGGCCCGTCGGGGTATTTTTCGGAGAAAAACCATTCTAATCGGGGTCAGGGGGCCGGGTCTCCGTCGGATCGGGTTCAAATTGCCATCCCTACTCTTGCATTAATGGGACTGCTTTAGTTGTTTTGATTTTTTTTTTCTTTTTCTTTTACTCTCTTTTGTTTTGAATGGAATATGTGAGCTGATATTGATCTTTGCTATGTAAAGGGATGTGATGCATCAATCCTACTAGATGGTAGCAACAGTGAGAAAACAGCATTCCCAAATCTAAGTGTGAGGGGCTTTGACATAATTGATGCTGCAAAGGCTGCTGTGGAGGCTGTATGCCCGGGAGTAGTCTCTTGTGCTGACATCATTGTTATGGCTACCAGAGATGCAGTGTCTTTAGTGAGTACCCCCCCCCCCCCCTCTCTCTCTCTCTCATATAGAATTATACATGGTTTAAATAACAGCATTATAATACGTATTAGTATCATCGGTGATACGATTATATATTGGTGGTATCATAAGTCTAACTCATGATCATTATATTTAGCAATAATAGTAATCACAATTTCACAATGGTGATATTGAGTTTTTTACAAGCAGAGTGGAGGAGAGCAATACCGTGTCCAAACAGGGCGAAGGGATGGACTTGTATCTCTTGCTCAAAATGTGAATCTTCCAGCTCCTTCCATATCAGTGTCAGACTCCATCAAAGCATTTGCCCATAAAGGGCTTGGCGTTACCGATATGGTTTATCTTCTTGGTACTTTGAATCTATATTTGTTTCTCAATCTCTTGTTTACACATTGGAAATCAATCAATTAATTTATTGACTAACTATTTTGTGATTTCGCTCTCCAATACATATTAGGCGGTCACACTGTTGGAGTTGCACATTGTTCGCTCTTCAAAGACCGTCTCTACAATTTCAAGAACACTGGAATGCCCGACCCAACCATGGACCCTATGCTGCTAATCACATTGAGATTAAAATGTCCTCAGAATGCAACAATTGACAACACAGCTTATCTTGACCAAAATCCTCAAAGTTCATTTGTTGTTGACAATTCTTACTATCGACAAATACTATTTCGCAAAGGTATCCTTCAAATCGACCAAGAGATATCATTTGATCCACAAACGATGCTCACGGTGATAAATGCAGCTTGGGGGTATGACTTCTCATTCCAATTCGCCCAGGCCATGGTCAAGTTGGGTGCAGTCCAAGTTCTCACCGGCACACAAGGGGAGATCAGAGCATCATGTCGATTTGTCAATAGCTAAGGAGAAGACATATATGCCTCTTGGTTTCAATTCATTCAATTTTCCTTTTCTTAGTTATGGAGAGTTTGGCATCTTATAACCCAAAAGACTTGTGATGGTGTGTTTGTCTTCTTTTTTCATTGTCCTAATTATGTCGCTATTCTTTTCTTTTTTAAGTTATGTAATTTTGCATTTTCTAATGCATTCTTTATCATTATTGAATTTTAGCAAATGATTTCTGAATTTATGCTTCTGTATTAGTTAAATTAATCTAGATAAAGTACCATTTTATTATATTTTGCACAATTTGGAATAGCTTTTCTTTAAGTTCTCTTGTACTGTGAATATATATATTGAGCTACAATTTCAAACTCTTCATGATTTTATACATTTCTTGAACAAACAATTAGATTTTTGACGACTGGTTTTCTGCTCTCAACATACATATCAATTAATGTTTGAGCTATAATTTGTTTTGTTTATTTTTGGAAAACTTTTTTTTGAGTTTTTTTTTTTATTTTTTTTGGCTTTAGTGAAACTATTTTCATTATTTAGTTTTTTTTCTTTTTATTTTTGGATGCACCTAAACTAGCTCCACATTTTTTATATAATTACAACCACTATCCTTAAAATATAAATTGAATAACAGCTTATCTCATTTCGTTTGACTTTAGTGTGGATGGAAAACAATAATATCATATCCTTTACATTTTTTTCTTCGATACATCGGAAATAAGCCATATTCTTTACATTAGAATACCTATTTGTTGGCTGTATAATTTATAAAAATCAATCACAATTTAACACGTGATATGAGAAGGTAATTTAGAGAGTTAATACAAGTTGCCAACCAAAGTCAAACACGTGTCAGCCTATAATGATAATAATGGATCTGTGTAGCACTAGAACAATCGAGAGATATAGGGTGATGTGACCTAACGGTTACTCACAAAGTTCAAATTCAAAATCAAGAAGGAAGCCTAATTGCAAAGATGGCATAGTGGGACTGATTATGAGAGAGCATGTTCAACAATCATGGGAGGACATTTCGATGGTTAGAAGCCCACTTCGACGGTTATCATTGAGAAGTATAAATAGCAGAGAACGCCCCATAATGAAGGATCCAGATTCATATCAAAAAATCAGTTTTATTTACTTTGTTTTCCCTTCTAGTTTTTACAGTTCTTTATATTTCTGTACTTCAAATTCCTGTACTGCACTTCATTCATAAGAGTAGTTTCAAATAGCTTGTTACTGTAAACCTCTACGAGACTGGGTCAGATCATTGTAAGTTTTCATTTTACTTAATGAAATTCTAAAATTATTCTTCACTTAATTGTTATTTACTAAATTCTCCTAAACAAGCTACTAATAAAAGTCCTCTTCATTGAGGCTGAGAGAACTAAAACACAATCGTCTAATAATTGGTTGACAATTAATTTTCTATAAGGATTGGTTGATCCTTCCTGGCACGCTTAAAATTACAATATTAACCTTTGACAGCCAACATGAATTTTTGGCACGCCCAGTGGGACTAATTGAAATGGTTAAACATAGGAGACAAGGAGAAAATGAACGCCTGGAAGAAGGTGTGAAATGAGAGGTAAAGGTACCTGATCCAGAGGATAATATGATAATACATCCTATGGAAGCACCTATCTCATCAGAACCTATGGTCGAACAGACTAGTAATTCAGAACATGTACCACATATTCAAAATATTGGACGAGGCCATGGAATTGAACCATTCACTGTTCCATCTACTCAACCAATGAATCCATGGAGAGGCTTGGTAGATGCCATGGGACAGCAATTAATGAACACAATGGAAAGATGGGCAATATCCTTTATGGATCGGATGAATTACCATCAACTTGCTAACACATGGCATATGGAAGAAAATTCAAATGTTCCTCAGCAAAGATTAGCTAGAGATAAACAGCCTATGCAAAGTAATGGACATACTAATGGTCAGACTAGTAATTAAAATTATGAAAGACCATCACTTATACCTCAGTCTTAGTATGAGCCTCTTTCGAGGCCTATGGTAAATCAAAATGCCTCATTACCTAACAGCGAAGCCATACAAATTGGTGGATCTGGGCCAACATAAGAAAATGGCATGAGAATGTTTCCAAATCCCATGTTCGAAGCCGTACCTAGCACAAGGGGGTTCACTAATCCCTTGTTCGAATTCACACCCAAGGGGTTGGAAGGGTTTCCTGTGGCTGGGAGAGAAACAACACATGTTCCTCCTATTACAATACCTTTCGCATGTCTTTTCGCAAGACAAGCTCAGAGAAGTCAACCATACCCTTAACAGTAACTAGTACCATAGGGACAACCAGTCCCAAATATACCTCTCTATGGACCAAGAGGACCTCAAGCACAGGGGTTTCCACCAAATCCTATGTTTGTTCATCTAGTGGTAGTCTAACAAGCACAAAATATGGTTCCTAGGAACTAAATTACTGATATTGTCAGAGAAATGTATGGACCTATGGCTCGGGGGATTCAAACTCCTGTGTATAAGAAGCCATACTCAGAATGGGTGGATAAGGTGCATGAATACCCAAGGGGGTTTAAAATACCAGACTTTACTCTTTTTTATGGGAATGGAAACCAGTCAATAGTAGAACACATTGCTAGGTTCGTAGCCTAATATGGTGAATTTACCAATAATGATTATATGAAGTTAAGATTTTTTCCAAATTCTCTAACTGGGGTAGTTTTTATATGGTATATTAACCTTACACCTGACTCTA
Source organism: Camellia sinensis (assembly GCF_055761805.1). NCBI lineage: Eukaryota > Viridiplantae > Streptophyta > Magnoliopsida > Ericales > Theaceae > Camellia > Camellia sinensis. The sequence continues at coordinate 93,284,266 of NC_138972.1, forward strand.
TCCAAACTTGACAGCAAATGAAGGAGGCATTTCATGCCCAATTCTTCCAAACGGAACTAGAAGTTTCTATGGCAGACTTGGTGAGGTTAAGTCAAAGGCTTGATGAGAAGGCTGTTCAATTTAATGCCAGATTCAAAAGAGCACGAAACAAGTGTAGGGTCATTCTACCAGAGCCTGAATTTGTGAGATTGGCTCAAAATGGTTTAGAGTTTAGGCTTCGAAAGAAGTTCAACTCAACTGAGTTTCGAGACTTAGTGGAATTAACCTATAAGGTGTCTAGATATGAATCATTCCTTGAGGAAAAATAAGATCGAAGTAATGCATCATATAAGACTTATTATAGAGAGCCTAATTACGAGATTGATACAGCAGAGATCGTAGGGAAAGAGTCTATGACTTGTGAGGCGTTAATTCATAAGGATACTACAATAGACCAGCAATTTAAAAAGAAAGACTTTCATAGGAAATACTCTTTCGATTTAACAAAGGCAGATGACATTTTTGATCATTTGCTTGCAGCAAATTTTCTAAAGTTACCAAAGGGAGTTAAAATTTCTTCTCCAAAAGAACTTAAAGGGAAAATGTATTGTAAATGGCACAATTTTTAGTTTCACTCAACTAAAAGCTGTATTGTTTTTCGGGACAAGATCCAAGAACAAATTCGAAAGGAGCGTTTAAAGTTCCCAGCCAAAGCAGAGAAAACTATGGGGATTGACACTAACCCATTCCCAGAGATTGGGGAAGTTACAGCTAATGTTGGTGTGCCTGACTTCCAAAACCTATCCTTGAAGGAATTAGAGGAGGTTAATGTGCAGATGCATGTTTCCAGTCAGACTGCTTTCAAGAAAGATATCAGAAGTTCATTAGCAGATGGACAGAGCTTTGCGGACCAAAAGGAGGACTCTAGTGAGGAGGCGCTGGATGATGACTCTCTAAAGGCAGTTGTCATGCAAAGGATGTGTCCCAGATGCAGGTTAAGTTACAAATGGTTGAAAGGTCTTCCAATTGATAGAAAACAATATTACAAAGATGTGCAGAGACGCCCTAAACCAACCAATACTTACAACAAGAGGCCATACCCAACAGGTCCCAGGTAGCAGCCATTCTTGGTTGGACCACCAGCCGCTAGAGTGCACTCTAAGGGTAAGAGACCTCTGCATAAGTTCAAACCACCCAACTATTACAGGATGAAGGGCAATTATCCTGAGAGGATTCCTAAAGTGGGCTCAAGTTATGGAATCAGAGCCAGAGATTGGCCTCCTAGATCAATCTCAAATAAGATGGAAGGTAACCACCTTGACAGAAGACCTGAATTAGGCTCAAGACAGGGGATCAAGGGCAAGTAGTGGCCTCTACAAGTAGTTTCAAAGCTGGCTTCGAAGGCAGAAAGAGCTAGTTCAGCAACTGAACTAGTGAGTTCATGGATACCTGGGGTTTCAGATTGGTTTGTCATGCAGAACAAGCCTAAGGAAATGCCTACCCAGAGAAGTGTTGTTGGAGACCAGGGTAGAATGGTTAAACCTCTCTTGGTGGCTCCAAATAATTGGGTGTTACTAAAGCACTCAAAAACAAAGGAACTAAACATGGTTCCAGTAATTTCTAGATCTCAAAGGAGAAAGATTCAATGAAGGTGCATTCAGTACCAAAAAGATCTGAAGGAAAGTAGAGAGAGTTCTTCATTGGCCCAGCCAAAAGGCCAGATAGAGGAAAGAGAAAGTCCAAAATTGGATCATAGTCCAAAATTGACTCCTCAGAATAAAAGAAGTTTCAGCAAAGAGCAGTTGGCTAAAGTTCACTCTGAACTGAAAGCCAAGGAAAGATTCAGCTTAGCAGGTCTTGAAAAGGCCTTGATGGAAAGTGACAGTGAGACAGAAGGAGAAGTTGACCTAGGCCAAAGGAAAGAAATGGTTAAGGAGGAGATGTTTGAAGCCTTCATGGTTGAACAGATATTTTTGGTCAAAAAACCAGCAGGAATAGACTATTCAAAGGAAGTCACTAGTACTGAAGTGCCAGAATACAGCATGAAAGATGCTTCTGAAATGACTGAACAAGTTAGCCTGGAAAAGAAACAAATGCAACCAGTAATTCAGTTTGGCTCATTTCCTCCAGTGTCAGTGAATATGGTGCATATACTACCATAGGAGTTCCAGGCTGAAGATGAAAGCCAAGAAGGTCAAGAGATTGACCATATTCCAGTTTTTAGTAAAGAGTCACAGGTTAGCATGGTTCAAGATGAATCTGAAGTGGCTACACCAATGGAAACTAAAGACGAGAGTGAGGAAGTGAGTATTAATCTCTTACATCCTTTTGAGTATTCTACAACATCCATGACACAACATGTCAAGCCCTTGTATATCAAGGCTTTTTTCGATAGGATACAAATGAATAGGGTATTGATGGATAATGGGGTAGCAGTGAACCTACTTTCGAAATCCTTTTTGAAGAATCTGGGAAAAAGGAATCCCAAATAAATCCCAGCCAGCACAACCATTGCTAGTTTTGCTGGGGATAAGCAAATGGCTCAGGGTATTTTGCCCATCAACCTGAGTGTGGGAACCAGAGATTGTATGATGGCATTCTTTGTTATTAATAGTAATGGAAAGTATAATGCTTTACTTGGCAGGGATTGGATTCATACCAACAAATGTGTGCCTTCCTCTCTACATCAGAAGATAATGATGGCCTTATGCAGTAGAGAGACAGAAGAGATCAATGCATACCCTTAATCCTTTGTCGTTTGTCCTAACTTTACAGAAGCCAAGTTGTATACTGAAGGAGTGACACCACTCAGTATATTGAGAAAACTTAATGGTTTAGCCGAAGTGATGGCTGATAAGGAAGTAGCACACCTGAAGCACTTAGTACAGGAGAGTGCTGATGAAGAATTCGTCATCAAAGATAATAATAATGCCTGGTTGTAGGCAAGAAGATGAAACCCAAGAAGCCAGGCCCTTGGCTTTAGTCAAGTTTTCAGCATTAGACTTAAAATCAACAGTCCAAAAAGTTCAAGAACAAGAGAAGGAAGCCATGGTAGTTGGCTGTAAGCAGGAACAACAACAGGTCGGGGCTTTGACCTTTGATAAATACTGTGCATTGGACATCGAAACAAAAGTCCAGAAAATATAGAAAGAAGAAGCCTTATAGACAGACTTTGTTTATAAGAAAGAAGGCAAAAATGTTGAATCAAAGAAAATGAGAGCAGAATAAAGCAAAGAAATTGCTTCGAAGGTAGAAGAAATCAAAAGAGAAGCATTAGTGAGTTCTCAAATACAAGACCTCTTGGAAGAAGTTAATTTAGGGGAAGGTTCTGCACAGCAACCCACTTACATCAGTGCTTGGTTAAGTGCTCTTGACAGGGACCAGTTATTGATGGTCTTAAAGAGATATAAAGATTATTTTGCATGGTAACAACCCCAAAATGCATATCAGAAATTATCTTTAACTAATTGTGGGTTAATGTACTTTAATTTAATGAAATCTGTTCGAATTGAAGAATTATCTGTTGAGTTACGACTTTAAAACTGAAATTGACGACCTTTATGGGTTCAGAAATCAAAATTGAGTACATGGATATGCTAATAGGAATTTTTAGAGCCATTTGGGAAAGTTAATTGGAAATTTATTTCGTCTAATTTATTAAGGTGTGTTTGGGTAGTTAACTTTGCACTGCGAATTGAAGGCCTTAGAGGCTTTAGAAACCAGAACGAAGTACATAGTTATGATCAGTGTGATTTTTAGAGTCATCTGGAAAGTTTAATTGAAATTTGATTTTGTACGATTCGTAAGGGTGCGTTTGGCTCTCTCTAATTGTGATAAGCTTTTATATATATATATATATATATATATATATGATATGAGTTGAACTTATTACTTTGAGTCTAAAATATCTGAGGGAGAGGGAGAGGGAGAGAACCGTAAGAAAGAGAGAGAGAGACAGAGAGAGAGAGAGAGAGCAAAGGAGAGCAAAGGAGAGAGAAAGCTTCTCTAAGAGAGAGAGCTCAACATTCATGGGAGTTTGAAGATAAATTGAAGAAATTGAAGAGAAATGAAGAAGATCAACTATGGAAGCTTGAGAAAATTAAAGAGAGCTAAGAGAAAGGCAAAGATTGAACTAAGGTATGGAAATCTATCTTGAATCCTTATGATTAATTCATCAATTTCATGAAATCATAATGATATTGGAAGATTTGAAACCCATTTGGGTTAGGGTTTTGTATTATGTATTTAATTGAGCTAATTTAAGAAATTAGAACTTGGGTCCTTTTGATTTTGTTTATGATTGGAGCTCAATCTTGTGAATGACATATGAAATGATCTCTAGATTGTCCATAGAACAAGATTATGCAAGGATCAAGTGTGTTTGTGGGTTGTGTTTTGGGAAATTTCAAGATTATAAAAGATGAAACATTGATCTTGAACTTGAGGCAAAGATTGAATTATTTGAGATGAAATTACACTTGAATGATGTTAGTTTATCATGTTGTGGGGTAATTTTACATATTTTTGGGTGATTAGAGTTGAAATCTAGCTTAGAAAGTAGAGAAAACAAGTCTTAGAGCAAACAAGAATTTTGAACAGCAAATTTTGCCCTGAGCCGCACGTGCGGCGGGCTTCCCACATGTGCGGCAGTCAACTTTCAGCACCTAAATTGATTCTGAAATAAAAGCACCTTGCCCCGTACGTGCGGCTCAATTCCCGCATGTGCGGCCCTGTTCCCGCAGGTACGGGGTACCCTTATTTCAGCCCACTTTCAACTAAGCATATCTCTGTCATTCGGACTCCGTTTTAAGTGATTCTTGAGCCTAAATTCAAGCCTCGGAAGTCTAGTTTCTAATGATGGTATCCTCACACTCAAATACTAATTACACAAATAGATATGCTCAAATTAGTGAAGGTTGTTAACTTTTTGTCTACCGATTTTATGCCATTTCATCTTCTAAACTATTTTCCTTTCGATTCCTCCTATTTTCCTAGACATGGATTTTGATTTATTGAGGACTAATGAGTTTAGAACCAACATGACTAATTGATTAAAGAGCAAAGAAATGGATCGATTATATTTTCATATTATGCTATATGCATTGTGTTTGTAGGTCAAGATGAGGACAACGTCCCACTGCTACCAGAAGCCCATCACTGTGAGTAATAGTGGTATAACGATATGTTTTATTTACTTTCTGTGATTATGATTTATATATCGTTGTTTGTGAATGGCATATACTATTGACATTGTGCTTTGATTGAATTAATTGACATGATTGAACGATGGCATTGATTTGGACCTAAGGTCGTTTTGTTCCTATTAATAAAAGTGGGCCCGAAGCTGTTATGATGTGAATTGTTTATGACTCGTGGCCCTAAGGCCGAGGGAGATGGAGACATGCCGATGTTCCATCTACCCTATAATGCTATGAATTGTACATGACTAATGGCTCTAACGCCCAGGGAGGTGGAGACATGTCGATATTCCATCTTCCCTATATTGCTCTGGACAGCTGTTGTTATGTTGGGCCTAAGGTTGTTTCGTATCATACATGGGCCCAAGGTCGTTCTGTATTACATGTGGGCCTGAGGCCGTTTTGAAATATGGTTATGGATAAGATCTGTATATATTTTGATATATGTATATTTATATTCTCCAATGCTATGCTCGTTCCCCTAACCTCCTTACATTGTTATTATTCACTGAGCCTTGCTCACTCCGTTTTTATATATATTTATGTAGATGAGCCATCAGGGATCGACACTAGAGTTATATTAAGGTCCACCTCTCTGTCAAGCCACCGGGTTTCGCCTCCGTGTCAAGGCTTTAATTTTGTATTGGAGAATTATGTATTTCATTGAGTCTTATGTATATGTGTGTGAGGTCTGTATAAGTTCTGTGATTATATATGTAAATATGAAAAGCGTATTTAAATGCTTAAATTAATCTAAGTTTTCATGTATGCACAAGCTCAATGGGCATTTTCTTCATTTTGGTATTTGCTTCCGCTTAAGGCCTTGTATTTGAATAAATATTTGTGAAATTTTGTTTTGAGGCCTAAGCACAGGCCGGTCATGGACCAAACTTTTAGGTACGGGTTTGGGTCGTGACATGCATGGTCTTATAATGAACTGCCAGGATTAGATGGTCATTAGTGGAACATAGGCACCCTATGAAGCCTAATTTCAAGCCATACAAGGAGAAGCCAAGACGAATGAGTCTCGAAGTAATTCAAAAGGTCAAGGAGGCAATTCTTAGGCTCCTTAAGGCAGACTTTATTAGAACAGCCAGATATGTTGAATAGCTATCCAATATTGTGCCTGTGATTAAAAAGAATGGTAAAATGAGGGCATGCATCGATTTTAGAAACCTGAATTTTACAACTCCAAAAATTGAGTACCCCATGCCCATAGTAGACTTATTGGTGGATAGTTCAGCAGGGTACAAGATTTTATCTATGATAGATGGGCATTCTAGTTACAATCAAATCTGCATTGCAGAGGAAGATGTCCATAAGACAACATTCAGATGTCCTGGGAACATTGGCACCTTCGAATGGGTCAAAATGTCATTTGGCCTAAAGAATGCTGGGGCTTCATATCGAAGGGAAATGAACACTATCTTTCATGATCTCATTGGAGGATATTTAGAGTGTTACATTGATGACATTGTAGTAAAATTCCAGTTGGAGGAACATTTAGTTCATTTGGAAGTAGCTTTCGAAAGAATGAGAAAGTTCAAGTTGAAGCTTAATCCTCTCAAATATGCTTTTGGGGTATCAGTTGGAAACTTCTTGGGCTATGTAACACACAAGAAAAGAATACAGATTGATCAGAATAAAGCCAAAACCATCATTAAGGCCAAGCCTCTATCAAGTAAGAAAGAAGTACAAAAATTCGTTGAACTGGTTAATTTTCTTCGAAAATTTATTTCTAACACTACAGGGCAAACTAAAGTATTTTCTTCCTTATTAATGTTGAAAGATGAAGAGGAGTTTGTGCAGACAGCAGAGCATCAAACTGCTTTCAAAGGAATTAAAGCCTACTTGGCCAAGCCTCTAGTGCCGATGCCACCAAAGAGTGACAAACCGTTGAAGTTATACATTGCTGCAGCAGAAGATTCATTGGGAGCTTTCCTAACCCAGGACAATGAAGAAGGCAAGAAGCAAACAGTTTATTACCTTTGCAGGTTTTTAAATTCCTCTGAATATAAATACTCAACTGTAGAAAAACTATGCCTTGCATTATACTTTGTAGCAATAAAATTAAGATATTATCTTTTGCCTAATGTTGTTTTGGTAATTACAACCATAGACTTAGTTAAGTATATGTTATCTAGACCAATGTTGAGAGGAAGAATTGGCAAACGGATATTGGCCTTGTCAAAGTTCAATCTAGAATATGTCCCTCAAAAGGTAGTAAAAGGACAAGTTTTGGCTAACTTTTTAACAGATCATCTATATCAAACAGAAAGCCAGGAGATAATGGATCTTTGTATGATCAATGTTGAGCTATGGCAGATGTGGTTCGATGGGTCAAAGGCCAATGGTCTGATTGGAATTGGTATTATAATTAAGTCACCACAGGGGATAGAAACTACACACAGTTTCAGAGTGGATGAAACTACTTGCTCTAATAATCAAGCTGAATATGAAACTTTAATAATGGGACTGGAAATGCTTATTAGATTACAAGCTCATGCGATTGATATATTTGGAGATTCTCAATTGGTGGTTAACCAAGTGAAAAGAATTTTCAAATGTCGAAGTGCAAGCATGTTGCTATACTACGCTGTTGCATTACATTTGCTTTCTCAGTTTCAGATAGCAAACGTGACTTATATCCCAAGAATCATGAATAACAAAGCCAATAATGTAGCTTAGAAAGCTTCAAATTTCAGGAGAAGGGATGACACTCAAATGAACATAAGTCAAGCAACATATCAAAAATTAATACTACCTTTAACTAAAAGGAATGTGGTGTTAGAAGTCAATCATAATGACTTACAAGATCAAGATTGGAGGCATCCAATAATGCAGTACCTAATTGGTCTATCTTCGAAAGCCAGCAGAAAGATCAAATTACAATCTATGCAATACATAGTGTATGGTAATGCTTTTTACAAAAGGGGAGCAGATGGATTATTATTGGAATGTTTAGGGCCGAAGGAAGCATTGACAGCTATGGCTGAAGTTCATGAAGGCATTTGTGGTACCCATCAGCCTGGTGTGAAGATGAGATGGTTGCTTCGAAGGCATTCCTACTATTGGCTAACCATCCTTAAAGATTGCATGGAGTATGCTAGAAGTTAACAGGTATGCCAAAAGCATGGCATGATAAGACATGTACCAATAACTGATTTACATGCAGTTGTGAAGCCCTGGCCATTTAGAGGTTGGGCTATGGATATGATAGGGAAAATACATCCACCCTCTTCGAAGCACCACTGTTTCATCTTAGTGGCCACAGACTACTTCACTAAGTGGGTCGAAGCTAAACCATATAAGGCTGTAGACCAAACTGAAGTTATTGGGTTTATTAAAGATTTGATTCACAGGTTTGGCATCTTACAGACTATAACAGTGGATAATGAGCTATATTTGATGGAAAGATGGTAAAGTCTTTCGTAGCAGAGTTTGAAATTAGTCTTGTTAATTCCACCCCTTATTATGCACAAGCAAATGGTCAACCAGAATCATCCCATAAGTTTTTGAAAAAAAAATACAGAGAGTTGTGAAAGACAATCCTAGGGATTGACATAATTTGTTGTTAGATGTATTGTGGGCTTATAGGACTTCTCCAAGATCAAGTGCAGAAGTTACTCCTTATGCCTTAGTATATGAGCATGATGCAGTGTTACCTGTAGAAATTAACATTAAGTCCTTAAGGGTGAAATGTCAGGATCAGTTAGCTCCTGAGTAGTACCATCAGAGCATATTCTTGGAATTAGAAAATGTGGATGAAGTTAGAATTTTGGCATTAAATAGCATTCTTTTTCAAAAGAAGAAAGCAGCCAAAAACTATAGTAAGAAAGTCAAGCACATTAGCTTTGATGAAGGTGATTTGGTATGGAAGACAATACTCCCAATAGAAATTAAAAGACATAAGTTTGGCAAATGGTAATCTAATTGGAAAGGATCATATCAAGTTTATAGAGTCTTGCCTTGGAGAGCATACCATGTACACCCTAAGAAAATAAATGACAGGTACTTGAAACCTTATTATCCAACTGTATGGGAAACACAAGAGGTATAGAAAATGTTAAACAAAAGAAGTATGAAAACACTCAAATAATAAGTAAAGATTTCATTTCATAAGGAGCTAAGTACATGCAGCCATAGATTGGCCCAAAAGTCAGTACAATGTTTTAGTTGTTCCCTTACAATTGATTCTCTACTCTTAAGGGATGGGAACAATTGAATGACTGTAGTCATCTTCTGCCTTCGATCAGCCAGCCCTTGGTTGGTGATTTGCAGCTTTGTAGTAGTTCGATCCAAAGCTAGGTTAACTGCTGATAACTCTTCCTCTAATTAAGCTTTTTTCTCCAAAAGTTGGGTTAGAAATTGAGAGACAGAGGAATGTTGTTATTTCAATTCAAACACCTCAGCATGTATATGGGAAACAAATTCCTGCTCTCTCAACAATTTCTCCTCTGCAGCTTTGGCAACATGGCATATGTTGACATAAAAATCTATGGTAGCTGCTGCCTGAGACAAGTGACTTGAAATAGCCATATTAGATTGCTCAATGACCTTGCAGCACTAGAGGAAACCATTCTTGATAATAGGTCTTTACAAGGCTTTTAATGGGATCCTCGAGAATAATGTCAGCAACTCCAAATAGATGCCCAAGTCCAGTGAAGGTAAGGAAGCCCTACTGATGGTTGAAGAACTCTAAAAAATTTCCAAGAGAGAATCAGCCAGAACCAATAGCTTAGTTTCGTTACTGGCTGTTGGAATGGTAGAAAGCAAGTCAAAAAAGGCTAGCCAGTCTAGTTTTGAAAATGAACATCTCTTCTATTGACATTAGTGGCGCAGAAAGGGCTCTAGTGGAAGGAAGAGATGGCTGTATAGGGATAAGAGATGAGGATGAAGTGTCCTTAGCAGTTTTCATAGTCCTGGCCACCAGTAAGTCAAGAGAAGAAGGGCTGGAGCTGGATAGTAATGGCGGACAAAGAATTGGTGAGCTACTAGTATCTCCTCTGGGAGAATCAACTATCACTGGAGATGAAGTAATAACTGGGATCTGCTCAGGAGGGAAAGGAGTAGCGCAGATTGTAGGGAGAGTAAATTAGGCTGAGTTAAAGGTTAAATGAGGAAGATATGGAGTTAAACCAAAGGATAAAGATATATGAATGCTTTGTCTCAAAAAAGGTGTGAAAAGTGTAGAACCAGAAAGTGAGAGTATTGCCTAAATGGGCGCTACACTTAAAGGCACTTTAGTGTCAATTTTCTTCCTCCTTTTCGAGGGTGTTTCTAATGGTCTTTCAACTTTAGATAAAACTGAAGAAACCCTTATCGAAGGAAGAGGTAGAGTAACTGTTGCTGCAGAATAAGAAATATGAAGCAATGTTAAGTTTCAGTATTGAAATCTTGAGAAAGGAAACTAGAGACACAAAAGGAAATTACCAGTTTCAGAAGTGGTATTAATGGTTGGAGAACTGTGAAGGGTATAATGTTCAGCAGTTTGTTGCCTTCTTGTAACTTCTCTTTGGAGTGCATCAGCAGCAGCATGTTCGTCCCTTAGTACTTGTTGCTGTCTCATTTTCTTAGACCCCTAAAATACAATAATTTCTTTGGAGTGCTTCTCTTCTACTTATTTGGCAGCTGCTTCATGAGTAGAGTCCCCAATAAGGTGAGAGGAAGAAACTGTCATTTTCTTCTTTCTTTTCAGTGGTATCTCTTTCTCTTTTTCTGTTTCTTCCTCCTCTTCAGGTACTTCCTCCTCTTCAGGACTAAACACAAGTTTTCTCTTCTTTTGCTATTATTGCCTATCCTTAAGAATGTTTAGGGCTTGAGCCTTTTGAGGAGACTCTACTTGTGAAGCTTCTACATAAAAAGAAAGCTATAAATAAAAGAATTAAGCATTATAAGGAGAAGGAAAAAGAAAGATAAAGAATGCATGTTTTTCTTCGAAACAGCCCTAGTAACTCTAGGAGAAGGATGAGAGGTAGAATGAGCTTTTTTTGTAGCAGCAGGAGCAGAAACTGAGATGTTAGGAGCTGTAGAAGGAGTGATGAGCCCAGTCCCCTTAGGCTGGGTCTAAGAAGGCAAGTCCAGTCCCACTAGCAGGTCTTTGGGAGGTATTGCCAGGAGCACCTCCATATTTGCTAACCACTAGTTCTGATACCTTTTCAGTACAGTGCTTTGTGGGATGAAGGGAATGAACTGAAATTTGATTAAGTCCTGAATGAATTTGGAGGTTGCCTCCTCTAGCCTAGGCCTTTGAACTTTTAGTTCTCTGGTGGTAAGATTGGGGTTGGTTTGACTGCAGAGGGGGATAGGGATCCCTTGGGTAAGCCCAAATTGCTTGGAAAATTGAGTAGGGCAATAGGCTTCTGCTATGCACTTGTAAGCTCTAGGATTTAAAGTGCCAATGAAACGCTCTCTGGGAGTAAAAATAGAAGCCCACATATCCCTATGCTGAGGCTGGGAACAATTTCTATCAGCCAAGAAAGTCCTCAACTAGGCTAGGCCAGTATTGGCTTCGAAGGGATAAAAGAAGGTGTGAGAAGAAGGGGAAGCTGGGAGTTGATAAAAGAAAGTAAAATAGAAGGCAAAAGTGAAGGGATAAAGTGAAACTCTGGCATATTTTATTCCATAAAAGGTAAGGTTTGATAGCAAAAATTTCAAACACTTAGAATGCAAAGCAGTGAAATAAGCAAAAATCCAGAGCTGTAATATCTAGAGTGGCCCCCCTTGGTTAGTATCAAAAGGTTTTTCACAAAATTGGGAGCATGCTCTATATACATGGCCCAGAACATATGGAGCTAAGGCTATTTTCTTCCCCGAAGCCAAAGCCTTAGTAAGAGGAGCAAACTCAAGCATAATCTTCTGAGAAGAGGTACAAAATAAGAATTTTCAAAGCCAGTACAAAAGAAAGGCGAAGAACTCTCTGTCTATCACAGGGCCTTCCTTTAGATTTTCAGATTGCACAAAATCACTGAAGGAGGAGTTCAAAGGGGGGATGGAAAACGGCACATTAAGATTGGGATAGTCAGGACCAAAATGAGTGCCAATGGGAGATAAACCTAGAAGATGACATATATCCAGAATGGTAGGGGCCATTATATCACATCGAAATTGGAAAAAATTAAAAGAAGAATTCCAAAAACATAATGCAGTAGGTATAAGGAAAGGGTCTTTAGGAATAGAAAACTTGGCCAGTTGAAGGGCATCAAGGAGGCAGAAATCTCAAAGATCAAGTGTCCTAGCAGTTACAACTCGATCATACCATTCTTCCCATTCAGGTCTCATTGTGGGCTAGCAGCGTTGGGGTCGATTTAACCTCCAGTTTCCCCAGTCAAAGCCCCCCTCGTAGAGTAAGCAATGATCCTCCAGACGAGGGTAAAAGGTAGGGAGCTGAGCAGGGACCTCCTTGAAAATGGGTCCAAGTACATACTCTCCTTGAACATGATGGCGAGGAATAAGAATGCGTCCATCAATGGCACACCATTCACCAGCTTTGTACTTTTCACATTCTTCATTGATGAGTCTCTTTAAAGCTACAGAAGGACTTACACGCTCAACGGTTTGCACTTTCAAAGAAGCCATTACTGAAGGGGTGAAAAAGGAAGGTGAGTAAGAAGCGAAAGTTGTAGACAAGTTCAAAAGGGAGAGGAAGGAATTTTTGAGCAAGTAGATAGGTGGAATACGAAAGAAAGGGATTTTTAAACCTTTCTATCCAAAGGTTACCCGAACAAGTTGAGTGGGTCAGGTGGATCCGAAATGATTATTTTATGATTGGGTCCATGTGAAATTAAAACCCATATTTTAAAATATGGAGGGTCCCAAATTTAAAGTGAAGAAAAGTTTTTGGAGGAAAACATACGTCGAATATCCGGATTAGCTTCGAAAAGCAAGTATTTGGCTTCGAAATTAAGATTTGGCTTTAAAGCTAGACGGCCAACATCCTGCAAGGACTTCGAAAGAAGGTAGTTGACTTCGAAGCACATTTCATACCTAAAAGTACAAGAATGCTCGGGTTTTTGTTTGCTTCAAGGGGATTAAAGACTTGCTTTTAGGTTTCTTGTTGAAAATAAAATCCTTTAAAGTAAACTTTGAAATACGCTACAGCTAGAATTTGTGTGTGTTTAGACTTCGAATTGGCAAAAAACCAATATTTGGTTAAGTAGTGAAAGAACCCAAAGGGACTCACTCAAATAAAGGGGTTTAATTCCTAAGGGAAGTTTTCATACTTCAAAACACGTAAACTGTTTTTTCAAAGCAAAGATAGTTAATTCGAAGCTGTTGATTATGTTAACCATATGATTGGAATGAGAAGACCTAAGGCAAAGATTGTCAATTTACTCCACATGTTAGAGATATTCAAATTAGGTTTCAAGTATTCCATTGGAAATGTTTAAATCAGGTTTTGAAGGACCAAATTGGTGAATCGAAGCTCTGATTTTGTTATAGAATGGTTGCAAGTATGCAATTGGAATATAAAACCAGACCATTCCAAATAAAGAAAGGAAAAAACCTAGCTTTATTGATATGAAAAATAATTACATTAGAAGGCCTTCTTGGCTACAAATTCAAGTTCATAAAAATAAGGAATAGAAAGAATAATAAGGTCATGAAATTTGCCCCAGCAGTGGTCAATAAATTTATGTTCTTTCTTTATTCTGTCCTCTGTCCTATCCAAGCCGGGTTGTTGTAGCTGATATGTTCTTATTTGATGAAAAAGCTGTTCAGCTTTCATTTCGAATTCCATTTTCTTCAATCCTTGTTCAATTTTCATCCATATCTAGATCATCCCAGTATGCAGAATCCTTATTCTTGAAGTCATAATATTCATAAATAAGATTTTCTGCTTCATACTGGGTTTGAATTCGATGGGCTGAGATTCTGTCCAAAGAATTAGTGGTGGCCAAAGAAATTTGGTACCAATAGAGAAAAAGCGGAAGTTGGTCCAAAAATATCTGAAGTTCTGCTTGAGCAATAGGGTGGAGGATGTGACCTTGAGTCATAATGTCACATGCCCATCGAAAGTTCTTAAAAGGAATATCATCTCCAAGAACATTAAAAGGCAAGTGAAAAAAAGGCTGCAAGCAAAAGTTGAGCTTGATATCGCTCAAATATAGTAGGAAGATCTGAAGGTTGGTAGGAAGGAAGAAACTGATTCTCGAAGAGAGTAAGTTTCAGTTCCTCCATCCAGTGAGGATTCTGAGGAAGAGGAGGTGCAGGAAGGTCCACTCCAAAAGAAGAAGGGAACTAGGGATTATTCACACATTCAAGCCAGTCAGAAGAGTAAAGTTTTGCTCTGTTGGCCAAGAATGACAGATTGTATCCTTGTGCTTCCTTTGGACAAGGAGTTGCTCGCACTATCTTCGTAGACATGAAAGATGTGTACCACACTACAAGTAAGTTTTCCTCCAGACTGCGTCAGCGATCAATGGGTACATAGGGGTAAACCACTGAGCTCCGAACAAAAGAAAGGATAGACAAAGGATTAGCGAATTCGACAAATTAATGGTGAATTCGCTCTCTTAGTTTGGATTCATCAGGTTCTGGCCAGCTTTCCCAACTAGTAGACTTGGACGAAGAATGAGCAGTTGTGTCCCATGTAGAGGGTGGTGGGGTAGAGGAAGAAGCAGCTGTGTCCCATGCAGAAGATGGTGAGGCGGAATAAGAGTTTCCAAGATCTATTTCTGTAAATGCTTGACCCAAGGGTTCGTAATTGGCAAACTTTGGATCTAAAGGTTGGTACGTTGCAAAAACTTCCATAACTTGCATAAATGGAGGCGGATAAGTGCAATGAATAAATACATGGAGATTCTTTCGAGGCCTATAATCATCTTTCATAGACTCCTCGTATGCTCGATTAATGTAGAAAAGGTTTGTTTGGCCATGAGAACTGTATCAGTCTTTTCGAATGCTCATATAGTTGGAAATGTTCAAGACGTAGAAAATAATTTAATGCACTACAAACATTGCAATGATGGACGTCAGTTGCATTTCTAAGAAGATGCAAAGCCCATGCACGTCCTAGGTTGTGGGTAAAATGCCTTAATTCACTAATATCACCAAGCATTAAGTATATTAGTGCGGGGGGTAATGTTGGCTGTATAATTTGTAAAAGTCAATCACAATTCAACACGTGGCATGAAGAGGGCAATTTAGGGAGTTAATACAAGTTGCCAACCAAAGTCAAACATGTGTCAGCCTGTATTGATAATAATGGATCAGCGTAGCACTGGAACAATCGAGGGATATAGGGTGATGTGGCCTAACGGTTACTCACAAAGTTCAAATTCAAAATCAGAAAGGAAACCTAACTGCAAAGGTGGCATAGTAAGACTGACTGTGAGAGAGCATGCTCAGCAATCATGGGAGGACATTTTGACGGTTAGAAGCCTACTTCGACGGTTATCATTGAGAAGTATAAATAGCAAGAAGGCCCCAAAATGAAGGATTCAGACTCAGATAAAAAAATCCGTTTTATTGACTTTGTTTTCCCTTCTAGTTTTTACAGTTCTTTACATTTCTGTATTTCAAATTCCTGTACTGCACTTCATTCATAGGAGTAGTTTCAAATAGTTTGTTGCTGTAAACCTCTACGAGACTGGGCTAGATCATTATAAGTTTTCATTTTACTTAATGAAATTCTGAAATTATTCTTCACTTAATTGTTATTTACTAAATTCTCCTAAACAAGCCACTAGTAAAAGTCCTCTTTATTGAGGCTGAGAAAACTAAAACACAATCGTCTGATAATTGGTTGGCAATTAATCTTCTGTAAGGACTGATTAATCCTTACTGGCACGCTTAAAATTACAATATTAACATTCGAAAGCCAAAAAAGCCAACACTATTTTACTTTTAATTATTCTGGTGTACACATATTATTATATCCAAACACTCATATCCCTAATTTGTATTACATTTTATCAAACCCAAACAAACATCCTTATCTATCTCACCAACCAATGCCATAAACCTCCAAAGGCCTTTATTGAGAAAGAAATTGAGAGAAATGGAAATAGGGTTTTAAGTCACGTCTCTGGTATTTTTTTTTTTTTGAGGGGGGGAGGGGGGTCAAGCCTATAATAAGGTGTAAGAATTGGGAAAAAAATAAAACCAAATAAAGATTACTGTTTGAATGTGTAAGGATAAACTTGTAATTTTATTATGATATAGAGGGTAAAATTATAATTTACAAAGTTCGCTAGCCCTCATCAAATTCATTAGAGATTGGTGTAATTATTTTAAAAGTATGGAATTAGCAGTAATTTCTTTAAACCTCAAAGTGTTTGCCTTTTTACTTATTAAGTGTATTTAAAATTTAAAGAAATTAATTAAAATATGAAAAATATTCATTAAAATAATAAAAATAAGAAAAAAAGGGTAAAAAATTCAAAATATGTATTTAAGTTTAAAAACCAAACAAAACTTGTATACCCGTCAAACCCCATTTTCAAGGGACATATAAGTGGGAGGAAAAAAAATTGTGTTAAAAAGAAAATTTATTTAATTTTGACTAGATATAACCTCAATCATTTTTTATTTTAGGAATATAAAAATTTTAATTTTCAATTCAAAAAATACTACAAATGTAATTTACTCAAAATAAAAAATAGAAAATATAATTTTCTCTAGTCATGCTGTATTTCAAACCTATCCTAATAAATTACAAAATTCAAATTATGTTATTTTATTTAATTGGATTTGTATAAAAAATATTCGATAGTTGACATATACCTCCTATTTTCTTAGGAAATTTTTTTTAAGGTTCTTGATATTAAGATTTTATAAGAAAAAAAATATACAATATTTTTATAAAAGTTAAGGCCCCTCAATATTTCTACAGAGAAAATTCGACTCAGAGAAATTTCATCCTAACTCAAAGAAATTTCAATTTTCACAGAGAAATTTCTCTATGATCATATCAAAGGAATTTCAAAATTTCTCTGAATCAAGCAAAATTTTTCTGAATTGAATTTTCTCTGTGAAAATGTTGAGGAACCTTAGCTAATAAAAAAAATATCTTAAACCTCTCATACTATACAAAATTGGATAGGGATGTTTCACTATTTTTTTTTTTATTGGTCTTAAATATTCAATTGCCATTTTTCTTTGAATTTAAATGTAAATTCACATAATACTTAAAAAAAGGTGTAACCATTCCGTTGTTCTGAAATATCATGTAACAATGTGCATGCGACATTTTTAACCAATAACGTATTGAAAAATTTTATTTGTGAAAAATGATAATCCATCTTTATTAAGTAAAATATGTTTTGTGATCGCTTATAAAGAATACTACATAAACACTATTATATAATACTCTAAAATTATCTAATAATTTTTTTTTCATACAAAATTAATATGAATACATGATTGACATTATTTGATTGACTTGATTTTTTAAAGGGATGATGTACTTAACAAATCTTAAAATGCACAGTTTGAACCATTGAAACAAAAATCTGAAAATGGACCCAATGAACCAGGTTGCATCTTTCCAATTTGATTTAGGACTGAAGAGAAGTTCGCCCCTTACTTTTTTTACGGTCAGCTCTGTTAAAAATGGGTTTTGGAAGTTTTGGAAAAATAGAATTTTTCCTTAACTTTGGTCTAATTTTTAGGTGGAACCCAAGCGCCAAATTTTGCGAGTCAAAGTGGTAACCCGTTCTATGTCGCATTGTGATTCACGTGGTATATTTGGTTGCTCAAAATCATTATCGGGTGAATGAAAAATTGAAGCCAAAGTGAGCTTCATGGAAATAAAGTTTTTGGTGGAAATTCCTTAGGATTTGAATAATGACTTGTCCCACATTAGTTTGGTGGGAAGAATTTTATGGGTTTGTAAAGTTTGGGATTGTAACTTGGGAAGGGCTCCAAAGGGCACTCCAAGTTTGTAGAAGGAAGAGGTTATGAGCAAATTAGGTTAGACCCATTAGACCCAAAAATAAACACGTGCGTCGTCCGTCCGGTCGGGCAGGTTAGGTTGGGCTTGTCTGGCCCAATACCTTTTTTTTTAGGCCAAAAATATTTGAATTTTATTTTATTTTTTGGTAAAATAAAATCTATCTAGAATTCGAGTTCAGAATTTGAAAATTAATTTTGAAAATCTAACCGTTTAAATCCAAAAACATTTGAATTTGATTTTATTTTTTAGTAAAATAAAATCTGTCCGGAATTCGAAAATGAATTCTGAAAATCTGACTGTTTAAATTCAAATTTTGGTTCGAAAATTTGCACCATTCAGTACAGATCTGAAATATGTCTGGACACTCCCTTACCTGTTTAATTTAAATTCAAACAGATTTGTATTAGTTTAAATTTAAACTGAACAGATACCATACCTGTTGGATTCAAACCAAACAATCACCATTCCATCTATAAATAGGCAGCCTCTCATTTGATTCTTTCACTCCAATTTCGTCCTTAACTCTGCATACTCTCTCTGCATTTTGCTGCATTGTTTTCTTGTGAGAAAGAGTATAAACACAAAGCGTGTTCGTTGTGTAAACAATTTGTTGTGCTTCTATTGTTTGTTGTTGATTATTTTATCCTGGGAGATATACGTCCACATTTTGAAAGTACCGTGGACAGGACGAATCTGTCTTAAGGACATAGTGTTAAACACTGAACTTGATCAGAAAATTTGTTCAACAAATTAATTTGTACACAAACAAAATTTATTTAATTAAATATAGTGAAGATTGTCTAACAATCTTAAGACAAAATATTTTTTTTAGTGTTTTCATTGTATTTATTTTTCTGTGCTTTCATAAAGTGATATTCTGGTTGAAAAATATAAATAATAGTAATATATTGTTTGACAAATAGTAGTAATATACTGTTTATTTTTTTTGACAACTAGTAGTAATATACTGATGTCATTAACAATTGCAGAATATTAATTTGTATTACAGAAAAATTATTGTGGTATTTTATTTTTTTAGTTTTAGTAACAAGAAAAATAAAATTATTTTGTATTATAATTTATTTTCTGGCTTTAGAAACTAAAAAATTAATTTGTGCTTTGGTTCTTTCTGATTTTTGTAATCAGATATTATGGTTGCTGAAAGTAGTACTCCAAATCCGATCGTTATAACAACTCCGGTCCCTATCCAGAACCATGTTCAAGTTCCGATAAATCATGGAGAAAAATGAAAAAAATTTAATGGCACTGAGTTTAAAAGATGGCAGCAAAAAATATTGTTCTATCTTACAATTCGAAATTTGGCCCGGTTTCTCCATGAAAAGGCACCAGTACTTACAGAGGATAAACGTGATCGGCAAGTTGTTGCCGTTGTAGATGCTTGAAAACATTCTGATTTTCTGTGCAGAAACTACATCCTCAGTGGCCTTGACAACATGTTGTATAACGTTTACTGCCCTCTGAAAACAACAAAAGAATTATGGGATTCTTTAGAGACAAAATACAAGACAGAGGATGCCAGCACAAAGAAATTTGTTGTTAGTAAATTTCTAAACTTTGTTATGGTAGAATCCCAAACGGTAATTTCCCAAGTTCAAAATTTTCAATTAATTTTATATGATATTCATTCTGAAGGTATGTTTCTTAGCGAGTTTTTCCAAGTTGCTGCTTTAGTGGAAAAGTCACTATCAGCTTGGAAAGATTTCAAAAATTATTTAAAACATAAACGCAAGGAGATGACCATGGATGAATTGACTGTAAGACTAAGAATTGAGGAAGATAATCGAAAGACTGAAAAGAGGAATAGTAAAAATCCCATTGAGTCCAAGGCTAATGTGGTTGAACAAGTGCACAAACCATATAACAAAAAGAAGAAGTTTACTGGAGATGGTCTTAAATAAGGCGACAACAATGACAATAAGAAGTTCAAAGGAAAATGCTATAATTGTGGCAAGATCGGACATCGAGCTTCTGACTGCCACCGCCCTAAGAAGAATCACGGAAGTACAGGCAAGAAGAACACCAATCAGGCCAATGTAACAGAATTAGATTACATCTCTGACAAGGTAAATGACATCAATCTTTCTGCTGTGGTGTCTAAGGCTAATTTGGTTGGAAATTCCAAGAAATGGTGGGTTGACATTGGAGTAACTCGTCACATTTGTACGGACAAGAAAATGTTCACTACCTACAATGAGGCTACAAATAGTGAACAACTTTTCATGAAAAATTCTTCTACTTCTACTGTGGCTGGACAAGGAAAAGTGATCTTGAAGATGACATTAGGGAAGGAACTTACCCTCAACAATGTATTGCATGTACCAGACATCCGAAAGAATTTAGTTTCTAGTTCTTTGTTTAGTTAAAATGGTTTTAGACTTGTATTTGAGTCTGATAAATTTGTATTAACAAAGAGTGGTATGTATGTTGGTAAGGGATACATGAGTGATGGTCTCTTCAAGTTGAATGTAATGACGGTTGTACCAAAACTTGCTATTAATGAGAATAACACATCTTTTGCTTATATTCTTGAGTCGAATTTATGGCATGGTAGATTAGGACATGTAAATTTTGATACTTTACGTAGATTAATTGGTTTGGATTATATACCAAAGTTTGAAATTGATCCTAATCACAAATGTAAGATTTGTGTAGAAGCAAAACTGGCTAAGGCTTCATTTAAATCGGTTGAAAGAAAAACTAAACCTGTAGAATTAATTCATATAGATGTATGTAATCTTAAATTTGTTCAAACTAGAGGAAGTAAAAAGTATTTCATAACATTTATCGATAATTGCACAAGATATTGTTATGTATACTTACTTAGAAGTAAAGATGAAGTTTTAGAAATATTTAAACTCTACAAAACTAAAGTTGAAAATCAACTTGAAAAAACCATTAAAATGGTTATTGATAGGGGTGGTGAATATGATGTATCATTAAATAAATTTTGTGCATAACATGACATTACTCACCAAACTACAGCACCCTATTCTCCACAACAAAATGAAATTGGTGAAAGAAAGAATAGAACCCTTAAAGAAATGATAAATGCTATGTTACTAAGTTCAGGCTTACTGCAAAACTTGTGGGGGGAAGCAATATTGTCTACTTAATTATGTTCTTAACAGAATACCCCACAAGAAAACCAACAACACTTCTTATGAATTATGGAAAGGTCGACCACCTTTCTACAAATACTTAAAAGTGTGGGGGTGTTTGGTAAAGGTAGAAGTTCTTGTTCTTAAAAAGACTAAGACAAGACCAAAAACAGTGGATCGTGTGTTTATTGGTTATGTTTAGAATGGTAGTGCATATCAGTTTTTGACTTATAAATAAAAAATACCTGATATAAATGTGAACACTATTATAGAGTTAAGGAATGCTGCGTTTTTTGAACATGTCTTTCCTTACAAGAAAGGACAGAAATTAAGTTCACAGAAAAGAACTTATGATTGTACACAAAGTCAAGAGACTAATGATAATCAAACACAAGAGACTTGTAATGGTCTTGACCAAAAGAATTTAACTGATGATGAACTAAGACAAAGTAAGTGAGCAAGAACATCAAAATCTTTTGGTCCAGATTTTTTGAAATACTTGTTAGAAAATGAATCTCAAAGCCTTAAGAAAGCAATGACAGTTCCTGAAGCACCTTTGTAGAAAGAGGCTGTTAATAATGAAATTGAATCCATTATGCAAAATCATACTTGGGAATTTGTGGATCTTCCATCCGGTTCTAAACCTCTTGGATATAAATGGATATTCAAGAGAAAAATAAAAGCAGATAGTTCAATAGACAAGTATAAAGCAAGACTTGTGGTAAAAGGTTACAGACAAAAAGAAGGTCTGGACTATTTTGACACATATTCTCCTGTGACAAGAATAACATCCATTCGCATTCTTATTGCTATTGCAGCATTGTATAATTTAGAAATACATCAAATGGATGTTAAGATAGCTTTCTTAAATGGTGATCTAAATGAAGAGATCTATATGGAGCAACCTGAAGGGGTTGTAGTGCTAGGGCAAGAAAAGAAAGTTTGTCGGCTTGTAAAATCTCTTTATAGATTAAAACAAGCACCTAAGAAATGGCATAAAAATTTTGATCATGCTATGCTTACTAATGAGTTTAAGATTAACGAATGTGACAAGTGCGTCTATGTTAAAAACACTGACAAAAGTTATGTCATCGTTTGTCTTTATGTGGATGACATGCTTATCATTGAAAGCAGTCAAAACATGATCAATCAACTAAGCAAATGCTGAATAGAAGATTTGATATGAAAGATATCGGGGTTGCAGATGTTATTTTAGGAATGAAAATTACTAAAACATCTGACGGATATAAATTATCTCAATCACATTATATTGAGAAAATTCTTAGTAAATTTATCAAAGATGATATGAATGTAGCTAGAACACCTGTAGACATTAGTTTTTATTTATAAAAAAATAAAGGTGATACGGTGTCTCAATTAAAATACTCCTAAATCATTGGAAGCCTAATATTCCTAATGAATTGTACTCGTCCTGATATAGCTTATGTTGCCAATAAATTTAGTAGGTACACTAGTAACCCCGGAGAAGAACATTGGAAAGTGATCATTCAGGTTCTTAGATATCTAAGATTTACCCTGTGATCATGGTTTGAACTTTACTCGATATCCAACTGTACTCGAAGGTTATTGTGATGCCAATTGGATATCAGATACTAAAGATTCAAAATCCACTAGTGGATATGTCTTTATTTTGGGAGGCGCTGCTATTTCTTGGAAATCCACGAAACAAACATGTATCGCACGATCCACAATGAAATCCAAGTTCATTGCTTTAGACAAAGCAGGAGAAGAAGCAGAATGGCTTCATCACTTCTTAGAAGATATTCCAATGTGGCCAAAACTTGTGACAGTTAGTTGCATTTATTGTGATAGTCAATCTGCAATAGGCAAGGCACAGAATTATATATATAATGGTAAGTCATGACATATTCGTCATCGACATAATACCGTAAGGCAATTGCTCTCAAATGGAATAATCTCAATAGATTATATAAAATCTAAAGAGAATATTGCAGATCCGTTAACAAAAGGTTTGACAAAAGAACAAGTGTATAGTTCATCAAAGGGAATGAGATTAAAGCGTATTACATAAGAGTCATCATAATGGTAACCCTACGTATATGACTGGAGATCCCCAAGAACTAAGTTCAAAGGGACAACTAAGTTATGTGTGGCTCACCAAAAATCACCAAGGGATTAAAATTCCCTACCCATTCTTGCGGTGAGAGTGATATCTGCAGCATATGTTGTATGCAGGGGTTTAAGGATAAGTTTCGCTTTTAATGATTACTTATATCTTGATTTAGGCATAAAATCAAGACGAGTATAAGAGATACTCACAATAAGAATCACCTATATGAGTGTTGAACTAGAGCCGGTTCTATGAGAATAAATGAGCTAAATTCTCTAGAAGCACTCATGAACAACCAAGAGCGTTCAAGGCTAAAATGAACACAACCGTGAGAACCACGATATGTCAGAAGATATTTTGTGTGAAATTGGTTGTCTTGGCTTACACAAACGACTGAACAATTCAAGGCATCGCGTCCATTGGTTAGCTAGTAAGTCCGATAGGTTATCACTAGGGAAGGTTCAAGGTTGAAAGTTACCTATCCTAATGCAAGATATTTTCGATTGATACTCTTTTGACAAATTCTGTATATTGTTGCATTTTCGTTGTCATCAAAATTTTTCCTCAATTTTGGTCTAATTTTTAAGTGGGACCCAAGCGCCGAATTTCGCGGGTCAAAGTGGTAACGTGTTCTATGCCGTGTTGTGATTTATGTGGTATATTTGGTTACTTAAAACCATTATCGGATGAATGAGAAATTGAAGCCAAAGTGAGCTCCATGGAAATAGAGTTTTTGGTGGAAATTCCTTAAGGTTTGAATAAAGGCTTATCCTATATTGGTTTGATGGGAACTTTATGGGTTTATAAAGCTTGGGATTGTAACTTGAGAGGGCCCCAAGGGGTACCCTAAGTTTGTGGAGGGAGAGGTTATGAGCAAATTGAGTTAGACCCACTGACCCAAAAAGAAACACACACGCGCGTGCCGCCGCCACTGTCTGTTCGGCCTGTCAGGCGGGTTGGGCTGGGCTTGGGTGTGAGTGCATAGTGTGAGGTTGGGTTAGGCTTGTCCACCCTAATACCTTTCTTTTTGGGCAAAAAATATTTGAATTTAATTTTATTTTTTAATAAAATAAAATCTGTTTAGAATTCGAAAATTAATTATGAAAATCTAACCGTTTAAATTCAAATTTTGGTTCGAAAATTTGTACCTTTCTGTACATATTTGAAATCTGTCCAGACACTCCCTTACCTGTTTAATTTAAATTCAAACAGATTTGTATCTGTTTAAATTTAAACCGAATAGGTACTATACTTGTTGGATTCAAACCAAATAGTCACTATTCTATCTATAAATAGGTCGCCTCTCATTTGATTCTTTTACTCTAATTTCGTCCCTAACTCTGCCTGCTCTCTTTGCATTTTCTTGTATTATTTTCTTGTGAGAAAAAGTGTAAACATAAGATGTGTTTGTTGTAAAAACAATTTGTAGTGCTGTTATTGCTTGCTGTTGATCATTTTATCCTGGGAGATAGACGTCCACATTCTGAAAGCACCGTGAAGAGGACGAATCTGTCTTAAGGACACAGTGTTAAACATTGGACTTGATCAGAAAATTTGTTCAACAAATTAATTTGTACACAAATAGAATTTTTTTCATTAAATACAGTGATTGTCCAACAAACTCATCCTTGATTTTAGGTAGGGGTGCAACTTGGGCAGGTTCGAGCTAGTTGGGAGGTTGTCCAAGCCCAGCCTAAGCTGTGCTGAGACCTGTCCAAATCCGAATTGTAATTCGAGGTTGCCTGCCCAAGCCCGACCGGAATTAAACTCGAATTGACCGAGTTGCCCGAACTGTAAATTAATTTTTTTTTTCAATTACATTATTAAATTATTAAAATTTGACTCTATTTACATTTTTTTATATAAAAAATCATTAATATCACCAAAACAAATAATTTATATAATATAAGAGTGATGCCGTTATAGTAGTCCTTATAATTTATGAGTGAAAATAAAATTAAAAAAAATAAGATTTTATGTTATTCGTATATATAACAATATATATTCAATATGATTTAATAATCTAAATTACTTTAATATCATGTAATGACTAATAATTTATATGTATATTTAATATTTTTATATATCTATATATATATATATATATATAATTCGGGTTTTAGGTTCCTCAAATTGTTTGACGTCTTTGCTTATGTCCATCCAAATTTAATTTAAATTTTTAAATTTTTACCCAAATCTATATCAAATTTAAAAATATTTTGTTCAATTCTTTAAAAAATTCAAACTAAGTTTGAATTGTTCGAGATGAGCCTGTTCAAATTAGATCCTTAATTTTAGGTATGTGGTGGATACACGCTACATCATATAACTAGCTTACACGCGAGGCGCACTATTTTAATTAATTAATTAATTTATTTATTTATTTATAACTTCGGAGATGGCGATGGTATTTGTTTTGAAAGTGGCTTGTCTTGGATCTTCGGATCGTCTTAGCCGTCGTTTGGCATTGATTTTTTTAATTAATTTTTTTGAGTTAAGATTTTTTTTAGTTTAGGATTAAAAAGTTTATTTAGTTTGGTTTATTTGATTTTTGTGTGAGAAAAAATAAAATGATTACAGTTTAGATGTGACATATTGTCCTATTAACTTATTTAACCTATTTTGTCTTTGGTATTTTTTTAACACAACTAAGTTAGCCAAACGATGACTTAGAGTTGGTTGGTGATTTAATTCGTTAATTTTATAATTTTTTGTGCATATATTATTTATAAAAAAATAATTAATTTAATAATTATAATTATATAATTTTATTATCCTTGCCTATAAAAAAATTGACAATAAATTTGACTTTAAAAATTAAATCAATCATTTTTTAAAGACAAATTTTATCAAATGATGTAACAACAAATATTATATAGTTTAATTTTTTATTTTTACAAACAATCTACACGTAAAGGTCTAAAAAAGTCAAATCATTAAAGTGGGATTGGAAGGTCGAATGCCCTTATAAATAGGAATGAACAATGTGAGACTTTCCATACCAACCAACCATTCAACACAAAACTTTGTGTTTTTGTTTTTGGAAAACAAGTTTAAGTTGAAAATGTCCAAGCCAGTTTTAGTAGGACTAGCCCTTGGGCTCATCTTCATGAGCAGCTTCACAGGCCAGTGCTATGGTCAACTGGAAGTAGGATTCTACAAGGGAAAATGTGGTGGCAAAGACGTGGAAGCCATCGTCGGCAGTGTCATTGCCACCAAGATCAAGGACGACCCCACGATCGTGGCGGCCCTCCTCCGCTTGCAATTTCATGATTGCTTCGTTAGAGTAAGAAGGCTTAGATCCCGTTAACTGCAACTTATTGAATTTTTTTTAAACAAAAAAATATGTAACAACATCGTGTTTAAGATTATTTGTGCTTATAGGTTATGAGTTAAAAAAACTTAAATAAGGTCATTATAAAAAGTCAATTAATCCTCTCTATCTTTTTGCAAATATTTTTGTAAAAAATCAAAAACCCACTAAAAAATCTAATCCCTACACTACCCCTAATTATTGACCAATTAAGAGTAGTGCTTCAAACTTTAATTTTTTGATTACCAATTTTAATTCATAAAAATTTAGGCATCATGTTAAGTCACGGGTAATGCTAGGTTGTAACCAGTGTTGGCACTTGAGCCAATTGACAAAGGTAAAAAAATGTTTAGGAACACAAAAATTGAGCCAATTGACAAAGGTAAAAAATGTTTAGGAGCACAAAAATTGATCACGAAAATCATATGAACAGATAAAATTTTTAGAAGTGAGTTCTATTAACAAATTTTGTAAAATTTTATTCATTCTTGTATGTTTTGTGTTTCATTATTTGTTTATAGTTTATATGTTTATAATTGAATTGTTTGCTATATGTATCAATTTTATAGTTTATATGTTTCATGCTTCTCAGTGCCAACTCAGTTAGGGTCGGATTGTTTTGTTATGGTACTCTTTACACCCTCTCTCTTTATTTATGATTGTCAATGTATTATTGTTTGATCATTATCAATAATATTTCCTTTTGGCTGTTTCAAAAAAAAAAAAAAATAAATAAATAAATTTGTATCAATTGTAATTTTAGGAAAAAGAACACATGTGACCCCCACGGCAAAGTGAAAAATTAACAATTTTATGTACTATTATGATGAACAAACTTCTAAAAAGAAAATCAATTGTAATACAAGATTCATCTCTTAACATGAAATTTTTTTCCATGAAATTCACAGTTAGAGAAAAAAAAAAAAAAAAAAAAAAAACTTACCTACCTAATGATTGGAATGACCTAAGAAGAGCCTACATACTGAAAAACTCACAAAAGAAGAGCATTTAAAGAACTAAAGTTTTTGAATTACACCACTCACAAAAATTTCTATATTTGCCATTACTGTAAATGATATTAATCAATCAACTTCATATTCATTTGGTAAAATTTATTTTCAATTTAAAAAAGTTTAACTTAAAACAAAAATAAAAATATCAAAGTCAGCTCTTAAAAAAATATAGCGTTTCAAGTTTATTCTTATTTTTTTTGTGCTTAATAGTCATGAACTAACGATATAAAACATCAAAAAACATGTTGTTGTTGTTGTTGTTTTGATTAAATTAGCTTTAAAATAATCCAATTATAAACTTTTTTGATTTTTTAAATTATATCAAATCTACTTTTTATATCCCTCCTAATTAGACGATCCAAAAAATATTTATAAAATAATGTAAATCAAGAAAAGAAAAAAATAAGCCCATTTTTGCAAGTTCGTTTTGATGAAATTTGTCTTTAGTAGATTTTTTTCCAAATAGCTTTAGCCAAATAATTCGTTTGGCTATCCCAGTTAGGATTAAAAACATAAAAGGCAAATTATACTATATAAGTCAATAAATAAAATATTACATCAAAATCATAATTATTTCACTTTTTCTCTCACAAAAATAAAAAAAGTCAAAAAATTTTTGTTGAACAAGCTTTTTAGTCCCAAACTAAAAAAATCTCAACTCCAAAAAGCTAACTAAAATTTTTTTTGCCAAACGACAACAAAGACTATGGCCGCATTTGGGAAGTGGCTATTTTAGTAGGCTATTTGGCTTTTTGGTTATTTTAGTAGGCTATTTTAGTTTTTGTGTTTGGAAAGATGAGATAGATTTTATTTGAGTTATTGTATTGAAAAATGTGTTGAAATGATATTTGAAATTAAAATGATAAATTTGTCCCTAAAAATATATTTTTTTAAATTGATGTCAAGGGGTAAACTCATAACTTACTCATTGATGGAACAATTTCTGTGGCTGACAGTGTAGGCTGTGCCTACACTGCCGGCTGTGCCTACACTGCCGGCTGTGCAGCCTATATATATATATTTTTTTAAAAAGCTTTCAACAGTGGGCTTTTTGGCTAAATTTTCATTTTAGGCTATAATAGCCTCTTTAGCCACTTCCTAATGTCACGTACCGACTCATTAGGGATGCGAGTTCTACGCCAAGCACTTTGCAAGTGCATTAAGTTCATTAGTTTGTGAGCGGCAAGGCAGGCAGGGTAGATCCCTATCGCATCTCCTAGGTTGGTCCTCGGGCATAATGCACGGGGGTACGCAATACCACTCGTGGAGCCGGCTTCTCGGGAGGATGACAAGCGCCCAGTCCGTGACAAGTGGTATCAGAGCCAGCCTAGGGGCACTGTGATGGGGCGGTACGTGGGACTTACACCAAGCACCCTCATTGTGGGGTCCGCACCAAGGGTGGTGTCCGCGCGGGGCGGGTTTCCCGTGGGTAGGGGAATGGACAAGCATGGGAGCAGGCAGGGTAATGTCCCCCTGACGAGGGCGTCAGGGACTGGCGGTGGTAGCATGTCACGTACCGACTCATTAGGGATGCGAGTTCTACACCAAGCACCTTGCAAGCGCATTAGGTTCATTAGTTTGTGAGCGGCAAGGCAGGCAGGGTAGATCCCTATCGCATCTCCTGGATTGGTCCTCGGGCATAATGCACGGGGGTACGCAGTACCACTCGTGGAGCCGGCTTCTCGGGAGGATAACAAGCGCCTAGTCCGTGACACTAAACAGCGCCTATAAAACATCAAGTCTCCAATTTAATGGGTCCGTTTTTTTTTTATTTTTTTTTATTTTTGGGTTTAATGTGCTAACATTGTTCTTTGCATGAAAAGGGATGTGATGCATCAATCCTACTGGATGGTAGTAACAGTGAGAAAACTGCACCCATAAATCTACATTTGAGGGGTTTTGACATTATTGATGCTGCAAAGGCTGCTGTGGAGGCAGTGTGCCCTGGAGTAGTCTCTTGTGCTGATATCATTGTCATGGCTACCAGAGACTCAGTGGCTAAGGTGAGCACTCTATACCTTCATTTGCTTCACTGCAAAGAACTATACTATATATATACCTCCACTTGACTAGATAAAAATATTTTTTGAGTAATGACATGAATAGAATTATAGATTATAGTGGTTCCATTACATGAATAGACAAACACAAACAATGCAAAAATTATAGTTAACAACGATGGTAGTAGTCACTGGCGGAGCCAAGAATTCAGTGAAGAGGGCACATATTAATGATAATATTAATTTTATTTTTTTCTCGTAATAAACAATAATGAGATATTATTAAATGTAACTATTAAGAGTTTATTTGGATAAATGTGAATTTTAAATTAAAGGATTTGAGATTAAATTTTATACAAATATTGTGGAGTAACTATTTTAGATGGATTGAAAAATTAAAAAAGAAAATAAATTGATATAGAAATTATATATTTTAGTAGAGAAGTTTTATAAAACACACCGCAAAAAAAAAAAAAAAAAAAATCAATCTATCATATGTCGCAGTTATGATTTTTGTGGTCTTTAGTTTGACATATTATAGTATTGGATATAACTTAGTTATAACTCCTTGTGGTTGTTATTTTGGTTATGATTGAAAAGGTTTTTGATTATACATCAAGTAATTTATGATTTGTAATGACTCATTCTGATATTAGTTATGACTTATTGTAATTTTTTATTTTTTATTTTATTTAATTTTTTATAATTGAAGATATGTTGTTTGGTTATAATTTGTATAGTAGTCATTTTAGTTATGAATGAAAATAATTTGGTTATAAAAATTTATAATATCAATACCATAAAATAATAACTAGTATATGGTACACCCCTTTTAGGGGTGTATAATAGAAGAACTTATTTTAGTGAGTTCATTGTAATTAGAAATAAAATTTATACTAGAGGAGCTATTATAATTTGAAGAAGGGATATTATTATAATTTTATATAAGATATATATGATATAGTCTATATATATAAGGGTACTAATATAATTATCAAAACTTGAGAGGGGCACGTGCCCCCGGGCATACTGCCTCCGCCCCTGGTAGTGGTGTTAATTATAATTATTTCTAAATTATAGGCATTCGTCCCCTCTCAGTATATTTTTTTACAATTTTTAAGTGGTTATCATCTCTTGATTTTATAAAAATTTTAAGTAATTGCTCCTCTATATCTATAAAAATTGGATCAAAGTATAAAATTTTAAAAAAAAAATAAAAAGGCAAAATATAATAAAATTAAATATTTTTTTATAACTACCATTGATAACAAGTCTTTTTTTTTTCCCCTGATATTAAAACAATGTATTAACTAATTATTAAAATTGATTCTATCATAGACACTTTTAATGACAAGATGCGCCAAACACAATTCAAAATATCTCACTTTAGTAAATAAATTATTTTTATAATTATTATCTTTTTCAATGTGGCTAAAATTAAAATGTTTATTTGTATATGTTAAGATCTTATTTTTGCTTTTTATATGTCGTTGGAAAATTGTTCCATTCTTCTTATTTAAATTTTTTATTAGTATATATATTTTTGCCCCTATGTAAAAATCCTAGATCCATTCCTAATAGGAAAATGGTAATGACAGCTTCACAAAAGGTGATGTTGGATTGCCTATGTCAGCTTGATATACATTGTTAGATATAATTTTTAATAGTTTAAATTTTTAGAACATAATATCTAGATGCAAATCTTCTCGCGCTATTATCTCTGTTATTGTACACTTTATTCTATCTATTTTCGTGCATCTTATTCTCTCAATCTATTTCCCTCACAACTTATGCTGTGTTTGATTGGGAGATTTGGAGAGGAATTTGGAAATGAAAAGAGAAAAGGTGTGTGAAACTAGGTGAAATTTAAGCATATTATATTTTATTCACATTTCATCTATCATTTCCATTTCTTTTTCCAAATCTTTTCTCAAATCCTCCAA
The DNA here is from genome assembly GCF_055761805.1 of Camellia sinensis. Lineage (NCBI taxonomy): Eukaryota > Viridiplantae > Streptophyta > Magnoliopsida > Ericales > Theaceae > Camellia > Camellia sinensis. Next base: position 93,315,821 of record NC_138972.1, read on the forward strand.
CTAAACACGGCATTAAGCTTTTCAAATTGGTGGTGATCTAACAATGTTTATGCAGAGTAAAGGAGTGCGATATGATGTACAAACAGGGCGAAGGGACGGTTTTATATCTCTTGCTCAAAATACAGTTGATATCCCAACTCCTAATATATCAGTGTCAGACTCCATCAAAGCATTTGACAAAAAAGGACTTGGTTTTGTTGACATGGTCTATCTTCTTGGTACATTGAATTTATTTTTGTTTCCAAGTCTCTAATTTAAGCATGACAAATCAATCAATTAAATGCCTGATTGAATATTTTGTGTTTTTAATCTCCAATACATATATAGGTGCTCATACTGTTGGAGTTGCACATTGTTCAACCTTCATAGACCGTCTCTATAATTTTAAGAACACCGGAAAGCCTGACCCATCTATGAATGATGAGCTGCTTACCAAATTGAGATCTGCATGTCCTCAAAATGCTACTGTTGACAACATTGCTAATCTTGATCAGAATCCTCGAACTTCAATCATTGTCGACAATTCTTACTACTACCAAATACTAAAGCACAGAGGTGTCCTTCAAATCGACCAAGAGCTAGTATACGACCTGCGAACAGTTCTTGTAGTGTTAGGTGCAACATTGGAGCTTGACTTTAATATCAGATTTCCTCATGCCATGGTTAATTTGGGTAAAGTCCAAGTTCTCACTGGCACGGAAGGGGAGATTAGAAAATCATGCCCAGCTGTCAATAACCCCACGGCAATGGCAATCTAAGTTAAAGAGAAAAATATGTATATGTTGGTTTCAATTTAGTCATTTTACTTTGTGATGGTGTGTGTCTTTTGCTTTCATTGTTTTTCTATCACTGTGTTTTCATTCATGTAATTTTTCATTATGATCACAACTGAATTGTAAGGAATGATTTCTGAATTTATATTTCTGTCCAAGTCAATTTATATTGGGTCACCCGATTGGGCTATCCAGGGCATGGAAAGGGTACATAGAAGGAAAAAGAGAACATGTTTGGGGTAGGAGGCCATTGTTAATTTTTTGGATGGTTAAGTGACATATGGATTTATTAGTTTATTATCAGATGAGGTTTTTTGGATGATTTGGTTTAGTTTGGTAAACAATTTATAGATATGGGTTTGTTGAGTTTTACACTAAATGAGACAATTTTGAGGCCCTAATAGGCCAGCATAGCGGGGCTTGATGTTCACAAAGCTCCTCTGTTTTTGGGAGATTTATGACAGTTCAAATTAGACTAGATGTCATTGAACATGGATTTTCATAATTTTTATTTTTTTTTATTTTTATATTTAAAGTGTTTGTTAGTTCTTATAGGCCGGGAAAAAATTTTTACTAAAAAATAATGTTCATAGTTTTTACTCTACATTTTCTCTGATGGTTTTCTATTATGGAAAACAACAAGTATATTTTTAAAATTGTTGTATGGCATCTGGAATGAAAAAAATGGAGTCATACTTTTGCCCGTGTTGAGTGTTTGTTATAGTTCTGTTTATATAGGAAAATAGTTAAATAAAATAACAAAAAAAACTGATTATTAAAAAATTGGAAGGAATTTTTAAATTTCTACGTTTATACTATGAATTGGATTAAATGAGGCTGCAATCAAAATACTCAAAATAAGTAACGACTCGCAATATGCTGAGGTAGATTCACAATTTAGAAAATAAAAAATAAAAAACTCATTCTTTCAATCTTGACCTCTTCTACTAGGTGGAGAATGACTAAATCAAATTTCAACTACAACAAAAGCAAGGCATTGTAATTTTCATATATATATATATGTATGTATATGTATATTGGTTGTCATCCAGCAAGATGGTCTGCCTGCATAGAACATGATGAACCTCATCAAGAGCTGTTGGCCTTGGCCATGAATTCTTCTTTGTTAATGGGGTGCCATGGCCTTGTAATTTAGTGCTATGAAAGTAACCTAAAATTGTATTTAGATTATGAATTTAAGTAAGACTTTAAAAAAAGAAAGAGAAATAGTGAGACAAATGTGAATAAAATATCAACAATGATTCATCTCCTTTTTCCTCCCACCCCCTTTGACCCCCCCTCTCTCTCATTGGTTACATTTTCTTTCTTTTTTTTTTCTTTTTTTTCCTACTCCTCCAATCACCACCCGCCACGTGGCAAAGGGGGGGTGAGGGGGTGACCCCCAAGAGGGGGTCCCAAGCATTATTCATAAAATATATGAGCAAATTTTATTTTTTTTTTTCATTTCTTTTTCTCTTTTCAAATTTTTGATCCAAATTTATTATTTAAACACAACGTTAAGTGCTTGTAAAGGAGAGGTTAGAGCTCAACTCCCGCAGGAGCAAATAAAACAATTAATATATGATTTTTGCCGATCACAATAAACAAAAAAGCAAAATTGTTAATGCAGTATCATCACGTATGGAATACTTTTCTCAAGTTGAAATAGAACTCTTTTTCTATCTTTTAGATAATCAGTTATTTAAATTTTTTTTTTTTTTTTTTCAACTAATGTTTGGTGTAGAAGTAGAAGTTGTAGTTAAGAAATCAGAGATAAGTGCAAATGGTCTAAATTCAGTTCTTAATGGTAAGACCAACAGTTAAAATAAAACTCCACACATATTCTCAGCAATTTTTTGGTAAAAATTTCTTCTTGTGTTTTTTTTTTTTTTTTTTTTTTTTGTAAATTTGATAATGATATTTTTTTTTTAAATGATAAAAATAACCACTAAAAGATATTTTTATTTTCCAAAAAGTGAAACTATATAAAAATAGTATTTTTGATGTATTAGTTTTTTCACTAAATTTTATTCAAAAAAATTCAGGGAAGATATTCTAGAAAATTTGTACCCTTGGCATAAGTGTGCATGTTCTTCCCTTATCTCTCATCATGTGGTCCCTTGAGATGGGAAAGACAACAAGATGGGTCTCCACCAGATTCCGCATTCGAAAAATGTTGTTGGTTGTGTGTTCTGTTCTCGAAGGCATTCGGAATGTGGTGTGGGCGCGAAACACAGGTTTTCTTGATTGACCCATCGCTTCCTAATTTTCCTTCTCTATCTTCGTCATAAAAAATAGGGTACATTATATTGACACTCATGAGATTTGGTCTAATTACTATCCATTTCTTGATATTTTAAAAATTATATTTCTACCCCTGTGGTTAATAATTTCATTTCACAAAGTCTCCTGCTTATATAAAATGTAACAACTCGTAATAGAAAAACAGAGCAAATTAAATTTTTTTTAAAAAGTAAAGGAAATGCGAAAAAAAAGACAAAGTAAAGCAAAGTAAAAAAAGAGAGAGTGCATGAGTTCAATATTTTTATTCCGTCTAAATAATTAAAATGATAAGGGGTTAGTGTAATTTTTCAAACGTCAGGGAGTGATATGTATTAAACCCAAACCTCAGGGGGTGTAAGTGTAATTTATCCTAAAAAATAATAGAATAAATTACAAATACAATCCTTAAGATTTATTTAAAATACGAATTGTTCCTGTAGTTTGGAAAATTACAAATATTTCACTGTCAAAATTTTTTATTTAGCAGAATTAATTGAAAAAGTGAAATTTCTAACTAGTCACCTATACAATAATAAAATTATTTGAATTATTAATTAAAATAAAATTTTAACATTATTAAAAACTGTTAATTAACTAGATGGTTTATTAATAAAAAGACCTATTTGTTATGAAATTAGAAACCTTATGGGGCATAATGTAATTTCTAGAACCACGAGGGATAATTTGTAATTTAAATAAATCTCAAGGGGTATGTTTGTAATTTACCCAAAATAATAATAATAATAAATTATAAATACACCCTCTGAAATTTGCTTAAAATACAAATTGTGATTTAAAAAATAACAAATATCTCATTGTCGTAATTTTTTATTTAACATAATTAACTGAAGAATAAAATTAGTAACAGCTCTTCTATACAATAATAAAATTACCTGAATTATTATTTTAAATAAATTTTTGATATTATTAAAAATTATTAATTGACTTTATGATTTATTAATAAAAAGAGTCGTTTGCTATGAAATTGGAAACTTCAAAGAACGTGATATAATTTTCAGAACCATAGAGAATAATTTGTAATTTAAACAAATCTTAGAGAGTGTATCGGTAATTTATCAAAAAAAATGTTGTAAGTATTTTGTTTTTTAAGAGAGCAATATGAGTATATTCTTGTCAGAATTTAATTAACTTTGTTGTATTCATGCTTAATCTTGATAATGATAAATAATAATAAAAAAAAGAAAGTTATGTGCAAAAAAAAAAAAAAGAAAAAAAAACTAAGCTTGTTTAGTCCTGATTTTCATAAAACAGTTTTCAGAAAATTCTACTTTTTTATTTTTCGTATTTCATTGTTTTCAATGAATTTTTTTTACTATTTTAAGCCAAAAAAATAATTTTTAGACACACCTAACATAAATACACTTAAAAAATATAATATTTGTGAAAAATTCTTTAAAAAATACACTAAATACTAAAAATTAAAAAATAAAAAGAAAATTTAGTACATTTTTCATATTTTTGTGTATTTATTAATTTTTAAAAATATAGATTACATCTAAGTAAGGTCCATCTAAAAAAATAAAAATAAAAAGTGCTTAAAATTTAAAAAATATTCATTAAGAATAAAAAAATACGAAAAACAAAAAACTCAATTTTCAAAAAACTGAAACCAAACACGCTGATATGTGTTTTTTGAAAAAATTGAATTATTTTTTTGTGCAAAAATGAAATTTTTGTGTCTATAAAGGAGCATGATGATGGAATATTGATGTGCAAAATTGAAAAAAAAATAATAAAAATGAAAAAACTGATAATGTTCCTAGTTTTAAAACTGAAAAAAAAATGATAATTTTCTTGATTTTATTCAAATAGTTGAATCAAACCAATAAGTAGAAGGGCAAAAATATTTAATCTCATACTTTTTTTTTCCATCAATTAGTGAAACAATTATCTGGAACATTACTATGCAAAATTGATAATGTTCCTAATTTTAAAAATTGGAAAAAACTGATAATATTCTCAATTTTACTAAATAGGATTTATTAGATTAAAAAATCTTATATAAGACCTAAGCTACCATAATATTTGTAAGAATAATGCTTGGGACCCCCTTTTGGGGGTCACTCCCTCACCCCTTTGCCACGTGGCGGGTGGTGATTGGAGGAGCAGGAAAAAAAAAGAAAAAGAAAAAGAAAATGTAACCAATGAGAGAGAGGGGGTCAAAGGGGGTGGGAGGAAAAGGGGGGATGAATCATTGTTGTATTTGTAAATAGGACTTTTATATAGTTAACTCTATTTTTTTGAAAAAGACTATGATACACACCCCTCAAAGATTATAGAAAAGACCATATGCACCTTATAACTATAGAAAAAAAAAAATGACATAATTTCATACTTTTTGAGTCATAATTAATTTTTTTTTTTTTAAAAATCATAACCAAAATCTTAAAATAAAAAGTCATAACCAAAAAAAAGTCATAACTAAATAAGAAAGTTAGTCATAACTAAATATGCATATGGTATAGGGTTGTGTATAGAGAGCTGGCACTGGGCATAGGCCCACCAAGCCATGGCTTAGAGTCGCTCAAAATAGATCCAAAAAATGAGTCCCTCCTATTATAGTTTAGTATAATATATTAGGTATTTTTAAGGCCAAAAAAAATTTAAAAAAGTCCCAGACTAACTTAAAATAAATTGATTCTTTAAAAAAATTAAAACGCCCATTCAAAATTAAAAAGGGCCATTCTCACTCCCTATCTAATTCCTAACCCTAACTCTTAATTCAATTTTTCCAAAAATTAGACAGAAGCGACACAATAGAGCACTAACAAATTTCTTAAGAATTTAGAGCAGCAGCACAGCACAGGTAGGTTTTTTTTTTTTTTTTTTTTTCTATTCAATTAATTAAATATTTATCTTGTCTTTTGCTCAATTGCTATTATTGGTATTTATATAAATCTGCATCGTCAAGAAAAATTAATCTTTTGCTAGCTGTGCTAAATTTTTCTTTGAATGAAAAAAAAATATATATGAAGGACCCCAAATGATCTAGTAATATTTATTAATTGATTATTGACTTGGGGCCCCGAAAATCTCGAGCCTGTGTATATAATAAAGTTTTCCTATTTTTTTTTTTTACAAAGAAACGGAAGTAGGTCAATTGTAGTTTTATTTTTTTATTTTTTTCCCTTTTATTTTTATAGCTTCTATTAAAACTTTTAATTCTGATTAACAAATTTAATATCATTAAAAATGTCACGTTTCAAAGAAAACAAAAACTTTGGGATTTATCCATAATTTTCCCAAACAATAATCTAATAATTTTAATTTCTTGAAATTAAATAGAAAAACCAAAAACCAAAATATTCTTTATACAATTAAGATTGTTTAAATCTACTCAATCAAAGGTAGTGAAGCTCATATTAATAACTATATGTTAGATTTATGAGTCTCACAACCTTTGTGTCTATTTGATAAAATAATTTGATAAAAAAAAAATTGATAAGAAATCTGTTTATATAATAACATTTTTTAACTACTTAAAATAAATTTCAAAAATGATATAGATTTTTCATCTACTTTTTCGATACCTCCCACTTCTCATGGGGTTTGAGCAACCAAGGGGTACGAACCACTCTAATAGTGGCAGTGTTGAGATGTCATATAGATACATTAAAATTATGTTTGGATTATAAAATATAATTATATTTTATTTATATATATATATATATATATATTTAATTTCTTATTCAAATTCACAATCCAAACATAATCTAAAATTTATGTGAAAAAAAAGAAGGCCAACTCAAGATTTAAACAAGCTAGTAGTAGTAGAAGCAAGAATACTACAATGCATAGAGATACCGAAAAAGTGAAGTCTGGTGATGCTGATTAAGGAAGTAAGCAAGAAAAGCACTACCAAACTGTGCGGCATTAATTTCTTGGGCTCCAATGTAGTTTCATATTTCAAACTTGTGAGTAATGTTGAAGATCTCACATTTATTGAAAGAAATAATATTTTAGATATGCTATCCATTTTAGATATATCCATAGTGAGCATACCAATATTGTGTAAATGTATTTTGTTTGTAGCATATTCATTTTCATCAATAAACTCCTTTTTGCTTATTAAAATAAAGTCAAATAAAATAATTAGACGCAAACATATTTTCCAGTTGAAATAAGTTCACGAAATTAACTTGCCTCCAAGAGCTGAAAAAAATGACACAAATTTAGCAGGTTTTTATTTGTTTCCAGGGGAAGGTATCTTGACAAAAATTATTCAGTGTCACTTGTGACAATGCCACAAACACATTTTGATATTTATTAATTTCTATGAGATCTATGCAAGTCTCACATAAATCAAAGGCGGATTAGTTGTATTGTCACATTAGTATCACTAATGACATTGAATAATTGCTTGTCATCTAGGATTGGCGGGAGCATTCTTGAAAATGAAAACTTAAAATGTGGGTACAATTAAAAACTCCTATACTTAGGGTTAATTTTTTTAAAAATAAATTATTGATAAGTAAAGTTTGATTTGACTTAGTATCGATAAAGTAAAATAAATGTTTCCCAACAACCATCAAAATTTTGCTTAACAAAATCTCATAATTAAGACAAGGGAGACATATAATTAAATGACATTGGTCCATTTATATATGATTGTCACTTAACTAAACCTAATCTTTGAGGAATATGTATATATATATATATCAATTAGCAATCACAAAAGTGCACATACAAACCAAGCACAAAAATTAATTAAGGACTCTTCTGAAAGTGAGATTTGGTGGTTATTTTGCTGAGTTTTCTGTGCAAAATTAAAATGACGGCCAAGTCAGTTTGCAAGGTATTGTAATGGGAAAATGCTAAATATATAGAATTTATATATAAAAAATCCATACTGAATAATTTTTTAATAACATTTTTGAAATGAATCTTAGTTATAAATTTTTTCAGTTCTGATAATGAATAGATATAAATGAAATATATTATTCTACATATCAAGAACACTACAAGACCCCAACCCCACCCCCCCTCCCAAAAAAAAAAAAAAAAAATTCTAGAATGTCACCCAAAATTCAAATTTTGTAGACAAGATGCTAAATATTTGTAAGATAGTTGAACAACTAGGTATACTTTTTTAAAAATAGACTCACTAACAAATCATATAAAATATTATCTATTTATGTGTATATATTTTGTGTCCTATTCTATAATCAATTCCTCTATACATTACACAACTTAAAATAAAAAGTAATGTTAAGAATAGACACCAAATATAAAATGAAACACATATATGTTCTATTTTGAAAAATCTAGAAATTCCTAGATGTTAATTTGTGATTATGTATTAATTTTAAACAGTAAATAACAATCTTAATCAAACAATCAAAATAAATCGACACAACGATTTTACGTGAAAAAATCACAATTGGAGCGCCTTTAATTGTGATAAAAAAAATCACGGGCAAAAGTTACAAAACAATCCATTAAGAAGACATAAAGGAATTACACAAGTGTACTATCAATTACTTAGCGAATCCACGCCCGAGTCGAACCGACCCCTATGTGCCTCTTCCAGCCTTGTCTTCACCTTGGAATTGCCTTGTACAACGTTGAATCCACAACGCCAATGCCGAATACATGATAATGAGCCACTCCAGAATCTACCAAAACTTCAGGCTCAAATTTCCCAAAATTCACCGAAGAACAACTCTCTCTTTTGTATTGAATAAATAAAACAAACAAACCCTTTGATATAATCCACTCAATTCATGATTAAAACTTTCACAAATATCAAAGGAAACAAACAAAGAAGCTCCAGATAAAAACTCTAATACCCAAGAAGAAGATCTAGAAGCCGTACCTTAAAATCGGACTGAAACATACATATTTATAGAAAACAGATTCGCGATCTCTGGTCGAGCGCAGGAATGGCCGCTCAAGCGGAAAAAAACAACTTGTAGTACTTTTGCAGGCGAGTGAAACTTCTGAAAAGTCGCGATCTCCGGTCAAGCGCAGGAATGACTGCTCGAGCGGATAAATAGCTCGATTCCCGAACTAGTCAGCGAAGTGACAAACATAAAAGAATTAATTTCTGAAACATCTTTGCAAGGCACAATTCGAGTTAGATTCACATATAAAACTCATAGCCTCACTAAAATAAAAAAAATCGAATAAAATTGCAACTGAATAGAATTTTATCAAACAGAATTGTCAAAAATAAAAACTTAACATATTTTATGTTTGATGTCTGTAAAAATAAAATAAAATAAAAAAGCACCCTTGAATTTCTTCTCCTAATTTGACGGCCCCATTTAATGTTTATATTGGTGTAAAGATTTTTTGTTTTCCGTTTATGGCAATTAATATACGAAAAACTTAACTTGATGATCAACCACCACATCACTCATCAATTTTTTATTTTATTTTATTTTTTTTAATTTAAGAATCACATGCAGGTGGAAAAAAGAAAAGAAAAAAATTATAAATATATGAGGTACAAGTATATCTATGGTGGAATGTAAATAAAAAATTATTAGGATACAAATGTTGCACCCTGTGTCAGTAATTTTTTTCTCTGCTCCCATTTTTTTTTTTTGGTTTTGAGCAACCATGTCACTCATCATTAAAATAATACATTCTATTATTGGGGAACACAAGATAAGATGTGTACAATTCCATTTTGTATAACTTGAGTAATAATAAATAAATTAAATAGAATGATTTTGTTAATAAATATCCTTAAGTCATTTGTTAACAAATTTAAAAAAATTGCAAATAATTCATATGAGCGTGTGCAATAAAAAATGTTTTGGACTTTTTTCAAGTTTAAAACTAAATGTAAAAAAAAATTAAATTTTTGTCAATAATGCATAAGAGTGTGTGCAATAAAAAATGAGTTGGACTTTTTTCAAGTTTAAAATTGAATTTGACCATCATATTCGGGTTTGTGAGATTTGCCACGAATTCTGTTTTGATAATCTGAATCGTTTATTTTGTAAAATCTTCTAATTTTTATTTTTATTTTTATTTTTTTAATAGAATGTTAACAAGTTAGTAAGTTGGGTTATTACAATAGAATTTTTGACACTTCTAAATGGACTAGGGCCCCAAACTAGAAATTTTGACCTACATTCACTTAGGAAACATTATTAATTGAATTAAATTGATACAATACACAATTAGATATAGACTCAATTGACATTAGAAGTAAATTATACGACTAGGGATCGAATCAATATATATATTAATGATATAGAAGTAAATTTTCATACAAAATGATATGATTTTATTAAACCCTAAACCAAACACCCATAATCATAAATCGAGTTACAAAATTCTCATGACATGTCATTGTCGTTGCAATTTTAGTATAAAATCATGTTATTGTAAATCAATTTTTATTTATTATTTATTTAAAAAAAATACATGTATAATATGAATGTATGAGAGTTGTTAACTTATGGAACACTAAAATGAAAGGCTCAAAACATCTTACAGTACAGATACAGTATATGCTGCTGTGATATTTTTGTAGGTGCACCTTGGACTTACAAGTCATTTACTTTTTCCAGGCATTTTGAAATCACATCCCGTGAAAGTGCCCAAACAGAGAGCTTCAATCTGGAATCATTATTGATTCCGAGGGAACACATTCCTCCGCCGTGAAATTGGTTGTTCAAATGTGTTTGGTATCTGTTAGACTGTTACGTTATTAATGATTAGTACATTAGTACATTGGGAAAACGATAAGAACTGTTCTTTTTTTCAAGTTCAAATTTAAACAGACCGAAGAGAAAGAAGAAAAAGAAAAAAAAAAAAAAAAACCCTCCAAAACGACGTCATTAGTACATGATTGGTTTTGCTTCGAGTGCCTATATAGTTGGGATGCGTCATCTTGACAATGATGCAATTTTCCCCTCAGCTTATCTTTGTACTGCCTTTGTTGTCATTAATAATATTTCTTTTCTTTCTTTTTTCTGATAAAAAAAAAGTTCAAATTTAAATTTTAAGAGAAACTAATTCTACCTACACAAAAGAGGAACACAAAATATTAGGGAAGTTGATGTGATTTCTTTGAACAAGTAAATAAATACGCCATAACAAGCTTTCTTTGAACAATTTTTGTGTTCTATATATTCTGTGTTAGTAGAATTATTGTAAGAGAATTATTTGGACTTGTGAAGGTCACCTTAAGTCTTGTTATGATAATTCACATTGTTCATTTTTTAAGATCATTCATGTATACGTTTATAAATATTAAAAAAAATAATTTTATTTTCAAAAACATAATTGTTGTCTATTTTTTGAAAACAAGTACGCTAAAATAAAAATACTAAGATTATTAAATCAATTTAAATTTTTTCATAAATGACATACACCAAAAGACCTATAAAATAAACAATTTCATTGAAACTAAACACATTGTGAGTTCAATAACCTAAACAGTTTTCTCAAATTTATATTTAAATTTGAAAGAAATCCAACCCTAAACAAAAACTCTATTACATTGTTGCTTAAAATCCCATAAACATGATTTTAATATTTTGATCGATTCAAATTTTCATTAGGTTTAATTTTTAAATACACTTTTCGGCAATACACTAAACTTAAATCTCACATTCATTTTTTATTTTTTCAATTATATCAGCAAATCACATTTACTTTTTTTTCTTTTTTTCTTTTTAAGGTTAAATTGTAATGTTTACTTTCATTGAGTCTATACCAATATAAAATTTATGGGGAAAGTGGGAAATGAATTATGAGGACACATGGGGACACAGGGAAGGTCATGCATACAGACCTGGCAAGATAAATGATACAATCAATGTGGGCATTGTTGAGGAGGGAAGAAAGACCCAACTACCTTGAAGACACTGGTTTTAATAAGCTATATGTTGGTTTTAGCAGAAGCTCCACACCACACACCACCACTCAATTTAAGTGAGGAGCCAGCTTAGTGGTTGGGAGGTCAGCTAGTACTACTGATCAATATCTCTCTTCCCGCATCATCAACATCAGCCACACCATCCTCTTTGGTAGTGTCTGACATGTATTAAAAATGGCAGGACTGACCTTTTCCTCTCTTTCTTCTTAATAATTTTATGAAAAATTAACACTGGATAAATAATTTTGTTTTTATGATGGTATAAATTTCATATTTTTTTTAATAACGGGATTTCCTTACCAGTTTACGCGATTAATCTCAGGAGACTAATTGCAGGGGCTCCATTTAAAGCCAATACAAGCCTTATTTAGATAGGCCTAAGGAATTTATTGTAATTAGTGAGTATTGAACCTGAAACTTTGAGGGAGTACACCCCCGAACCCTAAGTTGTTGGGGCCCATTTCATATGTGTGTGATGCAAGATCATTTTTGTGTTTGGTGTAAGTCTTTCCGTGTATAAGAGTTGTCCACAAAAAAAAATTCCATCGGTAATTCAATTACTTTTTATGATCGCCTCATTAATTTGTATTTTTTTTTTTTTGGATAATTTTACTAGTGATGTCTATCATACTCAAAATGAAAAATTATAGATGGATCTTGGAGTAAGAAGTGCCTTAAGTTAATTTTTATTAGTAATTAAAATAATGAAATTCAATATTTTAATATTAATTTTTGAGAAACAATAGTAATACTTAATTAATGTGAAGCATTACATAAGATCAGGGTCAGAACCAGGATTTCATTACTGCAGGGGCTAAAAGAAAAATAAATTTTTTCACCATATATACAAAACACACATGTATGTATATATGATATATAAATTATATATACATAATAAATAAATAAATATCATAAAAGCAATTTCTAATAAGATGAATAAGTTTTTTTATATATATAAATAGAAAAAGAATTCAAGATAAAAGAAGAAGGACGTATATATATTTTTATATTAGGAGTCATTTTATATATAAATATTTAAAATTATATGACAAATAATAATATTCACAAAAATAAAAAGATTAGAATCCCCTATAATTTTCTCCAAGTTCCGTCCTCCTCAAGACTAACCAAATAGCTTCTCCATACTCAGCCAGCCCTCTTTGTTAGCCCTCTTTGTTAACTTATCCATAGTATTTAATTGGGTAAATTACATTTTATGTTTAGAATTTTCTTATTTTGACTTCTAAAGGTTTTTTTTTTTTTTTTTTTCTACTTTGGTCTTCATATTTCAAATTTTTCTCAATATATTTCTAAAATTAATTTATATTTAAAATTAGATAAAAAATTTCACATTAACTGTCATATAACATAAAAATATATTATTATATTGGATTTTGAATTTGTGTTAGATATGTGAGTTATACATAAATCTGAATCACAAAATAATAATTCTGAATAATTTTTTGTATAGTGTGAGGTTTATATATACAATAAATCTGAACTACAAGATAATAATTCTAATGATTTTTTGATAATTGAATTTGGTTCGTAGGATTGTTGTTAATTTTTGCAAAAAAGAAGTACGGAAGTTCTGCACTTTCTTTTTTGCGAAGAAGATAAACATAAATCTATACATAAGAAAAATGGCCTTTTTAAGAACAATAATTGTTAAAGTTTCAAACTCTCAAATTAATTTTGTTAATTTGTTAATTTTTTTTTAAAAAAATTATTGGTTAGTTCCTTTAGTCAAAAATCAAAAAAAAAAAAAAAACAAAAACAAAAACAAAAACAAAAAAAGTTCTAATTAATTACAATTTTGAATTTTAAAATTCAAAACAATATGATAAGTCACCCTCACTCGTTTAAAAAATAATGTTGATCAAAACAATTCAAATAAAAAAAAATTAAGACACTAATTATTTATGATTTTGAGTTTCAAAATTCAAAATAATATGGTAAGCCACCTTCATCCCATCCTCACATTTTTCGAAAATAATATAAATATAAAATTTTAAAAACCCAATCAAATTAAAAAAATTTATAATAAATATATATATCTGTTAACTATCTTTGTTTTGAGGGTTGGTTTGAAGTTTTTTTTTTTTTTTTTTTTTTGGTAGATGTTTGTGTATTTTTTATATTGTTGTTATTATTTCTTTTGATATATGTGAATTGATAATATAGTTATGAGTTTTTATTTTCTTATAGAATAAGACGTCTTATATTGTTCTTTATGATTTGGCCATTTTTTAAATTTCTTAAACAAAATTTTCAAATTTTTTATTTGTAAAAAATTAAAAACATTTAATTGACTTACCCATCAATAAATAAAATTTTAAATAATGAACACTATTCCATAATTTATGGATTTTAAAAAAAAAAAATCTAACACCCATATATGGAATAAGAAAACCTAAAATCACGCATTTTTTTTTTTCATTTTTAACTTTTTAAAACTCTAATGGTACTTTTTTATTTCCACAACATTGTCCTTTTATATTTATAAAGATAAAAAAAAAAACTAAACCGGAGTTGCATAATGGCAGTGGAGGTGGTTAGTATGGCAACAACAAGGGTGATGATGAGCTCGACCAGAGCATTGTTTAGGTGAATTTTGAAAAGGTGAATATTAAAAGAATAATAGATAGTTTAGGTAATGAATTGATTTAGAAAAGTAATGTGTGGTTGAGATTAAGTATGAATTTTACCATATAAAAATTGAATATGGATAATATATTGTTTTTTATATATAATTTTGGATACTTTTGTATAACTATCAAAAATTATTGTGATTAGATGTTACTTATCATTTGATATATTATTGTTGTATTATCGTAATGAATTTTATTATTAATGTCTATTATCAATGCAATGGTGAGACATCATATGATAAATAAAAATATGTTTTGTTATTATTCTTGTTGATAATATATTTCTTTATTTACCTTTTTATAATGTTCAAAAAATTAATTTATGTTTATTGTTAGTTTTTGTAGATAGGAAGTAAAAAATAAATTTTAACCAAATTCAAGTTATAACTAATTTTGAAATTGTTAATAAATATACCAAACAAATATGTATATATTTTCGGTTTTTGTTATAAATCTTTTTTAAAAATATATTTATTAATCAAAAATTAAATAAATAGGTAGGTCTACTAACTCATGGATTGGACATGAACTAGACGATTCTCTAAGGACTAGGCTTAAATCAAGAATTATTAACAAAAAAAAATCGACTTGAACTAAATTTTCTTGGCTACTTTTTAGTGTTTAATCCAATATTAGAACTCCCAAATTAGCTCATATCAGTCATGAACTAATAAATTATGATATAATTTAAATATAAAATTTAAATTTATTAGGACTAGAATATGACCTACAATTTAGGGTGGCTTTATCTTAAATAATTTTTTTATACATAAATATATATAACTATTCATTTAATTGTTTTAAACATAAATATATAGTTTTTTTTTTAAAACTATATATAGTTCAATCTTTTTAATAAGTATGTATAAAATAAGTCCATATTTCTTATTTTTATTATAAAAAAATATTTACAAATATTTATTTACTAATTTAATAAATAAATAGGTCAAATGGTTCATATAAGTTGGGAATACAACAAGACAAATTTTAATGATTAGGTAAAGGACAAGTTGGCATAAATCTAATGTTAAGTCCAAATTTAATAGGACTTTTCTTAAGTGTGCAACTTACACCTTACGCTTACGTCTTTCTGTTTGCTGTCCTGTTTTATGTTTACACCTTCCATTTACACCTTTTGTGTTGGCTGCATATGGTGTGCAACCTTAAGGGGTTGCACACCATAACAGCACCCAATTTAATATCACAAGTGAATCTTAATTCATTTTTACGTAAATCTTATAACATAAGGCAAATTATAATTTTTAGACTTCACAGAATATGAAAAAATTACTATATTGACAAATATAACTTACAACTATCATATGATAAATTAAATTTACGAAACTCATAAGACGAAATGTATTTATATTTCATCATAAATATAATTTTTGTGATTTAATTTTTGATTTTTACCACTTAAATTATGACATATATTTGTTATTAAGAACTTAAAGTACATAATTCATGACATAAGAATAAAAAAAAATCTTTTATATGTAACTGTCATAAAAATGAATAAAATTTAATTGATTCTAAATTATTTTTGCTAAATATTGTAGATAAATTTTTTAGAATATTATGTAATTTTAAAATTTAATTTTTGATTATTTATTTATACCCATGCATAGTAAGGGTAATTATGCTAGTACTATACTATATATAAGTAAATGTAGTGGCGCTTAAAATTCTCCAAAATTTTAATACTAATATCTTAGGGGTTCTCTCTCTTAATTATGTGGTACTTCCTGGAGTCTCTCCACCTCATTTTCTTATTTTTTAATTTTTTAATAAAATAAAAACAACCATTATACCTTTTTACCTCTGCTAAATAAAATTGAATAAAAGAAAAAAATATAACCTAAAGATAAAAAGAAAAAATGAAGAAGCAAAAAATAAAACGATAAAATCCCACATAATGAAAGGACAAAATCCCACATAGTTATCCGTTATCTCTCTTTAAAACAAACTTAAAAAATAATAATAATAATAATCAAGAGATAAAAAATAAATAAATAAAAAAGAAACAAAAAATTATCCTTATCTCTCTATTAAAAAACTTTAAAAAATAATAATAATAACAAAGAGATAAAAATAACAAAAAATATAAGGAGAAAAATCCCATATAGTTATTCTTATCTCTCTTCGAAAAAAATTAAAAAAAAATCTTCTCTCACGTTTTATTCCGTCTCCATAAATAGTTATATTATTCTCGCTAAAATATAACTAAAAAGGGTGAAGAAAAAAACTCACAACCCTTGTACATGCTCTTTTTTACAACAACATGAATACTTCTTTTTATCTTTTTAAACAAACCCAAACTGAAGACTTGTTCATCTACAATTTACTTATAGTGATATGGTATGTCACTAAAATTCTAAAGGTTTAATTGTCTTTTACTTTTGTTTTCATTAATTAATCCATAGATAAGTTAAAAGATGAATTCTTTTTCTTCTTCTATGACATTTTTTAATTGTGTGTTTTATATTTTTATTTTGTGTTAATATTAAATCACTTTTTAAAGATTATGTTGGAACAATCTTCTGTGTAAATAAAATAACTTGAAATAAATTTAAACAAAATAAATAAATAACATACCAGATTTATTTATCGAACCGAATTAAAAATTCAAAGACCAAGTCGAGTGTGTGACACTCTGTCCTTAAGACAGATTCGCCCTTCTACGGTACTTACGGTTGAGTGGCGTCTATCTCTCAGGATACAATGATCTTCACAAATTGTAGTAGTACTCCAAACAATTTGTTCGGCGAATCAAACCTATGTTCTAATACTCTCTTTATATAATTCTAAAACTAGAATGTAGAATAATGCAAACAAAACAAAGTTTGGACAGCAAAACAAATGATTTTACAGACTGATTTTTTTTTGTTAGGAAATTGCTGGATTTATGGCAGTATATATAGGCAACCAAGAGTTAGTTAGAG
Source organism: Camellia sinensis (assembly GCF_055761805.1). Taxonomy (NCBI): domain Eukaryota; kingdom Viridiplantae; phylum Streptophyta; class Magnoliopsida; order Ericales; family Theaceae; genus Camellia; species Camellia sinensis. The sequence continues at coordinate 93,333,330 of NC_138972.1, forward strand.
CCCGAACAGGTACAACACAAAGAAGTGAAAAGGTACACTTTTCAATTCAAATAAAGTTGACCGTTAGCAATTTGAAAACAAATTTGAAAAGTTTCCGTTGGTCAAACAAAACTGTTTGGAATTCAAATCTGTTTCACCTTTATTAAATAAACTATTTTGAATATGTACGGGGAGCAAATATTCCGGCGAGCCCGTACTCCTTTCTTCCGAACTCCGTCTCTGTCCGATCACCTGCGAGCCAATAAGGGTGAGCTACCCGGCGGTGTGTGGCCGGAAAAACCCTCCGACGATCAAGTTAGAACACACACACAGAGGATAGCTAGAGAGAAGGGAGAGAGTGTTTGGGTGTAAGAATTTCTTACAGAGATGTTCGTGTATTGCGTATGGGGGGCGCAGACATGCCTATATACCTTCTGAGCCCCATATCCACTCCCTGTCATCTCCTGACACGCGGCTCTGCTATCCCATCTGTCAGCATAAACCATGCAATTCATCACCTAACCTCAACTGCCTGTCATCACAGCTGGAGCTCGGCAGCCGAGCTGCCCTATCCGTTGTGCTATGCCATGCTCCATACCCTAGCACTTCACTGGCCATGGTTGAGGAGGACCGGGCTAGACGGCATCTCGGCAAAGCCTAGCCCGAGGTGCCTCTTGGGATCGGCCTCTCTGCCGGTCAGACAACTTCCTCGGATGTCCGCGCCTTCCCGGGCGCCGGTCGCTCGGCCTATCTGGCTTCGGCCATCTTCGGACCGAGCATCCTGGCCCGACCGAGCACTGCCTTGCCGAGCAGTTTCTGTCCGGTCCGGGGTGGCACATACAGCCCGAACTCTGCCCGGCCCAAGTTCTGGCAGCCCTTCTCTGGGCATACAGTCGGTCATCTCGGCCCAATGCACTGCTGGGCTTTCAACCTGCTCGGTCGATATCTCGGCCCAACTCCAGATCATAAATCACCCTCTCAGAATATATATATATATTAAACAAATTGAATAGTTTAATAAATAAAGTAAGAAGTACAAATTTTAGGAAACCACTTAGGAACCCAAAAATTGAATTTAGAATTAAATTAAATTTTCACAATTACAAACTTTAGAAAATCAAAGGCTTCTATCAAAGCTGACAAAGAGCATTTGCTCGCCTTTGATCTGACCAAGGCCCTGCTGCTACCGAGCGACGTGGTCGGCAGCGACTACGTCCCAGACACCCGGTTGGTCAAATCGTCGGTGAAGTCCATGGCCAGGATAAGTGGATGTTGCTTTGAAAAATTTCACAAGTGTTTGTTCGGTTTCCTTTCTGCTCGGTCTTCTTTCTGATCAACTTTGCTTCTTTGTGCAGGCCATTCAAAAACAACACTTGGTTTTGGAGCGCATCCACCGGCTTAGGCAGAAAGCCAACGACACTGCCAGCCAGGTTGAAAGCCTTCAAGCTGAGCTCGGCCGGGCTAAAGCTTCCCTCGAGATGGCCAATGCGGATAATAATAGGCTACTCGGTCAGCTGAATGCAGCCGAGAAGAAACAAAGTGAGCTCCAGACCGAGGTGGACACCCTCAAGAAGTCAGAGAAAAAAGCTTGCCGGGCTGCGAACAACGCCGGTTTTAACGAGGCCGAGCAGAGCTATAAAAAGCAAGTCTTCGCTACTCAAGACATCTACTTCAAGGCCGGCTGGAAGTCCGCCTGCGAACACCTCGGCCAAGGCTCTGACACCGACGTATTTGCCAACCCTCCTCCAGCTTCGCTACCGGTCTACCTTGTGCCTTACGCAAACGACGTATTCAGCGCCCTGCAAGCGGAGGCCGAGGAAGGACTTGAGGACGGAGAGGGTGACACAGATTCGGAGGCAGAGGACGCCGAGGTGCAAGAGCAGCCCGGCAATGCTGAGCCCGGTGTCGAAGACGTCAGTCCTACCATCAACCTGGATGCTGGCGAGGACGAGTTCACCAATCTCTCCCCCCTAGTTTAGTTCTCTTGTTCTTTTTTTGTATTTTTGCTTTCAACACTTTTGATGTAACCGGGCTCTGTCCCCACCTTTGTACTGAATTTCTTATCAATGAAAATTCAAATTTTTGCAAGTGTATGCACGGTTGTAATCAGTTCTGTCTTCAGCAAAACATCTCGGCATAACTCATCGTTTGAACACTTTGTCGACCGGAATACATAACACGGTCTAAGCACTTCAGCAGAACAAGACAAATTCATGAACCGAAATAGCCACTTCGGCTGTAACCAAGTCAAACAAATCAACTCTTCCAACCGGAGTACATCATCTCGGTTGGGAATCCAAAGTTGGACAAGACACCAACTCTTCCAACCGGAGTACATCATCTCGGTTGGGAATCCTAAGTTGGGCAAGACACCAACTCTTCCAACCGGAGTACATCATCTCGGTTGGGAATCCTAAGTTGGGCAAGACACCAACTCTTCCAACCGGAGTACATCATTTCGGTTGGGAATCCTAAGTTGGACAAGACACCAACTCTTCCAACCGGAATACATCATTTCGGTCCGTAACATTAAAACAATAATACAAGTGCTAAAGCAAAATTACTTCTATAATTTGACAAAAAGAATTACATTCTGCTTTGCAAGCCAAAAAATTTCTTTACAAAAAAGAGGAAAGTAAAAGCTTAAAAATAATACAATTTCAAGTTGGCCGCATTCCATGGCCGGGGTATGGCTCTTCCCTCTAGATCCTCCAAGTGGTAAGCCCCCTTGCCAGCCAGACCAGTGATCTTGTAGGGTCCTTCCCAATTTGCCCCTAGTTTGCCTTCTCCTGGCACCAGGGTGTTGCCCATAATCTTCCTCAAAACCCAATCTCCAACTTTGAACGGTCTGGGGTGCACTGTCTTGTTATACTTCTTGGAGAGCTCTTGTTGGTAGGCGGCCACATGGATGAGGGCTTTCTCCCGGCGCTCTTCCGCTAGGTCAAGCTCCAAGGCAATAGCCTCAGTATTTAGCTCGGGCTCGAAACTTTCGCTTCTAAGGGTGCGCATTCCAACTTCCAAAGGTATGACCGCCTCCATGCCATAAGCCAAAGCAAATGGAGTTTCCCCGGTCGAACGTCGCGGGGTTGTTCGGTATGCCCAAAGGACGCTAGGTAATTCTTCAGCCCATTTGCCCTTAGCCTTTTCCAGCCGTTTCTTCAACCCATCTAGTATAGTCTTGTTTGATGCTTCGGCTTGACCATTGGACTGCGGGTAGGCCGGGGTGGAGTTGTAGAATTCTATCTTCAAATCTTCACAAAATCCTCTGAATAGGCGACCATCAAACTGGGTGCCGTTGTCAGAGATCAAAATCTTGGGGACGCCAAACCGCGTAACCACGTTCTGCCAGACAAATCGCTTCACGTCTTTCTCTTTGATGGTTGCCAAGGGCTCAGCTTCAACCCACTTTGTGAAGTAATCTGTGGTCGCGATGAAGAATTTCCGGTTGCCCGGTGCTGTTGGCAGTGGTCCTACTATATCTAGCCCCCACATGGCGAAAGGCCAAGGACTGGTGAGGGGAGGAAGTTCCCTGGCAGGCTGGTGGATCTGATGGGCGAATTTTTGGCATTTTTCGCACTTGCGGACATATTTTTGCGCGTCGGCCTGCATGCACGGCCACCAGTATCCCTGCGAAATAGCTCGGTAGGCCAAGGACCTGCCCCCTATGTGGCTGCCACAAATGCCTTCATGAATTTCAAACAAGAAGGCCTCCACACTATTCGGGTGCACGCACTTGAGGTAAGGACCGGTGAAGGACTTCTTATACAACGCACCAGATGGAGAGAGCCAAAATCGCTCTGACTTCACCCGGATTTTGTGTGCTTCTTTCTTGTCTGTTGGAAGAGTCCGGTCTCTGAGGAACAAGATCAAGGGGTCCATCCAGGAAGGACCTAACTCGGCGCAGAATACATCCGTCTGCCCGGCGTTTTCAATGCTCGACCGCGGAAGAAAGTCCATTAACAGGGGGTTTGGAGACGTACTATCTACCATGGAAGTGAGGCCGGCGAGTTCATCAGCTCGGCTGTTTTCTTCCCGGCCAATCCGTTGGACTCTGATTGCCTCAAACTGCTTGATATGGTCCCTGACCAGAGCTTAGTACTTCGCCATCCTATCGTCCTTCGCTTCATAAATCCCCGAAACTTGGTTAACCACAAGCTGGGAATCACTGTATACCAGGAGCTCGGCAGCCTTCATTTGAATTGCGCTCTTGAGCCCGGCGAGAAGCGCCTCGTACTCAGCCTCGTTGTTAGACGCCGGGAAGCCAAGTGTGATAGAATGCTCAATGGTTAGGCCGTCCGGGGATATAAGAACAATACCTAGGCCGGCACCATGGCGGTTGGACGCTCCATCAACAAAAAGCTTCCACATGTCCCCTACAAAAAGCTTCCAGCAGTCAGATGGGTCTTGAGAGTTGCGAAGGGCAATGGGATCACAACTGCTCGGCTGTGCGGTGTCAAGTTTGGTGCTGACCGGTTCAAATTCAGTGCCCCTTGGTGATTCGACACCGGACTCAGCAAGTTGGTCTGTAATGCTCAAGTCCGTAGGCGAATCATCAGGTTGCGGTGTGAAGCCGGCCGCAGGTTCTGAGCTGTCTGGAACCATTCCTTCCCCCCTTGATGATTCGGCACTGGACTCAGCAAGTTGGGTCCGAATGCCCAAGTCCGTAGGCGAATCATCAAGTTCTGAGGTGTGTGGAACCATTCCTTCCCCCCTGGTGATGCGGTACCGGACAGAGTGGATGGGTTGGTGATACACAACTCCGTCATCGCATCGCCGGGTGGTATGACCGTGCAAACTGAGGGAACTTCGATGGTGCACACTAACTCCGCGGCGCTTCCTTCTTCAACTGGATGTTCCTCGGTTGGCATTGCGTGCGTCTCATCATCTGCCTCGGCAATGTCGACCGGGCATACCGGATGAGTGCCGGGTGAGAACTCGGCAACAAAATCGGCCAAGGTCTGGGCTTTGATTGCGGTGCGCGGCTGGAACTTCACATCGAACTGTCCCAACTCGACTGCCCATTTTAAAATTCGGCCTGAAAAGTCTGCGCGTTCAAACAAGGCCTTGAGGGGAAACTCGGTCAGTACGACGATGGTATGGGCGTGAAAATAATGTGCCAATTTCCTCGAAGCCATCATCAGTGCCAACGCAAGCTTTTCCAGCGGCAAGTACCTCGTCTCAGCCAGCAGCAAGGTCTTACTTACGTAAAAAATTGGGAGGTGCTTGATTCCTTCAGCCCGGACTAACACCGCACTTACTGCGTGCTGGGAGACGGCAAGGTAAAGGTAGAGTTCCTCACCTAGCTCTGGTGTAACCAACAGCGGCGGAGAAGACAAATAATCCTTGAGCTCGGCCAAAGCTCGGTCACACTCGTCATCCCATGAGAACTTTGACTTCAATGCTTGAAAGAAAGGGCGGCAGCGATCTGACGACCGGCTTATAAATCGATTAAGCGCGGCGGCCATCCCGGCCAGATGCTGCACGTCCTTAGCCGAGCTGGGCTGCTTCAATTCTTGCACGGCTCTGATCTGAGTAGGGTCTGCTTCGATGCCTCGGTTCGTGACTAAGAATCCCAAAAATTTCCCGGATCCCACGCCAAAGGCACACTTCGAGGCGTTCAAGCGCAGCTTGTGCTTCTTCAGAATGGCAAACATCTCGGCTAAGTCGGACAAATGGTTTGCCTCATGTCGGCTCTTTACCACCATATCATCGATGTAAGCCTCCATTGTCCGGCCGAGCAAAGGAGCAAACATTTTGGTCACCATCCTCTGAAAGGTTGCCCCGGCGTTTTTCAAACCAAAGGGCATAACTCGATAGCAGAAGAGTCCCCTTGGAGTCGTGAAAGAGGTGATCTCTTGGTCAGGCCCATGCATGGCAATTTGGTGATAGCCGCGGTACGCATCCAAGAAACTGAGCCGATTGTGTCCAGCCGTCAAATCCACTAGATGGTCAATGCGCGGCAAAGGGAAGCTGTCTTTTGGACAAGCTCGGTTGACTGTCTTGTAGTCGACACAAACTCGCCACTTTCCATTCTTCTTAGGCACCACTATCGTGTTGGAAATCCACCGAGGGTAGTGCACTTCCTGTATTGCTCGTGCCTCAAGCAAGTTCTTTACCTCCTCTGCTACTACCTCGGCGTGATGCAGCGCCGATCTCCTTGTTCGCTGGATGACTGGCTTTGCTCCAGGGAAGACATTGAGGTGATGGCAGATAAAGCTTGGGTCAAGGCCAGGCATGTCGTAGGGCGACCATGCAAAGACTTCGATATTCGCCATCAAAAACTCAATCATCTCGGTTCTCTCCATGGCCGAGAGACTTGAACCGAGCAAGAAGAATCTGTCCGGCTGCTCGGCATCAATCCGCACCTCAACCAATTCTTCAACAGCCTTGTCTTCGGCTTTGGTGCCAACATCATCCAAGACACTCCGGTCCTCCGGTCCCTCGATCATTTGAACGAATCCTTTGGCAGCCCGGCTCCCGTTGACCGCCACGAAGCATTGCTTGGACATGACCTGATCACCCCAAATCTCCTCGATTGCCCCCATAGCCGAGGGGAATCTCATCACCTGGTGGTAGGTCGATGCTACGGCTTGCATGGCGTGAAGCCATCCTCTTCCAAGGATAAGGTTGTACGTTGAAGGCACTTGTAGCACCCAAAACTCCACTTGCTTGACCACGGATCCCGCTTTGACCGGCAGGATAATCTTTCCCAATGGCCACTCCGGCTGCGAGTTAAATCCAACCAGTGGCGATGTGGCCGGAGCCAAGTCTGTCTCACGGAGTTTGAGCTGTTTGAACGCATCATAATACATGATCTCGACCGAGCTTCCCTGATCGATCAAGATCCGTCTAACATCAAATTCTTTGACGCGTAGTGTTACTACAAGAGCATTGTTGTGCGGCGTCTGGATACGCTCTAAATCCCTTGAGGTGAAACTAATCACGTCTTTCTCTTCTGTCTTCCCCCTTTTGATGGCAGGCTGTACTGACAAAACTTCCCTCATATGCTCTGCCTTCTTGATCATGCCCCGGAGTTCGCAAACACGCTCCGGTTCCACGATGCCGTGGATGACATTAATAACTCCTTGTGGTGGTGCATCTCGGTCATCCTGTCCCCTGGGATCGACCGGAGCCTGATTCGGTTTCACGCCGCCATCAATGTAAAGGTCCAGATGCCCGGCCGCAACCAGTTCTTCCAAGTGTTGTCGCAAAGGCAAACAATCCTCAGTCCGGTGGCCCCTCTCCCGGTGAAATGTACAACGATACCGCGGATTGTAGCCCTTTTGTCCATCGCCCAACTTAGCAGGAAACCGGACATACTCCTCGTCTCGGATTTCACTAAGTATGCGATAGATTGGAATCTTGAAGACCGTGGTTATGCCAGTCCTCGCCTTCATTCTTCTGTTTGCGTCCTCAACGTCATCTCGGGGGTAATCATCCCGGTCATTCCGACGTCCTCTACCCCGGTTTTTACGATTTGAACCTCGGTCTGATTCCTCTGCTCGGTCATTTGAGCGGCTAGACTCTTGCCCAACTGTGTGCACTTTGCCTGCTGTCTTCTTGTCTGTTCCGACCGGAGTGGCCTTCACGGTGGAAGCTGACGCATCATCCTCTACTCGGATGTGCTCATTGATGCGCTGCATGAGCTGGCCCATGGAGGTCGGCTGGTGCATGGTAAGCGAGTCCCGCAGTCTATGTCCGACCGGGAGACCACGCTTATATTGCGTGATTGCAAGGTTGACCAGGCAATCCAGGATCTCGTTGAAGGTTTCCCAATACCTTGAATTGTATGCCTTCAGTGTGTCGCACGGTTCCATCTTGACACTCAGCAAGTGATCGACTTCCTTTGGTGTTTTTGTGTTGGTTTTGAAGCGCGTAACAAACGCTTCGGCCAACTGGTGCCACCGTTGTATGCTCCCTTCCGGCAACCTCTCAAACCACTTTAAGCCCAGCTCACCTAAACTGGACGGGAAGATTAGGCACATAAGTCCGTCATTTCGCCTATGTCCGGCCATGACCTGTCGGAAGTGGCTCACATGCATATAAGGATCGGTTTTGCCATCGTAGAGCGTGAACTTAGGCTGGTGGAAGCCTGTCGGAAGCGGCGTTGTTTCTATTTCCAGGGAAAAAGGGGTGGCACTCAGCCTGGCCAGGTCTGTATCTTCAAATATTGGCACTGCTTGGCGAGGTGGAGGCATTCCGACCTCCTCGCTGGCGTGAACCCCGTAGGAGAGCCGTTGGAAAGCTGGTATTCTCTGGGCTTCGCGCCGGCGAGCCCGCTCCCTTAACACTGCCCGTAGGTCCTCTGACTGAGCAGAATAAGAGTACCTCGACGTCGTCGCCGGACGTGAGGGTTTGTAGGTGCTGTCTTGCGCGCTAGACTTTTCTGCATGCACGTCGGAATCACCAACCTGGTAACTCCTGGTGATGGAAATGGACTGAGTACGTCGCTGACTCTGATCGCCTGACCGGCGGGATGGGGTGCGCTCACTGTGGTCTCCCACTCCAGCTACACCTTTCCCTTTGACATGCCGCTTAAGATCCTCCATCTCCGCCGCCATCCGCCTGATGACAGCGTCTTGGTCCCTTAACTTGTTTTCCAGTCGCCTGGCGTGCGAGTCTCTCCTCCGCCGGTGACCGTCTGGACTCCGTGAATGACCATGACTCCTTCCGCGCTTATCCCGCGCGTCTCCTGACTGTCCTCCAGTGGGCGTCCCCAAGTCAGCCATTGGATGGACGGCAGGAGGTCCCTCTCTCCTTCGGGTATACTCCGGGGTGGCTCCGTCGATGGCGGACAACGGAAACTCGTCGTTGTTCGCCATGGACGGCGATCAGACGAGCCTGGAAGACAAGGTTTTGTCTGAAAAATTCCCACAGACGGCGCCAATTGTACGGGGAGCAAATATTCCGGCGAGCCCGTACTCCTTTCTTCCGAACTCCGTCTCTGTCCGATCACCTGCGAGCCAATAAGGGTGAGCTACCCGGCGGTGTGTGGCCGGAAAAACCCTCCGACGATCAAGTTAGAACACACACACAGAGGATAGCTAGAGAGAAGGGAGAGAGTGTTTGGGTGTAAGAATTTCTTACAGAGATGTTCGTGTATTGCGTATGGGGGGCGCAGACATGCCTATATACCTTCTGAGCCCCATATCCACTCCCTGTCATCTCCTGACACGCGGCTCTGTTATCCCATCTGTCAGCATAAACCATGCCATTCATCACCTAACCTCAACTGCCTGTCATCACAGTTGGAGCTCGGCAGCCGAGCTGCCCTATCCGTTGTGCTATGCCATGCTCCATACCCTAGCACTTCACTGGCCATGGTTGAGGAGGACCGGGCTAGACGGCATCTCGGCAAAGCCTAGCCCGAGGTGCCTCCTGGGATCGGCCTCTCTGCCGGTCAGACAACTTCCTCGGATGTCCGCGCCTTCCCGGGCGCCGGTCCCTCGGCCTATCTGGCTTCGGCCATCTTCGGACCGAGCATCCTGGCCTGACCGAGCACTGCCTTGCCGAGCAGTTTCTGTCCGGTCCAGGGTGGCACACACAGCCCGAACTCTGCCCGGCCCAAGTTCTGGCAGCCCTTCTCTGGGCATACAGTCGGTCATCTCGGCCCAATGCACTGCTGGGCTTTCAACCTGCTCGGTCAATATCTCGGCCCAACTCCAGATCATAAATCACCCTCTCAGAATATATATATATTAAACAAATTGAATAGTTTAATAAATAAAGTAAGAAGTACAAATTTTAGGAAACCACTTAGGAACCCAAAAATTGAATTTAGAATTAAATTAAATTTCCACAATTACAAACTTTAGAAAATCACTCAGGAACCCAAAATTTGAATTTAAAATTAAATGACATTCCCACAATAATTTTTATTGAAAAAATTCAAAAGAATTTTTATCTTAAAAATTAATGTTAAACCCGAAAATGACGTCAACTTTCCATTCACTCGTAAATGGTTTTGATGTTCCGTCTTCACCGTGTGACTTGCCACGCAGTAAGGAACACGTCACCTCTTCGGACCCACCCCAAAAGACGTTTGGGGCCCACTCAATTTTGGCCTCAAAGTCGGCCCAAAATAAGCCATTTAAAACACCATTATCCAACAATTCCCTACATGAATGGAATTTGACGGAGAGAAAATGCAACAACATGATCTATTACAGAGAGTACAGAAATTGGAAATATTCTACAAAGGATAGATATCTTTTGGCTTTGAACCTTCCCTTGTGAGACACTATCAGATTTACTAGCTAACCAGTGAATATGATGTCTTGAACTGTTCAGCCATTTGTGTAAACCAAGACAATAGAACTGTAACAACCCTCATACTGTTTACCGACTTATGACTGATTGATTACCGATAACCATCGATTACCGTTAAACTGAATTGATTATGACTGATAATTGAATTGATTAAAGTACTGAACTGACTGACTGAAATTGGAAACCGAATTGATTGAGTATATGTTAGTTAAATTGCATTTTATCTGTTTGACTGTATGATTATCTGTTCATGCTTATATGTTTAAACTGCTAATTGAAGGCCATATCGGCGGCCGAATTAGAAACCGATTGATGTTCCTTGACCCTCGTAATTAATGTGATTTTATGGTGTATTTACCTGAAAACTGATTAGGTATGATTAAATTAGATTAAAATAAGCTAATTAAAGAGTTTGACGTAATTACACTTTTGCCATCTAGTGGGGCCTTTGTTTACTCATATTTGAAGCCTTGTGTATGCTTTATCAAAACATTTCATCAGCCATTTCTTCTTGTTCTAGCCGAATTTAGAGAGAGAGGAAGTGAGAGTCTTGAGTTCACTTGTAGAATTGTTTGGAAATTGAAGAAATTGTTAAGGAGATTGCATATTTGAGCTCCCTTCTTGAACTACAAGACTAAAGGTAGCTCCATTGTCTTCTTGTTCATGTTTTGAGTTGATTGTTGCATGGTCCATGTTAGATTGTAGAGCTAAGTCATGATTTGGGTCATTAATGGTGAATTGAAGCTCATTTCATGCATGCATGTTTGAATTAATGAGTTTTGAGTTGAATTCATGGTATAATGGTGCATGCATGTTCATAATTTTGTGGTACCCCATGAGTTCATCTTGTTTTTGAAGGTTTAAACTCTTTTGAAACAGCATTAAAGCTTTGAAAATGATTTAAGATCATGCATGTCATGTTTGAGGATTGTTCTTGGAAATGGTTTGAAAATGGGTTTGAATATGGTTTTAATTGACTCACCTTTGGGGCTTGAATTCATAAATTGAGCTTTGAAACTTGTTATACATTGAATTTAGTTATGTTTTCCAGAATTTGGGCCCAAAAGGTCGAGTTTGGAGTGGTAGAATGCTTGGTTTGAGCTTGGGAGGCAAATCTGGAAATTCCATATTTGGCTTCCTTGCTCGAGCGAAGGATTCCCCGCTCGAGCGAGAACCTTTGTCCAGGGCTCCGCTCGAGCGACCATCGAGCGACCATCGCGCGCAAAATCACAGCATCCAGTATTTTTTTTACTGTTTCGACAGACCGCTCGAGTGAAGGATTCCTCGCTCGAGCGAAGCCTTTGATTTTGGACTTCCGCTCGAGCTAAGGAAGTCTCGCTCGAGCGAGGCTCCTATTTTCAGCAAAGTTTGCAAAATGTTTTCTAAGTGTATTTTTGCATCCTCATCCCATCCTAGGCATTCTTAGGCCTAGTTTAAGACATCTTGATGAGGATATCGTTGTAGAACACACCAAGGCAAATTAGGGATTAAGTTATGATATTTCCCAACTGTGTAGCTTAGTGTGTTAAACCTGTGAACTGTGTAGGGTTGGCGACTGGGGAGACACGCTCTAGCATACCATAGCCCAAACTCTGTGAGTAACAATTGTGTAAAGATATGTTCAACTGATTATCTTTTGAATACTGAACTGAACTGTTTACTGAACTGGTATTATTTACTGAATGAATGTATGTCCTTTATTTCTGAACTGTACTGTGGCATCCTTAGTACCTACTGTTTACTGTTACTGTTACTGCGACAGAATTCTCTGTCGGTTCCCTCGTGGAGCCACTACTGTTTACTGACTGATGGCCATCATTACTGTTCGGTCTTTTAAGACCTACTGTTACTGTTATGCTAATGGATGTACCACATATGACTGTTTACTGTACTGAACAACTGAAATACTGATTGAATTGAACTGTTTTCATTACCGTAAGGACATTCATTCTAAACCTCTTTACGCATTATGTTATTCACTGGGCTTTAGCTCACTGTTTATATATATATGTAGGTGCTCAGCCACCAGATCGGAGCTAGGAGCGTGGGTTAGACTCCAGTTTTGTCAAGCCAGCCTTTGTGCCTCACTGCGAGGTTCCGAGTTGCCATGCTATGGCTTTGGGGTGTTTTGTTTGTTTTCCCTCGTCTGTCTCCATACTGTTTGGATTACTGTATAGACTGTCAGTTACTAACTGTACTGTTATCAAGGGATTAGGTCCCTGTACTGTGTGACTGTAAATTTTGTATAGACTGTACTGTTTGTGTATGTATGAATGCATGAAAAATCTTTTTGGCATACAGACTGTCACAGCTCATTGGACATTGTTTAATTACTGTATTGGCTTCCGCCAGGCCCTGTACTCTGTTTTACTGTATTACTGTTAAGCAGGCCTTCGGTAATCTCGGATTACTGGCCGGTTACGGTGCTAAACTCATAGGGCCGGGTTTGGGTCGTGACAAGAACTCACACAGTATATCTCCAGACACAGTTTAGCTCTCACTATTGTGTTCATTTTGGCCCTGAACAACTTGGTATTTCATGAGTGCTCTAGAGAATTGTAGCCCTTCACAAATCTCATAGAACTGGCCCAGTTCACACTCATATAGGTGATTCTTATGAAGAGTATCCTGCCATACTCCACTAGGTTTACCTAGATATAAGAATCATTAAAATTTTATTTAACCTCAAACGCTGCAGACATCACTATTTCATCAAAGAAATGAGTAGGAGTTAGACTCCCCAGTGATCCTTCTGCGTCATTCATAACTCGGTTGTCCCTTTGAACCTAGATCTTGGGATCTCCAGTCAACTAGGTTGGGTTGCCGTTGTGGTAACTCTTATTTAATAGGCTTAAGTCCCATTCTCCTCGATGAATTCTCAACTAACTTTCTTGTTAACCCTTTGGTTAGTGGATCCGCTATGTTGTCTTTAGACTTAACATATTCTATGGACATAATTTCATTAGAGTGTAGTTGTCTTACGGTATTATGTCGACGACGAATGTGTCGAGACTTATCGTTATACATATGACTCTGTGCTCTACGAATTGCTGATTGACTATCACAATGTATGCATATAGCAGGCACCGATTTTGGCCATATTGGAATATCTTCAAGGAAGTGGCGAAGCCATTCTGCCTCTTCCCCTGCTTTGTCTAAAGCTATGAATTCTGATTCCATAGTAGACCTAGCAATGCAAGTTTGTTTGGAAGATTTCCAAGATACAGCCGCCCCACCAAGAGTAAAGATATACCCACTAGTGGACTTTGAGTCTCTTGTATCCGATATCCAATTTGCATCACAGTATCCTTCAAGTACTGCTGGATATCTAGTATAATTGAGCCCAATATTACGAGTAAATCGGAGATATCTAAGAACCCTTATAATTGCTTTCCAGTGTTCTACTCCCGGATTACTCATATATCTACTTAATTTACTTACTGCATAAGCTATATCTGGGCGAGTGCAGTTCATCAAGTACATTAAGCTTCCAATAATTTGGGCATACTCTAATTGAGAAATACTTTCCTGTACATTCTTAGAAAGATACAAATTAACATCTATAGGTGTTCTAGCAAGATGATCATCATCTTTGCTAAATTTGTCAAGTATTTTCTCAATGTAATGAGATTGTGACAAAGCATATCCTTCTGATGTTTTGGTAATTTTCATACTGTAGACATCCCTGAACGTCCCGGGAGGGAGATCCCGTTTTGTTCATATGGGCTCACTACAGTTCGGACTCAAAAGTCACGGTTTTGTATCTAATCTCGCGGAGTGCAATGCAAGACCGATGAGTCATCAAAGAGTCCAAATCCGGCAAATCATTTTGAAAAACAGATTTTTTTTAGAAAGAAGTGTCAAACATGGACTGTTTTGCCAGATATAGAGTCGCCACCTAAATATTTATTTTGGGGGGATTTAGGAAACCCTGACTCGTTGCCTAAGGCCACGTATCCGTCATCACCAAAGTTGCCTCGGCTCGGGAACTTGGGTACGATTGAGGAAGGTCACTTCGCGAGCACCCCTGCTTGCCCGATCAAAGATCGACCTCTACTAGCCATGATATCAGGTTTTGAAAATATTATGCGTTCTTATTCCGGTTATTAGCCTAGATTTACTATGTGATGCGCACAGCATACAAGTATAGACTGGATCGCTTGAATTGGAACGAAACATCTCATGTTTATTTTGAAAACGGTTTGCTACTCGCAAGTAGGCGAAAATGTGGATTTGCCACCCTCAGGTGGACTTAGAAAACATGGTTTTGCTACTATCTAGTGGGTTTAAAACTCGCAGTCGATGAGTTGTTCCAATCCAAATAACCCAACCTTCACCCACAGGCATTTAGGCAGGTATATCACATAAGCAAATAGCCTTATGGCAAGCATGCTATCATGGCAGTCACTCACACGCGTGCAAGAATGCTAAAGCATAACCACTTACCGAGTACTCCAAGCCAAAACAGAAGCTAATTAGAAATTCATGCATGGTCCTAACTATACAGAAATGCCTAATGCAACACATGCAAAATGCAACTAAGATAGGCTCGGCTATTCTAAAGATGGCATGTGAAATGCTACAACTAACAAGTATTCAACTCGAAATTGAAATACAAATGCAGTTAGTATGATGCGTCGACCCGGTGCATACAAGACAGATGAATGAATGCAAACATGCTATCATACTGTATGCTAATTGAAACATGCCCTAATCTAACCATCATAAGCTGGTAAATAAAAGGGAGAAAGACATGGGGTTAGAAGACATACATCACATGCACGCACACTTATTACAATTGTGCCCTCGCTTGGAGGGTCCGAATAAATAATACACAGTCCGAATAAATAGTACAGTTCGAATGAATACAAAATCCTAATTAATTAACAAATTAATCTAGAAAAGCAGGTAAATTAGCACGCAAATCCATGGACCGCCTTAGCTCTGTTCGAAATGATGAATGATGCATGCTTGAGTTGCCTTGCGCAGAAATCCATTACGATGCCCCAGTTTGCCTCTGTTTGCAATTGTTCTCGGAATATTGCGCAACGCTTCAGAAAGTCGCTGATTTCTGATTTACTGCAACAGAGAGCAACAAAGGGGCATGGTAAAGTATTTTCACATATGTATGCATGACTACTCTTCAGGGAGTGTAGTCCTCGATTCTCGTGCCACCAATCACGTATATCGATGCATGATGGCCGAGGAGTCGAATTGCACGACTCAATATGAAATGAATGCACATGAAAACACAACAAGACCTAAACTCCATCATGGGTAATCCGGAGTGTCGGCGGCAGGGAATTGAGAGACATTCTGTCACTCGGAGTACGAAACGTATCTCGTTTCCCGTGCTTGGGCTAACTCCTATCCCAAACACGATGCAAATGAGATGGCATACACAATGCGACTAACATACAACCTATCATACGCAATGCTATAAAATGGCATACACAATGCTCTAACATGCAACCTAGCATACGCAATGCTATGGATCGAAATGGCATACACAATGTACGATGGACTTATACCAACATGAGTGGACCTCAGCCACACTCACATCAGTGGCCATGAGATGAAAGTGAGAGAATCGAAATGCATGCACACATGCACGAATTCCAAGGACCAAACCTAAGGCATAAAATGCCACTCTACCAAAGCATGGCAAGCGATGAAAGATGGCATACAAACATGTAATTTCCAGCACTGAAACATGATGCTAAACAGTCCTGAAACATGGAAATATGGCACCCGATGCATGAAATAAGCCCCGAAACTCAAAGGTAGGCACATGTATTGAATTATAACTATGCAAAGCAAGCATTATTTGGCCATGAAGTATAAAGACAAAGCCAAGGCAGTCCCAAAACATGCATATTTCTAGTTTAAAGCATGGCCAAAAAGTGCTAACATGATGGACAAAAATGGCATGTAAATTTGGCTAGCAAGCATGGTTTACATGGCATGTATATGAAGCGTATGAGAACTCATCAAACCAGCCAAAAACAGTGAATAAAACATGACAAAATATGCCTAAATAGCCACTGAAATGCAACCAATGCATGCAAAAATGATGAGCTCCTTTAGAGGGCCATACAAGGGGTTATTAAGCACATACAAGATAGACATGTAACATGGCAAAATCACCTCTGGAAATGAGTTATGACAGCCCTAAAACCCACAAAATAGGCCCTGAAATCAGTCTCGGAAACATGCAGAGAAAGGCCCCTTTGAAAGGTCCCTTTGAAAGGCCTTGAATGGGATTGCTCTATATATGCATCATAGACATAAAATATGGCAAAATGGGCTCTTGACAGAGCTTAGGCAGACCTTAAAACCCTCAGAATGAGGCCTGAAACATGACTTCAATGCATGCAAAATAAGGTCCCTTTGGAAGGTCAACCATGCTAGTAAAAAGAACAATGGGTGAGAGGGTCACCCCTCTCTGATTTTGGAGCTCAAAGACACATCAAGGCCACTAAAAATCCACTAGATTTCAGTGGCTAAAAGGCCAAATCAAGGCCAATGCAAGTGCTCACATGCATAGCTCAAAACATGAGGAAATAAGGCATAAAAGGGGGTAGATGACCCCAAACATAAAAAGTATCTTAAACAAACATGTTTATGAGATGAAAAAGAAACTTTTTCTAGTTTATGAAAAATATTGAAAATGCTCACAAGTAGGACAAAAATATGATGCAAAATAGGCCTACGAAGAGGGATAAAGCATATAAGGATCTAGGAGACCTCAACCAAAAAAGTTTCCTTAATTAATATTCAAGAGGAGCTCAAAATATGACACTTTTTAGTTTATGACAAAGTCCATAAATATTTTCAAGTAAGGCTAATCAATAGAGCAAAAAAATGCAAGTTTAAGGGAAATAGGTGATTACCCTTGAAGAGCAGCAAAGCTGGAGCTTTTGGACCAAGTTGGTGAACCTTCAACCCTTGCAAATCAGTCACAAAGTGCTGGAATGGATAGAGGAGGTGTTGTGCTAAGGGTTGGTGTGCAAATGGTACAAGAATATTAGGGTTTGGAAGCTCAAGTGTAGAGATATAGAGGGAGAGAGAGTTGTAAGCCTTCAAAGGGGTTCAACCCTTGCAATGGAAGATCAGCCTCTCCTTTATAGAGGAGAGGCTCTAAAATATCTTAAAGTGGCTTCACATATCCTCCATACATGTGTATGGAGGATGGTCCAATTGCCTCACAGCTGGCACAATTGTGATGCATTCAGAGAGGGCAAAAAGCAAGAAGCAGGCCGACCAGTTCAAGTGGCCGGCCGCCCAAAGGTTCAAGAAGAATTTCTGGCCGGCCACCCCAAAGATGAGTGTAACACAGCTGGATAGTGAAAAACTAGAAAATATGACCCATGAGAGAGAAAAATCAGCTTTTTAGCAAGGTTCAAAAGGGTCAAGGTGAATTACTGGTCGGCCTACCCATATTGGTGGTCTCCCAGATGAGCACAACACAATGCTGGTATGAAAAGCCAGAAATTGTGGCTCAAAAGTGAGAAAAACCAGCTTTCTGTAAGAAAAATCGACTTTTGGAGAGAGAAAAAGAGAAAATTGATTTTTCAAGGGAAAAGGTGGCCTCCCACCATCCTACCACCTCCTTAACAATGAAAATAGGGTCCCTACCAAAAATGGACTAAGACGGCTGCAAAACGAGGGTTCGGGGGCCAAAACGCGCAGTCCGAAGCCTCGAAAATAGGCTGTCAGGCACCGGAAGTGGCGTATGACCACGAAGGTGGTCTCCCGGGCCACAGTGTCCCTCTAAAGGGAGGAAACAAGGTGTGTGCCTAAAACCGGAGCAAACGGAGGTAGTTAAGCGGTCCCGAACCGAGACACACGGTCGACGGCTTCGAAAACTGGAAACTAGGCTCCAAACGGGAAAAATGGCCTACGACCACGAAACGTAGCCTACGGCCACTGAGAGATGGTCTACGAGACCTCTCCCTCCCTTCGGGAAGAGAAAACAGGACATGGT
Source organism: Camellia sinensis (assembly GCF_055761805.1). Taxonomy (NCBI): domain Eukaryota; kingdom Viridiplantae; phylum Streptophyta; class Magnoliopsida; order Ericales; family Theaceae; genus Camellia; species Camellia sinensis. The sequence continues at coordinate 93,351,565 of NC_138972.1, forward strand.
TCGCAAACCGAGGCAAAGCACAAAAGAGTCCCGAAGTCCGGAGGCAAGGCTCGCAGTCGAGACTCTGAAACCTCAGAACGAGCACAAAATGCAACATCACTGAGCGCTCAACTGGTGACGTCTGAGTCTTAAGGTCGGTAAAAAATGGGGTGTCTACAGTTGCCCCTCTTTGACAGAACTCAGAAGTCATACGTGACAGGAGTGAATGTCAAAGCCCAGAGACGACCCATTTTTGACAAGGCCGAAGACTTAGACAAACAGACAAGATAACACAGATGTGCCCGCAGGCATGCCCGCATGCAGGGGGCAAGATGCAAAATGATATGCACAAAGCCGGATGTAACTCATGATCATGCAAAGCAGCAAGCTGTAATGAAGCGCACACGCAACAGTTTTAAGCAAGAATGCAAAGCAACAACTATATTTCATGCAGTTTAAGAATGCGAAGAATTATTCAATTCTCACTGCGAATACAGTGTGCATGTGTGATACATACACAAAGCGAACGTGTGATAGATACACAAAGTGAGTAAACATGTGTGATAGATACACAAAAGGTGAACACAAGGTGTGATAGATGCACTTAGTGAGCAAAGTGTGATGGATACACAAAAGGTGAACACGAAGTGTGATAGATGCACTTAGTGAACAAGGATGATAGATACATTAAAGGTGAACACGAAGTGTAATAGATGCACTTAGTGAACAAGTATGATAGATACACTAAAGGTGAGCACAAAGTGTGATAGATGCACTTAGTGAACAAGTGTGATGGATACACAAAAGGTGAACACGAAGTGTGATAGATGCACTTAGTGAGCAAGTATGATGGATACACTGAATGTGAACACGAAGAGTGATAGATGCACTTAGTGAACAAGTGTGATGGATACACAAAAGGTGAACACAAAGTGTGATAGATGCACTTAGTGAACAAGTGTATGATAGATACACTAAAGGTGAGCACAAAGTGTGATAGATGCACTTAGTGAACAAGTGTGATGGATACACAAAAGGTGAACACGAAGTGTGATAGATGCACTATGTGAACAGCGTATGATAGATACACTGAATGTGAACACAAAGTGTGATAGATGCACTTAGTGAACAGAGTATGATTGATATACTAAATGTGAAGTGTGATTGATACACAAAACGAGAATGTGCGTGATAGATACGGAAAATGAGAATGTGTGTGATAGATACAGAAAATGAGAATGTGTGTGATAGATACACAAAATGAGAGTGTGATTGATACACTAAGTGAGGAGAGTGTGATTGATACACTAAATAAATGAAGTGTGATTGATACACTAAGCGAATAAAGAAAGTGTGATAGATACACTAAGGGTGAATGAAGTGTGATTGATACACTAAATAAATGAAGTATGATCGATACACTAAATAAATGAGAGTGTAATTGATACACTAAGTGAATGAAGTGTGATTGATACACTAAATAAATGAGAGTGTAATTGATACACTAAGTGAATGAAGTGTGATTGATACACTAAAGTAAATGAAGTGTGATGGATACACAAAAGTAAATGAAGAAAGTGTGATTGATACACTAAAGTAAATGAAGAAAGTGTGATAGATACACAAAAGTAAATGAAGTGTGATTGATACACTAAATAAATGATCTTAAACGAAACTTCTTTGAATGAACCGTACAGACAATATCGTGCATGAACGAGAAAGAAATTTGATAGGTACAATGCATTACAATGCACGATGCTTAAGGAAAGCAATAAATGGACAAAGCTGCGCTTTAGAAAGCACCTCATGGGGTGAGTGGCGATGAACTGCTCTACTCTGACGGGGATCTCCCCTCGTGCTCTTCGAACACTTACCTTCAACTAACAGTACAAAGGCTCTGGAATACTGACAAGGGTTTTTCATGTAGAACACTTTGGATGCTGCCTTTCTTCCTGATCATATTCATAACTTTCCCTATTCTCCAACGGGGTAACAAACTAGGTTGGTTTAGTATCTAGAATTGAGGTGCATACACGCTATCTCAACCTATGGGACTTCCATACAGATTGCAAGCCGAGGACATGCCTCTGGGTATTTAAACCAGACTTTAGCCTCAAAAATGCTAAACTTTTGCGTTCTAGGCAACAGCCATTCGAACTCTAGTTTCCACCGTCGCAGTTGGTCTCCTAGGAACTCATTGCAAACATGGCCATGATGCCTCTGGCAGGGAATGGTACTCAAGGAGGGCACTTTTGATCGCCATTCTGGCTTGAAGTAGACTTGATCTTGAGCTTGAGGTAGAGGCACACTCATACTTCGGAGCATTGGCAAGACCTGAAGAGGTACACACGGAATGTAGTCTCGGAACTTACTGAAGTTGAAACAAACTCAAATGCTCGACATTTTCCCTCTTTTCTTTTGCTTTGTAGTCTGGAACCCATATAGTTTCAAATAGGTCCTAGTTTTACTGTTCCCGCATGACCTGGGTTGAATCCTGCGGTTTTACGAAAGAACGAATCTTGTTTTGCACAGATACAGAGAATGGCACGGCACTCTGAGCACAAAACGATTTTTGAAAGTGAGAGGAGTTCTCAATTAGGTATCGAGCCTACAACTGACCACAGTCAAAACGACTCAACAATGAAAAACAAAAGGTAAACAACCTAAACACAAACACAGACACTTGAAACGACTCAAAACAAGAATCGAAACAAACAAAAAACAAGAGACACGACACACAGACGTGTTACAAAGATGAGAGACCTCTCAGTTCGCGAGGAGCTAGTTTCTCTGGGTATTGTTTCCCATCCTTTCTCATTTGTGATTCTCACATCACTCTAGCACTCAATCTCTATTTTTCTGAAAAAGCCATTTTCTCACTTTTTCTCTCATCGCACATTTCTCTATTCTTCAATCTCTCATTTTTCATCCCTCCCCTAGGTGATTGATAGATGAACAGGAAGTTGCAGGCTCATGCCCCTAGCATTCTGATAGATTCTCTTTCTTCTGCTCATAACAGTGAGTTTCTCCCATAGAGGGGTTGTGCTACAACAGGATGTGTAGCAAATCTGCAGCTAACATCGGTTGATGATGCTCTGCTGGGGAGTTTGGACGTGACCAAATCTGCCCGGATGAGGGAGTGGAATATCTTGATCCATTCCAGTTCATGCTTCGCACTTGGCTTGATACCTCGCTGCTTGGAGGATGAGAGAGCTTTCAGCCCTTTTCTGGTCAGCTTCAGTGGTGCCCCTTTCTGGCAGGTAGAATGCCCTTTCTGGCAGATAGAGTGCCCTTTCTAGCAAGTGTGTTGACAATGGGCAAAAGACAGAACACCTGACTCAACCGTGCCCCTAGTTCATTATTTTGACCATTTTTTGTTTTTGGCTTTCTGTTGAAACAATTTTGACCAAGATGAGAGTTAGATTAACATGCTTGTTCAATTTTTGATTTGAAATCATGCAAGTCAGGCTCTGAGCACTGAAAATTTTCCTCTTTTGGGTCCAAGAAATAGTCCAGTTTTAGAAGAATGGAATAATTTTCGAGAGAATTAGTCAACCTTATTAAAAATTCTCAAAAACTATTTTTGCAAACGGCCACTGCTCAACAAGCACGGAACCTACTCTCGAGATGCACAACCTCAGATCCGAAGGAGAATTGCCCCTTGTCTAAACGGCACTGCATGGCAACGGAAAGTTGCCCCTTGTTTAAATGGCACTGCAGCGCGCTGTATGGCAACAGAAAGTTGCCCCTTGTTTGAATAACACCGCAGCGCACTGTAACCAGTTTTCAAGGTAACGATCACAACTGAACTCTCGGATACAGAGAAGACAACGATGATCAGAACCATCACATGGATACAGTCGAATTTGAAGTGTTTTACGGCTGGACTTCAAAATGAAGTTGCCTACGTATCCCAAAGATAGGAATCAAGCCTTGCGTTGTTTCGGGGTTAAGGTACACTCGGGTATTAACCTCTCCTTTTACGCTCTAACTTTTGCCAAGGCCGCCCTTTCTGGGTTTTCAACCTTGCGAGCTTTGTTTTTCTTTTCTTTTCAATTCTTCTCTTTTTTTCATTTTTTTTGTCTTTTCTTTTTCAAATCTTTTCATCTTTTCTCTTCTCTTTTCTTTTGCATTTTTTCTCTTTTTTTTTGTATTTTTCTCTTGTTCTAACTTTTGCCTGGGTCGCCCTTCCGGGTTTTTAGCCCAGCGAGCCTCTCAAAGGGTAAAAGTGTAACAAGTCCATGCCAAATGGTTTTAGGGTTTTGAAGCTATCCGTATCCAGGAGAGTGGCCACTGTTTGCTGATGATGTAGACATCCACCTGGGGGGTGAATTTGCCCCTAGTGTTGTGGATAGGAACTCAGTTGTTCTTCAGCAATGCTTTCTTCTTTCCTCCCTTCTGGGATTTGGCATTCTTGCCGTTTTTCATCTTTGACTCTTCGAGCACATTTGAAATTCTTTTGCCCCTAGTTCGAGGGGCACTTTTGATTGAGCTTTGCAAGCTTCCTTTGATCACAACTGATCTTCTTGATCTGACTTTGGTGCCTCTTGTTCGAGGGCTGCTTTAAATCTGGCCACATAGGCCTCACGTTGATGGTTGACCATTGATCATTCTGATCCCAAGTTCAAGGTTTTGAGAGCAAAGGGGTTGAATCTTGAGGCTGAGAGCGATCCTAGGCTGCACAATCTTAAGAGCGATTCCGCACAAGTTTTTGCAGGACCGCACAAAATATTTTGTTTTTGAAACTTTTTAAGAAAGCGACAAATCGTTAGCGCTGAAGATAGTGTGGAACCAATCTGGATCAAGCTAGGGTCCTTCTCAGTACTCATATTAACAAACATGATTTTATTCATTAAGGGCTTAGCATGCCTCTCTTTCTCTTAATTGATCAAACTTTGCAAAACCCGAGGAATTCCTCCCTCTTTGTTTTCACCGCAGTGTTCAAAAAGTTTTGAAAAACTTAGGTCAATGCAACAATTTCAAGGCACAGAAGAGCAGGTGAAAAGTATTGCCGCTTTATTCAAACTTTCTGGCACAACTGGCGTAAGGCAGAAACAAACACAAGAGTGTGAAAATCACTACTGTTTCATTCGAAATCTGTTGGCACAACTGGCTCCCCGGCAGAAATAGACTCAAAAGAAAACAAAAGGACAAACACAAAACAAAATAGTGATATCCAAAGTAACACCCCCGGAATCACCCAACTTCTGTACAACAAGACTGACTTGATACAACAAGACAGGCCCTTAATCAAAAAAGACTGACTCAAAACAAAGAGACAGACCCAAAACAAAACCACAGAACTGACTCAATAGCCAAGTTAGAAGCTACAAAAACCAACATTTGTAAATGCTCAAAACAGTGTGTGCCACACGCCACATCTGGAGTAAATTGAGTGCCGCTCGCAGGTGGTTCATCCCCTGATCACATATTCGCACTATCCTCCAAGTTCACTGATCTAGTGGCGATAGACCTTGCTGAGCTGGTGCGGCGATGACCTTATTGTCAAACAGATCTTGTACATCATGGCGCAGACGAAAGCAACTGTTAGTGTCATGACCGATTTGTTGATGGTAGGCGCAGTACTTAGTCTGATCATGCTTTGGAGGGATAGGATCGGGTAGAGGCCGTTGTTCCAATGGTTTCAGATATCCCTTCCGGAGTAAGGCCTCTAGAGCCTTTGACAAAGGCATATAAAGTGGGGTAAAAACTCTCTTGACTCGAGGTGGATATTTGGTTTTTTGTGAGCTACTTCCGGACGCACCGGTGAATGGGGTAGCTGTTTTTGATGCGGTGGTGGTAACCATGCCCACTTCAGAAGCTTTTGCAGCTGCATCACCACTGGTGGTCGCATTTGAACTGTGGGAAAACACCTTCCTGGGCTGCTCTTTCTCCTAGTCAAGAAGGCCCTGCTTCATAGCGTTCTCGTTCTGTACTCACATCTCATGTAAGTCTTAAAAGGTGGGGAAGGGGAGAACGATCATTTTCTGCATAAGCTTGGGCTGGAGATTGTGCACAATCATCCGAATTTGATCTTTGTCAGTGGGCCTAAGGGTCATCATTGAGGCCTTGGCCCTCCAGCGGGCTACGAAATCAGAAAAACTCTCCTTAGGTTCTTGCCTTGTTGTCTCAAGATCACGGGTTGTGACCTCAATTTGCGTGTTATAGGAGTACTGCGCAACGAAGGCCTCGGCCATCTCATCCTAGTTTCATTTGACATCGTCTTCTAATTTTGCATACTAGATAGTGGCCACACCCGATAGGGTCCGGTCGAATAAAGAAAGCTTCTGTAGTCTGGTAAGGCCCATCGGCCTTAATATATCTGAAAACAGCCGTAAGTGCACCATGGGATCCCCGGACCCGTCAAAGCGGTCAATATGTGGCATTTTAAAGCGGTTTGGCAGCGTCACGGCCGCATCGGTATACCCATCCTCAATGTCCGGGATGGACTTGACACCCTGAGATTTCTTGAACAGCTTTTCAAGCTTGCTTACCTTCAATGCTGTGGGGTCCACCTCGGACTCAAAGGGAGAATCCGGCAGGTTGGTGGGTGTTTTGGATAATTGGGGTAAGATTGGGGGCAGAGCCGGTCCTGTCGAAATGTCCGTATCTCCCTGGACATTTGGTACCTCCCCGGGTGCTGGAACTCCTGGTGAGGGAGGGGCTTGGCGCGAAACAGATGCTCTGGTTTGCTATTGCAGCCTGGTGATTAGCTCAGCCTGTTGGGCCATGATCGCAGCCTGCTGTTTGGAAAATTTCGTCTGGCGAGCAGCGTCTTGCTACATGAGTTTCATACTTTCTTGAAGTTGACGCATCATTTCCTCCATCCCTGCCATGTTCTGCTATTTCGGCTGACTGACTGGTATATCTATCTCTGTGATAAAAACTGAAGCCTCAGCCTGACTATTCACTGGTGGGGTGGATAAGGGCCACTGATCTGGTAACTGTTGAACTGGTGATCTGTGCCTAACTGGTCCCTTTTACCCTGCCTCTGGCAAAAGAACACTGATTGCCTTTGAATTGAATCTCTGACCCAACAAAGTCTATCAACATAAGTCCGATGAATCCGGGGGATCTCAGAGCCTTTTGAAGCTATGGTTCCAAGACTACCTAGCAAAAGAGAAAACATGCAGCATCTCAGCCTGATTTCACCAAAACAGATATGAGCAGCTGAATAACTGTGCTCTCCACTGAATTCTGTCCAAGATTCTGCCTGTAAATTGATACCCTCAGGTCAAACTGGTTCTCCACATACTGATGCCCTCAGGCCTGATACCCAGACTTGTAAACTGATATACACAGCCCTGCAGAGACACACTATGACAGCACATAGTAGGCAAATGAGAGCCAAAACACCCCTATGTTGGGATAGGGTTTTCCTGTCCTATTTTGTCAAGAGGTAGGGTTTCACTACGCACGCAGCGGTTTCAAACAACCTATGATCGGGTAAGCAACCTGTCCTAGTTTGGAATGGTCACTACGGATTCTGATATGCACTAGGTCGAATGGTCAAAAGGGTGCCTCGGTAAAACCGGGATTTGTGTTCCCGTCGTGGCAGAGCCCGCAACCGGTCAGCCTTATGGCATGCTTCTCGAAGCAAGCCTCTGGCAAACCGTTCAGGAATAGCATACGGCAAACACGGTGTCCTAGGCGCACCAATGCATATACAATGCAAAGAAACACACAAGTGTAGTCAAAACAAGATATTATGAGTTTGAGTCAAGTTCTCTAACTCCTCAGTAGAGTCGCCAGAAACTGTAGACGTCCCTAAACGTCCTGGGAGGGAGATCCCGTTTTGTTCATATGGGCTCACTACAGTTCGGACTCAAAAGTCACGATCCTGTATCTAATCTCGCGGAGTGCAATGCAAGACCGATGAGTCATCAAAGAGTCAAAATCCGGCAAATCGTTTTGGAAAACATATTTTTTTAGAAAGAAGTGCCAAACATGGACTGTTTTGCCAGATACAGAGTCGCCACCTAAATATTTATTTTGGGGGGATTTAGGAAACCCTGACTCGTTGCCTAAGGCCACGTGTCCGTCATCACCAAAGTTGCCTCGGCTCGGGAACTTGGGTACGATTGGGGAAGGTCACTTCGTGAGCACCCCCGCTCACCCGATCAAAGATCGGCCTCTACTAACCATGATATCTAGTTTTGAAAACATTATGCGTTCTTATTCCGGTTATTAGCCTAGATTTACTATGTGATGCGCACAGCATATAAGTATAGACTGGATCGCCTGAATTGGAACGAAACATCTCATATTTGTTTTGAAAACGGTTTGCTACTCGCAAGTAGGGGAAAATGTGGATTTGCCACCCTCAGGTGGGCTTAGAAAACATGGTTTTGCTACTATCTAGTGGGTTTAAAACTCGCAGTTGATGAGTTGTTCCAATCCAAATAACCCAACCTTCACCCACAGGCATTCAGGCAGGTATATCACATAAGCAAATAGCCTCATGGCAAGCATGCTATCATGGCAGTCACTCACACGCGTGCAATAATGCTAAAGCATAACCACTTACCGAGTACTCCAAGCCAAAACAGAAGCTAATTAGAAATTCATGCATGGTCCTAACTATACAGAAATGCCTAATGCAACACATGCAAAATGTAACTAAGATAGGCTCGGTTATTCTAAAGATGACATGTGAAATGCTACAACTAACAAGTATTCAACTCGAAATTGAAATACAAATGCAGTTAGTATGATGCGCCGAGCCCGGTGCATGCAAGACAGATGAATGAATGTAAACATGCTATCATACTGTATGCTAATTGAAACATGCCCTAATCTAACCATCATAAGCTGGTAAATAAAAGGGAGAAAGACGTGGGGTTGGAAGACATACATCACACGCACGCACACTTATTACAATTGTGCCCTCGCTCAGAGGGTCCGAATAAATAATATACAGTCCAAATAAATAGTACAGTTCGAATGAATACAAAATCCTAATTAATTAGCAAATTAATCTAGGAAAGCAGGCAAATTAGCACGCAAATCCATGGACTGCCTTAGCTCTGTTCGAAATGATGAATGATGCATGCTTGAGTTGCCTTGCGCGGAAATTCATTACGATGCCCTAATTTGCCTCTGTTTGCAATTGTTCTAGGAATATTGCGCAACGCTCCAGAAGGCCGCTGATTTTTGATTTACTGCAACAGAGAGCAACAAAGGGGCATGGCAAAGTATTTTCACATATGTATGCATGACTACTCTTCAGGAAGTGTAGTCCTCGATCCTCGTGCCACCAATCACGCATATCGATGCATGATGGCCGAAGAGTCGAATTGCACGACTCAATGTGAAATGAATGCACATGAAAACATAACAAGACCTAAACTCCATCATGGGTAATCCGGAGTGTCGGCGACAGGGAATTGAGACACATCCTGTCACTCGTAGTACGAAACGTACCTCGTTTCCCGTGCTTGGGCTAACTCCTATCCCAAACACGATGCAAATGAGATGGCATACACAATTGCACTAACATACAACCTATCATACGCAATGTTATGAAATGGCATACACAATGCTCTAACATGCGACCTAGCATACGCAATACTATGGACCGAAATGGCATACACAATGCACGATGGACTTATACCAACATGAGTGGACCTCAGCCACACTCACATCAGTGGCCATGAGATGAAAATGAGAGAATCGAAATGCATGCACACATGCACGAATTCCAAGGACCGAACTTAAGGCATAAAATGCCACTCTACCAAAGCATGGCAAGAGATGAAAGATGGCATACAAATATGTAATTTCCAGCACTGAAACATGATGCTAAACGGTCCCGAAACATGGAAATATGGCACCCGATGCATGAAATAAGCCCCGAAACTCAAAGTTAGGCACATATATTGAATTATAACTATGCAAAGCAAGCATTATTTGGCTATGAAGTATAAAGACAGAGCCAAGGAAGTCCCAAAACATGCACATTTCTAGTTTAAAGCATGGCCAAAAAGTGCTAACATGATGGACAAAAATAGCATGCAAATTTGGCTAGCAAGCATGGTTTACATGGCATGTATATGAAGCGTATGAGAACTCATCAAACCAGCCAAAAACAGTGAATAAAACATGACAAAATATGCCTAAATAGCCACTGAAATGCAACTAATGCATGCAAAAATGATGAGCTCCTTTAGAGGGCCATACAAGGGGTTATTAAGCACATACAAGATAGACATGTAACATGGAAAAACCACCTCTGGAAATGAGTTATGACAGCCCTAAAACCCACAAAATAGGCCCTGAAATCAGTCTCGGAAATATGCAGAGAAAGGCTCCTTTGAAAGGCCTTGAATGGGATTGCTCTATACATGCATCATAGACATAAAATATGGCAAAATGGGCTCTTGACAAAGCTTAGGCAGACCTTAAAACCCTCAGAATGAGGCCTGAAACATGACTTCAATGCATGCAAAATAGAGTCCCTGTGGAAGGTCAACCATGCTAGTAAAAAGAACAATGGGTGAGAGGGTCACCCCTCTCTGATTTTGGAGCTCAAAGACACATCAAGGCCACTGAAAATATGCTAGATTTCAGTGGCTAAAAGGCCAAATCAAGGCCAATGCAAGTGCTCACATGCATAGCTCAAAACATGAGGAAATAAGGCATGAAAGGGGGTAGATGACCCCAAACAGAAAAAGTATCTTAAACAAACATGTTTATGAGCTCAAAAGGAAACTTTTTCTAGTTTATGACAAATATTGAAAATGCTCACAAGTAGGACAAAAATATGATGCAAAATAGGCCTACGAAGAGGGATAAAGCATACAAGGATGTAGGAGACCTCAACCAGAAAAGTTTCCTTAATAAATATTCAAGAGGAGCTGAAAATATGACACTTTTTAGTTTATGACAAAGTCCATAAATATTTCAAGTAAGGATAATCAATGGAGCAAAAAAATGCAAGTTTAAGGGAAATAAGTGCTTACCCTTGAAGAGCAGCAAAGCTGTAGCTTTTGGACCAAGTTGTTGAACCTTCAACCCTTGAAAATCAGTCACAAAGTGCTGGAATGGATAGAGAAGGTGTTGTGCTAAGGGTTGGTGTGCAAATGGTGCAAGAATATTAGGGTTTGGAAGCTCAAGTGTAGAGATATAGAGGGAGAGAGAGTTGTAAGCCTTCAAAGGGGTTCAACCCTTGCAATGGAAGATCAGCCTCTCCTTTATAGAGGAGAGGCTCCAAAATATCTTAAAGTGGCTTCACATATCCTCCATACACGTGTATGGAGGATGGTCCAATTGCCTCAAAGCTAGCACAACTGTGATGCATTCAGAGAGGGCAAAAAGCAAGAAGCAGGCCAGCCAGTTCAAGTGGCCGGCCGCCCACTCCCCCTGGTCGGCCGACCAGGGGTCAAAAGGTTCAAGAAGAATTTCTGGCCGGCCACCCCAAAAAGGCGGCCTCCCAGATGAGTGTAACACAGCTGGATAGTGAAAAACCAGAAAATGTGACCCAAGAGAGAGAAAAATCAGCTTTTTAGCAAGGTTCAAAAGGGTCAAGGTGAATTACTGGTCGGCCTACCCATATTGGTGGCCTCCCAGATGAGCACAACACAATGGTGGTATGAAAAGCCCGAAATTGTGGCTCAAAAGTGAAAAAAATCAGCTTTCTGTCAGAAAAATCGGCTTTTGGAGAGAGAAAAAGAGAAAACTGGTTTTTCTGGGGAAAAGGTGGCCTCCCACCATCCTACCACCTCCATAACAATGAAAATAGGGTCCCTACCAAAAATGGACCAAGACGGATGTTAAACGAGGGTTCGGGGGCCAAAACGCGCAGTCCGGGACCCCGAAAATAGGCTATCAGGCACCGAAAGTGGCGTATGACCACGAAGGTGGTCTCCCGGGCCACAGTGTCCCTCTAAAGGGAGGAAACAAGGTATGTGCCTAAAATCGGAGCAAACAGAGGTAGTTAAGCGGTCCCGAACCGAGACACACGGCCGACGGCTCCGAAAACCAGAAATTGGGCTCCAAACGGGAAAAATGGCCTACGACCACGAAACGTAGCCTACGGCCACTGAGAGATGGTCTATGAGATTTCCCCCTCCCTTCGGGAAAAGAAAATAAAGAAAATAGGACTTAGTTTGCAAACCGAGGCAAAGCACAAAAGAGTCCCGAAGTTCGGAGGCAAGGCTCGCAGCCGAGACTCTGAAACCTCAGAACGAGCACAAAATGCAACATCACCGAGCGCTCAACTGGTGACGTCTGAGTCTTAAGGTCGGTCAAAAATGGGGTGTCTACACATACCAAGTATTACATCAGCAATGCCCATATCCTTCATGTCAAAATGTTTATTCAACATTTTCTTGGTAGTTTTAATCATGTCATTATTTCTACCAATGATAAGCATATCATCTACATAAAGACATACAATGACATAACCTTTATCTGTGTTTTTAATATAAACACATTTGTCACACTCATTAATTTTAAATCCATTTGACATCATTGCCTTGTCAAATTTCTCATGCCATTGCTTTGGCGCTTGTTTTAAACCATATAATGATTTAACCAATTTACACACTTTCTTTTCTTTCCCTGGAACAGAAAACCCTTTTGGTTGTTCCATGTAAATTTCTTCATTTAACTCACCATTTAAGAAAGCGGTTTTAACATCTATATGACGAATTTCTAGATTGCATAGAGATGCAATGGCAATTAGCATTCTAATGGATGTTATTCTAGTAACCGGTGAGTATGTGTCAAAGTAATCTAAACCTTCTTTTTGTCTAAAACCTTTGACTACAAGTCTTGCCTTGTATTTGTCTATTGATCCATCCGCTTTTAATTTTCTTTTGAAAATCCACTTGTACCCAAGAGGTTTACAACCTGGTGGCAAATCCACCAATTCCCAAGTGTGATTTTGCAAGATGCATTTAACTTCATTGTTGACAGCTTCTTTCCATAAAGGAGCTTCAGGACTGGACATAGCCTCTTTAAAAGTTAAAGGCTCATTTTCTAACAAAAATGTTAGAAAATATGGACCAAAAGATTTTGAGGTTCTAGCACGTTTACTACGCCTAGGTTCTTCTTCCTCATTTTGGTCTAACTCTTGTTCTTGATCATGTTCTTGATCCTGACTAGTAATGGCATCATGAGATCTTTTATTGTTACTAGTTTCCTGTTCAGTCTTATTTGGAAATACATGTTCAAAGAATGATGCATTCTGAGACTCAATAATAGTATTTACATGCATTTCGGTATGTTCTGATTTATGAATCAAAAACCGATATGTACTACTATTCTTAGCATAACCAATGAAAATGCAATCAATGGTCTTAGGACCTATCTTAGTCTTTTTAGGACTAGGAATAGCCACTTTAGCCAAACACCCCCACACTTTTAAGTATTTGTAGGATGGTACTCTATCATGCCACATTTCATAAGGTGTTTGATTCACTTTCTTTCGGGGTACTTTATTAAGTATTTAATTAGCAGAAAGTATTGCTTCCCCCCAACAAGTTCTGAAGTAATCCAGAACTGATTAACATAGCATTCATCATTTCTTTTAAAGTTGTATTTTTCCTTTCAGCAATTCCATTTTGCTGAGGTAAGTAAGGAGCGGTGGTTTGATGAATTATTCCATGTTCTTTACAAAATTCACCAAAAGGTGATTCATATTCACCACCTCTATCACTTCTAAGTTTCTTGATTTTCTTACCAAGTTGATTTTCAACTTCATTCTTATATTGAATGAAAGTTTCCAAAGCTTCATCCTTGGTTCGAATTAAATAAACATAATTATATCTAGTATAGTCATCTATAAAAGTGATAACATACTTTTTCCCACCTCTGGTTTGAATTGATTTAAAATCACAAATGTCACTATGAATTAATTCAAATGGTTCCGTATTTCTTTCAATTGAATGAAAAGGAATTTTAGATAATTTTGCCTCACCACAAATTTCACATTTATGATTTGAATCAATATCAAATTTAGGTAAACATTCCATATTAATTAATCTACGTATAGATCCATAATTAACATGTCCTAGCCTACCATGCCATAAATTTGAAGACTCAAGCAAGTAAGAAGAAGATGTATTATTATTAATAATTAAGGGTATAATGGTCATTACATTTAATTTGAAAAGGCCATCAGACATGTAACCTTTTCTTACATATATCTCGTTTTTGGTAAGTATAAACTTGTCACTTTCAAAAACTAGTCTAAACCCATTCTTACTCAACAAAGATCCGGAAACAAGATTCTTGCGAATATCCAGTACATGCAGCACATTATTAAGAGTGAGTTCCTTTCCAGATGTCATCTTGAGTACAATCTTTCCTTGTCCTTCGACTTTGGAAGTTGAGGAGTTGCCCATAAAAAGTTGTTCACCATTGTCCACTGTAAAATAAGATGTGAACATCTTCTTGTCGGCACAGATATGGCAAGTAGCATCAGTATTCACCCACCATTCATTAGGATTTTCGACAAGATTTGCCTCGGAAACAACTGCAGAAAGATTGATGTCTTCTACACCATTGGAAATATTGTCCACTTCGGTCATATGGGCTTGAGTAGGCTTCTTGCTTGTTCTTCTTTTACTTTTGCCTTTGCTACGGCAATCTTTGGCCCAATGTCCCTCTTTGTCACAGATGTAACATTTGCCATTAAACTTGTATTTTTTATTATCCCCCCCTTTAGAGCCTTGTGATGAACTTTCTCCAGAAGAATTTCGTTTCTTGGTTTTTGAAGCATGTTCCACCATATTTGCCTTAGACTCCATAAGATGCTTACCAACCTGCTTCTCAAAATTGCGGTTGTCCTCCTCAATCCTTAAATGCACAATTAATTCGTCCATAGAAATTTCTTTGCGCTTGTGTTTGAGGTAGTTCTTGAATTCTTTCCAGCCTTTTGGTAATTTTTCAATTAAGGCTGCAACTTGGAAGGATTCACTGAGAGACATGCCTTCTGCGTGAATGTCATGCAGAATGAGTTGGAAATCTTGAGCTTGGCTGATCACAGTTTTTGAATCAACCATTACAAAATTCAAGAATCTGCCAACCACAAATTTCTTTGAGCTGACATCTTCCGTTTTGTACTTTTTCTCCAACGATTCCCAAAGTTTCTTTGTTGTCTTGATTTGACTGGAGACGTTGTATAATGTGTTGTCAAATCCGTTCAAGATGTAGTTCCAGCAAAAGAAATCGGCATGTTTCCAAGCATCAACCGCAACAACCATTTGCCGGTCGGTTTCATCCTCTTTCAGGATAAGAGCATCTTCACAGAGGAAACGAGCCAGGTTCAGAGTTGTAAGATAGAACAACATTTTCTATTGTCAGCTTTTAAAGTCAGTTCCTGAGAACTTCTCTGGCTTCTCTCCAAGATTTATTAGTACCGTCACCGCAGGAGAGGGAGTTGGTGCAATTGCAGCCACCACAGTAGTACTTGTTTGGGCATTAGTTTCAGTAGCCATCAATTCTAATTTATAAAACAAAATTATAATTAGAATTTACACTACACAGAAAATTAAAACCAAATTTACAGAATTAAATTCTGTAAAAATAAAAGAAATAAGAATGTAACTTTTATTTTCCAATTAATTTGGAAATAAAATAAAATTTTATTTAACCAAATTAATTCCACACAGGAAATTAAATTCTGTAAAAATAAAAGAAATAAGAAAATAACTTTTATTTTTCAATTAATTTGGAAATAAAATAAAATTTTATTTAACCAAATTAATTCCACACAGAAAAATTAAATTTTGTAAAATAAAAGAAATAAGAAAATAACTTTTATTTTTCAATTAATTTGGAAATAAAATAAAATTTTATTCAACCAAATTAATTCCACACCGAAAGTTAATTTCTGTAACACTTCAATAATTAAAATACTAAAACAGAATTTTAAGTAATGAAAACTCAGAAAATAATTTCTAAAATCCAAAATTAATTTCTGAAAAAATTTCACAAAAATATATTCTGAATTGTTAATGACACCAGTATCGTACTATTAGTTGTCAAAGAAAATAGACAGTATATTACTACTATCTGTCAAACAGCATATAATCACTATTTGTTTTTCCAATCAGAATATTAGTTTGTAAATCCATAGAAAATAATTTTCTTAGCAGAAGAAAGAGGAAAGGAAACAAATGAAAAATTCTTTAAACAGAATAATTCGAATCTGTCTTAAGATTGTTGGAACAATCTTCTGTGCAAATAAAATAACTTGAAATAAATTCAAACAAAATAAATAAATAACATACCAGATTTATTTATCGAACCGAATTAAAAATTCAAAGACCAAGTCGAGTGTGTGACACTCTGTCCTTAAGACAGATTCGCCCTGCTACGGTACTTACGGTTGAGTGGCGTCTATCTTCCAGGATACAATGATCTTCACAAATTGTAATAGTACTCCAAACAATTTGTTCGGTGAATCAAACCTATGTTCTAATACTCTCTTTATATAATTCTAAAACTAGAATGTAGAATAATGCAAACAAAACAAAGTTTGGACAGCAAAACAAATGATTTTACAGACTGATTTTTTTTGGCCAGAAAATTGCTGGATTTATGGCAGTATGTATAGGCAACCAAGAGTCAGTTGGAGCCCGAACAGGTACAACACAAAGAAGTGAAAAGGTGCACTTTCCAATTCAAATAAAGTTGACCGTTAGCAATTTGAAAACAAATTTGAAAAGTTTCCGTTGGTCAAACAAAACTGTTTGGAATTTAAATCTGTTTCACCTTTATTAAATAAACTATTTTGAATATATATATATATATATATATATATATATATATATATATATATTAAACAAATTGAATAGTTTAATAAACAAAGTAAGAGGTACAAATTTTAGGAAACCACTTAGGAACCCAAAATTTGAATTTAGAATTAAATTAAATTTCCACAATTACAAACTTTAGGAAACCACTCAGGAATCCAAAATTTGAATTTAGAATTAAATTAAATTTTCATAATAATTTTTATTAAAAAAATTCAAAAGAATTTTTATCTAAAAAATTAATGTTAAACCCGAAAACGACGTCAACTTTCCATTCACTCATAAATGGTTTTGACGTTTCGTCTTTACCGTGTGACTTGCCACGCGGCAAGGAACACGTCACCTCTTTGGATTCATCCCAAAAGACGTTTGGAGCTCACTCAATTTTGACCACAAAATCGGCGCAAAATAAGCCATATAAAACACCATTATCCAACAGATTATTCAAGCATTTCTCCATTTTCATAGTGTTATCTTTTGCAAAAAAAAATGGGACAAAAAGAAGAGCAATGGCAGAAGTTGAAGTTAAGGGTTATGCAAAAAGTACGAAAGGGGAAGACGAAAAAGGAGAAGAGCCAGATGGAAAAGTAGAGGAGAATTCGAATTAACGTGCATTCTTTATGTGGACAAACTTGATATTTTTTTTAATCTTTTATTTGTATCTATCTTTAAATTTAAACATTTATTTGGTTATTGCTAAAAAAGTTTTGACTTCTGTTCAATCATGATTGCATTTGTACATTCTTTAATTACATGAAAGCCAAAATTGTAAGGTCTACACAGAAATCTCTTAAAAGGAGAGTTCTAGGAGCTGTAAACTTCAAACTAAATTTGTTGATTTTAAAATTTTAATCAATTAGTTTTGAAAGCATCAAAATTTCAAATTAAAATTAAAATTTTCAATTTTTAATTACTTAAAAAAAACTATTGTTTTGCTCCTTTATCAATATGAAACGAATAATTAAATATATATATATATATATATATATATATATTAGTTTGAAGTCACATTACATATTAAAAATTCATAGGATATCGTGATTTATACTATTATTAGAAATAAGCACTTTTAATCAATTAAATTATCTAATTGAATTATTTGTTATAATTTAATCACAACTTTTGGGCCAAAATTTAAAAACTATTAGCTTAAAAACACCTATTATTAAAATAGGCACTGTTCGTTTAGAAAGAAATAGATTATAGAAAATGAAAATGGTCAAAAAGTGAAGCGAAAGAGAAGAAAAAAGAAATCAAAATTTGTTTTCTTGTATACATTTAACAAAAATGATTGAGAGCTCTAATTTTGGAGCTTTGGACCCACCATGTGATGTAATATTTATGCTTGCTTGTTTGTGGGTTTTTTTTAATTATTTTATCATTTTTTTTATGCCACATCACTAGAGCTCAAATTAGAACTCTAGTTTTAGAGCTCTTAATGACTACTTTGCATTTAAATAGATGAAAAGTTTGTAAGATGGGAAAAAAAATATAATCAATGCATAAGAAGGAGTTGTGGAGAGAAACATAGAAAAAATAAATTTTCTTGTATATTTTGCAAGAAATTATTAGCCTAACTAACAAACTAATTTGAGTTATACATGAAACTTTAGTTTCTGTTACTTTCGAGAACTCTCCATCTAAAAAACACACAAAAATTATTATTCTTTTTTCATTTTTCAATATTATCTATATAACCAAACTGAGCGCAGTTTAAAATTGAAACATTCCATTAGAAGTTGAAATTACTGCACTACTAAACTTCAATATCTCCATCAAAATATCCAATTCTTCAGAATTCATATTATGCCTGTTGATGTAGATTCTATAGAAAAATCAGTTTGCCCTTTGAATTTTGAATTTGTACGAAAGCAATTATCCTAAAATTTTGAATTTGTATAAGAGATAATTTAAATAGATTTGTGCATGAAATAAAAATTCATTTTGTTCACTTTTTCAAATTTTTTCTCTACAAATTCTAGATGCAAACACAACTTAAGAATTTTTTGAGTGATTGTGTAAAAAAAATAGATGTTAGTCAATAATAAGTTTTTTTTTTTCTTGATAAATTTTACAAAATCAATAAACATATTATAAAATTGTTTGTATATATATTTTAAGCACTAAATTATTTTAACCCGTGCTATGCTACAAGTAAATTAATTAAAAGAAAGTATAGCACGAAGGTTGCTTCTTCTGGAAATATTCAATGCTGCTCGTGACATTGTCCTACCATCTATCCAAGTTTTTAGTCCAAAAAATTAAATATATATATATATATATTATAAAAACTCAATTCATTTTATTTTTTTATACATCATTTCATAAAAATTAAAAAATACTGCTACTACAAATGTCCATTTCCAAACAACCCTTCTATGTTTAACAGCAATTATGCGACTACACATTTATATAAATTTCATGTTATATACAAATATGATTTTAGAAGTTATTGGGACAATGTCATAAGAAAACAATCAAGACTACATCCACCTAATTTATCACCTTTTAAATGATCTTTAATGATGTGGCATTAAAATTAGACTCTACATGATAGAATGTTGACAAATCAAAATTTGACACTTGTCAGACACATTATTAAGAGTGATAAATTAAGTGTCTTAAACATTTTTCCTTAACTAAAGAGGAGATCATTATTTATTTACACCTCTTTAATAAACATAGTAACCACAAAAAAAAAAAAAAAAACCCACTTTTTTAACTCATTCTAACTTATAAATATCACTAATTTACTATAATAAAAAAAATGTGTGACTGAAAATTAAGGCGGCATGTCTGGTTATGAGTACTAGAACTGCATCATTGTCTGTTAGATTTGTCCATAGATTAAAATTGTATTTAAATCTTGAATTTGAATAAAAATTTGTGAAGAGAAAGCAATAGAGGAGGGAAGAGTGAAAAAAATTAGGCTGTGTTTGGTTTGTAATTCAAACCATGATTCTATATCTGTTATCAACTCTTTGTTTGCTTATAGTTTTCAAATCATGATTCCAAATCAATTTCAAAATATATTTTGAAAACATGTTTGGTAAACTAGAGAATTTTTGAATTTTTGGCCTACTCATTCGTCCGCCCGAACATCCACCTAGACAGTTTTTGAATTTTTTTTGTCTATCCGGTCGTCTCCCCGAACGTCCGGTCAGTTGACCAGAACGGTGTTTTTTTTTGTTTTGTTTTTATTTTTATTTTTATTTTATTGCAATTGGCACCTGTTTTTTTTTATATTTTTTAAATATAGAAAATATTTTTTTGAGACCAAAATGACAAATTATTTGGACATTTATTTAAAATTAACAAAAAAAATTTTGAAATAAAAATTAATTTGTCATAGTAATTTTTTAAAAATAATAATATTTTTTTAATATTTTAAATAAAAAAATATTTTGGGAATTTTTTTAATTTTTTAAATAAAAAAATTATTTTTGCCAATAATTATTTTTTTAATTGAATTTTAAAAAAAGTTTGGCTATGAGTTTCGAATAGAATTTTTAATAAAGTTTTAAGTTATATGTTTGGTTATAAGTGTTATAAGTTTTTAAATTAAGTTTTGAAAACTCATAATCAAATAATTTTTCACAAACTCAACAGTCATTTCAAAAATTCAACACTCAATTCAAATTATAATTCAAAACTTTTTTCAAAACTCATAACTAAATAAATTTTTGCTTTTCAAATTATAATTTTGAAATTCACAAACTCAAAATGAAACTCCACACTCAAATCATAATTTTAAACACAAACCAAACACTACCTTAGATTTGCTTTTTGTCATTTTTCTCCTTCTCTCCCTCCCTTTTTCTTTATAAATCTCCATTCAAATTAAAGATTTTTTTTTTTTTTTTTTTTTTTTTTTTGCTGCATCGTGGTAGACAAAATTTATAATTAAAAAAAAAAAAATCATATGGGCCTTAAAGTCCAGGCTGTTCTGGTGAATTGAATAACGTTGAAAAGGAATAAGAGCTAACTAGATCAATAATGGTGAATTGTACTCAGAACAACACATCCGTACATGTCTTTAGTAGGATAGTGCCAAGAAATATTTACAACTAGTGTTGCGAGGTGGTTTCAATTTACTTAAAATCTGTACAAGTTAAGCCAAGTTGGATCAATTATTCAAATCATAAATTATTTTCTCAATCTCGCGTTTCAGTTCACTTTTCTATCATATATTAAACGTTTAAATGTAATTGTGTAATAATTATGGCCTTAAGAAGGGGGACATGAAAGATTTAGACAAACTTATTATTCTAATAGTATGAATCTTGATAAGTAGTAGATATTATTGAATTGTAAATCTAACTAGTGCCCTTAGGCCTTGTTATTTAGAGTAAAGGTAATTTTAGTATTTCTGCATTTGTAATCTATTGCCCTAATTTATATGCATTTGTAGTTAACGAATTTTTATTTTTGTATCCTCTTATTTAACATTTCTAATCATAGTGGAATCATAGCAAACATGGACATAGTCCTAATTTTGAAGTAAATCACGTAAATCTCATGTTTTTTCTTACGTGAATGTGATTTACATTTCTTGTGTATTTGTTCATTTCCATTTTTATATCTCACTAATTCTGATTAGATGCCATGGATTTTTAATCCTTACCAGTTTAACTATTGTCATGTGCTAATTTACAGAAATGATACTTACAGCATAAAGTTACCCTTGAAAACTACCTAAATGTGAAATCTACAATGTATTGATATTGTTCGTACATATCAAATTCAAAACATTTTTCTAAATAAACTTTTTGGATAAGACAAGAGTAATATATTAGGACAATAAAATGTTGTTCCCTGCACCTCTTCTTCAATTTAACACCCCAACTACCAGACTGTGGCTTGGGTCCCATTCATTAACTATGGTTCATGTTATCACTTGCAATATTTATATGTGTTGCTTTGCCATCTTTTCTTCTCAAGCTCATTTTTCTTTCACTTATCTCTCTCTGCTTCCATGGCTATTCATCATAAGGTTATCATTACTGCACTTCTCTTTGCTTTGTTGGTTCTTGCTAGGGTTGAGTTCTCAACATGCCATGTCTTGAAAGGCTCTGTTACTTGCCTTGACTGCCTTAACCACCATGATCTTTCTGGTTTGTCCTAATTCTTCTCACTTACTATCTTATGGTCCTTAACTAATTCTTAAAATTTTTAGTTGCCTTTTTAGAGTTAGTTTGTCCTACTTCTTGTCACTTACTATCTTATGGTCATTAACTAATAACTATAACTTTTACAGCTCACAAAATCTTCTGTGTTTTAAAATTTTTATCTATCTTTTTAAAGGTAACATGCAATTAAAAAAAGTCATATTTTTGCACATTACATTTTAAGTTCGTCTTATTTAAGTGAATCTAAAAAAAATCACTAAAAATAAATGCCTGTAGTGAACTATGAAGAAGTGATTTTGTAAATGCGACATTGGTTAATAATAATATGTTTAAAATACTTGTATATTTCTTCACAAAAGTGGATAGTTAAGGAATATACAATTATTTAATATTTTGTTAATAAGTCTTCTTATGACACTCATCAAAAAATGAAATGTATAATGTGAATTCAAATATAATATAACCCAAAATGATTTTGATATATACACTTAATTTTTGACAAATTTCCGAACGACTTTTTGGACTCCATAACATTACTGTGTGAGCTAACGTGCCTTGCCTAGCAGTTGACTTGGGTAAATGGGAAAGTTAACTATCTTCACCATCTTCTTCACGTCTTCTTCCACAGACATTAAAGTCCTAGTGAAGTGCAGTCAAGTGAAGAAGCTAGCCGTGGCAACCACATCAGCAGATGGAACCTTCGAGACCGAGCTTCCCTCCGACGCCACGCCGCCATCTTCCTTCAACTGCCTAGCCAACATCCTAGGTGGTCCAAAACAACTCTACACCTCAAAGAAAAACATCGTTTCAAGGACTCTCAAACTCTCCAACTCTGATGATTCCTACACCATCTCCAAACCTCTCAAGTTCTTCACATCAAACCCTTCTTCCTCCTCCAAGAATGCTGCAGCAATCGGTGAATCGAAGACCGTTGACATACCTCTGCCGCCGGCGTGGGGACTAGCTCCTTCTAGCTACTATATTCCCTTTGTTCCCATCATAGGAATACCTTAATCTGGTGTTTCTAGTGTGTCTTAAGGTTTGTTAACTATATGTGTATATGTTGTATGTGGTTTTATGGTTTTGTTTGTAGTGTTAATGTTGTGTGAAAGCTATGTTCTTTCTCATCATATATATATATATATATATATATAGTCCACCTTGATTATTATAGTAATTTGAGGTATACTAGTAAAATGTTTTGTTGGGAGCAAAGACTATTAATAGATCTTGCTCTAATATGGTTTTTTTTTTTTTTTTTTTTAATGGATAATGTTTAGTTTTATCATTTCTCTCCTCCTCAATTATTCATTGTGGACGCTGTCAGTGACTTGACAATGTTATAAATTAATCTTTAGTCATTCATTTGTGTTAGTCTCAGTCTCACAGGCAATCCATATAAATAAAATCAAGATTGATTTGGGACTATAAAAAAAGAAAAGAAAAGTCGACTGAAAAAAAAATAAACAAACAAGCGAATAAAAAATCTACCAAAAAATAAACCCCAAACACTCACTCAATTTGTACCAAGTTTCTTATGATTTTGAGAAAATTATAGAAATAGTCCCAGTAACTTACACGATGTGTCAATTTAGTTTATATTGTTTTAATTTTTTCGATTTAATCCTTTAATTTAACGAAATGTGGACGGAAAATCAAATTATGTGTCAATTTGGCCCTTGTAATTTATACAATGTGTCAATTTGGTTTCCTATCAAAATCGAACAAATTAAAAAAATAGGAACCAAATTGACATATTGTATAAACTACAGAGATTAAATTGACACATTGTGTAAACTTTTCGTCTACCAAACTTAACAACCGTTATTTATTGGACTAAAATGGCATAATCTGTTAAATTAATGGACAAAATCGAGCAAATTAAAACAATAATGACCAAATTGACACATCGCATAAATTAAAAGACCATTTACATAATTTACATTATGATTTTTGAAGTGTGTGGCCACATTGCACTTGATTCTTAAAGATTTGAGTTTAATGGCTATTATTAATACCTATTCATGACATCATTTCTTGTAATTTTTTCATTTTGAATCAAAATATCTACTACTATAGTTTATAATTTAAAAAATAGCATCGTCACGTTATTCTTAATGAGTTTTTTTTTTTTAATTAAATTGTTCTCCATATAGATTTTGTGATTTTAGATTTGTTAAAATTAAATATCTCAACTTCATATGTGAAGTTGAAGTAGTATTGGACTAATTTGTACTTATATTAATGATTTAAACCGTTCATCTCATATAATAAACTGAGAAGATATATACAAAAAATTAGATTGATTATACATAAATAATTACATGATCATTATAACAAATAGACAGCCTATTTTTAAAAATATGTAGGATGTATAAATAAAAATAATTTAATAATATGATAATTAATATTGAATTAATTTAATTTCTTACCTAGATTATTTTTTTATTTAGTTATATAAGAAGCACAATTTAAGTCATCGAAGTGAGTCAAAGTTACTTTAATAATAATCAATTTCACTGTGAAATTGAAATCTTCAACTTTAATAAATTCAAACTCACGTTTTGTAGTGAGGGGAGATGATCAGGTGTTATCATTAAATTCAAAAGCCCAAATGCATAACTGAACATTGAACAGGCCTGAAGCCCGTTCACTTGCTCACACAAAGTCGGGCCAACATTAACATAATAATGGGCCAAACTAAACTTAAGACACATTAAGGCCCAAAATTGATTTGAGGCTAAACCCAGGCTTTAAGCACAACACATTCAAATGTCCAACCTGCTTTTATAAAAAATATATATTATTTATTTAATATTTCTTTTTTCTCGTAACTAATGTGTCTTATATACTCAAAATTTTATTTAAAAAATGAATTAAAATTAAAATTTGAGAGAAAGGGCAGAGTTTAAAGAACAAGGATTTTTGAAAGAGCAGAGTTTAAGGAAGCTTAAATGGATATTTACCTGCATTTATATTTATATTAATGGTTCTTTTTTTGAAGTGATTTTCTTGAATTTTTAGTTAAAATATGAGATAAAAAATTGAAGTATTTAGAAATAAATTTTTACAAAAAAAAAAATGTAAAAAAAATATAAAGAATGAAAAAAAAACTAGTTTTTTTGTATGACTTTAAATTTTTTTTCGTAATGATTTTTAACTTTTTGAATAAATTAATCTACTAGGCAACTACAAGACAATGTTTATTGAAACGTCAAAAATAAATAAATAAAGATATAAATAAATTACCAATTTTTTACTAAAAGAAGTTCTCGAAGTGCCATTAAATTTTTATTTTTCGAGCAGTATAATATATAATTAATATATATATATATATATATATATATAAGAACGGCTTAATTGTTTAAGATTCGTATTTTCTTTTTAATTTTGTCTTTTTTATCTTGAATAATTTACTAATGGTGGCCAATATGTTAAGTGAAGGTTTTTTTTTTTTTTTTTTTTTTTTTTTTTTGTAATTACGCAAACATTTTTAATCAATTATGCAACAGGTTTTTTCGTAATTACACAAACATTCTTGATCAATTATGAAATATAAATCTTTTATTTTATTTTTATCAAATTACAAATACACCTATAAGGTTTGTTTAAAATATGAATCGGTCTTATAATACTAGAAATTACAATTATCGTTTGTTATAAATTTTAATTTAACACAATATTATATATATATATATATATATATTCTCCTATACAATAATAAATTATCAAAATTATTTATTGAAAAATATTTCTTATATCATTAAAAATTATTAATTGACTTAATGATTTATTTATTAAGACTTTTCTTAGGTGTATGCAAGGCACTTACACCCTTTCTATTTTGCATTTACACCTTTTATGTATTGGGTTCTACCAAATTTTTTGAAAACTTACACATTGGTGACCTACTAAGCAGGTCATTTTTCAGGTAAATTAATAAAATAATACATTATATTTTGTGAAAACTTACGCCTTTTGTGAAAACTTACACATTTTGTGAAATTACTTACATCTTTTGTGAAAACTTACGTTTTTTTATGAAATTACTTACACCCTTTTTGACAACTTACGTTTTTTTTATGAAATTACTTACACATTTTGTGAACACTTACTCCTTTTGTGAAATTAATTACTTACACCTTTTGTCATGAAAAAACTTACACCATTTTTGAAAAGTTACACATTTTGTGAAATATTTTTTTTTCCCCTAAAATTTACACCTTTTGTTAGAACTTACACATTTTGTGAAAACGAAACTTACACTTTTTGTGAAGTTACTTATATCTTTTGTGAAAAAACTTACACCATTTCTAAAAAGTTATATTTTTTGTGAAATAATTTCTTTCATAAAATTTATACATTTTGCTAAAACTTGCACATTTTCTGAAAACTTATACATTTTCGAGATAATACTTACACATTTTTTAAAAAGTTACTCCTTTTGTGAAATAATTTTTTTTTATAAAATTTATATCTTTTATTGAAATTTACAACTTTTGTGAAAAAAAAACTTACACTTTCTATGAAATAACTTACATCTTTTGTGAAACAAGTTATACTTTTTGTGAAATAACTTACATCTTTTGTAAAACAAGTTACACATTTTCTGAAAAGTTACACATTTTCTGAAAAATTTCCTTTCATAAAATTTACACATTTTATTAAAATTTACACATTTTCTGAAAACTTACACTTTTTCGTAAAAATACTTATACATTTTGTCAAAAGTTACACCTTTTGTGAAATTTTTCTTTCATAAAATTTTTTACAAAAGGTGTAACGTTTCAAGAAAAGTGTACGTTTTTTTAAAAAATGTGTAAGTTTTGTTTTCACAAAAAGAGTGAGTTCCAACAAAAGCTGTAAATTTTATGAAATAAATTATTTCACAAAATATGTAATTTTTCAGAAAATGTGTAAGTATTTTCATGAAAATGTGTTAGTTTTCACAAAATATGTAAATTTTATGAAAGAAATTTTTTTACAAAAGATGTAACGTTTCAGAAAATATGTAAGTAATTTTACA
Source organism: Camellia sinensis (assembly GCF_055761805.1). Classification (NCBI taxonomy): domain Eukaryota; kingdom Viridiplantae; phylum Streptophyta; class Magnoliopsida; order Ericales; family Theaceae; genus Camellia; species Camellia sinensis. The sequence goes on from NC_138972.1 coordinate 93,378,462, forward strand.
AAAGGTGTAAGTTTTATTTTCACAAAAGGTGTAAGTTCTTACAAAAGGTGTAAATTTTATGAAAGAAATTATTTCACAAAAGGTATAACTCTTCACAAAAAAAGTGTAAGTATTTTCACAAAAAGGTATAAGTTTTCAAAAAATGTGTAAGTTTTAACAAAATGTGTAAATTTTATGAAAGAAAATTTTTCACAAAAGGTGTAACGTTTCAGAAAATGTGTAAGTTTTTTCAAAAAGATGTAAGTAATTTCATAAAATGTGTAAGTTTTGTTTTCACAAAAGGTGTAAGTGCCAACAAAAAGTATAAATTTTATAAAACAAATTATTTTACAAAAGGTGTAACTCTTCACAAAAAAGTGTAAGTTTTAACAAAATGTGTAACGTTTCAGAAAATGTGCAAGTTTCTTCACAAAAGGTGTAAGTAATTTCTCAAAAGATGTAAGTTTTGTTTTCACAAAAGGTGTAAGTTCTAACAAATTATGTAAATTTTATGAAATAAATTATTTCATAAAAGGTGTAAGTATTTTCACGAAAATGTGTAAGTTCCAACAAAAGGCCTAAATTTTATGAAAAAAATTATTTCACAAAAGGTGTAAGTACAACAAGGTGTAAGTTTTTACAAAATGTGTAACTTTTAACAAAATGTATAACTTTTATGAAAGAAAATTTTTCACAAAAGGTGTAACATTTCAGAAAATGTGTAAGTTTTATTTTATAAAAGGTGTAAGTTCCAACAAAATGTATAAATTCTATGAAATAAATTAGTTCACAAAAGGTGTAAGTTTTTTCACAAAAGGTGTAAGTAATTTCACAAATTACACTTTTGGCTAACAAAAGGAATTTAGTCGCCAAAAGTTATATTTTTGGTGACTAAAAAATTTATTAGTCAGCATTGGTTCAATGTTTTGCTACTATATTATTTTAGTCGATATATATTATTTATTGGCGACTAAAAAATGAATTTAGTCGCTACATATGATGTAAATAGGCGACTAAAAAAATTTTAATTAGCGTAAGTCTAAATTTTAGTCTACTAATTCTTAATTTAGTCGTTGTATATAATTATTTGCCAACAAAAGGAAGTTAAGTCGCCAAATAACAAGCTTATTTTCTTGTTACTCTTTGCTGACCAAATAATTTTGTCGACAAATATAAACTTTTGGTGACTAAAAAAATTTAGTCGTTGTATGTTCAATTTTTGCTGACGACAAAAAAAATTAATGGCCAAATTATACTTTTAGCTATAAAAGATTAATTATTATTGATTAATATTTATCGACAAATAATAGTTTAGTCGCTAAAGGTTGAAAATTTTATTACCACCGGCCCCCCTCTTCTCTATTTCACACCAACACTTTCTCTGTTCTCTCACTCACTCACACAGAACAGTCACCACCAGTCCTCACCCCCGCTCACCACGCAACCATCGCTGGCCACCGTTGCTCACCACCGCCGCTGCCGCAAATCATTGGTTTTTTTTTATCTCTCTCTCTGTCGATTTCTGTCGATCTCGGTCTCTCTCTCTACCGATCTCTGTTAATCCCTGTTTATCTCGGTCTCTCTCTCTGTCGATTTCGGTCTCTCTCTCTCTCTCTCTCTCCCTTCCTCTATATTAAAAACAGGTTCTCTTTTACATTGAGATAGTTGGTTGGATTTGGACTTGGATTGGTTATTCCAAGCTGTCCCAAACACCTCTTCTCTCTCCAAAATTCTAGAGAGAGAAACATCAAGCACTCCCAAACGCCTCTTTTCTCACACATTGCCATTATTTGAACAACACAAATACAGTTTGATTCAATTTTAGGAATTTACACCTATTATAAAAACGAACTTACACATTTTGTGAAGTTACTTACGTCTTTGGTGAAAGCACTTACACTATTTCTGAAAAGTTACACCTTTTGTAAAATAATTTATTTCATAAAATTTACACATTTTGCTAAAACTTACACATTTTATGAAAATTTACACATTTTTGTGAAAATACTTACACCTTTCTGAAAAGTTACTCATTTTGTGAAAAAAAAAAAAATCATAAAATTTACACTTTTTTTAGGAACTTACACCTTTTGTGAAAACGAAACTTACACCTTTTGTGAAAACTCTTACACTATTTCTGAAATGTTAAATCTTTTGTGAAATAATTTATTTCGTAAAATTTACACGTTTTCTGAAAACGAAACTTACACCTTTTATGAAAACGAAACTTACACCTTTTGTGAAGTTAGTTACATCTTTGGTGAAAACACTTACAATATTTTTGAAAAGTTACACTTTTTGTGAAATAATTTATTTGATAAAATTTACACCTTTTACTAAAACCTACACCTTTTCTAAAAATTTACACATTTTTGTGGAAATACTTACACATTTTCTGAAAAGTTTCTCCTTTTGTGAAATAATTTTTTTCATAAAATTTACACATTTTATTGGAACTTACACCTTTTCACTTTCTCTCTCCATATTTACTCTCAAATACTCAAACTTTTGCGGGAAAAATGAACTTTCCCTCTGTACAATATTGTAGCCTTACAAATTCAATTTTATGTACTACTTCCATTTATGAAATGAATTTTTTTAAGCCATCAAGTCAAATTTTTGAAAAAGCTTGAAGATTTTGATTTTTTAACCTTATAAAAAGGTCAAAACATTATCGTTCAGTTATTGTTAGTTAGTTTGTAATTGAAAGTTAGTCTTTCTTTATCTAAATGGGAAAAGGTCAAGTGGTAAACATGAGATCCAATGTGAAGTTTTTATCCATACCAGATGATCATCATTTACAACAATATTTTTGTTCATTTCAGGCATAGAAATTAATTTTTATTAGATATATTTAATATGTAAGTGTGTACATATATGTTGTGTGCAATTTAAGAAAGTTGACCAAAACTTTACGATTTACAGTTCAAATCAACTCATGATTCAGTACAATACCATTTTCATTCATGATTCGAATCTCGATTTGACAATATGTTAGGTGGAGTTTCATCCCACAATGGAGAAAAGCAACAACATTAATGACGCAATCGACACACACCATGTCCATAGCAAACAGAAACCAAAGTTTGATGAAGTTTGTTTGAGTAACGTTGAGTCCGACATTGGTGAACTGAAGGAAACAATGAAGCAAGTGCTTTACAGCAATGCGGAAATAAGGGAGATGTCGCATAATTTCTGAGAGAATGAAGTTGTTGACAATGCAAAGGTAAGCAAAAGGAATCAGTACATATGCTTGACGCAGTTCAAGGGGGTTACTTGAAGATGAAATATCGTACTAAGTTAATGTATGTGTTTGTCTGATTAGGTGGAGTCGACTGAACGAAATTGTAACATTAACATATCCTCTAGCATTAGTGAACTGAAGGAAATGTTGAACCAACTGGTTGCAGCTATAATGTCTGGGAAACAACCGTTTAATGAACAGACACATATTGCTGAAATGAAGCAAATGATGCAGCAAGTGCTTGAAGGTTTATCGAAAATAGCACAATAGCCTCGTGTAGAGGAAAAGGGTGTTGACCCTAGCATAGGAGTAGAGTTGCATGACGGTGGCGTGGTCTTCCCAAATTATTACGTTAACCCAATGGAGGGTAATCTTCAAGATTTACAGGGGGTGGATCACGAGGAAAATAATGTGAATGAAATGTTGTCCAATTAGATAATTGATATGCATGATGGACATTTGCGTACCGTCCAAGAAGTTGGGGACACGCACAACAACCGTGGCCTTGCCTTAGAGGAAATATACGCAAGCAAAGAAACCAAATCTTTTTTGGTTTAGTTTCTAGCCATCAAGAACATTGCGAAAGAGAGTGTATCTTCCTTTGATGATTTGCAAACCTTGCCTCCAATACGAGGAGAAGCAGACAAAGTGCATACTTTTCCTAGTAAGATTGCCCAAACATTGGGAGCAAGAGGAATTGTAACAGGCAGATGAAAGGGAAGAGGAAGAGGAAAAGGAAGAGGAGTTAAAGCCATAGACGTAGGGGATATGCATTCATGCAATGATAGCAAAATAAGTACTTAACTTACTATAGAAAAATTCCCAAGTCGCCACATCACTTCACCTTTCGTATGTTTCATTACCAATTGATGCCGACAGCATTATTGATCATAATTGAACCATTATTTGTGTTGTATTTTAATAGTTGTCATTTTAGTGCAAGTTTGCACTAACAAATGTTGTACAATTGTCTTACAGATTTTGGACAAAGTCCTATCCAAACTGCATAAGTTGGATAAGTGGTTCCGTTCAGAGGTTAGACATCGCTTCATTAATTTTAGATGCATAAGGATGTGTTTTGTATTTTATAAATTTATTTTGTGAACTGTGTTCAGTTAGTTGATTGTTTATATTAATATGAGGAGTTGGTGTTAGTTGATTGTTTATATTAATAGGAGGAGTTGATGGTACTGGAGAGCAAAGAGGTTTTATCGGCAGACGAAGAGAAAGTTGTTGACTATGTACTTGACGACAGAAAAAATGAAAGGTACAGTTCAGTTTATTACTTGCAATTAACCTGTTTCGTAGTATTTGTCAAATAAGTTTGATTTTCTATGTATACTTCTTCCCTATAGGGACATTTTCGTGTCTATAAATCTTCATGAAATGCCATGTGAATGTGTTACCCGACATGACATGCGTACGCTTAAACCAGGGGCGTGGCTATCCGACACTGTAAGTCATGGCATCTGACAAATGTTTTTTCCACTATATTTGCATGATGGACATTTCCACGTAGGGACATTGTTCTTTCGTATTAGATTTAAACAAATTGCAAACCTTATTTATCAAGTTACCTCATCTCTTACAATGTTTCAACCAATAAACTTGGTCGTGGTTCAATTGACTAACGGACAGCGGCAAGTAAACAAAAACGGGAGGCATACTGCCTGGTTCTTTCCAGTATATCTATCAGTAAGTAAGTGTTTTAGGTCGGTGGTGTATTGTAGATGACATATTTTCGGAAATGTTTGGCTAAATGACCTTTACACAGTAAACATGCAGACTTTGATACTAAATTAAAATACTCAACCTCTGAACCATGAAAATATCGTCAAATCATATTTTGGACATGACAGATATACTGGTGTGCTTGATGCATGTGAGAAGGTAATATGAATGTCCATCCTATTAAAGTGAGTAGATTTAATATGAATGTCAGTAATATGAATGCCAATGTAAATATGAAAGTGAGTAAATGTTTACATGCCCTCTAAACAATGTCTTCACTTGTGTTTCTATGTAGATTTACATGTCTTTCAATTATAGAGGAGTACATTGGTTGTACATATAAATAGATATGGTAGACCGTGTGGCGTACCTATTTGACTCATTGGCATCCGCCACACTGGACAGCAACAAGCTTAACGCTGCAAAAATGTTGGTATGTCCTGCTGAATTTGACAAAACTACTTCCAAACTGTGACATCCTTTACATAAACCAACCGTCTTCTTCTGCAACAGGTTCAAACAATGCATGCCTTACTGCAACTATAGTTTGGAAATGAATATGGTCAAGACATGCATAGCTTTGACGTCTAGATGTTAGACAAAAGGCCATTACAACAACTGAATGAGTAATCCACAAACCCTGTGTCATATTTATTTGACTCCTGGATGACTCATTTAATAAACCTACTTATATTTATGAGAAATTTAATGTTACATTTCATTTGTAGCACTTTCAACTGTGGGATGTTTGTGATCAAGTACATGCAGCGGCCTGATATACCCAGCGGTTCACACAAGGTACATTCTACCGCTTTATTTCTAATTATGAAAGAAATCCTTTTATTTCCTACAACTATAACTGTACCTAATTTCTGTTATTCGCTTTCTCTACAAAGTTTCATCCTTCTGTGCGTCGTAAGTTGTTGCTTGACTTCCTTATGGATGTGAATAATTCAAAGATCGGTGAGTACCTTTCATGTATGATTGATTGCAATTACAACAAATAGGGCAGTGATGGGGAATGGGCTGCCAGGACGACAGTAATTTGGATGGCCAATCACAGTTCACTTTTTTTTGTAGTAATTGTTTTGCACAGGGGTGTAAATATAAGTCCTCCCAATGTTTAGGAACAATGATGGAAAAATGGATCATTCATTTGTTTGTAGTACAAATACTATGTGAAGATGAGTGAATCAGCTTATCGTGACAATTTTGAGATTGCAGCTGTGATAATACTAATTTTCTACGCATATTGATTGTACACATTATTCGAATGTTTGGGACTGGAACAAACGAAGGACAGTACTAATGTTTGTTCGCTTTTATCATGGCTTGTAAGTACGTACCAAATTATAAATAAGTTGGATGTGGCAACTCTATCGATCAGTGGAATTATGGGTACATGTTTGGGTGGGCTGATGTAACCCTATGTCATAAATAAATCAAAGCAGTTACACTTGAATTTGTACAAATCTGATGTGACTGAGGGATGCCTTTCTTTGTGGGTTTGTTTTTGAATGCCATAATTTTCTCCAAAACAAAGAAAAAAAATAATCCACAGAACAAACAAATAACAGTGACAAAAATGCACCAACAAGGGTCCACCTGTCGACATGAATTGATGTGGTCAACAAACTGCTGAAATTCTCCTGTCGAACCACCTTACTATTATGTTTTCAACTGCCCATCCACATTTTGGCCTTCACATCAACAGGTCAAACTCTGTATTCTAGCAATGACCCTTTCTGCAATCCACCCAGTTAGTCCATGCCATATCCTTGTAATTACTGCACCATGTGGGCCCTCACATGCAGTTAAACTAAACCCCTTTCATTTGTGTAACTGATGGACTCTGACATTGACTTTGGCACATGTCATGTTGTAGTTGATCAACACGTCGACAGGAACAAACAAGTACAAATTTTATACTACAAACAATAACATAATACTAATTCCTAATCAATCCCAACTTAAAGCACATAAATGAGTTTGGTATTACAACTTACAAGAAATAACATTTCATGGTCAAGTTTGACTATAAATCATGCTTATTATGAATGGACACAAAATCCACAACAATTTTAAGTAAACAAGTAAACCAAAGTTACCAGGCAACTAATTAAAACTGATTGAAATGCCTGAGCAGTAGGCCTTGGATACTGATTCCAATGAAGAACATGCACCTGACGACAGGACCTGAAAGTCCTGCCATGGGTGAACTGCGTGTACAAGCCACTGCATGGACAATCCAAGTACAAAACAATAATACATGTTTTAATAGTACAATACGCGTACATGTACAACAAGGAACCGATTTCAAAACAAAACAAGAAACTCGAATATGTTTCTTTGCAAAATTTGATTGAGTGCAATATTTATATTGTCAGTTGATTATGAGTGCGAAAGTGAGCATGTGCTTAAAGCAGGTTGAAGATTTTGGTGCCCAGATAATCCTGTGCCACGCCAATGATGGTACTTAGAAGACTCTGCTTACAATGATGATAAGCTCAATTGTCCGATACATAAGAAAAGAATTGAGCACATTTTCCTTCCTTTAACAAGTTGGGCTTCAAAGAACAGCAAAAGGATCTTGGTTGGACATGGTTTGATGCCATGAAACATTGAAGGAATGTACAAGTTAAAGATCTGCCATACAAAACAGCAGAACATCGTGGGTTTGAACGATACAGTTTTCAGAAGTACCTATTCGTTTAATGTTAAAGTTACTCATAAATTATGCAAGAATTATAAACTTCTTAACTTATGTTGTTGATGATGTTGTGTAATCTCCAGCCAACATCGTGGGCTTTGACATCCGTATACTCTTTTTGTGCCCCATTATTGCATGATCTCACACTTCTACCCCATAACTGCCACTGTAACTGCCCCTTGACTTTGAATCTTCCAACTCTGCAAAATATTAAATCTACCTAGTCAACCTTCCTTTCCACCAAGCTGGTGCATGTCCCTCATCATTATGACACAAAAATCAACAGAACATTGTCCACTTAACACAAGCACAATCCTTTCCAAGTGGGCCACTGAACCACAAGACTTAGTCACTCACTGTAACTGCCCACTGACTTTGAATCTTCAAACTTTGCCAAATATTCAATCTTCTATGTCGACCTTCTTTTCCACCATGCTGCCACATGTCCCTCGTCATTATGAGCTAAAATTCGATAGAAAATTGTCCATTTAACATAATCACGATCCTTTCCAAGTGGGCCACTGAACCACAACACTTGGCCAGTAAATGGTTCAGAGTTGATTATACCATTTTTTGCACATAACCACGCAGTTCATGCCATCTATCCTTTACATTACTTTGGTAATATTTCACTTTCAATCCACTATGTGTCATTCTTTCACTGGTCCACCTGTCGACAGGTTCATGAACACAAGTACGTCTAAACAATTATACACTAAATTCCGTAACTTAAGAAATACCTAACCATGTTCAGCTGAATGACAGACACTGCTCAACAAAATATAGATGTTGAAAAAGCTATTTTTTTAACCCCAACATTAAGGTTATATTTAAGGAAAACCCATACCCATGACTGGAGGGGGCAACTCACCGCTGAGGCAATAACAAAAGCCTACAATTCCAATCTGCTACAAACATTACACCTGAGTACTTACCATGTCGTAATTGAAATCTTAATATTTGGATTTCCTTCAATCCAAATCATAGTAAATATTTCGTTAACCTGAACCATTTTCACAAACAGTAATTTAATCAACAAATTAAATGTTGAAAAACTTCTTAATATTTGAAATACCATTTTTAAATATTGTAATGACTTAAACACAATTGTTGTCCTACATTTATCACAATACACAACTTATTTATATTGAAAACAAAATATATATTTCGGGTTTATAATAATAAAAATGAAAATTACTTTTTTATTATTATTATTTTTTTAAAGTTGACTCATATTTGAAGCTAAATTATGATTCTTTTTTTTTTTTTTTTTAAAAAAAATTCTATTTGCACCTACTTTTGCCAGATCCTGTCAACAGATGCTCCACTCAATTCAGGACACATGCCAAGTCCACAGTGGATATTTAGTATCAGATGACAAGGGTCATCAGCTACCATTGAATCTTGCATGCCACCTGACTTAGATGGTGGAGCAATTACTGGCACTGATCATGGACTTAGTGGCCAGTCTCCAAGAGGGGACATAAACGAAGTAGGAGTCTGTATCTGTCGAAGGAAGGCTAAAAGGACATGGGGACACGTGGCAACTTCAAGGATATGCAATTCGACAGGTAGAAGTAAAGGTTTTATGTGGTTTCAAAACTTGGAAATGACGGTGCAGTTATAGAAGTTACACAGCAGCAGTTAGAGATTCAGCACATCATGGGGTCATGACAAAGAAGAGCTATAAAGGGCAGAAGATTTGCAGAGAGAGAGGACACCAACAACAACACATTAACTTACTTTCTACATTTATGAGTAGTTCAAATTGTAACTTACGAGTAGTTTTTTCCCTTATAATTTGTACTTCGTAACTAGGTGAACTTTGCTGATTTCAACCTCAAATTACCAAAGGTTTATCTTCTCTAATTTGTTACCATCAGCTCATATCAGAAAGTTCATTTCACTTGTTTACTTTGTTACCATCAGTTCATCCAAACAAGTCATCATCATTTTCAGGCATTCGAACCAATACCACAATTGCTTGAATGTTCTTCTTTAAATTATCATCTTTGAATTACTGCCTGGTTATTGTGGATATAGGCCCACCATAATTTTACTAACAATTTCTGTATCACTTTCATAGTTAACATGAAATTATTTCACAACTACTGTTCGTAATTTGTAATTCATATACCAATCAGCTTAGACATAAAGTAAACTACTTCGTTGGGCTAATTTGTCCAACTAAAACCCAAAAATTAACTGGTAATTTTGCAAAACCACATGGACAAATTCCATATTTTAATCAGAAGACAAAATATAATACTAATTTCCTGAAACTACGAAGCCGAAAGACATCATTAATTGTCAACCACACCGCAGCAACCCTTCAGTTAGATCTAACCAAATTTGGAACAGAAGCAAGCAACCCCTAATAAGAATCTTGGAATATAGACATAAGCCAATTTTCAACCCAAAACAATACACAGACAACAGACACCCATTTATATCTCACCTTCATTTACTTCTGAAAATGACAAGTCACTGCAAACAAAAATAACAAAATCACTCTACACAATATGCAAAATAACTGTTCCTGTGCTTGTACATAAGCAACATTGTGCCATTTCCTGGCCTTGTACATTACCAATTATTTACACGTTACGTACAGCAATCCGTGCAAAATCATAACTACGGACATATCTACCATGTTCTTGCCAATGATGTGTTTTCAGAAGCTAGTACTCTGTACCTAATAAATTAAGGGAATAAGTAAATCATACAATTACCTAATTCATCTCATCAATTGTGGTCGAATCATTTTTGCACACTTGTGCTTCGACACTATCATATTGGCCCACAGACTGTTTTGAATCAGGAGAAACATCAAAAAATAGACATCGTTGTTTAATGTGCGGTGTACTTGGATCCACCAACCCAGTTTTGCAGCGAATGGGTGATGAGTCCACATTGTACTCACGGCCACTGATGTGGGTTGTATCGACAGCTGAGTTACTACCCATTGTTCGGCTAAACCGAACCTTAGGACACGTTCGCTTCGTATGGCCAATGCATTTGCATTTCTCACATTTTCTTGGTCTTCGATAGTTGGACGAGGCATGTCCCAGGTTCCCTTTTGTCTTCACAAGATCAGGATCTTCTACTCCAAATTGTTGTGGGATTGAGTGTTTCCCTTTGTCTCCATCCTCATCGTTGCAATTCATCTCATATAACTCCTTTATTCGGCTTGTCATCGGAAGACATGCATCCGTAGCCTCTTTGAAACCTTCGGTTGATTGCGAGGCATAGAAACACATTTCATTGTAAGAAGAACTCAGTATCCTATAGCGAGCAGTTTGTGTTGTAGTGCTATCAATTGGGGGTTAACGCCATAGCTGGCCATCCTTACTTGCAACCCTTGTCCATCTATGCAGCACAGAAGTTGGGGGAATTTGCGTTAAATTTTTAGCTTTCATAACGCATATCATGTGACAGCAAGGTAGCTCGAACGACTCAAACTTCATGCAAGAACATATCATTGCTGCATCCACTGGATTGTGTGTTACTATCCACGATCTATCCTTCACCTTGTACTTATGAATATAGTAGCATTTCTGACCATCCGGCAAAAGGAACACGTCCTTCACATCCAACTTTCCCTCTTCTAAGGTTTTATCATGGAACATTTTAAATATATTCCAGGTGAATAGCTCAGCTCCATGTCTCTCTATATCTCGCAATGGAGTAATCAATACCGGAAAAATGTTATTTGTTTCGGCATCATTTCCAACTTCGTTATACCTTATCCTTGCAAGAGCCCGATTATAGTGCCTAACAAATTCATATAGCTTTAATTTATGTTGGAGGAATGGATTGAAATAAGCATTCATACTCTCCGAGCGTTAAGTGCTCTTCATCCCAGCAAAGAAATGGCCACGCATATATGCCTTAGCCCACATATGACGCTTCTCATACGTCTCCAACACCCAACTATTGTTTTCAAGTCCAAATTTTTTGACCATTCTCATCCAACCATCCTCAAACTTTGCCTCATCCATTTCCATCTCCATGCACTGCTTGAAAGCATATGCAAAGCCACTTTTGTGAACATTTGACACAGTATTTTTTCCAAGATGCCAATTACATAATCAATGTCTTGCGTCTAGAAATACTCTTCTAATTGCCTCTCGCATTGCCTTATTCCTATCTGTCAGTACGAACACAGGTGCTTTATTATCTATCGCCTCCATAAATGTTTCCAAAACCTATGTATATGTATCAATCGTCTCATTAGCTAGCAAAACACATGCAAATATCGTGGTCGTGAAGTGGTTAGTCACACCAACCAACATGACAAAAGGTTTCTTGTACGCATTGGTACAGTAAGTTGAGTCAAATATCAACATATCACCAAACTTTGCGTAGTCAGCCCGCGATTTCGAATCTGCCCAAAACAGATTTTGTAACTTGTTATCCTTACACACATTATACTTGTAAAAAAAACGTGGGTCAACATCAAGTTTTGCACATAGGTAAACCAAAGCACCCTGCGCATCACCATCCTCAACTTCTGCTCTACGTTCAGCTTGAATGTGGTTGTGTAGATTCGTACGGATAAAACCAACATTCTCATAACACTCGGATTAATTTACCATATAGTCCATGATTTGGCTAGTCTTCACACCGACGTTGCGCATAGCCATTGCTTGAGCTTTGTCAGCGCTGTTTAAACCCCAATGTGACCTCATATACATCACATGGTGTTGTTCTACCAATTTATGGTTGTGATCTGCGATGAAGTGAGTCACAACATACTTTCCCCCTTCACCAGCCTCTGGATCGTACCGTATGTGAAATTGTGCTTTACAACCTACTCTTGTTAGTGCCTTGGGAGCTCTTCTCTTCTCTACAACACGGTCCAAGTACTTTGGTAATCTCTAACATTCCCTTGAACACAACCATAGCCTACTAACAACCTTTCCCTGTTTAACTGTGTTAAATCTAGATTTTCGTATACTAAATCCCTTGGCTTTAGCATAGGCATTGTAGAAAGCTTCTCCATCTTCGACCGAATCAAATTTTTGTTCCAGAACAGCACGTTCAACCTCACCAACCATGTCATCGCCATGAGCATCGTCAACCATTTCTTGTTTCACATCAGCTAGGCCATTTTCAACGTTTATGTTGGCTGCTTCTTCATTGCACGAACCACCTTCGCAACCATGACAACGTTCCGCCAGACTTTCATCGATCAAACAAATGTCATCTGCTTCATTTGGCATGTCATAATCAACACTTTCACTTTTAATTTCGGCTAGAGCCATACTGTACATGACATTAGTACAAATAATTACTTGATGACTGAAAAATGTTAACACAAACACAAACATGACATTTTAACACGGTTGGATTGTTTGTGCAAACACAAGCACTCGATTCAGAAAGAGAGAGGTTACTTAGCGCTAGAGGGGTTTCGGTTTAAGCAAAGCATAGAGGGGTTGAAGTTAGGATGAGGGTTTAGTTGAGGGAAAATGGCTGAAGTGTAGAGGCCAGAGAGAGACAGAGATAGGGAGGGAGCTCCATACCTGATATCTAGTTAAAGAGAACGCCTTCACTTCAGCAATGGAACCCCACAGAGCCTTGTAGTTCCGTTGTTGTTGGAAATCAAGGGCTATACTGTTCCCTACAGAGCTTCGTCAATGGAAATCAAGGGTTACACCCTCAACCTTACAGAGATGAAGACAATAAGAGGGAGAAAGAGTGAGGAAAGTGGGATGCAATCATGCAAATAGGAAGACCAATCGGTTGCCCCGGTTTCACATTTTTTACGATTAAACAATCCAATGGTCTTAATCAATTATTGTAATCTAACGGCTAAAAATTAGGTTGCATATGGTGTGCAACCTTAAGGGGGTTGCTCTAGACGTCCTCGAACGTCCCGGGAAAAATTCCCGTTTTGTTCATTGGGCTTACTACAGTTCGAACTCAAATGTCACGGTCCTATATCTAATCTCGCAGAGTGCAATGCAAGACCAATGAATCATCAAAGAGTCCAAATCCGGCAAATCGTTTTGAAAAACTGATTTTTAGAAAGAAGTGCCAAACATGGACTGCTTTGCCAGATACAGAGCCGCCACCTAATTATTTTATTTTGGGGAAATTTAGGAAACGCTGACTCGTGCCTAAGGCCATGTATCCATCATCACCAAAGTTGCCTCGGCTCGGGAACTTGGGTACGATTGGGAAAGGTTATGGAATGAGCACCCCCGCTCGCCCGATCAAAGATCGGCCACTACTAAGCATGATATCGAGTTTTTGAAAACACATGTGCTCTTATTCCGGTTTATTAGCCTAGAATTACTATGTGATGCGCACAACATACAAGTATAGACTGGATTGCCTAAGTTGGAACAAAGCATTGCATATCCGATTGTTTTGAAAATGGATTGAAGTTTGCTACTCGCAAGTAGGCTAAAACACGGGTTTCGACGAATTATTCCAATTCAAGCAACCCAACCTTCACACACAGGCATTCAGGCAGTTATATTACATAAGCAAATAGCCTCATGGTAAGCATGCTATCATGGCAGTCACTCACACGCATGCAAGGATGCTAAAGCATAAACACTTACCGAGTACTCCGAGCCAAAGAAAGAAGCTAATTAGAAATCATGCATGAATCCTAACTATACTAAGAATGCCTAATGCAACACATGCAAAAATGCAACTACGATAGGCTCGGCTATTCTAAGATGGCATATGAGATGTAACAATCGATACATGTATTCAACTTGGAATTGAAATACAATGCAGTTAGTATGATACGCCGAGCCCGATGCATGCAAAACAGATGAATGGATGCAAACATACGAGCATAAGGATGCTAATTTAAACGTGCCCTAAAACTAACCATCATAAGTTGGTAAATAAAAGGGAGAAAGACGTGGGGTTGGAAGACATACATCACACACATGCACACTTATTACAACATTGCCGTCCTAGGAGGGTCCGAATAAATAATACACAACCGAATGAATAACGAATTACAGCTAATTATTACACAACCCTAATTAATTAACAAATTAACTAAAATAAATAAGCTAGCATGCAAAACATATGAAATGGACCGCCTCAGCTCGGTCTTGAATGATAAAGAATACATGCATGCTCGAGTCTCCTTGCCGAAAAACCCATCGCGATGTCTCGATTTGCCTCTGTTTGCAACTGGTCCCAGAACATTGTACAAAACTCCAGAAGACTGAAATTCCACCATGCTGTAGGGATACTACCGACCAGTTTTTGCTGCTGGCTTCCGTTTGCTGCAACAGAGAGCAAGAAAGGGGCATGGCAAAGTATTTTCAACATATGTGTGCATGACCACTCCCCCTAATCATTGCCCAAGCTCTAGGGAGTGTAGTCTTCGATCCTCATGCCACCAATCACACATCTCGATGCATGATGGCCGAGGAGTCGAATTGCATGACTTAATGTGAAATGGATGCACAAATGAACACAATAAGGCCTAAACTCTATCATGGGTAATCAAGAGTGTCGACGACCGGGAATCGAAGCACGTTTCGTCACTTTGAGTACGAAACGTCCCTCGTTTCCCGTGTTTGGACTGAACCCTACTCCAAACACTATGCAACAACTAGCATGCAATCCTAAACGAAACACAACTAAGACATGCAAACATGCAAGGAATGACATGCAAAGGTGTAACTAGCATACGCAATGCTATGAACTACGAATGGCATACTCAATGCACATGACGCTATATGGCATACACAACGCAGATATGACGATGGACATCCACAAAGGCATAATCAAGGCATACACAATGCGACGATCAAGCATGCGACAACATGGACATGGCATACACAATGCAAGATGTACTTAAACTAAAATGAATGGGCCTCAGCTACACTTAAATCAGTGGCCAAACATGATGAAATTAGGCAACAAAACACATGCAAATATACACAAATGCAAAGGACCAAACCTAAGGCACCAAATGCAACTCTACCAAAGCATGGCAAGGGATGAAATATGGCATACAATTACATATTTTCCAGCTCTGAAATGACATGCAAGATGGTCCCGAATCATGCAAACACCTCACACAATGCATACTAGATGGCCCGGATACTGAAACTAGTGAAGTGCATTACATTAAAGGTATGCAAAGCAATGCACAACTGACCAAACCAGCCCCAAACAGTCCTTATGTAGGCCCAAAACAGTAGGAAAATGGACTAAAATGATGATTCGAAAGGTATGGAAATGAAGCTCATGCAATGGCCCATAAATGAGGTATTTAAGCACAACTCTCAAACACATTTAAAGAGTGGAAAACATGGGAATATGGCACAAGTATAGGCTCTAAAATGACATGCTCAATGGCCTCAAAACATGAAAACACCTCAGTATAAGCATGCAATAGGCTTTAAAACTCAAGGCTAGGCAAGGGCATTACACTACAAGCATGCATAGCAAGCATCATTCGACCAAGAGGCCTAAAAAAAGAGCTAAGGCAGTCCAAAACATGCACAAAATCAGTTTGAAGTATGGCCAAAACATGCTAGAATCAAAGGCCAAAACAACATGCATTACAAGCTAGTGAAGAGGATTTACACTACAAGCATGTGAAGCATTCAAGAGGCCACTAAACCAGCATAAGACAGAGGTATGACACGCTAAATAAAGCCTAAAAACCCACTGAAACATGGTTAATGCATGCAAGAATGAGATGCTCCTTTGATAGGCTATGAAGAGGGTTATTCTACACATGCAAGATGGACACCCAATATGGAAAAACAAGCTCTGGACAGAGCCTATGCAGGTCCTAAAACTCATAAAAAATGGCCTGAAACATGGCTTGGAAGCATGCAAATAAGGGCTCCTTTGTAAGGCCAAAAATGCTAGAAAACAAAACAAGGAGAGAGAGAGAGTCACCCCTCTCTGATTTTGACACTCAAAATAGCATTCTAGCCACTGAAAATCCATTGGATTTCAGTGGCTAAAAGGCCAAACAAAGGTCAATGTGAAGGCCCTAATGCATGGCTCAAAACAAGGTAAAATGAAGCATGCAAGGGGGTAGATGACCCCCAACAGAAAAATGATCTTAAACAAACATGTTAAGGACCTCAAAATAAGACTTTTTTCAGTTTACACCAAATCTTGAAAATGCTTGCAAGTATGGCTAAAAAATGAAGCAAAATAAAGCTCAAAAGAGGGAATAGGGTGTTACCGTTGCAGCTTAGCAACTCCAGCAACTTATGGACTAAAAATGCAGCTCCTGGGGACCTCTCAAGACCCTCCAAGAAGCTTAGGTTGGTGTTGGAGGTGTTAAGCTAAAAGGTAGTGTGCAAAGGGGCAAGAACTTAGCACTTTCTAAGCCTAAAGGGAGAGATATAGAGGGAGATAGATGTATATGCCTTAGCCAAATTCTGAACCTTCACAAAGGAGGGGGGAGGCTCTCCTTTATAGCCAAGAGGGTTCAAAGCTTCTCAAAGAAGCTAAA
Source organism: Camellia sinensis (assembly GCF_055761805.1). Lineage (NCBI taxonomy): Eukaryota > Viridiplantae > Streptophyta > Magnoliopsida > Ericales > Theaceae > Camellia > Camellia sinensis. The sequence goes on from NC_138972.1 coordinate 93,395,592, forward strand.
AAACAAGCTTGAAGATCCTCCATACATGTGTATGGAGGATCCCTTCTGTGCCTTCCAATTGGCACAACTGGCAACAACTCACAGAGACAAGACTGAGGGAGGCAGGCCAACCAGTTCAGGTGGTCGGTCGACCACTTCCCCTGGTCGGCCGACCAGTTCAAAAGGTTCAAGTCCAAAAAGTTGGTCGGTAGCCCTAAATGGTGGTCTCCCAATTAAATGCAAGCTAGTGGTGTGGTGGGAGACCAGCAATTGTGGGCCAAAAGTGAGGGAGACCAGTTACCTGTAAAGGAAACCTGCCGACGGGGGAAAAGTGGTCTCCAAGGAGAAAAGGTGGTCTTCCACCCTTGTACCACCTTCCAAATAATGAAAACAAGGTCCATGCCAAAAATGAACCAAGATGGATGCAAAACGAGGGTTCAGGGGTCAAAACGAGCGGCCGGAGGCACGAAAACTAATTATTAAGCATCGAAAGTGGCGTGCGACCACAAAGGTGGTCTCCCGGGCCACAGTGTCCCTCTAGAGAGAGGAAACAAGGCGTGTGCCAAAAACCGGAGCAAGCGGAGAAAGTTAAGTAGTCCTGAACCGAGGCGCACGATCGACGGCTCCGAAAACTAGAAACTAGTCTCCAAACGGGAACAGTGGTCTACGACCACGAAAAGTAGCCTACGACCACTGAGAGATGGTCTACGAGACCTCTCTCTTCCTTCGGGAAGTGAAAACAGAACCTGATTCACAAACTGAGGCAAAGCACAAAAGAGTCCTGAAGTTTGGAGGCAAGGCTCTTAGCCGAGACTCTGTAACCTCAGAACGAGCACAACATGCGCAATCACCGAGCGCTCAATCGATGACGTCTGAGTCTTAAGGTCGGTCAAAAATGGGGTGTCTACAGTTGCCCCTCTTTGACAGAACTTGAAAGTCATAAGTGACGGAAGTGAATGCCAAAGCCCAAAGACGACCCATTTTTGACAAAGCCGAAGACTTAGACAAACATGCGAGATAAACAAAGAGACGTGCTTACAGGCGTGCCCGCAGGCCGGGGCAAAATGCAAAAAGGCATGCACAAAGCCAAACATAACTCATGATCATGCAAAGTAACAAGCTGTAATGAAGCAAATATTCACAATATATGCAACAATTTTAAGCAAGAATGCAAAGCAAAACTACATTTCATGTAGTAAGAATGTAGAGAATTATTCAATTCTCGCTACGTCTTACACGGAGAAGATACATTACATGTGCAGCTCGTCTGGTCGCACCAGCTTCGAATGAACCGTACATACAATATCATGCCTGCAAAAGAGAGAAACTTAACAGGCGTAACATAGTTAGCAACATATGTTCAACACTACATCAAACGCGGATAGACATGGTGCCGATGGAAAAGTGCACCGCAATGCAAGAAGATACGTACGCGACAACGCAAGTTAAGCATGGAGGGTATGACAATGCCAATGAAACGTGCATAACAATGCAAGTGTCATGCATAACAATGCAAGTGACGTGCATAATAATGCAGGATAAGTGCGACTTCAAAAGCATATTTGAAACAAAAAATTGAACAAAGAAAAGCAAGCCTCGACGAGGGCAACTCAAACGCGACCTCCGGTTTACCTCTCGGAGGGGTCGCAACGTACTCAAAAAGGATACACCTGGCTCTTGGCGAGTAACGATGAGCCATGCGTCGAGGATTGGATTTGAAGTTCCCGCGGAGGGATTTCGCGCCGAAAAGTGCACTTTCGTTGTACTTTATTGAGAGCCGGGGACTCCGATAACCACCAAAATTTGCAGGGAGAACAAAGAGTCATTGGAGACCACCCAAGAGGGCCACCGACCACCTAGGGAGGCCGCCGACCAGGTTTTGTGCAAGGGGGTGGTCAGCCTACCAGGAAATATGGTCAGCCGACCATCTGTCCAAATCCAGGACAGTTTTGTCTTTTTACACTTGTTTCTTTAAATCCACATGTCCCAATCACTATTCCTCATACCCTCAAGGCCGAAATTAGTCTCTCTTCCTTCCTAAACCATTTTCTCTCTCAGATTTTCGCTCTATACGCGTTTTCTAACACCCCACGCAAAGTTGTTTCGCGAAATCTTTCAGTTTTCTTCACTTTGGACCGATTAAAATTTGATTTCGGAGCTTCTTTCTCCATTTTCACCACTTAAGGTACGTTTGTCTCGACATTTGGAACATTTTCTTGGGAGTTGACTTTTGTTGACTTTTTCATTTCCCGAGAGTTGACTTTTGTTGACTTTTTTCAATTTTGGCTCATTTTGCTCATTTTTGCTCCTTTTCGCAGATTTCTTCAAATGGCGGGTCATTTTCCTCATGGTGGAGGTCCTCCAGGTGCCGAGGGTAAGCCGGACATCATGTCCTTGCCCCCGAGAGTTCGGCCATTTGATCCCGAGAGGTATTATCCTTAGGAGCACGTCCTTCCTCAGGCCACTTTCTACCATTTCACTGACTTTGATGACCAAGTGCCTGCGGATCTGTTGCTGCGGGAGCTAGAGACTCATCTCTCTCATCAGGCACGAGAGGTACGTACTTCACTTTTAAATTCTCTACAATGTATTCTGCATTTCATGCACATTTCATACTTTCGCTATTTATGATTATCCGCTCGTTCTGAACACATTTGCACACCATGTTTCTGCTTATTCTAGCACATATCTCACAGCACACAATTCTATTAAGTGGGCATACAGCTTGTTCTGAACACTTAGTCTATAACATAGCATTCTGTTTGCATTTTGAACACACAGCTCAATCTCCCGAAGTTCTGAACACGCAGCTCATACTTTTTATCGTGAACACGCAGCCCACAATTTTTGAAAGTTGAACACGCAGCCCAAACTGTTGATGGTGAACACACAGCCCATTTTTTGAAAGTTGAACACACAGCCCAAACTTTTGATGGTGAACACACAGCCCACATTTTTCTGATGGTGAACACACAGCCCACTATTTTGAAATCTAAACACGCAGCTCAAACTCTTGAGGTGAACACACAGCCCACAGTTTTTTATGGTGAACACACAGCCCACTGTTTTGAAATCTGAACACGCAACTCAAACTCTTGAGGTGAACACACAGCCCACTGTTTTTGAAATTTGAACACGCAGCTCAAGCTCTTGAGGTGAACACACAGCCCGCAGTTTTTGAAATCTGAACACGCAGCTCAACCTCTTTAGGTGAACACACAGCCCGCAGTTTTTGAAATCTGAACACGCAGCTCAAACTCTTGAGGTGAACACACAGCCCACAGTTTTTGAAATCTTAACACGCAGCTCAAACTCTTGAGGTGAACGCACAGCCCACAGTTTTTGAAATCTGAACACGTAGCTCAAACTTTTTAGGTGAACACACAGCCCACAGTTTTTGAAATCTGAACATGCAGCTCAAACTCTTTAGGTGAACACACAGCCCACAGTTTTTGAAATCTGAACATGCAGCCCAAACTCTTAAGGTGAACACATAGCCCAATGTTTTTGAAATCTGAACACGCAGCTCATTTATTTCATTTGTACGCAGCTTATACATTTTATTTCTAAAACTGAATACATCTGTTCATTTTGAATGTAGGTATCCTCTCGTTCTACGTGAGGCTATGGCTTGATTATCTTTAGGGAGTGGTATGCAGAGCTCCCAGAGACCATTCGTCACATGGTGGACGGGACAGGATTTGAGCCCTTCTGCGTAGGGCTATCTCGCTACCCTGTGAACAGGACCTTGATGGGGGCACTCGTGGAGAGATGGTGGGATACCACCAACTCTTTTCACTTCTCAGCTACCGGGAATATGATGATGACCCCGTTCAACATTGCGATGTTGACTGGCCTTAATGTGGCCTGTCGACCGGTCCCCTACGACGAGGATATGGGCCAGTGGAAGGCTGCCTGGATCTATCTGTTAGGAGCTCGCCCACCGATTAACCGATCTTCAGGCAAAGTCAGGTACACTTGGTTCCCCGTGCAGTATAGGGGGAGTATGCCCGAGACTCTTGAGGAGATAGAGCAGTACGCTCGAGATTTTTTGATGTTCCTCCTTGGGACCACTTTGTTCTCCGACAGGGGGAACACAGTTGGACTGTATCTACTCAGTGCTTTGGTGGACCTATCACAGGTCAACCAGTATGACTGGGGTGGCGCCGACCTCGCTACCCTCTACTGCTATATGAGTGCGACCTCCTGCGGACGGGGGAACATAGTTGGCAGCTATTGGAGAGCCTGGGAGGTACTTTCTACCCTCTTGATTTACATTTCTGCTTTTCATTATCTGTACACTGCTCATGGCACACTTTACATTCTGTACTCTACATTCTGCACTCAGCATTTTGCATTTTCTGTATATTCTGTATTCTAATGGCCACTGCCCTGTTTTCCACAGCTATGGGTTTACGCATACTTTTCGATGCTAGCCCCAGAGTTCGAGGTGGAGGTGCCTCTTACAATCCCTTACTCTCACGTATTTGAGGGTCGATGACGGGCGAGGGCTCGAGAGACTCTGCCCTTCCTACGACAATTTTTTGACACGGTGTGGGTGATCGAGGTAATTCAGAACTCTTAATTCTTCATATTTTCAGCTTTGATTCATCTCGCATATTTATGACATCTGATTGGCTCATGCACTTGTTATCCTTAGATCGCCTGGCGGTCCTGGGCACTCTTGGGAGGAGATATCTATTTCTAGTTCCCAGGGGCATGGGCTTCTTCTCAGTATATGACTTTGTTTGAGGGGCCAGTTGGCAAGGCCTAGTTTCTGGGAGATCGCTTCATGTGCTAGATAATGGGCATCCCTGAGCAGATTGTCCCTTCAGCACCTCCAGATAACATGCGGTCCGCTGAGGGACTCACTCTCAAGGAGGTCGATGTTGCTATGTTAGGTACCGATGTAGCTCTGCACACAGAGGAGGGAGAGTATGCGACTTACCGCCACACGTACTTGATGCCCCCACTGATGGGTGTCCGTACTCCTACCAGGAGGGCTGTTGGTGCATCATCGTCAGCTCATGCCCAGGCTACAGACGTTCCTTCATCTAGCAGGGCCGACACATCGAGGAGTGGGGCTAGATAGATTCCCCCGATTCCCCCGACTTATCAGCATGCTGGGTGGCCAGATCTTCCGACCGAGCTGACAGGATGGCGATACGGGCCATTTTACCCGATTCCAATAGAGCCTCCTATGCCCGATCACCGATATGTCAGTGATCCTAACTCACCACCAGTATGTTCCACTGCTTTTCATTTATCACTCAGATACTTAGGCATTCATTTATTCATTGATGACTTGAGCTTGTATCTGCAGCCTTCCAGGGAGTATTCTAATGATCTGCTCGGATTGGTGGCCTCACGTGAGGGCATGGTCTTGCGGAGGGAGACACAGCTGTTCATCGCCGGTGTTACGGTATTTTTTAATTTTCTCGCATTTATCATACTTCTGATGACATGCTGTATTTAACCATTCCACTGCATTGCTTGACTGTATGCGTAGAGCACATCTGACATACACCATATTCATACATTGTATCTGCATACACCTACTCTATGTAGCATTCTTGTCTCTGCATCTGATATACACGTTGGCTAATGTACTCAAATTGTCCTTTTCAGATGCCACCACTGCAGGCCGAGCCATCCAGGCCTTCTCGAGGAGCTGGGAGAGGGGACTCGTCTCGTAGACGAGGCAGGCACAGAGCACCCGTCATAGATGACGAGGAGTCCAATGAGGAGGAGTTTGCGCATCCTTAGTCAGAGACATCCGTAGGCAGAGAGGATGACTCTGGATCTGGTTCTGAGGATGGAGGTGATGCCGAGGAGGATTCCGAGGGAGTGACTCCGATTCGGAAGATGATGGTATAGAGGTTGCTCTGCCGAAGAGAACGAAGAGGGTCTCCCAGTCTTGCGCTTGATAGCACTGATGCAGATGTTCCTGCTTTATTTTCTTTTTCTACTAGTAGTTGTAGCACATTTTATAGTGTTAGGCAGTTTTATTTTTTTTAAAACTTGTACCTTTGTTGTAAAATGTTGTAACAAAAGGATCATGATGGAATGAAACAGCTTTTTGTTCAAAAGGTGTTGTACATTGTTTTCTTAGCATCGCATTGCATCATTTTGCATAGAAATGAGATTGAATGGAAATTGAGCATTGTATATCACCAAATCAGGTAGTGAACCGACGCAACAAACTAAACAACTTAACTCGCTAAGAAACAACAAAACCTCAGCAAGTTTACAACTCGATAAGAAAAACACGACAATGTTGATAAATAGAGAGTAACAACTTGATGCACAAAACTCGACAACTCGATAAGCAAACGCATTTCTAACAAACCGGGCGATGGAATACATCCGAAACCGAGGTAAACACGGACCTTCAACACTCTCAATGCATGGAAATGCTTGGGGCTCCCTTCTAGAGACTAAGAAAAGACCAAAGACCAACTTTCTTCCATGGCCGACCACCAGAAGGGGCTGGCCGACCAGCTATTTTCCTTGGAGACCAAAAGGGTGGTCGGCCTACCAGAAAAAGCGGTCGGCCGACCACCTGGTTTGGCGACCACCAGATTTTTGACACGTGTCCCCAAACAGTGCCTTATCCTCTATAAAAGTTTCAGCTTCGCGGTTCTTTCATTTTATCTTAGTTTTGCATCAAAATAGAGGCATTCCTCATCGAAAATCTCGCAGCTTGGATTGCTACTTTAGACGGCTCAGAAAAGTTGAACTTCCGGGGCTTCGGCTTGAATGCACTATTCACGTTGAGCCGCACTCCGCTGCATCTTCCCTTTCTCCATGCCGCAGTGAGGTTTTGGAATCCGGTAACACATGTCTTTAGCTTCGGCGGGCAAGAGATGCGTCTTACCTTCGAAGATTTCCAAGCTTTGATGGAGTCCGAGCGTAACGAGGAGATCTTGCCCCAACTCTGCTTCGGCCATGCTCAAGCCTTAGGGCGAATGTGTGGGCTCACTATGCATGACGCTCGATCTTTAATTTGTGATGGAATGCTGAATATTTTGAGTTTGATTTGTCGGTTTTCCGATGCCCGTGACCGCGGTGACCATCATTGGCAAGGCTTTCGGCGACATGCCCTTTGTTTGTGCATGCTATCTCATTTCTTACTTGCCTCAGGCTCTAGAGCATCTAGTGTCCGGTTGATCGAGGTTGCCCAAGGCTTGAAGGAGGGTAAAAGCTACATTGCCATGTCATTGGCCGAGACATTGATGGGCTTAGATGCTTTTCATCGCCGAGAGACGACCAGATTTGCGGGGAGTCCACTACTGCTGCAGGTAATGTTTCCCACCCTATCTCACATATATATTGCTCACATCACTCGGCCCTCAGGCTCGATTTTTCTCACAAAACCCATTTTCTCACTTTTCTCTCAACGTACACCTCTTTATTTTTTATTCTCTCATTTTCCATCCCTCTCCAGGTGTGGTTGATGGACAAGTTACAGGTTGTGGACTCTTGCCCAGCATACTCAGCTCGCGGCTACTTCTTCCGACGACGTCTAGTCGATGCCCTTGATGAGGGATGGTGGTTCGACTGGATATGCAATTTGTCCGCAGATCGCATTGCTTGGCGGTGCCCTTGGCTCAATTTACCGGCAATGAGCTACAACATGTCCCGGCAACCTGGGATTCAGTTGATTGGCCTGATACACGGTGTGTTCTACTTTTCTTTCCAGTTCCAGCACCAGTTCGGCCATGATCAGACTTGCCCGCCAGAGGGGATAGAGTACCTTGCTGCATTCCCGATCCGAGGCGCACGGCTTGCTCGGTATGCCACAGCATAGAGGACGAAAGAACTCCTGGCCCCCGCTCCCACTTTCAGTTGCACTTTGTCTGATGAGTGCATAGATTGGCTCAACGAAGAGGCACAGATTGGGCCCACTTTGGCGTCAGAAGCTTCAACCAGCTCTAGGAGGAGGCGCAGGATCACCTGACTTAGCTATGCCCCAGATTTATTGCTTTATTAGTACTTTCAAGTTTTCTTTATGAATGTAACCAAAAGCAACTTCAATTTGTATGCAAGAGCAGGAGGACTCTATATTGAAATCAATAAAATTGAAGGTTGTGGGTACTGAAAATTTTCCATTTTGGTCCAAAAATGGTCTAAGTTGTAAAAAGATTAATTTGAACAAAATCAACTTTTATTAAAACTTTTCAAAACCATTTTCGAAATGGATCAGAACTGGACACGCCTGAGATTTGTCACTGAGATACACAACCCCGGATCCCAACAACTGGAAAGTTGCCCCTAGTCTGAGTAGCACTGCACCGGAGATCACAATTGAAGCTTTTGAATGCTAAATAAACAAAGATGACCGAGATGATCAAATGGACAAAGTTGATCGGGGAAAAGTTTATGGCTGAACATCAGGATAAAGTTGCCTACGTATCCCAAAGATGGGAATCAAGCTTTACGTAGTTCAGGCTTAGGTTCATTCGTGTATTAACACTCTCCTTTTCCGCTCTAACTTTTGCCAAGGCCGCCCTTTCCAAGTTTTCAACCTTGCGAGCTCAATTTTTATAATTTCAAAATTTTCATGCTCTAACTTTTGCCTAGGTTGCCTTTTCGGGTTTTCAGCCTAGCGAGCCTCTCAGGGGTAATATTTCTTCAACTTGTCCATGTTGATCGGCTGTGAGAACTCTAGGCCATCTAGGTCCATCAAAACGGCAGCTCTACCTGACCAGATAGACTTAATGATGTAGGGACCGGTCCAATTGGGTCTAAACTTGCCCCTAGGGTCGTAGATGGGAGCTAGATTGTCTTTGAGTACCAAATCTCCTTCTTTTAAATTTCGGGACTTAACTTTCTTATTGAAAGCCCTGGCAATTCTGCGCTGATAACCTTGAACATGGTACAGTGCTTTCAGTCTTCTTTCATCAAAAAGCATGAGTTCTTCAAATCTGCTCTGCTGCCAATCTACTTCGGCTATTTGACACTCAGCCAGCACCCTCAATGACGGAACCTCAATTTCAATAGGTAGAACGACCTCCATACCATAAACTAATGAATACAGAGTCGCGCAAGTAGAAGTTCTAATTGACGTCCGGTAGCCCCACAGAGCAAATGGCAACTTATCTGGCCAGTCCTAGTAGGTTTCCACCATCTTCTGCAAGATGTGTTTGATGTTCTTGTTGGTGGCCTCAACTGCTCCGTTGGTCTGCGGCCGATATGTGGACGACTTATGAAAAGCCACGTTGTATTTTTCCAACAAGTCAATCACTTCCTTCTTGAAGTGGGAACCATTATCTGAAATGACTTCGTTCGGGATCCCGTAGCGACAGATGATGTTATTCCTGATGAACTTTGCAACGTGGGACGCCTTCAACACCACATAAGATTGGGCTTCAACCCACTTTCTGAAATAGTCTATCGCAACCAGAATGAACTCATGCCCATTGGATCCCTTTGGAGTGACAGCCCCGATCACATCGATTCCCCAAACCGAAAATGGCCATGGTGAAGTCATATTGTACAGCTTCGACGGCGGGATATTCATGCGGTTTGCATGGACTTGACATTTGTGGCATCGCCGCACAAAGTCGATACAATCCTCCTCCATGGTGGACCAGTAGTAACCTTGTCTGAGAATTTTTCAAGCTAGCATCACCCTGTTCATGTGCGCTCCGCACTTTCCTCCATGGATGGCCTCCATCAAGCGCTTCGATTCTTCGGCATCGACACAGCTTATGCATTCCCAGATGACCTCTCTTATACAGTTTTCCTCCACAGATGATGAATTGAGCAGCCATTCTTCGAATCGCCCTCTTGTCCTTGGTATTTGCCCCTAGTGGATATGCTTCTTTCTCCAAGAAGTTCCAGACATCGTAATACCAGGGTTCTCATTTTGAACCTTTTCTATGGCAGCAATTGACTCATAGGCCGGCGCAAATTTCTGGTCAATGATGATCGGACCGGACTGCAAAAGGGATGTCTATCATGGAAGATAGAGTTGCTAGTGAATCTGCGAACCTGTTGTTTTCTCTTGGTAGATGAGCGAAGTTCAACTTCTCAAATTGAGGAATCAGCAGGTCCAAGGTCTGGTGGTACATTCTCATATTTTCGTCTTTGACTTTCCAATCTCCCTTAGCTTGGGATACAACAAGATTCGAGTCCCCGATGACGTCCAACCGTTTTGCCCCTAGTTCTAGGGCTGCTTCTAAACCAGCAATGCATGCTTCATACTCTGCTTCGTTGTTCGAGACTTTGAACCGGAGTTTAAATTCTAGAGGGATACGAGAATTGTCGAGTGCTATCAACAACACCCCTATCCCATACCTATATTGGTTTGACGCTCCGTCAAAGTACATCGTCCAAAACTCATCTTCGATATGCAGAATGGCCTCGTCTGGGAATAGGTACTTAATTGCTTCATCCCCTTTCACTAGGTGATCGGCTAGGAACTTCGCTACCGCTCTCCCCTTCACTGACTTGCGAGTCACATACTTCAAATCAAATTTGGAAAGCAGAAGCAACCAATGAGCTAGCCTACCCGTAAGTCTCGATTTCTCGAAGAGATATTTGATGGGATCTAATCTTGAAACCAACATTACAGAGTAAGCTAACAGGTAGTGACGCAGCTTCCTGGTAGCCCATACCAAGGCTAAGCAAGTCTTTTCTAACGGTGTGTAGCGGGTTTCATACTCCAGCATCTTCTTGCTTAGATAGTAGATAGCCCTCTCCACCTTGTCCTCAGACTCTTGTGAGAGCATGCAGCCCATTGTAGTCTCAGTTACTAAAAGATACAAAATCAACGGTTTTCCCGGCTCGGGTGGTGACAACACGAGTGGGTTCTACAAGTATTCCTTGATCTGTTCAAAAGTAGCTTGGCATCGGCCGTCCTATTGGAACTTTTTTCCTTTCTTTGGGAGACCAAAAAGTGGTTCACAAGTCAAGGTTAATTTTGAGATAAACCATCTTATGAATTGCACTTTACCCAAAAAGCCTCGCACCTCCTTTTTAGTCCTTGGTGGTGGCATTTCTAAGACGGCCTTGATTTTGGAAGGGTCGACTTCGATACCTCTCTGTGTAATCAGAAACCCCAGCATTTTCCCTGCTGTAACACCGAATGTACACTTCTGAGGATTCAGCCGCAACCGAAATTCTCTGATCCTTTGGAAGAACTTTTGCAAGGCGGTGTAGTGGCCCTCTCTTTCTTTGGACTTGACAATCATGTCGTCCACATACACCTCAACCTCTTTGTGGATCATGTCGTGCAATATTGTGGTCGCGACCAGTTGATATGTAGCTCCAGCATTCTTCAACCCAAATGGCATCACCCTGTAACAGTAAGTCCCCCACGGGGTGGTGAAAGCAGTCTTCTCCCGGTCTTTAGGTGTCATCACTATCTGATTATAGCCCGAGAATCCATCCATGAACGAAAGCAAAGCATGCCCCGCTGTGAAGTCCACTAACTTATCAATATGCGGCAAGGGAAAGTCATCATTCGAACTGGCTCTGTTCAAATCCCTGAAATCCATGCATACCCGGATCTTGCCATCCTTCTTTGGCACCGGTACAATGTTGGCCAACCAAGTTGGGTATTCGGATACCAGCAGGAACCCTGCGTCAATTTGCTTGGTGACCTCTTCTTTAATCTTGAGGGCCCAGTCTGGGCGGATCCTTCTGAGTTTCTGTTTAACGGGTCGGGCCTCTGGGTCAAGAGGGATCCGGTACTGTACAATCTCAGGATTGATTCCAGGCATGTCTTCGTAGGACCACGCGAAAACATCTTTGAATTCTTTTAATAAAGCGACTAAGCGCTTGCATTCCTCCGAAGACAACGTGGACCCGATCTGGACCAGCCACGAGTCCTCCTCAGTACCAACATTAACAGTAGTGATTTCATCAACTAAAGGTTTAACAAATCTTTTCTGCTCTTGATCAATTAAGCGTTGCAAAATCGGAGAAATTTCTTTCCCGTCGTTTTCATCAAAATTTTGAAAGTCCTGATTAATACAATAAACCAAGGGCACAGAAAAGTACTCAGAAACCACATCCATTCCATTCTCATTATGCATTTCCAAATCGTCGATTCTTCTGTTACAACAAACTTAAAAGAGAAAGAAAAAGACGACCTAGACAGGACTGTGGCATCCGGGTTATCACCCCCAGGAATATCGGACTCGGACTCAGACTCATACGAGCTAGAACCTGATTCCGACTCCACAGACTCGGTGGAATTAGATTCCGGCTCACTACCTGACTTGGTGCCGCTTGACAAAAATCCCTCATCGTACTGCCAGATGAGAGAGGGTGTGATGGATGCATCTAAAATACTTGCAAGTAGGTTCGCAGCCGTTTCATTCCCAATCATGGACACCGAGAAGTTATCCCCCAAGCACTTCTGTACGATCAGAGGATCTGAAAGTAGACAAGCCAGTGCTACCACCATTTCAATTTCAGCGCTCTCGGAATCCATATTTTGACACTGCTCAACCTCAGCTGATGGGTCTGTCTGCTCCTCGGCAACATCATCCCCGGATAACTGTAGGTCGAAGAAGATCTCAAAACCTGGCACACGCTTCCTCTCTGCATTCAACCATGGCTCTGGGAAGCCGCAGAACGGAAAATCCTCCCCCTCCTGGACGAAGCGTCCGTTTAGGGTACCCTGAATGGGTCGGTGCATTAACTCATATGGTTTCCCTACCTGCTTTGCTCTGGCTCTTCCAGTCATTTCCTTGCCTTTCCTCACCCAGTCCTCTTTGGTGGGCAGATAACCCAAGCCAAAGGTATGCGGGTTATGCGGCATTTCAGCCAATACTGCGATGCCCTTCCGGCCACTCTTTCCCAATCCTATCCCGGGGACGCATTGAAGCTTGTTCATGAGGTATATTGATTATGCGCTGACAGACACCCCCTCATCAACAACCAAGATGTTTTGCACGACTCGAGCCCCAGCCAGAGTCAACCCCGATAAGAACACATCTTTCGTGCCGTGCTCGATTTCCAAGACTGGTGTAGACACCTCCGGCGGCGGATGGATTGATGAATTTTCAAAAACTATAACTACCCCCTTCCCGTGAGGTATTTCAACATCTGGTGCAAGGTGGAAGAAACTGCTTTTACCTGGTGCAACCAGGTCGCCCTAAAAGTAGGTTAAAGGTTACGGGAACGTCCAAGACATGAAAGTCAATCTCATGTTGTCCTGGACCAACCTGGGTCTGAATTTTCACAGTCCCCATCACCTCTCTGCTTGTGTTATCCTATGCCCTTATCACCTGGGCTGTTGGCACAAAGTCTGCGGGCTTCAACCCAATTGCATACGCTGTCCTTACCGAGCACATGTTGATGGCGGGTCTTGTATCGACAAGAACCACTAGTATCCATTTGCTTCTACATTCCACAGAGATGTAGAGCGGTTTGTTATGATTTGCGCCCTCAGGCGGCAGTTCTTTGTCAGAAAAGGTCAGCGTCGGGGAACCTCCTCCTGGAAAGACCAATCCCACCAGCTGTTCAGGCATAGTGTCTATCGAGAGTTTGGCCTTGTCCATCGCCGATAAGACAACTTGTTTATGAACACGTGAAGCCATAAGCAGTCCCCCGATGGAGATGTCTGCTTGTATCTTTTTTAATTGTTTTAGCACAGCCTCATCCTTAAGTAGCTTCTCTTTCTGCTTTTTCGTCTCCTTGTCCTTCCTGAACGCCTCTGGCTGATCTAGGTGTGGGGGCTTGAAATACCGCCCACTCCTAATCATATGGTCAACTTCGCCAATATACCAAGTATCGTCCGATTGATTGCTTCCCCAATCCTCATCTGTGTGGGCAAGACATAGATCATTGTCCTCCCACCACATTCCATTGGCAACCGACAGACACCTGTCTGGCTCCGTTACCACTATTCTTGTACTCACGGTACCTTCTGCCCATGTGCTCGCAGCACTATCTGTTCTTGTGCACACAGCACTTTTAGTCCCCACAGGGGCCTTGGCTTTTCTGGCTCTCTCAGAGTCTTCAATTCTTTCCCATTCTAGCTGCATCAATGCAGTCTGTTGTTCAACATCTCTTGTATTCAAAATGCCCAGATCCCGAGCAAAATTCTTGGCACCAGCGCTCCCCGGCGATGCATTCTGACTCCCGGCCCTTCCGGTCACAACTGATGTCCTTGCCCCTGACAGGCCCTTTTCCAGCTGAGATTCTTCAATAATATCTGGTTGGTTGTCAAGCCACCCTGTGACCTCTGCTAACTCTTTAAAATCGAACCAGTTGACTGTCATGTCCCCCGGATCTTGTTCATTGAAAATCTAAAGGTCAGCAATGTCCCCTTCCAGAACTGCTAAGTCATCTATCCTCTGATCAAGTCCATCCCCCCGTAGTACGCAAATTTCTGCTCCCACCGACAATTCCACATTTGGCCTAATCTGACCTGCTGACGAAATGTAGCCACTCAGATTGTACACCTCCTTAGTGAAGCTCCCCAATTCCTCAATCCCTGAACCCACTGTACCTCTTTCCTCCGAAATCATCCCTATTCTGTCTTCGACATCCACTACCATTGGTTCGGGTTGGGTTCGGGAGATGTCCAACATGTACAAGTCAGTGCTGTCAGGAAGGAACACCTCTGGCCTGGGTAGGTGAGATGGGGTGATATATATGCTGGGGTCATATGACATGACCCCAGTCTGGATAAAGTTGATTCGTTTGGGAGGTGGAGCTTGGTTGTGTGGTGGGAGAGGGTTGGTTATGGAGTTTGGTTTTTTTAGAGGCACAATCACCATGTTGTCAATGAGATCCTGAATCTCATGACGCAATCTAAAACAATGGTCGGTATTGTGACCATGTTGTTGGTGATATGCATAGTATTTGGCCAGGTTATGGAAGGGAAAAAGTGGATTCGGCAATGGCCTCGGCTCCAGGGGCTTCAAGTGCCCTTTCCTGATTAATACCCCTAGAGCTTTGGATAGGGGCATATATAATGGGGTGAAGGTTCTTTGGCCTCGAGGTTGATATTTGGTTGTTTGTGTGTTACTTCCGGACGCACCGGAGAATGGTGTAGCTGCCAGGGTTCTTGAAGGGGTGGTGGTAACCATGCTTACTTCCGAAGCTCTAGCAGTTGCAGCACTACTTGTGCCTACATTGTTGTTTCGGTTAAAGGTTCTCCTGGGCTGCTCTTTGTGATTGTCAATCAAGCCCTGCTTTAAGGCATCCTCAATCTGTACTCCCATCTCATACAGATCTGAAAAAGTAGGGAAGGGGAGCACGATCATTTTCTGCATCAGTTTGGGTTGGAGGTTGCGCACAACCATCCGTATTTGATCCTTATCCGTCGGCCTTATGGTCATCATTGAGGCCTTGGCCCTCCAGCGGGTTACGAATTCAGAGAAACTCTCCTTAGGCTCCTGCCTTGTTGTCTCGAGATCACGGGTTGTAATCTTGATTTGCGTGTTATAGGAGTATTGTGCAATGAAAGCCTCGACCATCTCATCCCAGTTCCGCTTGACATTGTCTTCCAATTTTACGTACCAGATGGCCGCCACACCCGACAGGGTCTGGCCAAACAATGAAAGCTTCTGTAGTCTGGTGAAGCCCATCGGACTTAGTATGTTCGAAAACAAATGTAGATGCACCATGGGATCCCCGGACCCGTCAAAGCGGTCGATTTGTGGCATCTTGAACCGATCTGGCAGCGTCACAGTCGCGTCGGTATACCTGTCCTCAATGTCTGGGATGGACTTTACCCCTTGGGATTTCTTGAACAACTTTTCAAGCTTGCTCAACCTCAATGCTGTAGGGTCCACCTCGAACTCAAAGGGAGAGTCCGGTTGATTGATAGGCGTAGGTGCCTTGGATAGTTGAGGTAAAATCAGGGGCGGAGCTGGCCCTGTTGGGATGTCTGTATCCTCCTGGATATTCTGGACATTTGCCGTCTCCCCGGCTATTGGAACTCTTGGTGGGGGAGGAGTTTGGTGTGAAGCTAATGCTCCGGCTTGCTGCTGTAGCCGGGTAATTAGCTCTGCCTGTTGGGTCATGACCACAGCCTGCTGTTTGGCAAATTTCGTTTGACGAGCAGGGTCCTCCTGCATGAGTTTTATACTTTCTTGAAGTTGACATATCATTTCCTCCATCCCTGCCATGTTCTGCTGTTCCAGCTGACTGACTGGTATATTTATCTCTGTGGTAAAAATTGAAGCCTCAGCCTGACTGTCCACTGATGGGGTAGACCACTGTTCTGGCAACCTCTGCTCGG
This sequence comes from Camellia sinensis, assembly GCF_055761805.1. NCBI lineage: Eukaryota > Viridiplantae > Streptophyta > Magnoliopsida > Ericales > Theaceae > Camellia > Camellia sinensis. The sequence goes on from NC_138972.1 coordinate 93,411,781, forward strand.
ATACACTGTGTCTTCTCGACCTCCGTCTGATAACCGAGGGTGAGAAATAAAACACTGGTTGTCCGTCGACCAGATCCTCAGATCGATTGAGTCGACGACCTCTAGTCCAGAGTGTTTGGGGAATATCTGCTTGGTCTGAAGTAATTGTGCTAAACTACCCTAGCAAAAAGATAAATAAAGCAATAATAAGGAAATAAACAACCAGACAAACGGACAACATAACAGCGTAAATAACCACACAACACACGGTTGGGCATCACAACACACAGTTGATAAGCTGAATAGACTGTTCTCAAATACTGATCATTGTTCCTAAATCACTGCCCCCAAAACTGAATCTGATACCCGCAGATAACTGATTCCCAAAATACTGAACTGGTGCCCGCAGGCCTAATACCCAAACTTGTAAACTGATACATGCATTCCTGTAGAGACGTACTCTAAAAGCACATAGCAAACAAGTGAGAGCCAAAACACCCCTATGTTGGGGTAAGGTTTCCCTGTCCTATTTTATCAGGAGCTAGGGTTTCACTATGCACGCAGCGGTTTCAAACAACCTATAATCGGGTAAGCAACCTGTCCTAGCTTGGAATGGTCACAATGGATTCCGAATATGCACTAGCTCGAATGGTCAAAAAGGATGCCCCGATAAAAACCGGAATTTGTGTTCCCATCGTGGCAGAGCCCGTAACCGGTCAGCCTTATGGTACGCTTCTCAAAGCGAGCCTCCGGTAAACCGTTCAGGAATAACAGACGGCAAACATTGTGTCCTAGGTGCACCAATGCAAATGCAATGCAAAGAAATACATAAGTGTAATCAAAACAAGATATCATGAGTTTGAGTCAAGTTCTCAAACTCCTCAGCGGAGTCACGAGAAACTGTAGACGTCCCCGAACGTCCCGGGAAAAATCCCGTTTTGTTCATTGGGCTCACTACAGTTTGGAATCAAATGTCACGGTCCTGTATCTAATCTCGCAGAGTGCAATGCAAGACCGATGAATCATCAAAGAGTCCAAATCCGGCAAATCGTTTTGAAAAACTGATTTTTAGAAAGAAGTGTCAAACATGGACTGCTTTGCCAGATATAGAGTCGCCACCTAAATATTTTATTTTGGAAAAATTTAGGAAACCCTGACTCGTGCCTAAGGCCACGTGTCCGTCATCACCAAAGTTGCCTCGGCTCGGGAACTTGGGTACGATTGGGAAAGGTCATGCAATGAGCACCCCCGCTTGCCCGATCAAAGATCGGCCACTACTAAGCATGATGTCGAGTTTTTGAAAACACATGTGCTCTTATTCCGATTGATTAGCCTAGAATTACTAGGTGATGCGCACAGCATACAAGTATAGACTGGATTGCCTAAGTTGGAACAAAGCATCGCATATCCGATTGTTTTAAAAATGGATTGAAGTTTGCTACTCGCAAGTAGGCTAAAACACGGGTTTCAATGAATTATTCCAATTCAAGCAACCCAACCTTCACCCACAAGCATTCAGGCAGTTATATCACATAAGCAAATAGCCTCATGGTAAGCATGCTATCATGGCAGTCACTCACACGCATGCAAGAATGCTAAAGCATAAACACTTACTGAGTACTCCGAGCCAAAGAAAAAAGCTAATTAGAAATCATGCATGAATCCTAACTATACTAAGAATGCCTAATGCAACACATGCAAAAATACAACTATGATAGGCTCGGCTATTCTAAGATGGCATATGAGATGCAACAATCGATACATGTATTCAACTTGAAATTGAAATACAATGCAATTAGTATGATGCGCCGAGCCCGGTGCATGCAAAACAAGCATACAAGCATAAGGATGCTAATTTAAACCTGCCCTAAAACTAACCATCATAAGCTGGTAAATAAAAGGGAGAAAGACGTGGAGTTGGAAGACATACATCACACACACGCACACTTATTACAACATTGCCCTCCTCGGAGGGTCCGAATAAATAATACACAACCGAATGAATAACGAATTACAGCTAATTATTACACAACCCTAATTAATTAACAAATTAACTAAAATAAATAAGCTAGCATGCAAAACATATGAAATGGACTGCCTCAGCTCGGTCTTGAATGATAAGGAATACATGCATGCTCGAGTCGCCTTGCCGGAAAATCCATCGCGATGCCCCGATTTGCCTCTGTTTGCAACTGGTCCCAGAACACTGTACGAAACTCCAGAAGACTGAAACTTCACCATGCTGTAGGGATACTACCGACTAGTTTTTGCTGCTAGCTTCCGGTTTGCTACAACAGAGAACAAGAAAGGGGCATGGCAAAGTATTTTCAATATATGTGTGCATGACCACTCCCTCCCATCATTGCCCAAGCTCTAGGGAGTGTAGTCCTCGATCCTCGTGCCACCAATCACGCATCTCGATGCATGATGGTCGAGGAGTCGAATTGCATGACTCAATGTGAAATAGATGCACAAATGAACACAATAAGGCCTAAACTCCATCATGGGTAATCAAGAGTGTCGGCGATCGGGAATCGAAGCACGTTTCGTCACTTTGAGTACGAAATGTCCCTCGTTTCCCGTGTTTGGACTGAACCCTACTCCAAACACTATGCAACAACTAGCATGCAATCCTAAACAAAACGCAACTAAGACATGCAAACATGCAAGGAATGACATGCAAAGGTGCAACTAGCATACGCAATGCTATGAATTACGAATGGCATACTTAATGCACATGACGTTATATGGCATACACAACGCACATATGACGATGGACATACACAAAGGCATAATCAAGGCATACACAATTCGACGATCAAGTATGCGACAACATGGACATGGCATACACAATGCAAGATGGACTTAAACTAAAATGAATGGGCCTCAGCTACACTCAAATCAGTGGCCAAACATAATGAAATTAGGCAACAAAACACATGCAAATATGCACAAATGCAAGGGACCAAACCTACGGCACCAAATGCAACTCTACCAAAGCATGGCAAGGGATGAAATATGGCATACAATCACACATTTTCCAGCTCTGAAATGACATGCAAGATGGTCCCGAATCATGCAAACACCTCACACAATGCATACTAGATGGCCCGAATACCAAAACTAGTGAAGTGCATTACACTAAAGGTATGCAAAGCAATGCACAAATGACCAAACAAGCCCCAAACAGTCCCTATGCAGGCCCAAAACAGTAGGAAAATGGACTAAAATGATGACTCGACAGGTATGGAAATGAAGCTCATGCAATGGCCCATAAATGAGGTATTTAAGCACGACTCTCAAACACATTTAAAGAGTGGAAAACATGGGAATATGGCACAAGTATAGGCTCTGAAATGACATGCTCAATGGCCCTAAAACATGAAAACACCTCAGTATAAGCATGCAATAGGCTTCAAAACTCAAGGCTAGGCAAGGGCATTACACTACAAGCATGCATAGCAAGCATCATTTGACCAAGAGGCCTAAAAAAATAGCTAAGACAATCCAAAACATGTACAAAATCAGTTTGAAGTATGGCCAAAATATGCTAGAATCAAAGGCCAAAACAACATGCATTACAAGCTAGTGAAGAGGATTTACACTACAAGCATGTGAAGCATTCAAGAGGCCACTAAACCAGCATAAGACAGAGGTATGACACGCTAAATAAAGCCTAAAAACTCACTGAAACATGGTTAATGCATGCAAGAATGTGATGCTCCTTTGATAGGCTATGAAGAGGGTTATTCTACACATGCAAGATGGACACCCAATATGGCAAAACAAGATCTGGAAAGAGCCTATGCAGGTCCTAAAACTCATCAAAAATGGCCTGAAACATGGCTTGGAAGCATGCAAATAAGGGCTCTTTTGTAAGGCCAAAAATGCTAGAAAACAAAACAAGGAGAGAGAGGGTCACCCCTCTCTGATTTTGACACTCAAAATAGCATGCTAGCCACTGAAAATCCATTGGATTTCAGTGGCTAAAAGGCCAAACAAAGGTCAATGTGAAGGCCCTAATGCATGGCTCAAAACAAGGTAAAATGAAGCATGCAAGGGGGTAGATGACCCCTAACAGAAAAATGATCTTAAACAAACATGTTAAGGACCTCAAAATAAGACTTTTTTCAGTTTACACCAAATCTTGAAAATGCTTTCAAGTATGGCTAAAAGATGAAGCAAAATAAAGCTCAAAAGAGGAAATAGGGTGCTACCCTTGTAGCTCAGCAACTCCAGCAGCTTATGAACCAAAAATGCTGCTCCTTAGGACCTCTCATGACCCTCCAAGAAGCTTAGGTTGGTGTTGGTGGTGTTAGGCTAAGAGGTAGTTTGCAAAGGGGCAAGAACTTAGCATTTTCTAAGCCTAAAGGGAGAGAAATAGAGGGAGATAGATGTATATGCCTTTGCCAAATTCTGAACCTTCACAAAGGAGGGGGAGGCCCTCCTTTATAGCCAAGAGGTTCCAAAGCTTCTTAAAGAAGGTAAAAAACAAGCTTGAAGATCCTCCATACATCTCTTCTGTGCCTTCCAGCTGGCACAGCTGGTAACAACTCACAGAGACAAGACTAAGAGAGGCAGGCCGACCAGTTCAGGTGGTCGGCCGACCAGTTCAAAAGGTTCAAGTCCAAAAAGTTGGTCGGCAGCCCTAAATGTTGGTCTCCCAATTGAATACAAGCTAGTGGTGTGGTGGGAGACCAGCAATTGTGGCCCAAAAGTGAGGGAGACCAATTACCTGTTAAGGAAACCAGCCGATGGGGAAAAAGTGGTCTCCAAGGAGAAAAGGTGGTCTCCCACCCTTGTACCACTTTCCAAACAATGAAAACAAGGTCCATGCCAAAAATGAACCAAGACGGATGCAAAACGAGGGTTCGGGGGTTAAAACGCGCGGCCGGAGGCCCCGAAAACTGACTGTTAAGCATCGAAAGTGGCGTGTGACCTCGAAGGTGGTCTCCCGGGCCACAATGTCCCTCTAGAGAGAGGAAACAAGGTGTGTGCCAAAAATCGGAGCAAACGGAGAAAGTTAAGCGGTCTCGAACCGAGGCACACAGCCGACGGCTCTGAAAACCGGAAACTGGTCTCCAAACGGGAACAGTGGTTTACGACCACGAAAAGTAGCCTACGGCCACTGAGAGATGGTCTACAAGACCTCTCTCTCCCTTCGGGAAGTGAAAACAGAACCTGGTTCGCAAACCGAGGTAAAGAACAAAAGAGTCCCGAAGTTCGAAGGCAAGGCTCTCAGCCAAGACTCTGTAATCTCAGAACGAGCACAACATGCGCAATCACCGAGCGCTCAATCGATGACGTCTGAGTCTTAAGGTCGGTCAAAAATGGGGTGTCTACAGTTGCATACTTAAACAGCGCCCTATTTATTAACAAAATGATTAACTAATAAATATTTTTCATATCATTAAAAATTGTTAATTTACTTAATGATTTACTTATTAATAAAGTTAGTCATTTGTTGTGGGAGTTTGATTTATGTATTAATAAAATTAGTCATTTATATATATATATATATATATGTATTTTCTTCTATTTCTTTATTAGTTCAGTAAATTATCTTAGCAGTTTTTTTTAGATAGCAGAATTATCGTAATATTTGTTTTATATTTATTTGTTGAGAAAAGTTACACATAATAATTTTTTTTAATAAATTTGAAAGAAATGTTAAAGACCCATAAATTCATCCAAAATGATATAATAATAGAATTGGAGTTTACATCATTAAGCGTATAACAAATTAAAAAAATGATACATATCATATTACATAATTTTATCATATATCTAATAATTTATTCTATTCAATCTTATAGAACAATATTCTAATTTTTTTTAAAATTATTAAAATACAAAATTTAAACCTACTGTAATAACAATCTATCCCTTTCACGAGCCTTTTTAATATCAACACTGCTGGGGACCCCTAGTGGGGGTGACCCCCCAGCACTCCCACCTCCACGTGGGGGGTTGTAAGAGCAAGTCTGGAAAAAAATAAAAAATAAAAAAAAATTGAGCCAATCAAAAGCTAGTGGGGGTAGCCAATCAAAAACTAGTAGGAGGGGTGGGTCACCTCCACTCGGGGTCTTGGGTATTTTCCTTTTAATATATATAAAAGCAGTGCTTGAGGGGATGGCTTGTTTTTGACCTATTTTACCGTAATTACCCTCAATCTTATGCCTGCTTCATTAGTCACTTGAGGTCCTATTTTGTAATTTACTAAAAGTGGCTGCTCATGGTCCTAGTATATTCTTCCAGGTGGCTTTTATCTTACATACTCCAATACAAAAATAGGGTAGTTTGGATTATTTTAACCTCCTACTTTACTGCTTCGTTTTTTAATTTGCCATTTTATCATTTTTTTGGGTGGAGTTTTTTTATGGTTATTTTGGAAAAATCAACTTTTATAGAGGTATTATTTTTGAGTAATTCTATTTACACACGATACAAATTTTCAATACACATTATAAATAGTGTTCAGAAATAAATATTCAAACAAAAGTCAAATATTCGAATATAAATTTATAAACATAAAGTAATTGTTTAAATATAAATAGTTGAATGAAATATATTTGAACAATTTATTTTTATTCATAATTTTAAATCCAAACATTTGACATTTGTTCTAATAGACTTCCATAATTTTTTTTTTTTTATAGATGATAATGCTTAACGAACGTATAATATAAACGATTTAATTTGTTTAATTTTATACTCTATTTACTTCTAAGAAATAGATTTTTTTTTATAATAATAGTTTCGAATAATTTTTAATTAATTGAAATGAAAGTGAAGGCCCATGAATTGAAAGGAAATTATTTTGTCCTTAACCTCTGCCAAATAATCATTCTATTATGTTTTTCTTCAATTAAAGCAAACACTACCATAAAGTCAAAAAAAAATAAAAAATAAAAAAGAAGAACTGTGCAAGTTGCCCACAAATAGTGTTCGGATATAAATATTTAAACAAAAGTCAAATGTTCATAATTTTAAATCCAAACATTTGACATTTTTCTAAAATTTATATCCGAACACTATTTATAATGTGTACTGAGAGTTTATATGGTGTGTAAATGAACTTTTCCATAAATTTTTTTTATATTTTATAAAAAGGATAATTTCTCTTATTTTCTCTAATTGTTAAATAAAAAAACTTCTTAGTTTTGAAAAATAACAAGAAGTGAACAATTCAAAACATATCCGATTAATTTGATTTTTTTTTATAAATGATATGCTCGACGAACCTTATATATAAACGATTTAATTTATTTAATCTTTTACTCCATTTACTTCTAGAAATGAGATTTTTATAATAATGATAATTGAAAATAATATTTAATTAATTGAAATGAAACTCAAGATGAAATTATCCTTCTTTAATAATTTCTTTCAAATAATTATTCTAGCAAAATCTATCATATTTTGCTTGTGATAAGGCAAACACTACAAAAAAAATAAAAAAACAAAATAAAAAACCATGCCAATAGGGGTGAGTAATGGATATTTCGATCCGCCCGAACCGAACCGAACCGATCTGTCATATTTTGGACGGATGCGTCATGACGAGCGGATGGTTGCGGGTTGATTTTTTTTTAATCTGTCTAGTTTTGGACGGATGATAGATTTGAGATTCCTTTGGCTGCAACCGAATGGCCAAACTGCAAGCACCTTTAGTAATTTGTAAAACTTTGTGTTTTCAATTTATTTAGATATTCTGTTTGTATTTTCAATTGAAAAAGAGTTTAGATATTCTGTTGTGCCTTCAATTTAAAAATTCTTTTATCAAATGGCAAGTGTTGATATTGGATATTTTTGTTTAGAAAATATAAGGCTTAATTTTGTGATTTTAAAAAAAAAATCAAATTAAATGGTTTTTGAATAAAAAAAAAAGTAATGAAATAGTTTTAATAATGCATGATTTTCTTATATATATTTATTATTGGTATTTGACAATTTACTTGATAATTATGTTGAGTCGAATTGTTATCCAAAAAAAAAATTTTGACAAGTTGTATATGTTCAAAATTTATAAAAATTTAAACCGCCAAACTGATTCGCATCCATCTGTCAATCTTCTAATCTACTCAATCCGCATCCATCAATTAGGTGGACAGATATGGATTGATTTTTTCTAATCTACTGATTCGGCGAATAAATGACAAATTTGAGATTTTCTCACAGCAACCAAACCCCGAACGCCACTATATGCAAGTCACCTGTGACGGCCTAATTAACTAATATATGTATGAAGACCATACTTGTCAAGCCAACCACAATGATTGTGACATATATCAAACTAAGACTTGCGTTGCAGATCAATTATTCGGTATTAAAAATTTGGATTGGAGATATTAATATAGTAGATTATGTCTGAGAATATTGGCTGGAGTTCATTTTTTTTTGTAGGAGTGTGTTTTTTTCCCATTGTATACTTATGAACAAAGACACTGGCTAGTAGCAACCCATATCTTATGTACAGCGTAGAACAGGGTACGTGAGTGGACTTTATGGCCCAAAGTATAACGGACTGGGTAAAAAAGGGCCGAGAAGTTACTCCGGCCCGAGAGAGATAAATTACTTCGGTCAAAAGAAATGAAGTTACTTCGGCTCAGGAATTGTAAAGCTACTTCGGTTTGGACAACTTGGAGTTAGTCCGGTCTCCGAGTTAGTCCGGTCGTGGCGTATTCTGGATAGATCGGTCAAGACCTTGCTACTCGGTAGCTCGGTCCCAACATATCATGGTTCATACATGGGAGAACCGAGATACGGAGTAAAAGGAAGGGCCGAACTAAGGATAGTTCGGCCTACCTTGTGGCTCAGCTTAGCCAGCTTACTTCGGTCAAATGGTAGTTCGGCCATGGTGAAAACCATCCCACTTGGTTTAAGCAGTGGGGGGGTGTAAAAGGATAAGCATTATCCTTTAGGAGCATGAATCCTAGGAGGACTCTGCATGGAGAAATAAAAGTCCTACTAGGATTGGGCCACTCGAAACCTATAAAAGCTCACAAGCATCACCTTGGAGGAGGTAACATAACACAACATTCAATTTTGCTTCCTGAATACATTGAGCTTTGTCTATTTGTCAAGTTTTCTGACTTAGGCATCGGAGAGGTTTCCGGCACACACCCGCCGGCTAGCTCACGTTTGTGTTTTCAGGTGACAAAGCGACGTCGTACGGAGGAGCGTGAACTTGGTCAACAGGATTATACGAGGAGAATTATTTCTTCCCCGTACAATTGGCGCCGTCTGTGGGAAAGCCAGACAGAACAAAACCTCTTGATTAAAGCTTCTCCCCTTTACGATCAATGGCACACAATGAAGAATTGCCGCAGTCCGCCGTCGACGGACTAACTCCAGAAGGGGGCGCAAGACGTGAAGGATTACCTTCTGTCCCTCCCATGGCGGACTTGGAGCCCCAAAGACATACCTCCAGGAGGGATGCTAGGGGGAGACGGACTCACAGCCCCCGTCAATCCCATTCTCAAAGTCCCGACAGGCAAAGACGGAGGATTGACCCTCAAGCTCTGGAAAATCGCGTGAAAGAGCAAGATGAATTGATAAGAAAGATGGCGGCGGACATGGAGGCCTTGAAACACCAGATGAAGAAAAAAGAAGTGGCGACAGGAGAGGGGCACAAAAATAAGACGCCCCCTCGCTACTCAGAAAATCGTAGTAGGAATACTACACCCTCACAAGAAGAGAGTAGAAGCCTCAGGACAGGCGATACTCAATCATGGTCTTCCAGAACTCGTCACTCCAGGTCTGAGAGGGCGAGGTCTGAAAGGTCATACACTGAAGGAAGCACATACTGGCCCTCTCATTCGCACCAAACCAGATCTAAACAGACGGAATTACCCAGATCATCTGACTTACGAACCGTGCTCGAAGAGAAAGCACGATGCAAGGAGGATGCCAGGGCAAGGGATCCACATAGAGTTTCAGCCTTGCAGCGGTTGGCTCCTCGGACGCATGGAAGCGTCGAGGTTGGAATGCCAATACCGCGCCCTGCCTATGAACTGACGGACAAGGCATTAGCAAGGCTGCAGACTTCACCGTTTGTTCCAGCAATCGAAAACGCGCCCCTACCATCAGGCTTCCTTCAGCCGAAATTCACTACATATGAAGAGAAGACGGATCCCTACTCACACTTGAGCCACTTTCGCCAAGTCATGGCTGTATACAGGCGAAACGAGGCCTTAATGTGCATACTCTTCCCATCAAGTCTTGGCGACCTAGGCTTGACTTGGTTTGAGAAACTTCCTGAGGGCAGCATAGCCTCTTGGGCGCAATTGGCAGAAGCATTCGTAACAAGGTTCCGAACGAACACTAAAACCCCGGTAGAGATCGACCAGCTTCTCTCCATCGACATGGGTGAAAAAGAGACCCTAAGATCCTACAACAGTCGCTACTGGGAGACATTCAATCAGATTGGGGATTGCCCCACCAATCTCGCCATTGCACAGTATAAAAGAGGCCTTCCAGTTGGGAACAGACTGAGGGACTCGATTACCATGACGCCACCCCTCACTATGGAAGCCCTGATGGAAAGAGTGCATCAGCACATCAGGGTAGAAGAGGATGGCGCACGAGCCAAAGCAAAATCTAGTGCAACCGCAATACCAGAAAAGAAAACCTCAGCAAAGGTCAATACAGTGGATCGTCAGAACAAAAACGGACGTGGCAGACGAGATAACGGAGAAGACCCGGATAAAAGATGGTTGAGAATCCGTACTGCCATAACCACGGTGTTCAAGAAACCGATATATCGGATTCTTAGCGAAATAAGAGATGAGCCTTTCGTCAAGTGGCCAGCCAAGCTAGGAGAAGCCCAGAAGGACTATGACGAAAGATCGCGGTGCACCTTCCACAAAGAAAAGGGACACCGCACGGAGAATTGCACACCATTAAGACAACACCTGGAAGAGTTAGTGGCAGTGGGCCACTTGGACAAATACATTGAAGGAGGGACGCAACCAGCCCCCCAAGATCACAATAACCCCAACGGAATGCCAATCGACGCCCCACCTCAAGGCATTATCAATGTAATACATGGAGTCTTTGAACCTGAGCGTGTATGCGAGCTCAGAGGATCAATCAAGAAGGCTGAGCACTTTAGAGAAGTGTTAAGTGCCCAACCTGCCAGCAAGAAGGGAAAGACAGAGGCAACAAACGTCATGTCCTTCTCGGATAAGGACTTGGATCGAATATACTGTCCTCACAATGATGCTCTGGTCATCACTCTCCGAGTCAAGGATTTTGACGTCATGCGGATTCTGATTGACCAGGGTAGTTCATGTGAGATCATGTACTACGATACATTTAAACAACTGAAGCTACAAGACAGACTTGGCGCCTGCAGTCTCTCCCCTAATTGGATTCAACTCCATGCCAGAGTGGCCCGTCGGCAAAATAATTCTTCCAGTCAAAGCAGGAAGCGTAACAAAACAAGTGGAGTTCTGGGTATTGAAGGTCCCCTCCACTTACAACATCATCTTGGGCAGAACATGGCTGCACGCCATGCGTTCGGTGGCATCATCCTACCACCAAGTGATGCGGTTTCCCAACGACTCCGGTATAATTGAAGAAGTATATGGAGATCAAATCATGTCAAAACAATGTTTCGCCACGGTGAATGGCAGCCGCGCTGCCAAAGGGTACGTTCATTCGGTGGAAGAACCAGAAAGTAATGAGCTATTCGCAGACGTCGGCAAAGCGGCGGATCAGAAAGTAGTGGAGGACTTGGTAGAGGTAAAAATAGATGAAAAGAACCCGGATAAGTTCTTTTTGCTTGGTTCGTCGTTGTCCAGCACTGAGAGATTAGAGGTCTTGGATTTCTTGACCTCTAACATTGAAGTGTTCGCCTGGACGCCCTACGACATGCCAGGCATTGATCCAAACTTCATCTGTCACCAGCTCAATGTCCACCCATCCGCCAGACCAGTCATTCAGCGCACACGCAGATCGGCACTCCACCACGCCGAAATAGTGGCGGAAGAAGTAGGCAACCTACTGGAGGCAGGAGCAATAAGAGAAGTGCACTACCCAAGATGGATCTCCAACACAGTCGTAGTGCCAAAGAAAAATGACAAATGGCGAGTCTGCGTTGACTACAAAACAGTCAACAAGGCATGCCCAAAAGACAGCTTCCCTCTACCGCGGATAGACCAACTGGTGGACCTAACGGCAGGGCATAACCGACTTAGATTTTTGGATGCATACAGAGGCTATCACCAAATCGCCATGCATGAACCAGACCAGGAGGTCACAACTTTTACAACTGCAAGAGGATTATACTGTTACAAGGTCATGCCATTTGGCCTAAAAAACGCAGGGGCAACATTTCAACGGATGGTCACCAAGATGTTTGAACCTTTGTTAGGCAGAACAATGGAAGCTTACATCGACGACATGGTGGTCAAAAGCAAGGACGAGAATGACCATCTTAAGGACGTAGGCGAAATGTTTGAAATCCTGAAGAAACACAAGTTGCGCCTCAATGCGTCCAAGTGTGCATTCGGAGTAGGATCTGGCAAATTCCTGGGCTTCCTTGTGACCAACCGAGGTATAGAGGCAGACCCCTCTCAAATCAAGGCAATCCAAGATCTGGAGAGACCAAACTCAGTAAAAGAAGTGCAGCATCTCACCGGCATGGCAGCTGCGCTCAACCGGTTCATAAGCAGGTTGTCAGATAGACTACGACCATTTTTTCATGCCTTAAAAGCCAAGTTTGAGTGGGATGAAGAATGCGACCGAGCTCTGGAAAGCTTGAAGGAGTATATGTCTTCCCCACCACTGCTTGTTACTCCAGTACCTGGTGAAGAACTCTTCTTATACTTGGCGGTCTCTCAGCAAGCAGTAAGCGCAGTGTTGGTTCGTGCAGAAGGAATCCAACACTTGCCCATCTATTATGTCAGCAAGACACTGCTAGGAGCCGAAACAAGGTATTTGCCACTGGAAAAACTGTCATTAGCCTTAATGATGGCCTCCGGGAAATTGGCACACTACTTTCACGCCCACACCATAGTCGTCCTCACAGCTTTCCCACTAAAAGCTTTGTTTGAGAGGGCGAACTTTTCTGGACGAATTTTGAAATGGGCAGTAGAGTTGGGACAATTCGATATCAAGTTCCAACACAGAACCGCAATAAAAGCCCAAACTTTGGCGGACTTCGTTGCAGAGTTTACTCCTGGAAGTCATCATATCTGCCCGGTCGACCTAACTGACACAACCAAACTAGGGACGGAAGTTGACGCCGGAATAGCGCAACCCCTAGTAGAAGGTACTCAGTCAAACTCCGAGGCTGACCAGACTAAGGACAACAAGGAAGAAACAAACAAAGGTTCACCAAACAGTACAATCAGATGACGAAGGGCAGACAACAAACATGGACCTTGAAGAAAACACCATCCTTGACCCCACGACATCATCTGACCCATCCACGTGCTGGAAGTTGTTCGTTGGAGAGATGTGGAAGCTCTTTGTGGATGGAGCATCCAACCGGCATGGTGCAGGGCTTGGCATAGTCCTCATCTCCCCAGACGGCCTGGTTGTAGAGCAAGCAATCAACCTTGGCTTCCCAGCATCAAACAACGAAGCGGAGTATGAAGCGCTTCTCGCAGGACTCAAATCAGCATGCTACATGAAGGCCACCGAACTAATGGTTTACAGCGACTCACAACTGGTGGTAAATCAAATTTCTGGCGACTATGAAGCGAAGGACGGTAGGATGGCCAAGTACCAAGAGTTGGTCAGAACAGAGATCAAGAAATTTGAAGTAGTAAGGATAGAACAAATCGGCAGGGAGGAAAACAGCAGAGCAGACGAACTAGCAGGCTTCGCCTCAATGGCAGATTCCTCCATACCTCATCCACTACTAATCGACTACCTACCTAGACCAAGCATAGAAGACCCCGAAGCAGAAGAAGTATGTTGCGCAGAATTAGGCCCCTCTTGGATGGATCCCATCATCATGTTCCTAAAAGACGGCATCCTACCAGAAGAGAAAAAAGAAGCCAACAGAATAAGAGCGAAGTCGCAGCGATTTTGGCTATCTCTATCTTTGGCATTATATAAGAAGTCATTCTCAGGGCCTTACCTAAAGTGCGTTCATCCCAGCAAAGTGGAAGCATTCTTGTTCGAAATACACGAAGGGGTGTGCGGAAGCCATCAAGGGGGAAGGTCGCTAGCTTGCAGGGCCATTTCGCAAGGTTATTGGTGGCCATACATGCGGGCAGACTCAGAGAAATATGTCAAGAAGTGTGAAAAATGCCAAAAATTCGCACACCAAATTCACCAACCAGCAAGAGAACTCCTACCATTGACCAGCCCATGGCCTTTCGCAATGTGGGGCTTGGACATAGTAGGACCGCTTCGAACAGCACTCGGCAACAGGAAGTTCTTTATCGCAGCAACAGACTATTTCACAAAGTGGGTGGAAGCAGAAGCATTGGCATCAATCAAGGAAAAAGATGTGAAGAAGTTCGTCTAGCAAAACATCATCACTCGATTTGGCATACCAAAGGCCCTAATCTCAGACAATGGCACTCAATTCGACGGCAGAATCTTCAGAAGCTTTTGTGAAGAATACAAGATAGAGTTCTATAATTCTACACCGGCATATCCTCAAGCAAATGGCCAAGCAGAAGTATCAAATAAAGTCGTCTTGGATGGACTTAAGAAAAGATTAGAGCAGGCAAAAGGCAAATGGGCGGACGAACTTCCTCATGTTTTATGGGCTTACCGCACCACACCTCGACGATCAACAGGAGAGACACCATTCTCCTTAGCCTATGGAATAGAAGCAGTAATCCCACTGGAAGTTGGCCTCCCCACAATCCGAAGCAAAAATTTTGATCCAGACTTAAATGAAGAAGCCATAGCATTGGAACTCAACCTTGCGGAAGAAAGAAGAGAAAGGGCATTGGTTCACATTGCTTCATACCAACGAGAGTTAATTAGAAAATACAACAAAAAGGTGCATCCAAGACAATTCAAGATCGGCAATTGGGTACTGCGCAAAGTAATGGGAAACACTTTGGTACCAGGAGATGGCAAGTTGGGGCCAAACTGGGAAGGTCCTTACAAAGTGGTTGGGTTAGCAGGCAAAGGGGCATACCACCTAGAAGACAAGGACGACAAAGCAATCCCTAGGCCATGGAACACGGCCAATCTCAAGTTGTTTTATTTTTAGCTTTTTTTTCTTCCAAACATGTAATTTCTTCTTTTTTCTCAATAAAATAACCAATTCTTTTTCAGCATGAGTTGTTCTTTGTAAAAGTCAGTTTTAGTAAAGATAGGAATATTGCAAATCTTTTGTTCTAAGTTAGCTGGGAAAAAACTAACTTAGAGGTTGGCTGGAATAAACCAACACCATTCCTAAGCCCAGGATATGGATCCAGGCTGCTGGACGTTTGCTCGGAATAACCAAACAATGTTCTAAGTTAGCTGGAAAAAACTAACTTAGAGGTTGGCTGAAATAAACCAACTCTTAGTACTCTTCAGCCGAAGTAAGGGTATGGCTGAAGAGTGGTTGGCTGGAATAAACCAACTCTTAGTACTCTTCAGCCGAAGTAAGGGTATGGCTGAAGAGTGGTTGGCTGGAATAAACCAACTCTTAGTACTCTTCGGCCGAAGTAAGGGTATGGCTGAAGAGTGGTTGGATGTAATAAACCAACTCTTAGTACTCTTCGGTCGAAGTAAGGTTATGGCTGAAGAGTGGTTGGCTGGAATAAACCAACTCTTAGTACTCTTCAGCCGAAGTAAGGGTATGGCTGAAGAGTGGTTGGCTGGAATAAACCAACTCTTAGTACTCTTCAGTCGAAGTAAGGGTATGGCTGAGGAGTGGTTGGCTGGAATAAACCAACTCTTAGTACTCTTCAGCCGAAGCATGGGAATGGCCAAAGACTGGTTGGCTGGAATAAAAATGACTCTGAGTACTCCTCAGCCGAAGTAATTATTTCGGCTAAGGAGTGGTTGGCTGATAAGCATAGTTCAACCATTTAAAACCGGAATAGCAGTTGGAACAATAGAAGACATTACAAGTGCAAGCACATATGAAAACCGGAATAAGAGTCCAACAAAATTTTCATTCATTGAAAATCAATCACAAAGAGGCATAGCCCGGTTACAAAGACAAAAGGTAACAAAAAAGAGAAAAAGTGCAAAATCAAGAAAAAAGATCTTCAATTTCGGCATCAAAGGCAGCGTCGGCATCAACTTGAAGACCGGTTTCAGGCGGAAGGACGTTTTCTGTCGCAAGAGTGGTTTCGGTCGGAACCACGGTTTCACCTGGTTGTTCAATAGTTAGATCTTCCACCGTGGGCTCCGACCGAACTACCTAATCTACATTCACAACCGGAGTATCCTCAGGGGCAGAGTCTTCATCAGAGTCTGAGCCCTCAAGAAACTGCTGTTGCATGGCATTTGCATATTCCATGAGGGAGTTCGGCATGAAGTAGGCTGGAGGGTTGAAAACCTCGGTCTGAGGATCATGACCGAGCTTCTCAACGGCTCCCTTCCAGCCGCACTTAAAGAACAGCTCCTTGGCGGCCTCACACTGTTGGACATATATATCCTCTGCTTTCTTGTAGCCTTTCTTTTCGGCCTCTTTTGCGTCCTCCTTCGCCTGGGTTATTTCGGCATCTTTCTTCCTTTCCAGCTTCACTAGCTCGCGTAAGTACTTGTCTTTCAAAGCAATGGCAGCCTTCTGCTTTTCGGCTTCGGCCGAACTAACCAATCCGGTCAGTCTGCCGACCTCACCTCGTAGTTCGGCCATTTCCTTTCTGGCCTCCTCCAGCTCGGCCGCTTTTGCCTCAACTTCTGCCGCTGCTTGCCTAGTTACTTTCCTAAGCTCCAACACTTTCCTATGAGTGATTTGGTTTTTTTGAATGGCCTGACAAAGCAAAAATTTCCCTTTAGCCGAAGTAGAAGTTGAAAAAAGAAAGTAGACAGAAAAACGACCGAAGTTGCTTACCAGAATCATGGATTTAGTCGTAGACCGGATGGCCTTCAGTTCGGTGTTTAACTGTTTGTGGTGGTGCTCCATGTCTTTGGGCAGACACACACTCTTGGCCAGATTTATGGCCAACAGGTGGTCTTTCTCAGCTACGACCGAGTCTGTATCTCGGATTTCTCGGTCGTTGAAAGTAAGTTTTGGGGCCCAGCTGCCGGTAGTTCGGCCAGAAGGTTCCGGTTGGGGGCTCGGTGGCAAGCTCGGTGGAAGTGCAGGTTCTGCTTCATCAACCAAAATTTGTTCGGTTTCAGCAGTCCGGGCGCGCTTGGTTCGGCGGGAAGAGGACGGCTGTTGAGAAGGGAGGGCCACAACAGCAGGTTGCGATTGGCTGGGTGGCGTTACTTCGGGCCTGGTTGTCTCGGTTAAAAGAGCCCTGACTCTGTTCTTTTTCGCCATCTCTTCTTCGGCTGTTAGTGGGACTAGTCTAATCTCGGGCAAGGATGGGTCCAGTTCTGGGGCGTCTTCAAGAAGGAAGTCAGTTACCCTGGCTTTCCGACGACCGCTGTATCGATAGGTCGGCTCGAATTGCAGCAACTTGGCCCAACTATGTTCAAGATACCGTAGTGCGGCTCGCAAAGCTGCAAGATTTGGATAACTGTACAAGGAATGAAGGTGAGCAGAATCTGCGAAAAAGAGACAACTGTTAGTTCGGTTGATAGACTAGCAAAACCGAAATAAAAAAATGCAAGGAACAAGACCGAAGTTAAATTACCGGGCTCTCCTTTTTTTCCAGTTTATAGGTCGGCCAGGAATTTGAGCTTGAAAATCCTCAAAGTTCCCAGAAACCCAGAAAAAGTCGTCGTCATTTACGTCTTTGTCCGGTGTATATTTAATTATCTTCTCTCGGCGGCGGCGTATCCTAAGGTAATAGACCCACCCATCTTCTTTTGAGCCGATGGAGTATTGATGGAAAATTTCGGCCAGGCCAAGATTTAGTCCGGCTTGGCGATTTAGTTCTGCTATTCCCATGATGATGCGGTAGGAGTTGGTGGACAGTTGGGTAGGACATAATCTGGTCTGCCTAAGAAATTCACAGATCAACGGTTGAACCGGAAACCGTAGTCCGGTTTCTATGATGGATAAAAGGGTGAAGGTGACGAAGCCTTCATTGTCCCAGGGAATGACGTCTTTTTCGGCCAGGACCAGATGGACGTCGTCAGGTATTTGGTAGTCTTTCCTGAATTCGGCTAGGCCGCCCGGAGTATTTACTAAATATCTATACTTCCCCATCTATCGTATAATTTAAGAATAAGTTATTTCGGTGCAAATATTGTGCTCAGTAGCTCGGTTGAGCGCACGCAGGAGTGCCTGGGCAACCTAAGTCTGCAAAGTAGAAAACACAGGGGTTAAGCACAGATCATTGGACCGTGCTACAAATTAAAAGCGAGGTAAAAAAGTCCTACTTCGGCTTTATGGACGGGTTCTATCTCGGTTCAGCAAAATGCTCGGTAGCTCGGTTTGAGCAAAGTTCTTAATTGATCAAATCTTGGAAGGCATCTCAGCATACTTGCTTTGGAAATGACTTTGTTAGGCCGGTTCGTCGTCTAGGGGCAGCTTTCTGAGTTCGGTCTAAAAAACTAAGAAAGCTGGCTTAGCCCCAAAGGCCTAAATCGGTTGAACTACGAGTTTTGTTACTTCGGTTGAGCCTCTAGGGGCAACTTTCTGATTTTGGCTTAGAAGCTAAGAAAGCTGGCTTAGCCCCAAAGGCCTAGCTCGGTTGAAGACCGAGGTACCTGGTTTAATGTCTTCAAACTTCGTTCGGTGATCTTATTTCGGCTAAGGTGAATCGGAAGTCGGTTATTTTTTGAAGCTGCTGCTATTTCTACAAGTTTTAGTTCAGTTATTTTTTGTATTGATCTATCTATATAGCACAAAACAGTATCCTAGTTCGGTTGGGACAAGTTTTTGGATCAAAGACTAGTCTTCTACAGGATATTACATACACGCACGAGTTCAGTAAAGTTTTTCTAGTAAAATACAGAAGCAAAGCAGAAAATAGACTAATATGTTTCGCAAAAACATGGAAAGCAAAATACAAAAACAAACAAAGCAAGAAGGTTAGATTTGCCTACCAGAGTAAAAAGGAAGAAGCTAGAAGATGGAAGCAATGGCAGCAATGAAGGGCACGAACACAGCAAGCTCAAACTCAGGGATCAGGAACAAGAGAGAGAAGAAATAAGGAATAAAGTAAATGATTCAAAAATGAAAGGGTTGTTTTGTGTAAAGGATGAAAGGCAAAAGGGCGGGGCTGTTCAAAAATTCCGTGGTACGAGGGCGGCGTGACAGCTGCTCACAGCCTATCAAAGCCTGCCACGTGTCATTGGAAAGTGAAGCGTTACAGTCACAGTGATTAAAGAGACGTTTTGACCGAACGTGTAGAGCCGGAGTAAAATAAGCTCGGCTGGAGAGGCTAAAACGATTTTTTAGTTCGGCTGGAAAGGCTTAAAAACGTTAGCTCGGCTGGTCACTAGGTAATCCCAATCATGCTGTGCAGATGGAATTAAGGGGCAATTGAGAGGGTAATTTTTGGTGAAAATTGAACCGAGCTATGAGATGGACTTTATGGCCCAAAGTATGACGGACTGGGTAAAAAAGGGCCGAGAAGTTACTCCGGCCCGAGAGAGATAAATTACTTCGGTCAAAAGAAATGAAGTTACTTCGGCTCAGGAATTGTAAAGCTACTTCGGTTTGGACAACTTGGAGTTAGTCCGGTCTCCGAGTTAGTCCGGTCGTGGCGTATTCTGGATAGATCGGTCAAGACCTTGTTACTCGGTAGCTCGGTCCCAACATATCATGGTTCATACATGGGAGAACCGAGATACGGAGTAAAAGGAAGGGCCGAACTAAGGATAGTTCGGCCTACCTTGTGGCTCAGCTTAGCCAGTTTACTTCGGTCAAATGGTAGTTCGGCCATGGTGAAAACCATCCCACTTGGTTTAAGCAGTGGGGGGGGGGTGTAAAAGGATAAGCATTATCCTTTAGGAGCATGAATCCTAGGAGGACTCTGCATGGAGAAATAAAAGTCCTACTAGGATTGGGCCACTCGAAATCTATAAAAGCTCACAAGCATCACCTTGGAGGAGGTAACATAACACAACATTCAATTTTGCTTCCTGAATACATTGAGCTTTGTCTATTTGTCAAGTTTTCTGACTTAGGCATCGGAGAGGTTTCCGGCACACACCCACCGGCTAGCTCACGTTTGTGTTTTCAGGTGACAAAGCGACGTCGTACGGAGGAGGGTAGACTTGGTCAACAGGATTATACGAGGAGAATTATTTCTTCCCCGTACAATACTTATGAACAAAGACACTGGCTAGTAGCAACCCATATCTTATGTACAGCGTAGAACAGGGTACGTGAGTGGGTTTAGGCACTGATTTTTTTTTTTTCTAAATTCAGGTTTTTAATTATTAAATTATATCGTCTGATATCGATCTAATTAAGTTTGAATTAACAAATCTAATTTTAATATATAATATTTGAACCCAGCCTGGCATGACCTGTGTCCACCCCTACATAAAACATTAATATTCTCGAGGGACTTCTCTACCAAAAAAATATTACACTTGTGATGATCTTTACATTTCATTTGAGAACTTAGAAGAGAGAAAACTATATATATATACACATACGATTTCTTAAGAGAGAAAAGAAAAAAAAAAGAAAATAATTCTCTACCATTTTATTTGGTTAAATTGCATAAGAGGGGGGAAAAAATTATGTTACATTGGTTTCTTTTTTTTCTCAATCTCTCTACTTTTGAAAAGATTTAAAAAAATATGAATGTCAAATAAAAATTAAATTTTTCTCAATTTTTTTTCCCTTTATTAATCTAAACAAATGATATGAAATAAGATAAAGGGAAAATTAGTCTAAGGTCCCTTTCCCATTTTTAGTAATGGAAGAGATTCACAATATTATTTTTTAATGTCTAAGGTCCCTCAACCCACACCCATCTATTTTCTGATGTTCTTGGGCATTCTCGTCTTCAACCCAAACTAGATGAGTTCTTGCCTCAAGCAGCTGGCATAGTTTTCGTGGTGGTTGCTTTGGAATTCCTGCCAAACTGTTGAGCAGCGTCGGAGTATGTATATCATGCAATATGTGATATGTATCCAAACATGCATATGAACACGTTGTATGATGAGTCTTAACATCTGATGCTTATGTGGAATATGTACCTTTATGATATTTTGACCAAGGCAAGTGTTGTCAGGAAAAAAATTCCAGTACATATCCTCTGCAACAAAGTAGATAAAGTGACTATACATACCAAGGAGCTCATACGAAAACAACTCGAAAAAGAAATGTATGAACTCGAGGTTAATGTAGACATATGATTATTCAATTACTAATGTTTCTGTGCTGTTACAATTACATCATCTTTCTTAAATAGTTATGGACTTGGTCTTCAGTGAAATTTATAGATCCATATATATATATATGTGTGTGTGTGTGTGTGTGTGTTGAAAAACAGAGTTTGTTATTACAATCTAGAAAAAATTATAATTATTACAAATTTCCCTGCATTTTTATGTTGTACTTTTTATGTGTTTTTTATTGAACATGTTGTTTTTTGTCTACTTTTCTTGGCAACCAAACAAACTTTATGCTTTATGGTTCACTTGAAATCTAGAGAAAATTCAAAAATAATCTCTAGACAGGAATCTAAAGAATTTCTCTGGCCTTCCCAGAATTTCTCTTCCAAAGAATTCTCTAGATATATGTATATTGCTTGGATTGATGTTCATGGTAAGTAAAGAAATTTGTGGGTTTGTTAGTAAAGATTGTGTTGTTGGCTTACATATTACACAAAGTCAAAAAGTTCTTTGTGAATAGAGCCAGAGAAATTTGTGAAGTCAGAGAAATTTCCTGGATCAATGTATAATCACCAAGGTCTGTTTATAAAAATACAACTCTGTTGCAAATAGAGAGAATTTCTCTTGTTTCAATCTAGAGAATTTCTATGATCTGTGTGGTTTGGAGAGAATTTCTCTGGTTTTGGACCAAAGAAATTTGTGGGTTTGTTAGTAAAGATTGTATTGTTAGCTTATATATTATACAAAGTCAGAGAAATTCTTTGTGAATAGAGCCAAAGAAATTTGTGAAGTCAGAGAAATTTCCTGGATCAATGTACAATCACCAAGGTTTGTTCATAAAAATACAACTCAGCTGCAAATAGAGAGAATTTCTCTGGTTTCAATCCAGAGAATTTCTCTAATCTGTCTGGTTTGAAGAGAATTTCTCTGGTTTTGGGTACATTGGAGGGAAGGGGGAAGTCTAACCCCAATGGTTATCTACTGTATTTTATATATATGAAGAACATTGGAATGTCATTGTCATTTATTGTTTTGTCACAACTATGGGAAGGAGGCAATATTACCATTATTATTATTGGTGTGGGTGGGTGGGTGGGTGGGTGTGAATGTTCTATGACACCACGTAAGTTGCATGAATAGTAACTGAATTTTCTATCCTTTGTCCATTTATGCATTGGAAATCTTTTTCTGGTCCTAATGCTCTTTACAAATTATTAGTTAAGAGAGATGCTGAGGTAGGCTTTTTACATTATTGGCATTGTGTCCAAACATGAAAGAGTAGGATGTTAAACTCCTTTCTTCACTGCCATCTTCGCCTTCCTCATCACTTTCAAGAAAAGAGTCCCCCCTAGGTATTTCAATTCATAATTCAAAAGGCAAATTACACTGGTCACATTAAACTCTTCAAATCAGAGTTTAATAGTTCCAGAGAAAATTCAGAATTTCTCAGGTTCAACCCAGAGAAAATTCAGAATTTCTCTAGGTTCAACTCTCTAGCTTGAACTGGAATTTCACTGGGTTGATCTAGAGAAATTCTATGGTTTGGATTGACCAAACAAATATGTATAGTTACTGAGATATGTATATAAACTCTTTTTAGCATAAATTCCAACTAAGAATGGAAAAGTAATGGCAAAACACAAACTCTGCAACCTCAAATCTGAAATTTCTATACCCTAGAGTTTGATCTCAAATATCATAAACTAAACAAATAAATAACAAAAGGAAAAAATAAAATGAATAATTTGATTTTTTTAAAAGTATACACACAAACTGGTTCTTATATACACATCGAACCCAGAGAAAATTCAGATCAACCAAACCAGAGAATTTTGTAACTTGTTGCTTAGAGCAGGCTATCAATGTTTGAGGAGATAGAAAACCTTAGCAAAGATTTGATAATAGAAAGTATTCTCAATTGATATTTCAATAACAAACCAGAGAAATTCTCAGATTTTTCCAGAATTTCTCTGGTTCTGGTAAGTTGCCATTGTTATCCCTTCTAATGTTGCTTACATATTACAATGTGAAATTTTTCCAGTTGAATTCAGTTGAACATTGTTCAACAGAGAAACACTTTCGATTGAAAAATTCAACTGGAAAAAAGCGAAGAACAGATTTGGGTAAGTTGCAGAAATTTTTTCAGATATTACAAACCAAAGAAATTCTCAATTGTTATTTTTAATAAATCAGAGAAATTCTCAATTGTTATTTTTAATAAACCAAAGAAATTCTCTATTGATATTTGAATAACAAACCAGAGAAATACTCAGATTTTTCCAGAATTTCTTTGGTTCTGGTAAGTTGCCATTGTTATCCCATTCTAATGTTGCTTACATATTACAATGTGGAATTTTTCCAGTTGAATTCAGTTGAACAATGTTGCTTACCTAATGAATCAGAATGATTTGGATGTGAATGAGAAGAAAAGTAGAGAAACTCATCCAGAGAAATTTGATCCAGAGAAATTTCTCTGGGCCAGAATTTCTCTGACCAATTTTCTCTACACTGAAATTTCTCCGGACCAAATTTCTCTGGTCCAATTTTCTCTTGACTGAAATTTCTCTGGATCAAGGTTGAGGGACCTTAGACATTATGAAAATATTGTTGAGAGACCTTAGACATTATGAAAATATTTGGTGTCCTTTATACTATAAAATCATAATACCAGGGACCTTAAAAAAAAACCTCCTAAGATAAACACATTTTATTTCTTTAAATCATTCAATCCAAACTGATTGTCCGAAGTTTTTCTTAGAAAATCAAACAACTTTGAGATAAAATTTATTAACAAGTGTCATAAAATTACAAGAAGAATGATAAAAATAAATAGGGACAATTATAAAATAAAATAAAATAAATCCAATCCAAAGTTTAACCCTTGTAACAATATAAATTATGAGTTTTAAATTTTATCAATTTAAATCCTAAACTTTTAATTTACTTTCAATCTAAATCATTTGTCTATTTTTGTTAATTAAAATCGATCAAAAAAAAAATAGTATTTTAACCATTAAACCTCATGTAGGTATACATAAAATATCTAAAATATTCATTTTCATTAAGTTTAATGATTAAAATACATGTTTTTTTTTTTATCGATTTTACTTATCAAAAATAGACAAATAATTTAGATTGAAAACAAATTAAAAGTACAAGATTTAAATTAATGAAATTAAAAATTTAGTATTTATTTTGTTACAAGGTTCAAAGTCTGAATTTTTTTATAATTTCTCCAAATAAATATTATGAAACACATTTCTTTGCCCTCCGCAACGTTTGTTAAATATTTTTTTTATTTTTTATTTTTTTTGAGATACTAACATTTTTATTAATAATTTTACTAACACATAGGAGTAATCTTACTAACACAGAGGAGTGTACATAGCTCAAATTGATTCAGTTTTAAGGAAATCTAGAAACTAAACCGATCTTAATGATTCTAAAAGTTTTATAACTAAATCGAATCGTTCATATAAATAAAACCCGGTTAGAACCAAATCCAAAAAATGATTTGGTCCCGGATCGATTAACGGTTTCATTTTTTTTTCTTCAAAGCAGAAAAAAAATAAAAAATAAAAATGGACTGCCGTCAAAAGAGATAGCGCCAACAGAAAATTGAAAATCACATAAAAGCCACAGTAGTGAAATTCTAAACTTTTTCAGTAACCAAATCCTCATCCAGTAGTGAAATTATATTTTTCTATAACCAAATCATCCTAAGGTAGTAGAAAATAAGAAAAGAATGTGAAAGGAAAAAATTTTGTATACTAATAAGATATCACGTGACATTATATTCTATTAAGAAGAAACAATAAAGAAGACAAGGAGAAAGACACGGGGAGACAATGAGGAAGACAAGAAGGAGAAGAGGTGTGACATTGAGGACTCCTTTAATTATCGTTTGGCTATGACTTTCTTAGTTTATTTTTTTGAGTTGAGATTTTTTTAATTTGGGACTAAAAAGTTTGTTTGGGTTAATTTTTTTTGAATTAGGATTTTTTCAATAAATGAAGCTGTTAAAGGGAGTATGGCGGACTGAGAACAGATCGGAATCCCAAGTCTTGACAACAGATGTGGTGGGTATTTCCCATCACAAACCCCTAAAATTTGTATATATAATTTTCAATTATTATTCTAAATTAGTGAACTGAAATAAGTGAATTGCAATGGTAAATCATTCATTTGTATTTAAGAAGATTGGGTAAAATTTTATGTTCTTTTTTTTATTTAAAAAAAAATTGTGTTTTTTCAATTGTTTTTGGTATTGATTTAGTTATTTATTTATTTATTTTATTTTATAGCTTTCATTTTGCTGTCATTGGCATGTTTCTATGAAGGTTTCAATTGTAGTAATGGCCACATGTTTTGTCAATGTTTAATTTAATTGCTTTATTTACATTTACGTGATTATTTTTACAATTCGTATTTGAAGCGTTGCTTTCAATTTGCTTAATAGGCTCACATTAAAGAGCTTGAGAAAAAAGTGAAATTTCTTAAGAATCTTTTGCATCCAAATATTGTGGTTAGTATTTGATTACATTTATGTGTTCTCATTTCTTAAAAATTTGATAGGCACACATTAGAGAACTTGAGAAAAAAGTGAAACTTCTTAAAAATCTTTTGCATTCAAATATTGTGGTTGATATTTGATTACATTTATGTGTTCTCATTGCCTAAAAATTTGGTAGGCTTACATTAATTTTTTTTTATTATTTATTTATCAATTTAATTCTACATTGATTCATTTAATACTTTATTTTTTTATTGACAAATAGTAACATTTTATCAACAATCCCATGATTCTTTGATTTTGAAAACCATTAAAGCCTTGATAGAGCTGATTGTGTGTGTGTGTGTGTGTGTGTGTGTGTGTGTTTTGACTTAAATGTACTATGTAATTTCTTTTTTTGTTTTGGTATGCTATTTGAGAGAGAATTTGTACAACCATGACCATATCCATTTGTAAATGGGTCAAACAAAGGTAAAGATTGGTTTTTTGGGTCCAACATTATCATCCAAATTCAAAAGAATATGTATAATTTAGGTCTATATTTCATATATTTTTTAGTAGATGGATAATTCTTCTACTTTGTCCACTTTTTTTCCTTTCCTCTCATATGCAAAATCATATCATAAAGTCCAATCTTCTTGATTCATGAATAATCCAATAATGTATTTATTCTCACAATAACTACTAATCACCTCCTATGGTGAGTTGGCATTAAAATGAAGTGCTAACCACCCTCTTCCCAGCTTTGCCGATCTACTCTAACCTTGCTCGATCTCCTCCCAAAAGCTCCAACTTCCTTTTCCCAATCCCTAACTCACTACCCCTTCTATCTCAGGCACAAATTTTGTTCTTTGTAGTATCATTGTTTGCACATTTTTCAATATTTTTTATGTGGTTCATGAAATCTGTTTGAATTTTTCTTAACCATTCCCATAAATGATATAATTTTTTCATCTATTTTTTTTATTTAATTTGTATTACAAGAGAATTTGTAATGTCCTTCGGTTCTTCAGTCGTGGAATGGTGAAGGTATGTCAAAGGTATGAAAATTAGGGATGGATTTTTCTAAATCAATTTCTGAAATTTGATTTTTGAAATGCTAAAGATTAAAAAATTTTGGTGTTTCTAATATAATCACTATTTGTAAGAATATTTTTTATGTGATTCATGATTTTTTGGATTTTTTCTAAATCAATTTGTGAAATTTGATTTCTTCTTGATAAAGGTAAAAAAAATTTGGGGTTTCTACTATTTGTAAGTGACGATAATACTCGTCCCTGAAGAACGGATCAGGCTGATCCATGCCTCCCACACCGTTGTCCAGTCGCTAGGCCCACTGAGAAACCTACACAAGAGTCCAACGAGGAACGTGAGTCTCCTAGCGAACCCTCCGATGAACAAGTTAGAAAAGAGAAACTAATGAAATGTAGAGATAGTGGGATGATAAGGAACTTAACTTTCTTTTTGTCTTAGAAACCTGCTTATATCCTCTGTTCATCATTTCTTTGTCTATTCCGACTTGTCATATTGGCCGAAAGTCTATGCTCTAGCTTGCCTTGTTCATGGTGACGCTGTTTTGTTCCGACGTGAAGGGTTTATCGCATTAAATGCTGCAGAGGACCTCATTAATGGCTAATGTGTGGTGCAATAACTCTACAGGATCTTTGTCTGCTTACGTGACTGGTTCTTCTCTTGACAAGTGTTTAGATGTCATTGATTCTTGGTGCAACGTTGGGTTCCAGTAATGTTGGGCTTTAATGTTTGAATCGTGCAATGGGCTCTAAGTGGTGGGCCAAAAGCCCCTATGGGCCCACCTGTGTCAGTAATCCCTCATTCCCAAGTGCAGCTTCAGTCCAACGAATGAAATAAGGAAGAAGACGGGGGTTGTGGGTGGTCGAGTGAGAGAAGACTGACTAGGAGGTGGGTTGACGTCGAAGGGTGACCGACTAAGAGGTGGGCCGACCGCAAAGGGTGACCGAGTGAGAAGGCCAACTGGGAGAAGGGCCGACCGCGAAGGGTGACCAAGTGAAAAGGCCGACTGGGAGAAGGGCCGACCGCGAAGGGTGACCAAGTGAGAAGGGGAAATGGTGGTGCGCAGGCTCAAGGAGCGGCGGGGCACGTGGTGATGTGAAGTGGAATAGACAGGGAAAGGGAAGAGAGTAGTGGATCGTGGTCGTACACGTGGCATAATCCCGTAATAAGGGAGGTGATAAGTTAGCAGGAAGCAAAGGGATAGGAAAATATAAGGCGTTGAAAAGGCGGGGGCGGAAGTTTTTGAAATTTTTTAAACTGGCGAAATTTAATCTCGATCCTTGGAATATAGGCAAACCGTG
Organism: Camellia sinensis; assembly: GCF_055761805.1. NCBI lineage: Eukaryota > Viridiplantae > Streptophyta > Magnoliopsida > Ericales > Theaceae > Camellia > Camellia sinensis. The sequence goes on from NC_138972.1 coordinate 93,439,939, forward strand.
GGCATTTGGAGTTATTCACTTTACTTACCTTTTGGCAAAAAACCAATACATCCCAGAGGTGAACTCATTTGTTTCGTGTGACACGCCATTGCAACACTTTGCGAACTTCCTTGTGCCAGTGTCCAAAGCCATACGCAAACACGTAAGAAAAATGGCGCGAGATGAAGTGCCAGCCATGAGGCTAGACTCGTTGGGGGAAGACGACGCAGTGGAGTTGGCGGAACAGTATAGAGCAGAGAGGAGGGAGGAGAGGGGAGCTGGGCAAGTGGCGCGGGCTCGTCCGGCGACGATGATCGTAGCCGCTAAGCCAATTAGCCAAGTGGAGCCGGACCACTGGCACACCAAGGCCGACAAGTTTACATTTACGGTGGAGGAGTTAGAGGAGGTACAAAGGAAGTACCAAATTCCAGCAGAGATAGAGCTGAGGCTGCGCATATCTAGGGAGAGGGCGTCAAATGCACGGCCAACAGAATTTATGTTGTATGAGGAGGCACTGCTGGGGAGGGTGAGGCTACCACTCCCCCAAATAGTGGTGGACGTACTCAACAAGCTGGAGGTGGCACCAGGGCAACTGATGCCGAACACCTGGAAAATACTAATAGCCTGCGCGATCGCATGGCCGTAGGCGACCAAAAGGGCGGCGATTACAATGGAGGAATTTTTCTCTTGCTACAAGGCCTCCGGCCAACAAGAAACGTGGGTCACTTTACAAGCGGTGGCGGGCCGAGGTCTAGTGGCAGGGTTATCATCTTCGGTAAAGGGTGGAGGCAGAGATGGTTCTATATGTTGGCGAATGGTGGGAGGGGGGTTCGAACAATGTGGAAAGTCCCCACAAAGTCAGTGGAGCCAAGGTTAGGTGCGAAGGCTGAGAATAGGGTGAAGCGGGTGAAGGAGTGGAGGGAGAAGAAGGGTGCAAAGTGGGACGACCTGGTCCGACCTTCAACCCTAATTGCGTTGAGCTTGGGGCCATAGTCGACGGAGAAGGATCTTGCGCAGAAAAAGTTGGAGGCAAAAAGGAAAGCGGAGGAGGCGGAGGAACGGAGGGCGTTCGCAAAGGCAGATAAGTATAAGGAGACACAATTGGGGCCCGCGCCTAAACTGATGATAAGGGAGCGGGTCTGACCGCGGCCCAAACCGTTAAGAGACAAAGACCTAACAGACTTTGCCCTTCTGCCGCCACCAGTAGACCCGCTGAAGGACATTGGCAAACAGGAAGTGGAGGCAGTGCTAAAGAAAACAAAGAAGAAGAAGAAGGCGACAGAGGGGAGTGAGGGCATCCCTGTTGTAAAGAAGCTAAAGAACGGCGGGGCAGAGGAGGCTCCAGAAGGGGGAAAATGCCCAAGTGGCGAAAGAGGACAAGGGTTCAAGTGCCCAGAGGGGGGTGGAAGAGAAGGGCCCAAGTGGTGAAAGAGGAAAAGGGTTCAAGTGCCCAAACGGAGGTGGAAGAGAAGGGCCCAAGTGCCCAAGTGGTGACGACGGCGGGACCTGCATTAGAAGTAACCCTTAGTCCTGGTAAAGGAAAAACTGGGATCAGCAAGCCAGAGACGAGTGTCGCGCTGACGACCGTCCTGTACCATGCGCGCGCACTAGCAGGTCGCTCGGTAGAAGAAGGGGAAAAAGCCAGGGTCATAGCCGACCACCTCATTGGAGTGGTGGAGGACGCTGTCGTGCGGTCGATGGCGCGGTTGACAGAGGCCGACCTCCTGAGAGGGTTTTGCTCAGCCCAGATGGAGGCAGCGACCTTGGCAGTTACCCTGATGAATAAAGCAGTGCGCGCGAAGATGGAGGTAGAGCCGCTAAGAGCCTAGCTGGAAATGGTGAAGGCGCAGCTGTAGAAAGTAAGGGTTGAGACAACGGGTTAGAAGAAGGCTGCTCGGAGTGCATACGCAAAGGGGCTGGAGTGTGTGCAAAGTGCAAAGGAGATGGAAGTATTGGCGGTGGTGCAGAGCTTCTCAGCAGAGCGTGCTGGTGCTGAGCTCCTCGCGACCAAATCAAAGCTGGAAGCGAAACGCCGCAAGGAGATATAGCTAAAGTTCGAGCTGGCGGGCGAGAAGAGGCAGCTAGAGCTGGTCCAACAAGCTTGCACCACCGCCAATGAGAGATGGGAAGAGGCCCTTACCAACAACGAAGAACTGCGCAACTAGTCAATCAAAGACAATGAAGAGGCGGATCGTCGGATCGCAGAGTTGGAGAAGGCTCTGGCAGAAGAAAGGGCCAAGTTGGCATCTGAGAGGGCGGCATACCCCGACTTATGCATGGCGACCATAGGGCAATTCAAGGGGTCTGCCGAATTTCAGATGGCCATTGATGTCGAGGTCGCCAGGAGCTTGGCGAAAGAGAGGGATGGGGGGGCTGGGCCGTCGGGAGCGGCCGCTAGAGGTAGGAGTGAAGAGGAAGTGATCCAAAGCTTCCAGCGGTCTGACTTCTACAAGCATGAGATGAGCCAGTTCTGGGACAGCGGCTGGATGACTTTCAAATATAAGGCGCAAGAGTTGTTCCCGGATGTGGACTTTAGCCTCGTGAAGGTAGGAGAAGACGACGTCGCCCAAACCCCCCTAGATGAGGGGGTTGAAAGGAAAATCTCACGTCGAGCGAGGGAGATTAACTATATAAAATTATTTGTTTTTGGTTGTTTTTGTTTTTGTTTTTATTTTTGTTTTTTTTTTTTTTGTAATAGCAGTAGTTTCTGTAATGAATTTGTATAAAAATGCAAGTTTGTTAATAAAACAACAAGTTTTCTTATTTATTGTTACTGTTGTTATTTCTCTGATTCGGAAATTTGGAATGGTGAAAATTGCTAAGCAGAATTCAATAAAAAGTAGGTGTAAAAATGAAACTTGTAAGTGAATTGTGATGTAAGAATGGTCAAAATGGGCAATCAGGCTAACTTGTATGTTCACATTTGGGAATATGAAATTTCGTAAGTAAACCATGATGTAAAAATGTCAAAAATGGGCAAACAGGCTAACTTGTATGACTAGTGAAAATGGATGGTCATAAACTTGGATTTTAACTAAGCATGGCAACAGCTGAGACTAGCTTTGATTCAGGCCGGCTGAATTCTTCATGCTAGTTCTAACTATGACTTGGAGGGCTCTGTCGGGCTGAGGCTTAAGTTAACTCAGTCTGGCTGAGCTCTTCGTGCTCAGTTTGGTTGAGGCTTAGGTTAACTCAGTCCGGCCGGGCTTTTGGTGCTCAATCTGGCTGAGACTTTAGTTAACTCAGTCAGGCTGAGCCCTCCCTACTCAGTCTGGCTAAGCTCTTCGTGCTCAGTCTGGCTAAGGCTTAAGTTAACTCAGTCTGGCTGAGGCTTAGGTTAACTCAATCCGGTTGGGCTTTTGGTGCTCAGTTTGGCTGAGGCTTTAATTAACTCAGCCTGGCTGAGCCCTTCCTGCTCAGTCTGACTGAGGCTTAAGTTAACTCAGTCTGGCTGAGCTCTTCATGCTCAATCTGGTGGAGGCTTAAGTTAACTCAGTCTGGCTGAGCTCTTCGTGCTCAGTCTGGCTGAGGCTTTAGTTAACAAGTTGTTATTGAAACACAACGCAGATAATGGAGATATAAAGTCATTGTCATTTAAGGCACAGCCTGTTGATCACAAGTTTACACCATGTATGGAAAGGGCAAAAAAAAAAACGAACAAGTGAGCAGACCGTTGAAAGGAACATATAACAATCGATCAATACAAAAATAGGAGATGCCATTTTACTAGAAATAACGCTTCAAGTGCTCGGCATTCCATGGATGAGGGAGGTCTCTGCCTTCTATGTCTTGGAGTCAATAAGTGCCTGGGCGGGGTCTGGCCTTAACAACGTAAGGTCCTTTCCATTTGGCTGCTAGCTTGCCCTCGGTAGGATTTTTAGTGGCAAGAGTTGCTTCGTGCAAGACTAGGTCCCCCACTGCGAACTCTCTCAGTTAGACTTTGCGGCTGTAATGTGTTTTCATTTTCTGTTGATATGACGCCCGTCTGACAGCAATGGTTTCTCGGAGCTCTTTGATCAAGTCCAAGTCAGCTCGACGCAATTCTTCGGTTAGTTTTGGATCCGGGTGCAAAACCCTTGAGGTTGGCAAGCTGATTTCCACTGGGATGACCGCCTCAGCGCCGTATGTTAAATGAAAATGGGATCTCCCCAGTAGGGGTTCAGGTGGTAGTTCGATAAGCCCAAAGTAGGTTTGGTAGTTCCTCAACCCAAAGTCCTTTAGCGGCTTCTAACTTAGTTTTGATGATCTTCAAGAGAGAGCGATTGGTGACTTTGTGTCACGCCCCAAACTCGCCCCTAGAAGTTTGGCAACGAGACCGGCCAGTAATCCTAGATTACCACAGGCCTTGCTATACAAAACATAAATATAAGGGCTCGCGGAAGCGAAAACAATAACCACTAATAGTCCAAAGAGCCGTGCATTTATATAAACATACATTACATGCCAAAAATGTTAATTTACCCACTACATTACATCACATACAATAAAAGATCATATACAACACATAGGCAAAAGCCACAGATACAACAAGACAAAGCTCACAAAACGGCCTGCCAGGCCTAGCCCCGGCTCGGAGCACACAAAACACTTGTTAGGCTTCAAAACAGCGGCTCGGCTCGAGAACCCACCTAGGCTTGACTTCCAGAATGCTCACCTATAATACATAATTACAAACAATGAGCTAGAGCTCAGCAAGTAACATAACAGTAAAGAGGTTGGTGAACGAAGTCCGACATTTTCATAAATCCATAATAAATCAATCATAAACATATATCAGTCATCAGTCATCATAAGAACATACGTAATGGCATACTCCACAGAACCTTTCATAACAGTCTATCAGTCAACAGTCTACGAGATCTCGTAACTAGTCATGGGCTTGTCCTTCCATGCCGTTCCCCATGACTCATGACGCATGGGCCTGCATGTTCCCGCCCCCATGATCCAACTATCTATGGATGCCATACTAGATTCGCAAATCAGGACATTCATTCACGGAAAACATTCTCATTTCAAAGCATAGCATAACGTAATACATTTAAAACATAGTTCATAATAACATATCTTTACAGAAATGTTACTCACAGAGGGTTTCCGAAACCGAATGCACGGTCTTCAAATCTTGACCTGCAAATATCAACATATCACACATTTCTCAATACACATTGTCATTAAATCCTGTAATTCATGCACTTCATTCTTTCCTTATGAGATTTCATGTTTATAAGATGATAAATGATGCAATTAACATGTTAAAATCAAGTCTGCAACTTCCCCGGAATTTTCTTGAAAAAGGCCTTTCCCGCTCGAGCACCACTTTGGCCGCTCGAGCGTACTGTAAAAAGTCCCAAAACTGCTGGAAGGCTGATTTTCACGCTCGAGCGGGAATCCCTCCGCTCGAGCGGACCATGCAAAAATCCGAAATTCTGGTTCTTCTTCCAAGCTTCATTCTCCTCTTTACAAAATCACTTTCCACATGATGAAACCCAAGTCTCAAAACACTTGAAACACAACTTGAATTACACATTATAGCTTCTAAACAAACCCAAATGCATCATATACAAGATCAAACCATGAATTGAGGTGAAGAATCATAACTATTCATGTAAAAGCTTTATTTCTTCATATCCATGGAGGTTCTTCCTCAAGAATGCCAAATATAAACATAAATCATCTATTCATGCCATACATGCTCAAATTAAACATATTTCTCCTTTCAATCCTCTTATTTAACACGAGATCATTGATGATTCAACCTTATTTCAAGAAGTAGAGAAGAAATTCTTACCTTAAGCACTTAATTGGAGAAGTTGTAGCTTGATTCCCCTTTTTTCCCCTTCTTCCCCTTTCTCACGAATTCTCCTCTCTCTCTCTTTCTAGATTTTTCTTTTCTTCTTTTTGAGTCAAAGAGTCAACATCCTTATCTTAAGTCATATTTATAAAATTGTGCCATAAACTCAAGCCAAACGGGGCTTAACGAATCAGACGAAATTCAGTCCTCAATTTATTTTCCCAAATGGTTCTAATAATTCCCGGTATCTCATAGACGCGCTCAATTTTGTTTTCTGAACCCATTACGGTCATCAATTTCAGTCCCAAAGTTCTCATCTCAACAGATATTCTTCTAATTCAAACAGATATTCTTCAATTATTTCGCATAAACACATAATTAATTACTGATAAATATGACACATGTTTTGGGGTCATTACACTTTGACTTGCCCATTGGCTTGGGGATGACCTGGGAAAAAGAAACATGGTTTAATGTGGAGCTCTGCACAAAATTTCCTGAACTTGGCATTCCTCCGTAAAGGTGATGGGTTCCATCCACTGTTTGGGGTGTTTGAATGGGCAGTCTAATGTTGTGATTTCTTTGTCGGAGCCCTGCCTCATTTTTCTGACGGCTCGTTAGGCCGAACGGGATGGTCCTCCGCATGTAAGCCCGCCAGTAATGACTCTGATCTCTCCAACCAGGGGAGCAGGGTTTCCTTGTGCTCAGGGTTGTGGTGGGAGCCGATCATTGCCTTGGTTAGGTTATGTAGGTTGTCAGGAAGGGGTGCATCAGCGGTTGCCCCCTATAGGGTCGGTCCTTGGCCGTTGCTGGGGACAGGCTGTCGTGAACTGACTGAGGCGCCCCTGGCGTATCAAGCTCTCTACCTGGTCTTTAAGGTTAACACATTCCTCAGTGTTGTGGACGTGGTCGTGATGGAAACGGCAGTATTTGGATTGATCTCGCCGGTTGGAAGGAGACCACGAGGGCTGTGGCCATTTCAAGTTGTAATCTCGTTGGATCTGGTTCAAGACTTGTTTCATTGGGGAATTGAGTTCCATTGGGGAATTGAGGGGAGTATACCGCTCGAACCGACTGGGCGGTCAGGTAGGTGCCTATCGGTCTGCTCGAGCAGTTCGGTCAATATATTGAGGTGCTTGCTATGTATATTGGGTGGTTCTGGTTTCAGATTCCTTTCTCTTCTCTCTGGGGGTTGGGTTTTTAGTTGTAAAATCTTGGCAGGCGGCCAGAGAATCTTCGGCGTTCATATATTTTTAGGCTTTGGAAAAGAGGGCTGCCATGGAGGTTGGAGGGGTTTTGGAGAGGGAGAAAAGGAAGTTGGATGATTTTAAACCAGCCATGAAAGTCGTGAGAATGACCTTGTCGTCGTTTTCCGCCACCTGCAAGGCCTCAGTGTTGAAACGGGTGACGAAGCTACGTAGCGACACCCTCTCCGTCTGACGGATGTTGAGGAGCTGAGTCGCTGGGCGCCGCTGGCGCTGGGCACCAATGAAATGGCTAAGAAGGAATCACTTAAGTGTTGAAAAGTAGAGACAAAGTCCGTTGGCAACTGACTAAACCACAGTCGAGCCGACCCCTTAAGCGTTACGGGGAAAGCCCGACACATGATCTCATCAGGAAAAGCATGGAGGATCATGAGGGTCCTATAGGTCTCCAAGCGGTCTAATGGGTCCGTTGTGCCATCGAAAGAGTCGATCGAGGGCATTTTGAACTTAGAATGTAAGGGTTTGTCCCTGATGGAAGCGACAAACGGTGAATTGGCTATTGTGGAGGGTTTATTCTGTATGTTCTGCATGACTCCTTGAAGCTGGAGTTTCATGGCTCGGAGTTCTGTATCCCAGATAGGAACATTGTCACCACCAGAATGCAATGGAAGTTGGACACTACTTGCCTCTCCCTCGGGAGCAGGTGCTTGGACTGATGGATGTAGACCCCGAGGTGGCGGGTCTATATCTTGGGGTGGGGGTCGCAAACCCTCCAAGTTGGAGAGGTGGGCTTGTTGGAAGGGATGGCTCAGGGTTCATTCTCAGTTAGGTGGGATATCTTGTGGTGGTAGAGGAAGCACAGGGAGGTCTCGCTAAAGCAAAGCATTGATCAAGACTTGGTTTTGTTCGGCTAAATGGTTGATGCTGTTGGTGAGTTCTGTGAAATACTGAGGTAGGTTGTTTGGGTTAGGAGGGTTGGCTTGGGGGTCGGCAACGTTGTGCTGAGAAGTCATGAATCTCGTTGTGACCATCCACCTTGGTGGGTAGCATGGAGGAATTATTGGGAATGGGTCTCTGGCAACAATGAGCACAATTGTCACACGGAGTGAAAGATTCCCACAGACGGAGCCAACTGATGACACTACTCATCCCTAAAGAACGGGTCAGGCTGATCCACGCCTTCCACACCGTTGTTCGGTCTCTGGGCCCACTAAGAAACCTGCACAAGAGTCCAACGGGGAACGAGAGTCCCCCAGCAAACCCTCCGACGAACAAGTTAGAAAAGAGAGACTAATGAAATGTAAAGATAGAAGGATAATAAGGAACTTAACTTTCTTTTTGTCTTAGAAACCTGCTTATATCCTTTGTTCATTATTTCCTTGTCTACCCCGACCTGCCATGTTGGCCGAAAGTCTATGCTCTAACTTGCCTTGTTCACGGCGAGGCTGTTTTGTTCTGACGTGAAGGGGTTATCGCATTAAATGTTGTAGGGGACCTCATTAATGGCTGATGTGTAGTGCAATAACTCTGCAGGATCTTTATCTGCGTACGTGGATGGTTCTTCTCTTGACAAGTGTTTAGATGTCATTGGTTCTTGGTGCAACGTTACGTTCCAGTAATGTTGGGCTTTAGTGTTTGAATCGTGCATTGGGCTCTAAGTGGTGGGCCAAAAGCCCCTATGGGCCCACCTGTGTCAGTAAGAATATTTTTTATGTGATTCATTATTTCTTTTCTATATATACATTTTTTTTTTCATTTGAATACTCATGAAATTTGTCTATATATTTGTGGTTCATGTAATTTTAAAAGCATTATAACAATAAGAGCACTCATATGGCCAAAGTGATTCATAATCATTTTAGTAACTCATGTATTGTTGTTTATTTCTTAACTATACTTTTTGTTATTTCGATCAATAATTCCCAAGCCTACTTCACAATATTTCCTGCACATTTAAATGACAATTTCTTAGTAATTAGCAATACATTTTATTGCTTTGCATTTTCACATTCAAAATATGTTGTACATGGTTTTCTAGAATTGAATTCCCTCTGGATGATCTTTTTTGTCATGCTACAAGAAATAATTGAAGTAACTCTAATTATGTTTTTACAAGATCATCCAAATAATTGAAGGCATTCATTGACATCTACTTTTCATATTATGCTTAATCAATCATTATTTCCGTTGGTTGTTGATTTTGATGTTTTTGATTTTTTATTAGTTGATGCGCTTTTAAATTTCTTTATGGCATTAGTTAGTTTACTTTGGTTTTATTGAATTTCTATCTTTATGGATTTGGTAAGTTGTTGGTGAGGCAGAGAGGGTGTGCAGTAGGGGAGGGAATGACAAAGAAGGTAGTGGCAATACAATGGGGGAATATAACAAGGAATGATAGTATTTGATCCAATGACTAGGATTACTTCTCCTTTTCATCCACGGTCCATTTTCAAGACTGATTTTGAAAAAATTATTTGCCCTATGTGGCAATTTGGATGGTCTAGAATAATTTAATCCAATGTCTATTTTTTAACACTTCACCCATCTCAGATTCTAGATATCTCTTAACCCCTCCTCAACTTTACCTCTTCCTCCTAGCCATTGCCTCATCAAATTCTAATTTAATCCAATGGTCTATTTTTGTGCTTCTTTCATTACATAATAAGCCTTTCCTTTTTTGGTTTTTTTCTTTTCCCATTATGTCAACTAATAGATCTCTAAAAACATTTCTATCTTCAACTCAAGCTATGATAAATTCCTTAGGTGCCTTTGTTTTCTAATTTGATTTTGATTTGGTATTTGTTCACAGTTTTATTTTAGGTTTGTTTTCAAACATTTGTATTCCTAGCATTATTGTTTAGATCATATGAGAGCTCATTTATTAAGATTTATATTTGTTTGCTTGCTTTCCTTTTTTTTTTTATTATTATTTTTTTCATTCTTTGTTTTGGACTTTATTGTTAACCATTTAGAGTGAACTTTTTTTGGATGAATATTTAGAGTGAACTTTGTTGCATTAATATCTTTAATTTGATTTTCTTGGGAAAACTGGATCTTTGAGGACTGTTTGAGGATTGAAAATGGAATGTGAGACTAACAGTGAGTTCAAGGACATATCAAATGTTGATAATTTAGGAATACGCTTCATTTTGGTTGGGGAGTGCCTTTAGGCACAAGTCATTAGCTAGATTGTTTTGATATATTCTTCTTTTTGGTAATGTCATTTTCTCACAGAAATGCTTATTTTCCTTCTTTTTTTTTTTTTGGTAAGATGCTGAATTTTTTATTTTGTTGCAAAGTTTTTTTTTTTTTTTAAATTTTAAAAGAGGTTCCACAACCTTCAAAAGTGTTGACATTTCAGCTTTTTTTTTTTTTAGTTCCAAGATGGTGCTTGAATAAAATTTTTATCAATTGGTATGGTTCTTGAAGCATTTTTATTTATTTAACAATTGCAATATTAGTATGATTGAAGACTATAAAACACTTGATGCTTCATACTATTAGTATTGTTGTTAAACTTTTATTTGATGTTATAGGTTGTGTTTTGTCAAGTTCATATTTGGCTATAGGCTGGCTTTTTGGTTTATTACAACAATAAAAATGTGTAAAAAATATAAAGGTAATGTGACTTAAATAAGCTAATAATATAAGTCAATAAGATGGCTTATAAGCCACTTCGCAAAATGTCCTTTGGGTTACGGGTTTGGTTGATCCAGATGTTTTGGCTTTTATAGATCCTGTAGATGATTTGATTTCTTAGCTTTGTTATTCCTTTGGGGGCTAAACTTTTGTATTCTTTGTATCATCTTGATATTTTTTAACAAAGTCTAATTATTTATGAAGAAAAAAAAATGTTGAAAGCTCCTCATATATATTTTGCCATGGACTACTAGATTTGTTATGTTCATCAAAAACAAAGAATTTAAAGAGTTGACATCTCAGTTTTTTTTTTTAATCCCAGGATGGTTCTTGAATAAAATTATTATCAACTAGTACGGTTCTTGAAACATTTTTATTTATTTAACAATTAAAATATTAGTATGTTTCAAGACTATAGAACACTTGATGCTTCGTACTATTAGTATTGTTGTTAAACTTTTATTTGATGTTACCTGTAGGTTGTGTCATGTCAAGTTTCTATTGTTATGCTTCTAATTATGTTAAAAGCTCCACATGTTTGAATAATTGAAGATGGTGGATTTGATGGCCATAGATCTGATGAATTTTTTTTTATTAGTTTAAATACTTTTGTAATTTCTGAGCTTATTTCTTTTAATGGGATTAAGTGAGAAATATGGGATGATGTACTATTAATGATTGTGCAAGATCTTAGATTTTAAAGATTCGAGCAATCTCATCATTGTCTAATGAAATCATGCACGATGTAGTCAATAATTTTTTTCAATCAACTTTTTCTTCAATGCCTATTTATTTAACATGCATAATTATGTAATTTCTAATGTGGTTTTATGTGAACAAACTGTAAAGGTTCTTCAGTTCATGGAAGTCAAAGGATTTAAACCAATCTTTTATAATGCTAATTCACTAATTGTAGTGATGGATGCATTTGGTAATTCTCAAAGGCATTTGGAAGCATTGTCCTTTTTTTAAACACTACGTAAAAAGAAATGCAGGACTTCATATTGTTTTTCCTATTTAGTTCTAAGATACTCCATTACAACTCAAGGCAAATTGTTTTGAAGGGAATAAATCGGTTATCTACGCTGCACTTATGAAGGCGAGGAGCCTTGACTAGGTGTCCTATCTTTTTAGTTTTAATACAATAGTTTCTTTTGCCTCCTAGCTTTTGTCAATAATAGTTTGTTTGGATTGTTTGGATTTTTTCAAGTGCTACATTTTTTTATGGTAATTTTTTTTGAACGGTTTTTTTTAGCCTTTGATGAGGAATCACATGTACTTTGATCATGAAAATTTTGTTCAAGTGTGAATGTGATAATTGCTGATATTTAGTTTAATAATTATAGGTAAATTGGGGAAGACACCAGTGTTTTTATCAAGAAGAGTTAGGTTAGAGATTTTTTATGTTCAATTTCTCTTAATTCATAGTGATTGGTTTTTTTTGTTTCTCATAAATATTTTGAATGATTTTTCCTGTTATGATTTCTTTTAGTTGACCTTTTAAAGTAGAATTCAAGTCTTTGAGTGATTTTGTTGCAGGTGACTGATCCACATTAGAAATATTGTGTTTGTGTGTTTTTTTTTCTTTTTCTTTTTCTTTTTCTATGTGTTTTAGTGGTTGTTCTTTCATTGGATGATTAGTTTTTTTGTTTTTAACAAGCTGCAATGGTTATTCTTTTGTACCAAAATATTCATTCACCATTCCTCTTATGTGTGAAGTTTGTCATTTTGAATTGATTTGTTATAATTGAGTTCTATAGCACAGTGAAATTGTTATCATTCTTAATTGGTTTATTGTAATTGAGTTTTATAGTGCAATGAAATTATTGTCATTCTGAATTGATTTATTTTAATTGAGTTTTGTAGAAGGGGAATTTTTTTTAAGGTCCCTAATAATAACAATTTAGAGGATAAAGGACACCCAAAAAGATAGTGATGCATCAGGTCCCTGAAACAACTTGGCTCGCGTTTTTAATTATTTTGTGGACCAAAATACCCTTGCCAAAATCACCACAGAAACAAACTCATTCCGACGTCTGAGTTACATTCCAAACATCCAGCATCTTCACGAACACGAGAACAGCAGAATTAGGGTTTCAACATCATCTGCACCATCGACATTGGAGCTTCGTTATCTTCTTCAAAAATCATTCCCATTCCTTCCTCACAAATTTCTCTGACCTAGGTTAAAGCTTCGTTTTCACTGCTCATCATCATCTCAGTCCATCTTCGTCACGTCGCATCTTCATCTTGGGCCATATCAGCTCGTCATTCAAGTTTCATCCTAACTCTGGTCAGTTTTTCTACAATACAACTAGATTTTCTCTGGAAATACAGTTAATAGCATTTTATAATAACCTTCCATAAATTAGGGTTTCAATTTCGTAATAAAAAACTACCTGAATTTGAAAAAAGTTATTTCTGTGTGTTTTGAACTTATTCTTCAACATGTTTGTATGATTTTATCTGTAAATTTCTCTGGCATTTGAATTTCTCTGATTTTTTATTAATGTACGTTTCTTCTTTCAATTTTCTCTGGCATGTTTATTTTCACAAAAACAATTTTTTGTGTTTTTATCTTATTCTTGAACATGTTTCTGTAATTTTGTCTATAAATTTTCCTGCTCCGTAAATTTCTCTGTAATATGTATTTTTAATTGGAATGTCTATCTTTCTCTGGAATGTCTATTGCTTTCTTGCTTCTGTCTTAAGTTTCTCTGGTATTTATAATTTTCTCTGACCACATCACATCACTTTCCTCCCTTGTGTGTCTTTGTCATTTTTAATTTTCTTTGAAATTTTAATATTATGGATTGGAATGAATGTTTCTTCTTTGAATTTTCTCTGCCATGTGTATTTTGAGAAAAAGTTATTTCTCTGAATTTTGATCTTATTCTTGAACATGTTTCTGTGATTTTGTCTATGAATTTCTCTGCTTTGTAAATTTCTCTGGAATATGTATTTTTCTCTACAATGTCTATTACACTCTTGCCCCTGTCTAAGTTTCTCTGGTATTTATAATTTTCTCTGACCACATCGCACCACTTTCCTCCCTTGAGTGTCTCTATCATGGTTAATTTTCTCTGGTTGTGTATGTAAATTTCTCTTGCATTTTAATATTATGAATTGAAATTTTCTATGGAATGGAAATTTCCTCAAGAATGTGTAATTTTCTCCAGAATGTGCATTTTTCTCTGGTATGTTTATTTTGTTCAATTCTTGATTTCAATATGGTGTAATTCTCAGTGGCATGTTTACATTACTTTGTTTATTTTATCTTTGTTAATTGTGGAATGGAAATTTTCTTTCGCTTGCCATGTTTACTTTTTTCTATCATTCATTTTCTCTGGTATGTTTACTTCTATATGTAATTTAAACAATTATTGAAAATTTCTCTCCCATGTTTATGATGCTGTGTTGATTTTCTCTGACATTTAATTTTAATGTCCAATTTTCTCTGGCATGTCAAATTTTCTCTGGCATGTCCAATTTTCTGTAATTTTTCCTTATCTGTAATTTTCTTTGGCATCTCCAATCTTCTCTTTTCTGTAATTTTCTCCCTTATCTGTAATTTTCTCTGACATGTCCATTTTTCTCTGGGATTTAATGTTGACATCTTTATGTTTTAATCATTGTCTAGAAATGGCAAAACGTAAAAGCAGCGAAACACCGGAAACACCAAGCAAAAAACAGAAACTCTCTCAGTCTTCTTATGGACTAGGATCAAAAACCAGCAGCAAAACACTAAAAACACCAAGCAAGAAAGAACAACTCTTTCAGTCTTCTTATCATCTAAGATCAAAAACCAGCACCAAAACACCACAAACTCCTCCCCAAAACACACAAGTCCAAGCTGATGAAGCAACTAGCATCCAGATGAGTACCCCAACTTCAAAAGACTCAAGATCAAGAGGGAAAAACCTGTTAAACTCCACAGAAAGAGAGCTCACTACAGCATTCAATTCCGATCCAACCTCTCATCTGTCGTCTCATTTTTTCAAACACTTAATTCAATTCAAAACATCTTCTAGAGCTTCAAAAGACCCCATTCTGGTATTTGATCCAAGCTCTAACCACTGGAAGGATGGATCCAAAGAAATCTAGGAAATCCGATGATGATGTAGTTGCCATAATCCAATGTTACAATGAAAAAACAAAAACATTCACAGTTGGGAAGGAGGTAAAGGAGCCATGTCATTAAGATACTCTAAAAAGTCAAAATCTGCATTCCTCAGGAGAAGATTCCAAAAGGACACAAGGCTCACTGGTCCTGTTCTTAAAAATGCCTTGGTCAAAGCAATGAAAGGCAAGCAACCAACTGACTTCAAAGATGTAGCAATCATTGTTACATTGTACTTGTGTCTCACCCTATTTTTTGCAACAAGTGGGAATTCAATAGGTTGGGTTTTTATAAAGTATGTGGAACCTCTTGAATCAATGAAACAGTATGATTGGCCGGAAGCAATCACATCAACATTGATTGATTCTATCATGGCATTGCACAAAACTCCAAAAAAAGTTACGGGGTGTGTCATTGCATTGCTGGTAAGTATAATATCCATTCAAATTTGTAGTTATCATACTTACAAATTTGTGCATTTACAAAATTTTATTTACTTTCATTTTCATCACAGTATTGGCTATGTGAACATGCAACTATCATTGACTCGGAAGACAGTAACACAACTGACTTCCCAAGATGTGCCAAGTGGAACCTGCAAACCTTGACGAAACAGCTGCAGAAGACACCAGTCCACCATCTTGCACCTCGACAGGTTAGATTCCTATTGCTACTGAAATCTCAGTGAAATTCCAAAATTTCTCTGACCACTGCTTTGTTTCCCTCCTTGTGCATTAATTGATTAAGATCAATTTTCTCTGAACTATCAATTTATGTTTTCTTTTTTGCTTACCACTGGTCTATTTCCGCCATTGTAATCAATATTCTCTGCCATCCAAATTTCTCTGACCACAATTGTAACATATTAACTTATATGCCCTAATTGATTTTCTCTAATATCTGAATTATGTTGGTTGTTTCATAATTTTCTCTGGCCCATCAAATTTTATCTCCTTGTGTGTAATTTTCTCTGCCCATAACTCATGTGCCTTGCATCTTTGATAAACACTGTTTATTTCTACCTTTCTAATGAATTTTCACTGGAATTCAAATTTCTCTAACACAATTATAGTAAAACATTAACTTATATGCCTTGATTGATTTTCTCTGATATCCAAATTATGTTGCTTGTTTCATAATTTTCTCTGCCTCATAAAATTAACTCCATGTCTCTAATTTTGTCTGGCCCATACAATTTTCTCTGAAGTTTGTTTCCCATTAGTATCATTTAGATTAATTTTATTTTCCTTATTTGAATTTTTTCTCTCAGTGAATTTTGTAACACTTCTCTAATAAAAGAGTCTCCTATTACAGATTGATAACAAGCAGCTAGTCAAAAACCCATCAGAGGAGTTCTGTCTTGGCAAAAAGATGAAGAAAGAATTAAAAAAGGCAATTGTCAAATTCAAGAAGACATTACAAGATCCATCTGAAGATGGAGGGAATGAACAAGCAGAAGGCAACACAGAAGAATACGAAGCCAGCAATGGACAAGAACATCAAGCAAGCAGCACAGAAAAAGAAACCAGCGAAGAAAGTGAAGAAATAGAACCAGAAGACAAAGAACAAAATGAACAGAAAGAAGAAGACAGTGTACAAGAAGATGAAGAAGA
Organism: Camellia sinensis; assembly: GCF_055761805.1. Classification (NCBI taxonomy): domain Eukaryota; kingdom Viridiplantae; phylum Streptophyta; class Magnoliopsida; order Ericales; family Theaceae; genus Camellia; species Camellia sinensis. Next base: position 93,456,286 of record NC_138972.1, read on the forward strand.
AGATGAACAGCAAGAAGAAAACAAGGATGAAAGTGATAAAGAAGAAAATAATGAGCCGATGGACCAACAACATGATGGCATTTGTGGCTCAACAATGCATCAGCCTAAAGAATTTGAGGAATCAAAGGATGCCCAAATTGCTGATCTACGTCAAAGACTGAAGGCACTTTCTCAATCTAAAAAAGAAGAAGACAAAAATTGGATTGAATTACTTGCTGAAAAGGATATTTCAATAAGAATCCTGACATCACATAACTCAGAACTTCAAGAAAAAGAAAGCACAATCCAAATGAAACTAAGGATGTTGGAGGTTGAAAAAGCAGACGATACAAAAACAATTCAACAGTTGAGGTGTTCAAATTCGGAGCTTGAAACTGAAAATGCTAAATTGCATGAACAAGTCAAGAACTATCCGTCCAACTAGCAACACAACCATACCGAACACCAACACAACTTCAACCACATGGTCAGTGAAAATCTTGAGCCACAAAAAGTTATGTCCTTGTGTCAACAGAACTCAGAGAAATTTATATTTATTATAATTTTCTCTGTCATTGGTAATTTTCTCTGGAAGTTATATCTCTCTGAACATATTAGTTATATTTCTACTGCTCATTTTATTTCTCTATATATTTTCTTATTCCATTTTTGGGGCTTGTTTCATTTTCACTGTGTATAGTTGGAATGCAAGTGGAACAAAACCAACAATCCAACAAGAACAAATGGCACACAAAGAACAACCGAAACAAAAGACAAAACTCTATGGTAACTGCAAAATATTGAATTAAATAAATTTACATATTGAAATATCATCTGTTGCTTCAGAGAAATTTCACTTTTCCTAATATTTTCACTGTCTACAATAAAAAAAGATCCGACATCAATGATAAAAAATTTAAAGGCAAAAGAAAGGAAGGAAAAACAGCATGATCCAGAATTCCAATATCTCAAAGTTGCGAAAGTGACTAGAGCTTCAAAACAAGCTGCAAAGCAAGTTGAGAAAGCACGAAGGACAAAGAAGTGCTTGATGCTGATGCGTACGTCTTGCCTCAACCTATAAACATCAGAAAATCTTGGGTCTTTCCACAAACTCTTCCAATTTCAAGATTGATAAAAGCTCATATAAAAGACATCTTGCAGCACATATCAAATGTGTCTGGGCTTGAGTAAGTACAACAAACAAAATAGAACATAACAAACAACAAATTACAAACTTATGTTGCATTAACAACAATTCAATCCCTTCTTTGTCATCTTGTAGAGCTTTAATTTGGACAAGTGAGTTGAATCTCATTACCTTTGAAGACATTGGAAACCTAATAAAGCAAAAAGAAATTGCCAACAATGTAAGTCTTTCCCTTTCATCAAAATTTCTCTGCAATGTTCCATCAGCCTTTATAAAACAATATTACAATTATAAATCATATTTTTCAGGTCATTGATGGCTATGGAGAGATCCTTTTGGCTGACCAAATGAGAGAGAGACAACAACCAACCTCATTTTTTTTCACATCCATGTGCTTAGTATGTTACTACTATTTTATTTGATTTTCTCTGGAATTTACTTACTACTTTCTCTTCTTAATATACTTCTTGAAGCCAGTTGTGTCACTAGTCATAACAAAACCATTTTTTGATTTTCTCTGAACATAGAATTTCATCAAGATGACAGAAAATCAAACTTTTCGAGTGTCCTTATTTGACAAGCATATTGAAACAGCATGGAGGAACTACAGGTTCCTCCATTTCCCAATAAATACTGGAGGTAATGAGAAGTCCACACATAGAAATCACTGGACTTTGCTTGTCCTGGACAAACAAGACAATTTATGGAAGTTCTACAACTCACTGAGGCCAATGAGGGATGATGCAGAAGACAAAGATGCAAAACAATTGGTAACGAGTGCAAATTTCTCTGATCCATCATCATCTTTATGTGATGATAATTTTCATAGAATCCCATTGACTTGTCCGTAAATTTCTCTGTTATTTAAAAATTATTTTTTTGCAGCAAGATTACGTGGAGAATTTTTTGAAAGCTTGCCTTGAAAGAGACGCTCAATCACAACCCTCTTTCAAATTAATAAACTCACAAAACACAAGTTACGACTTTGAGTATGTCAACAATGCTCCACAACAAGAAAGCGATTCGTAAGTTTCATACATCTATAAATAAGATAATCTGATTTGCATGTTTCTTAAAACTAACCATACCTATAATTTGTATGCAGTCTGGATTGTGGCCTCTTTGTCTGCTATATAATGAAACAATATAGCAAGCATGAACCTATCAGCTCCAAATTGTCCACACAAGAGATAAGGTTGATGAGGGCAGAACTCATAGAGAGATTTGCGACCGAAGTTGGCCAGTCATGGACTGAACCAATTGAAATACCACCAGAAGAACCACAAATGTAATAGTGAAACTATTGAAAGGAAGACAATGTACATATCCACACAGAGAAAATTGTCTCATATATATATATATATATATCCTTTCTTGTTGATACATTGAAGGAATGATGATCCTTGACATATATGTATATATCCTTTCTTGACTAATCTAAATTTCATTTTTTTTTATTTCGACTAATGTAAATTTCATACCTATCGATGGTTAAATATATATATATATATATATATATATATTTTATTGTCATTCACAGAGAAAATTGTCTGCCAGAGAAAATAGTCTGCAAAAATTTCTCTGGTATGAACTACCAGAAATTCACAGAGAAATTTAACTTGTATCGTCCCAAGGGGATGCCTATATGATCATGTAATCTGTAATACTTTGTGTTGGTACAAAACAATCATCAAACTCAACAAAACACAAAGCACACAGTAATTTTATCTGCCACTGGAAAATTTCATTGCATGAATTTCAAACTTCAGAACACAATGCCCAGATAGTTTTCTTTGATGGTGAAAAATTTCTCTGGATGAATTTGACAGAAAATGGAATTTCTGAGTTACGAATTTCTCTGGGTTGAGTGATTTGGAGAGAAGGAATTTCTCCGAGTTGGTGAGGAAAATTTCTCTAGCTTTGACACAAATTTCTGAGTTGAAGTGAGTCCAGAGAAATTCTTCCTTGGTCTAGAGAAATTCTCAAGTCAGAGAAATTCCAAAAGAGCTTAATTTTGTTTCTTGGTTGTACAATAATTTTTTGTATGCTCTGTCTGGTGTGCACATTTCTTGAAATGACTGATATGAAGCTACCAGAAATTTACAGATAAATTTAACTCATATCTCGCCAAAGAAGGTGCCTATATGGTCATTCAATCTCTAATGCACTGTGTTAGTACAAAAGAATTATCAAATTCAAAAAACACAATCCACACAGTACTTTAGTCTGCCATTGTCAAATTTATGTGGATGAATATGAAGCTTCAAAACACAACACACAGAATTTTCTCTGCCATAGGAAAATTTCTCTGGATGAATTTGACAGGTATTACAAACCCACTGCCTATAGTATATATCAACAAATACACTTTAACTGATATTGAAAAATTTCTCTGGATGAATTTGATTGATATTATTATATACACTGTCTAAAAAATACATTTCACAAAACAAAATACACAAAGTAATCATCAAATGTATTATTCAATCAATAAAATGTATAATCCTCAACTATTTAACAAAAGTTCCTTGCATGTCCTCTTATTATAGTGACAAATACTCTCACAACGACTATACTTAATCACCCTTTTAAACTCTCCAGTAGAAGCAATACTGTTCTTCTTCAGCCTCCCAGCAGGTCTCTTGCTCAATGGAGGTAAAATCATAGCATCTTCAATGCTACACACAGGTTTTTCAACAGTTGGAACTGGGCCAATCGAAAACGAGTATGCTTGACGATACATATCAGCATGAAAAAATGGTTCAACAAATGAATTCAAATTCTTTCCACTCCTAAAAATTGCAGCAACAGCATGTTGACATGGATACCCATTTATTTCCCATTTTCGACATGAAAAAGTTCTCAACCCAAGATCAACCATAACCGAAGGAAAACAATGCACTTCAAAGACATTATCAGATGATAAACTCACATTCGATGTCCTTCCATCCAAAAAAGACTTCTCCAACACACTATCCATACGAGGACACAGAATTTTATTCCATTTACTAGAGAGCAGCCTCCTATCAGACCTCATATTCATGATTTGCAACCGTATCATGTCCACCAAATTTGTTATTGGCAAGTGCCGAGCTTCTCGTATCCATGAATTGAATGACTCAGTAACATTTGAATACATCTCACCATAACGTTGCCCCGCAAAATATGCATCACTCTAATTTTCATATGGTAAACTTCTCAAGAAAATACTCACAATGTCTCCTCCCTCACTTTTTAATTCATTTAACTTGAAATGAAATGATGCCTTTGTTGGAGTATATGCACATTCTGAAAACTTGGACACAATCGTCTCCCTAACCAAATTTGTGTTTCCACATGACAACTTATCCCTCAAATTTCTCTTTAGATGTTCCAGACAAAATCCATGAAAGCAGTTAGGGAAAAACCTAGCAATTCCCTCCACAATTGCACAATGTCGATCTGATATGAAACTTATCACCCTTTCTGATCCTAATACTCCACATAAATGTTCAAGAAACCAACACCAATTGTCTTTATTCTCAGCATCAACAACAGCAAAAGCTACAAGAAAAAAACCTACAAAACAAATAAGAACAAGCATATTAGATATACACATGCAGAGAAAAATAGAACAATAAACAACTAGAGAAGTTTGACACTGCCAACATCCAGAGAAAATTCACTTAGTGCCCAACTCTAGAGAAAATTCACACATTGGCAACATCCAGAGAAAATTGACTTAGTTATCAGCTACAGAGAAAATTCACACAATCATAATATACAAAGAAAGTTCACTTAGTGACCACATGCAGATACAATTCACACAATGACAACATCCAGAGAAAATTCATACACTGACCAAAATCTAGTGAAAATTCTCACAGTGGCCACAGCAATAGAAAATCCACACAGTGGCCAAAACCAGAGAAAATTCGCATTCACTCAATTTCTACATGTATAGAAAATTCACATACTTAGATAAAATTATATATATTTACAATTACCTTCATTCCCATCTTTTCCCGTTGCAGCAAGCATAACTCCTTTGTATCGTTCTTTCAAAAATGTTCCATCAAGAAAAAGCAATGACCGACAATATTTGAAACCAGCAATGCATGCATGAAAAGCCACAAACACTCTTTTGAAACGCTTGTTATCTTCAAAATCTAACTCCAAACGACTACCTGGATTGTTCTTCAATGCCTCATCAAAATACCACCATAATTGATCAAATGACAAACAAGAATCCCCATATGTACTACATTTTGCTTTTTCAACACCCAACCAATCACAGTTATAACTGATTGAGACCCCATACTTGTCTTTCATTTCTTTCACAACATCCACTAGACGAGTTAAAGGTTTTGCACTTACCTCTTCAAGTATCAGCCCAGAAATTAAGCTGGAAGTCATCCTCGAATGTTTACTCGTACGAACCGCCACACCACATGTATGTTCATTGTTCAAAGTCCTTATGTAGAAGAACCCTTTTTTTTTTCCAACAGAAGCATGTACACGCCACATACATCCCCTTGATTCCTTATATGCACATTCTGCCGTAACCCTCAGCTTGTCATTTTTAACATACGTAAACTGAAAACCAACCTCAATAGCATACTTGCATAAAAAAGTACGGAACTCAACCACACCACCCTTAAACTTTTGTCCAACACTCGTAATATTATTCCGCCAACTAGCCGAAAATAACACATTTTCTTGGTGAGAACAAAACTTAGAGAGTGAATTCCTTTCAACATCCACCAGCCTATCACACTCACCATCCACAACATCTACCCAATTAGACCCCACTTCATCCTCTTCATCAGAAGTACTACATCTACTAACTGAAACATCAACTATATCAACACCGCGTGCACAAACAACCCTCAACATATTCAGAAAATCAATATTATTTCGAACCATACAATTCGGATGGCCCAAAATAGAATATGAAATACACGTAGTCTCAGGTTTCAAATTCTCCCATGTTTTACACAAAATGCCAACCAATTCCTCAAAATTCAATTCGAATGAAACATTAATGACAATAGTATCATTCCCATATTTGCACAGCAACAACATTGCACTGTCCATTGAAACTGAAACAAAAAACAACAAAAATAATTTGTTTAACATAGAAACACTTCACAAGAACAACATAAAAGTCCAGAGAAATTTCTAAAAATTATAATTTTCTCTAAACTTAAAATAAAAGTCCAAAGACATCTACAAACTGATATTCACCTTCAAGATGATAAAAAACAAAATCACAGAAACTTAATGAATCACAGAGAAATTTACTGCTAACTATTAAACACAATTATAGAAAAAAAATCACATAGAATATCTGTTATGAAATTATAGGCTTCAACATGATTTTCACCTCACTACAAGCCAACAATTTTCTATGCGTCATTCTGTAATATTGCACTCATAGAAAAATCCAGAGAAATTTACAAACTTATATACACCTTCAAGATAACAAAAAACACTGCATTGTCTATCTAAACTAAAAGAAAAAACACAAAAAATAACTTTTGCTTAGAGAAACAAAAACTTCTATTCATCTTCTACAAACATATACTTTCTCTGAACTACAAACTGAAAGTGAGTAACAAACTTACAATTTTCTCTGAACTACAAATACAAGTCCGGAGAAATTTATGAACTTACATTCACTTTCTCATATTCTATCTGCGTTAGAAATTTCTAATAATATGTCCATATGCACTTATAATTTCCTCTGGACTACAGAAACAAAAGTGCAGAAAATGAAATTTCTCTGGTTTGAAAAAATATAGAACAAAACTTATCATTGATCAGCATGCTGATAAAAAATAGAGCACCAAAAATGAATTCTAAACATCAAAATCACCTACACTGTCAACACTATTTGAAATTGATCAAAAAACAAAGAATGAAAAATTAATTAATTACAAATATAAAAATCAACTCTATCAAGCTGGCCTCTCTCTAAACAAAAATTCAAAATCAAAATCAAAATCCATGTGGAATCTAAATCGAAAACAAACCTAATTCAACTCCACTCAAAAACCTACGCGATCAACACACTGTCAACACTCTTTGAAATTAATTAAAAAACAAATAATAAAAAATTAATTCCAAAAATAAAAATCAACTCTATCAAGCTGGCCTCTCTCTAAACAAAAATTCAAAACAAAAATCAAAATGCATGTGGTATCTCCATCGAAAACAAACCTGATTCAACTCCACTGAAAATCTACGCGATCAACACACTGTAGCACCACTGAAATCTCCAACGAAATCTACACGATCGTAGCAATCTTTCTCGTCAACTCCACTGAAATCTCCGACAAAATCTCCACCATGAAATCTCCACTGAAATCTCCGACGAAAACTCCAACAAAATCTCTACTTCAAATTCGGTTTCCAAAATCTATCAGTTAAGTCAACAATATAATATTCAAACAAATTTATGTTATAAAGGAAGGGTAATTTAGGTACTTTATAACCTAAAATAAATTTGAGGGACCTTAGCCATCAAAACATATTATAAAGGACCTCTCCTCCTATCAAAAGTAGAGGAGGGACCTTAGGCCAATTTTCCCTTTGTAGAATGTGTGGTACTAAAAAAATTGTTGAAAGTGTTTTTAGGCACGAATTATCCCTAATATATATATATATATATATATATATATATAATCAGTTCAGTTTGGTTTGAATCATAATTTATTTAATAAATTAAGGCATCGTTTGACAATTATGGTTGGGGCTAAAAAAAAAAAAAGCACAAAAGACAAAATATGCTAAGTCAATAAGATAAAATGTCACATTCAAACCATAATCATATCACTTTTTTTCTTACAAAAGTACAAAAAGTGAAAAAAAATCAATCCAAACAAATCTTTTAGTCTCAAGCTAAAAAAGTCTCAACTCAAAAAAACCAAATGAAAAAGCTCTAGCCAAACCACAACTAACTAATCCAACTGTTTATACTATTCTCGATATTTAGATATTATTTGGCATCCCCTTATTTTAGTATATTTTTTAATCATTTTTATCTTTTTAATTTTTTATATTTTTTATAAAAAATTAAAAAACATATTTATTTTGATCACCTCAAATACTTGCTTACTAAATGAGGATCGGACCGATTTTATATACAATAATGCTACAGATTCTCAAAAAATACAATCTCCACTCACCTGTAATTAGTCCAAAAAAAAAAAAAATTAATTAGTTCATATCATTTTAAAAGTCCTAGGAAGCCCCCAACTTTAAAAGTGCCAAGCATTTTTATTTTATATAAAACTACCAAATTTCTTGTATAGCCCAACTGACACGAATTTATTTGAATTTCACATGAAGCAACGATGGATACAATAAAAAATTGTGGTTATGTTTGGGTTTCTCGTACGGCCCTGCTAAAAGTCTTCCATTGACTAATTTAGTTGGATTAAAAGAAGCACACAAAAATAAAAATATATTAAATAAATTAATAAGATTAGATATTATATTCAAATCATAATTATTTTATTTTTTCTCTCAAAAAAATCAAACTAAATAAATCTTTTAATCCAAAACTAAAAAAATCTCAATTTAAAAAAGCTAATTAAAAGAGCCAATGCCAAACCGCTAAGACACGAATTTATGTGAATTTCACATCAAGTGATGATGCATACCATAAAAATGCGATGTGTCGCGGTTATGTTTAGGAGTGTGTAAGGGGTTGTTTGGATGATTTTAGAGATAAATTATAAATTAAATGATAGATTGATAAATAATTAAATCACGATTTGGACAATTTGGAATGAATTAACAGATTAAAAAATATTTTTAATCAATTATTAAGTATCTGTATAATATATAATACTAGTTTATATAATATTTTTTACATATATAACACAAACTAATTTTACATAATATTTTTCATATATAACTGCTAAGTTTGTTTTGGAAAGTTGGTTAAAAATTGATTTTTTTTAACTTTTTTTAAAAAACGTGTTAAAAAGTATAGAGGTGATGTGACCCAAAATAGATTAAAAATAAAAAATTAGCCAAGTTTCCAAAATAACTCATAATTTGTAACAAATTGTATATCTTAAATCTTTCTAACACTCATTTTACTTTAATATTTCATTGCAAGTTTAAAAAAAATATATATATATATATATATAACAGAGCGAAATAATTTTAAAAACGGATTATAAATTTTAAAATTTAATCCTTAGTTAGGAGATAGGAAAATGCGAATTTACACAATTTTAATTATGATCTCGTTTGAGAAGTTGGTTATTTTAGTAAACCAAAATAATTGTGTTTAGAAAGAGAGTTAGGTTTTTATGATTGGATTTTATGCTTACAAGAGAAAAAATGAAATAATTATATATTTGATATGATATTTTATTTTATTAGTTATTTTAATTAATTTTTTTTTTAGTATTATTTTAGCTTAAAAAATCAAAAGGTTTCTTCTCAAACACGCCCAACGTTAGTAAAATTGTTGTAAGAAATTAAAATTTCAAAAAAAAAAAAAAAAAAATCTTTTACAGCCATTTAAGTGTTTTAGTGGAATCCAGCTCAATGATGTGATGATGACCAAAAAACACATAAAAAATCTCAATGATGTGAGGGAGGGAGGCATATTCAAGGCGTTGGGTGCGTTGAGAAATTCAACAAAAAAGACTTTTCTTTCGCGTAAAAAATGTAAAATGCTGACATATATACCGATGTCATCTATTCTCCTACACCCACCAACGACCCAGTCATGATGGGTGAACCTTTTTTTTTTTTTTTTTTAATGCCCAGAACACTTTTAAACCAGCACCTTTCAAATTTATTAAATTATAATCAAATTTATTTCGTCGTTTTTTTTTATTTTCTTCGCTAGTAATTAATCCGTGTAATGTACGTGTTATTTTTTTGAAAAAAATAATTGATGATGTAATATGTATTATAAAAGAATAATTTTAATATTGGCGTTACCGATCTATAAAATTATTACTTGAATACTTATATATTTAATTTTAGTTAAATTATTTGTATATTTTGATAATTTTGGTTCTATTATATTATAAAAGTGCAATTATCATATAATAATTATATATGATATATATTAAATTATAAAATAGTAAAATAAATACTCATTTTGATATTAAAAATAATAATTGAATTAGCAGAAGAATTAGTAATATAAAATTAAAAGTAATTCTAACTATTTAATTTTTTTTATATTTATTTTGGTAAATAAAAATATGTAGAAATATAAATTATACAAAATTTATTAAAAAATTAAATATAAATATGTTGTGATTGGATTATCATATAATGATTTTATATGATATATATATATATATATATATTAAATTATAATATTATAAAATAAAACTCTGAATTAAATTAAAATATCACTTATATAAAAGAAATTTAACAATGACTAATCAAGAAAGAATTACATAACAACATCTAAACTCAAAAAGAAAAAATAATGAAAACATCCAAACGATAGATACATCTCAATGTGTGAATTGATTAATCATATGTAATGTAATGTCAAAACATAAAAGAACTTATTATTCAACAATTGAAAAAGTAATTCAAGTAGTAAATTCAAATTTTAGATGTTTCTCGATAGTATCATTGTTGTATAGATTTTTCCTTTATATAAAATAACGTAGAAAATGAAATATAATTTCATATATAAAATCACTATAGAATTGGTATGGGTGAATTATACTAATAGTCCCTATAGTTTGGGACTTATATCACTTTGGTCCCTGAATTTTCAATTGTAACACATTTGATCCTGAATTTTAAATTTTGTTCCAAATAAGGACAATTGAAGATATCATTAGATTTTTCAAGGATAAAATTGTCAATTTGATAAAATATAAACTAATTTGACAAAAATAAATGTCCAACAAATATTTTTGAATTTTTAAAAATTATTTCTACCCACTAAAAATAAAATTATGTAAAATTGATAAATCTTTTATACATTTATTTATTTTTTTACCAAATTAATTTTTATTATGTGTTTGGATAATAATCATGTAAAATTAATTTTTAAAAATTAATCATGTAATTTTTATCAATTTTACATAATTTTATCATTGGTGGAAAAAAATAATTTTTAAAAAATTAAAAATATTTTTTTGACATTTATTTTTGTCAAATTAGTTTATATTTTATTAAATTGTCAATTTTGCCCTTGAAATTAAATAATGGTATTTTCAATTGCGCTTATTTGGAATAAAATTTAAAATTCAGGGTTAAATGTGTCTAAATTGAAAAGTCATAGACCAAAGTGACACGAGTCCCAAACTATAGGAACTGTTAGTGTAATTTGCCCAATTGGTATTGAATATATAATAATGCACGGGAAAATAAGAAAGGGAAAAAAAGAAAAGACAATTTAGCATTAAAAAAAGTTCTAATACCTTTGAAAGAATTAAAAAGAAAAACGTAAAATGCGAAATTAGTATCGGATTTGTAGATTATCTCAATTTACCATAAAAAAAATATATGAAAAATATGTATTTGTCAAATAAAGTCCATATAAAATAAGTAAAGTTAGTATAATTTACATTAAGTTTTGGTTTGTGTAAAACTTTATATGTAATTAAGAAAATATATGCCGACGTGGCTCTTTTATAAATAATAAAAAAAAAAACCCTTATAATGTGTTACCTAAGCATAAGGAGCGTTACTTTTAATATAATATATATATATATATATATGATATATTGAACAACAAGGGAATGACTTTCCTTTAGTCCAATCACGGACGGGAGGATACTATTGGGCCCATAGAACTCACCACGGGTTTCGTTTCGATAATCCGAACCGTTCAATATATAGAAGTCGTCGAGTACTATATATTTGTAATAAAATCACATTGATCGGATATCGATAGCTGATCAAATCAGTTTTGTATGAAAAAAAAATAGACTGTGAAAAATAAACGGCTTACAAAATTCTGATTTAATTACATAGTTATCGATATCCGATCAACGTGATTTTTTACGGGCATATAGTACTCGACGAGTTCTACACAGTGAACGATTCAGATTATCGAAACGAGACTCGTGGTGAGTCTCCAAGGGCCCAGCAATATCCTCTAGTCTGATTACAGACTGGAGGGAAGCCATTCCCAACAACAAGACTTACGTAAATTTAGAAATTTTAAAATTTATCTCACATCATCTAAATAAGTGCATTATTTTTATAAATATATTTATTTGGATCACATTAAGTCTTTATTATCTATATATCTTTTCATAAAAAAATTAAAATATATATTTATTTAAATTATTTCAAACAATCCCTTGCTATGTTTAAAAATAGTGAGACTTACATGACACATAAAAAATTATATAGTAAAAGATAGAATGGTTCTGATAAAATATTTCAATGCTATATAGGAGTTTTCTAGTCGATATGATGCTTCAAAATAGTACATATATTTTTGTAAGTGAAGGTTTGAGAGGTGATCACACCATAATATGGTGGATCCTCTCACACCAAATCAAATCCTTATATGGTGATTCAATCTTCCCGCAGGAAGAAGTTCTGGAAGTAGGAAGTTTAAGGATTTGAATGAAGAGTCACAATGTTTTAGTAACATGGTGATCATTGAGTTTGAATTCCATAAGTTGCAACCATTAATTGACAGCAACCATATGCTATATATATATATGGACAATGCATAGGTTTAAAGACACTTGGATTTCGTTCAGATTTTTCCTCTTCCAGATTGTATTCTTCTGCATGATTAAACACCCTCACTGGAACTTCGATCCGTTGCCATTGTTAGATTATCTTTCAGTGGTATCAGAGCAAGTTTGTACACATAATTGCAGATGTCAAATTACATTCAGGAAGAAAGTAAATTTTTTGAAAAGTTTTTACCGAAAATTCAAAGTATAATCGATCATCAATCTTCGGCTTTGGTTAATTCTGTTTATTTATTTAATCATCACCAACGTGTTGTATTCCCAGAAAACTATCCAAAGAAAATAACCGTTGGTAGTGCTATTGTTCTGAACCTTGCCGAAAGTGAGGCCGAATTGTACCATTGGAAACAATTTTATAAAATATTTTTCGGTTTGAATTGCGTCTCCAAATTGGCACCATCTTGTTCTTCTCAGAATTATGATCACAACGGTGAAATTCGTTGTGAAAAACAGCGAAGATTTGATCCTCAAAATTCGAATTTTAGTCTGTGGTCTTCGACTCCAGTTGCCGAAGAAGACGACCGGAATAATACCTTTAGAGCCGTTGCAGCGTCTGAATTGAATGTAAATTCCATTGGGCCACATTCAAAAATTAAAGGAAAAGGCCCAAAAATAAGAATTACTGCCAAGAAATTAATTCCTTTGGGCAGCAAAATTAAAAAGAATTTTCTTCAGCCTAAAAGCCCAAGCACAGCCCACAGCCAGGCGCAGTCCATAGCCACAGGCGTGACCCAGTAACCCTACAGTCCAGCGCGCGCCAAGATCCGCGCGTCGACCCAGCGCCCAGCGCACCGCGCCCGGACCCGCGTCTGTCTGTTCCGCACAACCCGCTTGCTGACCCGCGCCCTGATCCGTGCGTTGACCAGTGGTTCAAGCCGAATCAAGCCGGTTCAGCCAAAACATTGAACTGGCAGATTGGTTCAAGGGGTTTTTCGGCTCGTTCTCGCTCATTTAAAGGTTGTTTTCAGTCATTCAAAAGCCAAAATTTCCAGAATTTTTCTGTGGGTACTTGTTCTACATTTTCAAAAGAAAAAATTCGAGGAGAAGGCTATCCAAGGGTGTTACCAAGGAAAACATCCAACGAACCATTGTTTAAAAGGTATCATTGTGTTCCTTGGGCTCGTAACTATTATTACAATACTCATAAGAAAAGTATTGGGTCTATAACTACAAGGCAACAGTACCATTCCATTCCTTCACATCATTTTCATCATCGGGGCCGATTCAACAACTACAAGACTTATCCTTATTAAAACCTGTTGTTGTCTTTAATTTTGCTTATTTTTATTTTTAGTTTAATATTGTAATATTCACATTTGAAAGTTTCATATTCACATTTGAATTTTCATAGTAACACATTTTTAATATGGCTATTAAAAATACCATGGATTCTTCAAGAATCGAGATGCTTAATAGAACTAATTTCCGAGCATGGAAACGCCACATTTCTTATCTTCTTATACATAAGAAAACATTGCATACTTTATCCACTTCTAAACCAGATGATGATTCTAGTTGGTTCCAAACTAAATGGATAAAAGATTATGCAATGGCAAAGGCAACTATGTTACATAACATGAAAGATAACATTATTCCGCTTTTTGAAGAACACGAAACTACAAGACAACTAATGGAAGCACTAGAAAGTAAGTATGGAGTTCGATCGGATACTCAAATTCAATTGCTCTTGGACAAATATAATAACACTCGTATGAGTGATATTGATAGTGTTGGTGATCATGTTAATCAAATGGAATTAATTGCTAAAGAATTATCCAACGCTAGTCATTCTTTGTCGGACAAGATGTAAGTAACAACCATACTTAATAGTCTTCCATTGTCTTGGGATCATGTTATCACATCTCTAACTCATAACGGACGAGAGATTTCAATGGTAACATTGCCTGTACTCTTAGTTTTGGAAGAAGAAAGAATGAAGCGAAGGTGTAAAGAAGGATTGTCTTCTAACTTGTTGATGGCACAATCTTCACCACAACCACAGAATAATACCCACAAATCATTCAACAAGAAAAAGACTACTTTTTTCAAGAAAAAATGGAATAAGGGATTTCAGAAATGATGGAAGAAACCGCAAGAATGACAAAAGCAACAACATCACAAGCATCAGATAGGCTCATGTTACAAGTGCGGTAAAAAAGGTCATATCAAAGCCAATTGCCCTAAGAAGAAGCGGAAAAAGGATAATAATCCTGTTGCCATGACAATTTCTGAAGTAATGGTGCTTGAGTCTTCATCAAATTCATGGTGGATTGATTCTACTGCAACTAAACATATTGTGCAAAATAAAGACATGTTCGTGGATTTTACTGAAAAGAAGGTTGGTGAACATAGAATCTACATGAGCAACAACTCCTATAGTGATGTTTTGGGCATCGGCAATTGTCAATTCTCTATTGATGGAACTTCTATTGTGCTTCATGATGTGCTTTATGTACCCAACATTCGACGAAATTTAATTCCGGTTCCGGTGTTAACTCAAAAAGGTTTTGAGATTAATTTTAGGTTTAACACAATATTGATTAAGAAATGAAATGTATTAGTAAAAGGTGTAAGAATGAATGACATGTATTCTCTTCCTATTGATAATAAAGTATCTTTTTCTGATTATTTGCATGTTTCTACTAGTAATAGTTTTTATTTGTGGCATTTAAGGTTAGGTCACATTAATAAAAATAAAATGTCTCGAATGTTTAAAAGTGGCTTATTGCCTAAAGTATGTTCCAATGATTTTGATATATGTGAACCATGTATCAAAGGTAAAATGACTAGCAAGCCATTTTTTAAACATTGGAAATCATCGGAATTACTTGAAATAATTCATTTGGATATTTGTGGCCCTTTAAGAACTAAAACTCATCGAGGCATGGAATACTTTATTACTTTCACTGATGATTATTCAAGATATGGACATATCTACCTTCTTAAACACAAATCAGAAGCAATTGACAAGTTTAAGGAATATAAATTAGAGGTAGAAAAGCAACTTGGTTGGTCCATTAAACATTTAAATAATGATAGAGGTGACGAATATGAAGCTATGGATTCTTTTTGCAAGGACAATGGCATAAAACATTTGTTTACAATGCCATACACACCACAACAAAATGGGGTCACAGAAAGACGAAATCGTACTCTCATGGAAATGACAAGGTCTATGCTGGCTCATGCTGATCTTCCTATTCATTTTTTGGGGGAAGCCTTGTCCATCGCTGCGTACATCTTAAATAGAGTCGAAACAAAAGCCAAACCTCTAACTCCTTACGAATGCTGGCATGGAACTAAACCTAATGTTCAAAATCTCAAAGTTTGGGGATATAAGACACATGTACTTATTCTCAAACCTTTAAGGGATAAATTGGGAAGCAAAACTTGGGAATGCAAGTTTATTGGTTATGTCAAAAATGGGAGTAGTTATTGTTTTTACCATCCCGAACGTGGATTAATAGAAAGTAGAGATGTTATTTTTCTTGAATCCACTGATCTTGTTACTCCTATTGAACAAATTGAATTGCTCTCTGAAGTATCTTAGAATTCTTGTCTTCTTTCTTTATCACACAGTCCACATATTCTTCTTGAACTATCTAATAGTGGGAGCAAACGCAAACTACATGACGTTGTTTTACCTGCTTCGAATCCTGAGATAAGTGGGAGTAAGAGAGCAAGACGTCCATCTACGTCTTTGAAGGATCATTATGTTTTTCAAGTTGAAGAACTTAATAACTTAATAGATGATCCTACTAGTTATAAAGAAGCAATGAGTAGCAATGATGCAACACAATGGCTTGAGGCAATGAATGAAGAACTTGACTCGATCAAGAAAAATGATGTTTGGGAATTAACCGATCTTCTGAATGGAAGAAAAGCCATTGGTTGCAAATAGGTTCTTAGAAAGAAATTCAAAATAGATGGAACTTTGGAGAAATACAAGGCCAGGTTAGTAACCAAGGGATTCACTTAACAACCTGGAATAGACTTCGTAGATACATATTCTCCTGTTGCAAAATTTGCCTCAATAAGGATTCTAATGGCGGTAGTAGCCAGGATAGATTTGGAATTGCATCAATTAGATGTTAAAACATCTTTTCTCAATGGAGAATTAAAAGAGGAAATTTATATGATGCAACCTGATGGTTTCCAGAACCAAGGCAACGAGGATAAAGTCTATAAGTTGAAGAAATCTCTGTATGGACTTAAACAATCTTCAAGACAATGGTACTTGAAATTCCATCAAGCCATTTTAGAAATGGGCTATGTTGTAAGTCCATTAGATCATTGTGTTTATATCAGAAAAAATGATGACAAGTTAGCAATATTGTCTTTATATGTGGATGACATATTGTTAGCAGGAAATTGTCCAGATATGATTATAAAAACCAAAAATTTCTTGGCATCTAGATTTGAAATAAAAGACATGGGTCTTGCAACCTATGTTTTAGGAATTAGAATTTCAAGAGATAGAAATTTAAAATTATTATATCTAGATCAAGAGAAATATCTAGACAATGTGCTTAAGAGATTTACTATGAATAACTGTAATTTTTTAAGTACGCCTGTTTACAAGAGACAAAGTCTTAGTAAAAGTATGAGTCCTCAAACTAAGTCTGACGTTGAGGAAATGAGAAATGTCGCGTATGCCCAGGCAGTAGGCAGCCTAATGTATACTATGACAAGCACAAGACTTGACATCTGTCATGCAGTCGGATTGGTAAGTCGGTTTCAATCCAATCCGAGTAAGGAACATTGGAAAGCAGTTAAAAGAATATTCAAATATTTAAAAGGCACTAAAAATTTTAAATTATGTTTTGGTTTGTATGATCTAGACATAAAAGGATACATTGACGCGGATTTTGCAGGAGATGTAGATGATAGAAAATCTACTAGTGGTGTCACGACCCGAACCCGCCCCCATGGGTTAAGGACGTAACCGGCCAGTAATCCTAAGATTACCTACGGCCTCAAACCAAACCAAGCGTATTTTAACAGAGTTAATGGGGGCCAAACGGAAGCAATTTAAAACTTTGTCCATAGAGCTGTGCTTACATGGCACATCAAAACAAACCATACATATGTACGTTAATAACTCACAACAGAAACATAGTGATATAGGTTCTGTACAAACAGGCTCATCCAAAACTAAGTCAACCCATAAAAACTATAAGCAGACATATACAAAACTTCGCCAACCTGACAAAATGCAAATACACAACAAAAAGGCGAAGGCGGGTCTCATGCGTGAGACACAAGGGCTGACTCTCTCAAAACCTTAGTGGTTCCATACAGACTTCTCTGAGGCTGGGTCTGGACTTCTCTTGGCTCACCTACAAACACATGAATGAGCGTGAGCGAAAGCCCAGTGAATAATATCAAATCAAATACAGAAGTTACATAACGATGTAGATCAACATGTTCCAAACGGCCTTAGGCCCAATTCATATTTCCATTTAACAGATATATAACTATACGAAATTCAAACCAAGTGACTGTAGTTCTAAACATTCTGGCCCTTGGCCCATTTAAATTTCCATTCATGTCAAAACGGCCTTCGGCCCATTCATTTATGTCAAAACGGCCTTCGGCCCGTTCATTTATGTCAAAATGGCCCTCGGCCCGTTCGTTTACGTCAAAACGGCCTTCGGCCCATACATTCGTGTCAAAACGGCCTTCGGCCCACTCATTCATGTCAAAACGACCTTAGGTCCATTTATTTCTATCAAAACGACCTTCGGTCCATTTATTCATATCGAAACGACCTTCGGTCCATTCGTTCATGTCGAAACGACCTTAGGTCCATTCATATATGTCAAACGACCTTCGGTTCACTCATTCATTTCAAAACGGCCTTTGGCCCACTCATTCATTTCAAAACGGCCTTTGGCCCATTTATGCTTATCGAAACGACCTTGGGTCCATTTATGCGTTCATATCAGACTTACGTCCACAATCCCACAATCCCAATTAGCAATTCATAAAGCTTCAAAGGGAGTAAACAATTGTGCATTTACAAGCATTCAAATATCGATATTACTCACAGTGATCGGCTTGTGGATTTGCCCTGGAGCTTGACCCTACACGTTTCACGAACACAAAAGGGTCATTAACAGTTCAATCCGTTCTTTAATTCACATATTCCTCTTTAGGCTTTATTATCATCTCATTAACTCATTTACAATGCTTAACATATGCCTAAGAGTGCTTGCAAGTGAAAGAGAACGGAAAACAGAACACAAAATACAAAAACAGGATTTCAGAAAATAGGGTCCCCGCTCGAGCGTGGACTTACCCGCTCGAGCGGACCCTTAGGTCTGCGAAAGTACTGGTTGCCTTCAATTCCAGCTCGAGCGTGAACTCGGCCGCTCGAGCGGACTGCCTGTCTACATAGCTCCCCGCTCGAGCGTAAACTTCCCCGCTCGAGCAGGAACCATGTCTGCAGAAAATGCTGGGAGCTCGATTTCTCCGCTCGAGCGTCACTTCACCCGCTCAAGCGGACGACGAAAATCTGGGAATCCCAGGTTGAGTTCTTGAGCTCCATTCCGACTTTTAACCAACAAATCATGCATGTTGTAGCTCAAATATCACATATAAGTATACTAACAAGGTATAAACACCAAAACACCTTATTATGGAGCTCAATTTCAAGGATTAAACACTTGCATGTCTCAAATTGACACCAAACTCAATTCTATCATACATATTCATGCATTCAAAGCTCCCATCTTCAATTATTCAGACATGCATGCCCATTTGACTTCATATTCACTTCAAATAATGTAATTAGTGCTCATTCCCATAAAATTTAACAAAGACATGCTTGCATGTGGGATTACACTACCAATCTTTCACAATTTCACAAATTACATGCTAGATTTTGTGATTCCATAGGAGTTCTTTACATGCATGCACATATAGTCTTCAAATTCATCAAAACCAACTCCTTTCATGTTCTAGATCACAAATTAATCTTCAATTCCCGGAATCACAACTCAAATTCATGAGTTAGGGGTTGGTTACTCACCTAGGAGCTTTAATCTTCCAAATTCTAGTCAATCCTTGAGTTAAATCTTCAAATCCCCAAGCTAGAGCCAAAAATTGCTCAAGTCTCTTCCTTTCTCTCTCTATAGCCGGCCTCTCTCTCACTCTCAAGTGTCTAACTCAGATTTTGAGTTTTTGAGAGAGCTAAAGGAGAGTGCAATGCAAATATACAACAAGCCCCACTAACAAATATTTTAATATAAAATAATGGGGCACTTAATTTATCAATTTAATCAGTTTAAATTGACCAGAATCAATTTTCAATTAAATTTCACCGTAGGCTCTAAAAATTATGCCAATCACAATGGCGTAATCAATTTCGGGTTCTATGGCCGATAAGGCCCTCAATTTAATTCCAAAGCGGATTATTCAAACAGATATTCCTACGGTGAACAGGTAGAATTCCAAAGTCGCATATATTCACATAATGGCACACAAAAATCATATCAAAACATATAGTCACATATATATTAGGGACCAATTAGCATACTACGGAACAGGGGCATTACAGTCTCCCCCCCTTTAGAAAGTTTGGTCCTCCAAACTTATTTTACCTTTAGTCGAAACGATTCGGAACACTTTTCATTCAACGGTTCCAATCATTCTTATAGCCATTCACTTAGTCTCAAAATCAAGCAACGCTCTATTCTCAATCAGTCATAGATTTCCCTTTTTCCGCCATACAAGGCTTGTACGGTGCCATGCCAAAACTAGAGTGAGAGCTGTTGTTGGGAGCAAAGTTTGCCAACGATGGATAGATCTTTTCAACTCCCCTGAAAAATCTAATGCATATCTTTGGAGCATTCCTCCCAAAACTTTAACAGTTCTTCCTGATCGTACATCAATTTGCGGATGGAAAACAGCGCCGAATCATAATTCAGTTTAGCATCAAATTCATAATTTGTCCAGATCATATACAGAAATCATAAGTCATGATTAAGTTTACGTGATACATCCATTAGCATTAACAGAACAGAACGGAACAGAATAGAACAGAACATATACACGTGAGGTTACGAATAACCAGTTCCATAAGGGAACCTCCGGGTCCGGGTAACATAACAGAACAGGAGCTGAGCCCCCATTGCCTCTTGGAGGCTTTTCAGAATTCAAACACATTTTAAAATTTCTGTCTAAACAATAGATACTGGGACCCCATGTAACGAGCGATCTTATCGATGTAAACAGTGGCTAGTCTACAAGCATCATACAGAATTTTATAGGGAGAAATGGACAACTTCAATAATTTTACCTACAATAGCCCAAATGGGACTTATACCTTGGATGCTCAAGGTAGCCCCACAACGAAATTCGTAGCCACATATTCCCATTTCCATTCCAAAATGGAGAGAGGTTGAAGTAGTCCCGCCACTATCTGAAGTTCAACTTCGACCTGTTGGCGCTGAAAAATATTTAGGCATATTCACCAACTGCCCTCTTCAAGGTAGGTCACCAACATATTTATTTCAGTGTCAGCTAACTTTATCACAGAAGTTCGGTCTATTTCGTGTCACAAAAGTTCAATTCATTCTTCAATAATTCCCCAATTCACGATCTGATTCTGTATTTAGTCCAGTGACTCATCACAATTATCCAAGGTCAATTAAAAGTCTTTAGGAATATAAGGTGGATCCAAAAACTGATTCCCGAAACAACAAAAGTAACATTGAAGTATTTACCCACACAATGCACATAGTCCAGACATCCCCATAATACTGATTGTAAAGTACAATAACATCGAAGCAGGCAATTTCTGACATAATACACGTGTTCTCAATTCATTCAACAGTTTACAGTTCACAATTCAGTCCAATATTCAATTCCCTGTTCTATCTAGTCTTTCCACATTATCTGATAGTCATCAAAAGCATAAGGCAATTCATATATTAATCCCCATGATGTCCAAGATAATATCAAAACAGTTAGTCACATGTTAGACCCAATTTACACATCCTCAGAGCCCCAATCACAGAATATAATGGCACTGAGCAGTTATTCACAAAACGTACTGAATTCGCACATTTCCGGATAATCAGGGTTTTTCAAAGCTTTTTGGATGTTAATAACATCTACATAATGCCAAGGGATGACATTCCAAACAAAACAAAGGAATAATCGTCTTGGAATTGAAGCACACCCGTTCGCGACCGTCGGTGGCCGATTCCAGATTGATTATTCAAACCCACCCGTACGAAACCGTCGGTGGCAAAAGGTATCTCAATCAAAGGTGCGACATAGGCTTAACGTCCCCTAGCACGAAAGGACACTCTAAGGGTGTCATCAAAGCAACACAACACCATTCACTATAACCTGATTTTCCTAAAATCTGGTAACACTGAAGCAATCTCTCCCCCTTACAAAACATGTTCTGATCAGTCAAAGACAAATGTTCAGTACTGCTCGAAATCAAATCAATCTACCTTCATCAGTCCCCATAGCATCAAACCAACCAGGATGGGACAATACACAAGCATCGTTCCTTAAGACACCCAATCACGGGATTTGTACAATTCAGTTCATCTATGACATATATGTCCTCAATAGTTGAAGGTTGGTTCTCAATGATGTTCATAGGTAGATCAATCTATTGACAGCCCACAAAAGGTCTTTCAAATAAGTCAAGCACTCCAAACGGATTCAAGTTTTGGGTCCATCAGTTTTCCTGCCAATAATAATCCGGTCATTTATTTATAGACAATTCTTAACCCCCTTTTACAAAATCAACTTAGATAGAGGTTCTCATCAATCAATCCAAGCAAAGGTCTTGTCAGATTAAATTAAACAAAGGTCCCGTCAAGTTACATCCAATGAGGGTTCTATCGGGTCAATTCAGACAAAGGTTCTATTGGATCAAGTCAGATAGAAGTTTTCTCAAATAGGGTACATTTGATTCTGTAAAGCTCATTTCGTTTGTTTAGGCACATGGCTGATAGTTTCACAATTGTCCTAAATTTATTAGTTCTCAAAGTCGTATCAGAATCATTCATCACAACTGTTCATATCAAAGTGTTTCAAATCACGTACAATACGGTATTGTCCACATATGTTCAGGTATAGTTACATAAGCATGCAAGTGTTCATATCAGGAGGTACGTATCATAATCAGTATAGCAGTTCCCAAATAAGCCTTACATGCAAGAACATGGTGCACAGTAATACATTATACAAAGTTCCTCGGGTACATACAGTATGAGATTGTTACGCAAAAGTTCCAAATTAGTCACATCACCCAGTCAACTTTCTACCAATCAAAATATATGGTCTCACAATTAGAGTTCATCATTTAGGGCGCTCAACTCGGTCACACGATTACAGAATCATAATTCCAGTGGTTTAGTCATTGAAGGCGGTGGTGACATAATAAATCACCCTGAGCATAGGTGTAGATATATATGTGCATGTGCAGAGTCAATCAATATCCCAAAACGTATTTCACAAATTTCCCAAACGGGGCATATACCTCCAATGAATACAGTCTCGATCATGTGAGTCTAACCAATCTAGATACATATACAGCAGATATGAAATATATGCCGATCCGAATCAAATAATATCCCAAGCGAAGATGTACAAACGTACTAATTCAAAACCAATCAACACATAAGCATTCATTTGTACACAGTATAGATACCTGGGATGATGGTTACAACATTCTGAGTGCTTTCTGGGATGAGTGTAATTACTCCATCCTGAGTAGCAATTCCTACCACTGGTACGGATTTAGCCAAGGCAGAGGATTCATGCACATTTCGTTCAATCCGGGGACAGTTCCTTGCCGTATGGTCCATTTTACCATATCTATAACGAGCCCCAGAAGTCTGATAACAAACTCCTCGGTGTTTCTCACACTGGTGGTGGCAAAGGTTCTTGCCGTAGCGGCAACTGACACCGCTGTCTCAAGATCTCTGCCAATTCTTGTACTACTCTTTCCGGACTATCAAGTCGGGCTGTGGAAGAACCTTCCAACCCGTATGCCCTTAATTTGCCCATACTCTACACAAATTCTTATCAAACTTTACCAAATACTGGGATGCCCAATACGAAATTAAACACAAAATCACATGAGTACATTCGCACATAGGCACATTGTTATATTCTCCTTTCACATATCGTACGCAATTAATCACTTACGCAACAGATAATTGCATATTTATCAAATATCGCATGCTGAACATTTACTAAGTAATTATATACTCAAATCATGTTCATGTTTCACATAGACACCCGTAAGCAGAATTGAATGCACATCGACAACTTTTCATGATGTGCATTATAACAAAACAAACTTATTGTACACATTAGTGTAACAATTTATATCTCATATTCGAATCATGTGTGGTACTTCTTTTAGCGTGGCATATCATGTTGGTCAAGCATATCAACATATCTCATACATAGGCCACAGTATTATTTCCCCCGGGCGAGGGCCTGTGCCACGGTACTATTTCCCCCGGGCTAGGGCTTCATGACCATAAGCCACAGTATTATGTCCCCTGGGCGAGGGCTTCCGCTAAGGATACCACAATTATGTTCCAGGAAAATTTGGACAATCATCCGTACAAAACATAACATTCCAGGGTACTTGTCATTTCATATCATTAACAAATATTTAAAGTTAAACATAGCTTTACGGAGTTCTTATTCACCGTCTGATTAAACTTGCATTATACAATATACAAAAGATTCCACAAATATGCATATACTAGAGAGCATATGTAACCAAACAGTTTGCAATGCAAGTATAGCACAACTTATAGCACATAATTGCCCAAATCAAAACACTTAAGCATATTCTCGATGCTTTCGAATTCATACTTATCACATGAATGCATCCTAAATCTTTTCTAGACGCTTATTGCTCTTTTGGACAAGTGCGTGAGTTATTAACTCGTGCTCTGATACCACTCTGTCACGACCCGAACCCGCCCCCATGGGTTAAGGACGTAACCGGCCAGTAATCCTAAGATTACCTACGGCCTCAAACCAAACCAAGCGTATTTTAACAGAGTTAATGGGGGCCAAACGGAAGCAATTTAAAACTTTGTCCATAGAGCTGTGCTTACATGGCACATCAAAACAAACCATACATATGTACGTTAATAACTCACAACAGAAACATAGTGATATAGGTTCTGTACAAACAGGCTCATCCAAAACTAAGTCAACCCATAAAAACTATAAGCAGACATATACAAAACTTCGCCAACCTGACAAAATGCAAATACACAACAAAAAGGCGAAGGCGGGTCTCATGCGTGAGACACAAGGGCTGACTCTCTCAAAACCTTAGTGGTTCCATACAGACTTCTCTGAGGCTGGGTCTGGACTTCTCTTGGCTCACCTACAAACACATGAATGAGCGTGAGCGAAAGCCCAGTGAATAATATCAAATCAAATACAGAAGTTACATAACGATGTAGATCAACATGTTCCAAACGGCCTTAGGCCCAATTCATATTTCCATTTAACAGATATATAACTATACGAAATTCAAACCAAGTGACTGTAGTTCTAAACATTCTGGCCCTTGGCCCATTTAAATTTCCATTCATGTCAAAACGGCCTTCGGCCCATTCATTTATGTCAAAACGGCCTTCGGCCCGTTCATTTATGTCAAAATGGCCCTCGGCCCGTTCGTTTACGTCAAAACGGCCTTCGGCCCATACATTCGTGTCAAAACGGCCTTCGGTCCACTCATTCATGTCAAAACGACCTTAGGTCCATTTATTTCTATCAAAACGACCTTCGGTCCATTTATTCATATCGAAACGACCTTCGGTCCATTCGTTCATGTCGAAACGACCTTAGGTCCATTCATATATGTCAAACGACCTTCGG
This sequence comes from Camellia sinensis, assembly GCF_055761805.1. NCBI lineage: Eukaryota > Viridiplantae > Streptophyta > Magnoliopsida > Ericales > Theaceae > Camellia > Camellia sinensis. The sequence continues at coordinate 93,481,999 of NC_138972.1, forward strand.
TTCACTCATTCATTTCAAAACGGCCTTTGGCCCACTCATTCATTTCAAAACGGCCTTTGGCCCATTTATGCTTATCGAAACGACCTTGGGTCCATTTATGCGTTCATATCAGACTTACGTCCACAATCCCACAATCCCAATTAGCAATTCATAAAGCTTCAAAGGGAGTAAACAATTGTGCATTTACAAGCATTCAAATATCGATATTACTCACAGTGATCGGCTTGTGGATTTGCCCTGGAGCTTGACCCTACACGTTTCACGAACACAAAAGGGTCATTAACAGTTCAATCCGTTCTTTAATTCACATATTCCTCTTTAGGCTTTATTATCATCTCATTAACTCATTTACAATGCTTAACATATGCCTAAGAGTGCTTGCAAGTGAAAGAGAACGGAAAACAGAACACAAAATACAAAAACAGGATTTCAGAAAATAGGGTCCCCGCTCGAGCGTGGACTTACCCGCTCGAGCGGACCCTTAGGTCTGCGAAAGTACTGGTTGCCTTCAATTCCAGCTCGAGCGTGAACTCGGCCGCTCGAGCGGACTGCCTGTCTACATAGCTCCCCGCTCGAGCGTAAACTTCCCCGCTCGAGCAGGAACCATGTCTGCAGAAAATGCTGGGAGCTCGATTTCTCCGCTCGAGCGTCACTTCACCCGCTCAAGCGGACGACGAAAATCTGGGAATCCCAGGTTGAGTTCTTGAGCTCCATTCCGACTTTTAACCAACAAATCATGCATGTTGTAGCTCAAATATCACATATAAGTATACTAACAAGGTATAAACACCAAAACACCTTATTATGGAGCTCAATTTCAAGGATTAAACACTTGCATGTCTCAAATTGACACCAAACTCAATTCTATCATACATATTCATGCATTCAAAGCTCCCATCTTCAATTATTCAGACATGCATGCCCATTTGACTTCATATTCACTTCAAATAATGTAATTAGTGCTCATTCCCATAAAATTTAACAAAGACATGCTTGCATGTGGGATTACACTACCAATCTTTCACAATTTCACAAATTACATGCTAGATTTTGTGATTCCATAGGAGTTCTTTACATGCATGCACATATAGTCTTCAAATTCATCAAAACCAACTCCTTTCATGTTCTAGATCACAAATTAATCTTCAATTCCCGGAATCACAACTCAAATTCATGAGTTAGGGGTTGGTTACTCACCTAGGAGCTTTAATCTTCCAAATTCTAGTCAATCCTTGAGTTAAATCTTCAAATCCCCAAGCTAGAGCCAAAAATTGCTCAAGTCTCTTCCTTTCTCTCTCTATAGCCGGCCTCTCTCTCACTCTCAAGTGTCTAACTCAGATTTTGAGTTTTTGAGAGAGCTAAAGGAGAGTGCAATGCAAATATACAACAAGCCCCACTAACAAATATTTTAATATAAAATAATGGGGCACTTAATTTATCAATTTAATCAGTTTAAATTGACCAGAATCAATTTTCAATTAAATTTCACCGTAGGCTCTAAAAATTATGCCAATCACAATGGCGTAATCAATTTCGGGTTCTATGGCCGATAAGGCCCTCAATTTAATTCCAAAGCGGATTATTCAAACAGATATTCCTACGGTGAACAGGTAGAATTCCAAAGTCGCATATATTCACATAATGGCACACAAAAATCATATCAAAACATATAGTCACATATATATTAGGGACCAATTAGCATACTACGGAACAGGGGCATTACAAGTGGTCACGTGTTCTTGTTTGGTGGAACAGCAGTTTCTTAGTTAAGTAAGAAACAGAGTTGTGTTGCAAAGTATACTATGGAAGCTGAATACATAGCTTGTAGCACAGCCGTTAGTAATGCGGTCTGGATAAAACGATTTGTTGACAGTTTACAATTAGGTGTACCTGTCAGACCGGTCAGTATATTTTGTGACAATTAGTCTGCCATCTCATTAATAAAAAGTGGAGCAAATAGCTCTAAGGGAAAACATATTGATGTGAGTTACCACTATATTCAGGACATAGTAGAGAGAGGTGAAATTAAAGTCAATTATATACCCTCAGAAGAGATGATGGCTGACCCTATGACCAAAGGGTTGTCTCTGGAAAAATTCAGAGAGTATATAGCTAATATGGGATTGAAAAATACCTAGCTAGGTGATTTAGCTACTTATATAAGAGCATAGTCAGATGACTCTGGGGACGCTTAGATAATTGATGTTTTGCGACTCTATCTTGCATGGAAACATGTGTTTGGTCAGGTAACAAGATAGAGGAACTGGCAAGGTACGGATATCATAGTTAGCATGAGATGTAAAGTCCATAATATGCAACGTGCAAACTAAATGATATTGTCTGCTTGATTAGCAAAAAGTCATTGATAAGGTGTGTTAAGGAAAACTTTCAGGAATGGGACTTAAAGGAAGTACTTAACAATAGTTTCAGTGTAGGTCGACACATAAAAAATGTGTACGGTTAAAGTCGTCAATGGTGATTGGGTATGGACTATGAACCCATCACTAAAAATTGATGTCGTTCACTTGTTATATAGTGAATTGAAGTCATCTGGAATGTGTTGTCAGTAGGAGAACACATTCATACGAGTGCGGTCAGATTGGTGGCAAAAACGTGCGCACATATGGCCAAGTTACAATCAGACATCGATCTATGAGGTAATTTCATAGATGAAAGTTGGCATGAGGCAAAATTTTGGTACCAAGGTAAACATGCCTAACTCAGGTTTTATCACCAATATTATAATGTGATCAAGTGGGAGATGAAGGCTTGAGAGGTGATCACACCATAATATGGTGGATCCTCTCACGCCAAATCAAATCCTTATATGGTAATTCAATCTTCCCGCAGGAAGATGTTCTGGAAGTAGGAAGTTTAAAGATTTGAATGAAAAGTCACAATGTTTTAGAAACATGGTGATCATTGAGTTAGAATTCCATAAGTTGCAACCATTAATTGACAGCCACCATATGCTATATATATATGAACAATGCATAGGTTTAAAGACACTTGGATTTCCTTTAGATTTTTCCTCTTCCAGATTGTATTCTTCTGCATGATTAAACACCCTTACGGGAACTTCGATCCGTTGCCATTGTTAGATTATCTTTCAGTAAGTACATGCCTTTTTGGGTGTGGGTTTAAATACACTACTACTGGTCACCAAAATTATATTATTTTAATCTATGATATTTTAATTATGTCAATTTCATTGATAACTTAAACAATTTTTTGGTTCAAATTTTATCGTGGGAGGAGGGGGGTATTATTGTTCAAATTTATACAAAAACAACAACGAAACATAAATTATATAAATTGATAATTAAATTGAGACAATCAAAATATCAAAAAGTAAAATAAAATAAAAAGTAATTTTTCTCTTAGATCTGAGAAAAACACATTCTATGAGCATGGAAAATGTATTTATAATTTTGTCACTCTTTTTTTTTTTTGGTTAGATAGGAACAAAACACAAACTATAATAATTAAATTAACACAAATAAAATATTACAAATTAAAATGAAACAAAAAAGCATATTTCGAGAATTAAAAATATAAATAAATTTTATTTTTTCTAATTTTATTATTATTTAATAATACGCGGAGTTATGTGGAATTGTTGAGTTTACCGCTTCCAATCCGCGTATAAATTGATATGCCGTGCTGGCTCTATGGGCTCCTCACTCCTGTCTTACTCACCAAGTTGCCACTGTACTATTCTTACTCACCAAGTTGCCACTGTACTATTTATTTTTTCACTTTCATATCTTTCTTGACTTACTTGACCATCTAATTCGTTTGGAGCAACTTTTTTAGTCAGATTTTTTTTTTAATTTTTTAAAATATTTTTGCTTGATTAAAAATGTTTTGTTTGAGATTAACTTTTAACTTTTTTTTATAATTTTGTAAAAGAAAAAATAAAATAATTATAGTTTTGATGTAATATTTTGTATTGTTGATTTTTTAGTTTATTTTATCTTTTAGTAAACTAAATTAGTTCCAACCATCTTAGCAACAGGGTTTAATGAAAAAATGATAATAAAATTAAAAATATTGTGGATTAATTTATTTATTTTTTTTAAATAGTTAACTTGCTCCAGAAATGTATTACTTTATCATTTCAATCCATTCTAAACGCAGGAATTATGAAATCTAAAATCACGTTATCATATTTCTGAAGATCATTGTCATTCAAATATAGCTTTAGTGTTGAAAAACAACGGTAGCTTCAGAAATATAGGTTAGCGTATTCATCCATCCAAAAACTTAGAAATATAAGTTGATTAAAATTTTGTTAAAACATCTAATTCAAAATTAATTGACAATAAATAGAGAGACTCTTACATTGTATTAATAAAGTTTTGGTAGTTTAGATTGACGATGTGAAATTATGTCTAACACACTTCCCCTCACATGCAATGCGATAGTACGTGAAGGTGATTGAGAGATCCGATTGAGAGAAAGAGATGATGAGAGAAACAGACTCGAGCGGAAACTACCACAAGGGGTGAGAGGTCACCCAAGATCCAATTCTCATACCATATTAAAATATTTAACTCCAAATTAATTGACAATGAGTGGAAAGACTTTTACATTATATTAATTAAGTATGAATGACTTAAATTGGCGATGTGAAATTATGTTTAATAAATTTTGAAAACATGTCATATTTTATGAAAATATATTTTAGTTATGACCCACATCATATCAATTTTTAAATATATATCATACTTTTCATTTTGATGAATGTTTTTTTTTTTCTAGTATGTAGAGTTTATAATGAGAGGATTGCTTGGAAAGTGCTATATTAGCACACTTTCTTTTTTTTTTCCTTTTTTTTTATGTCACATTACATTTTTTATTTTTTTATATATTTTTTATAAAAATAAAAAAATATACTTATTTAACCATTCTAAAAAATAATATTGTGAGTGGATCGTAAAGTGAGTGCTCAAAGTTAGGAGCCCAAAATTTGTTAGACAAATATTCAAAGTATATGAATTCGAATATTCAAATTACTACTATAAAAAAGGTCTTTGGTGACAGACTAATTTTGTCTCCAAACATCAAAATTTCATCACTAAAGTGATCTGTGACAAAAAAAATTTGTCACCACGTTCGTGGCCTATACGTCGTCACTAAAAGTACCTGGTGACAAAAACCAGTTTTGTCGCCTATTTTTCATTTTTGGCGACGAAATGTTTCGTCTCCAAATGTTGAATTTTTCAACCTCTAAAACATCAATTTCGTCACCAAAACTAAATAATATTTTATTTTAATTGTTTTTTGCGACGAAATATTTCATCACCAAATATATTTTAGTGACGAAAGTTTTCCTCACCAATGATATGGATTAAGGTGACAAAAAAATTCGTCACTAAAATGAGCAAAAAAGAAAATTATTCAATGACAAAAAATATTTTGTCACAAAATATTTCAATTTAGCGACGAAATATTCAGCAAATGTGATGAAATTATTTGTTTCGTACTATATCATTAGTGACAAAATTATTCGTCATATTTTTTAAAAACTAATAGCGACATTTTTTATTTCATCACTAATAAAAATTAACAATTTTGAAAATAGGGGTACTATTTTCTTCCAAAAAATTTTCTTTTCAGTAACAATTCCCTACGCATTTCAATAGTCTGTTCAATAAAATATCTATTACAAATCAATACAAAAATTTGTTCATTTTCATAAACATCACAATCAAATTTTAGCACTATCCACAAAAATACAATATGAACTGCATACGGATAATAAGCATGTCTCCTAATATTCACAAAAAAACGTCTACTAATATCCACAAAAATATAATATCAACCGTATGCAGATTACCAAACACATCTCCTAATATCCAAAAAAAAACATATCTACTAATATCAACAAAAATAAAATATCAAGGGCGGATTACCAAACATGCCCCGTAATACCAACAAAAATATAAAATTTACAACACAACCAAAATACATGTAAGGTAATATGAACAAAAACACAAAATGAGCTACCATCTGCCCTCCAAATTACCAAACACGTCCATATCAAATCTTGAATCTACAAAAAAATGAAACACAAAAAAATAAAATAAAATGTCAGTTAGACAATTATTATCTTATCCATAAAATATACAATTTAACATGCATTTTTCGAATTGGTTTTTAAACCGGGAGTCCCGTGCTAGTTCTGTAAGTTTTCACAACTCGTATTGGTCCCTCCCGAGGTATTTGAGTTGTTTCCCGGGCCTTCTCGTGGCTATTGCACGATTTTGGCTCCCGAATGCCTATTTTCAAGCTTAAGTGTAAAAAAATATATTTTTAGACTTAGTTTTCAAACTGGGAGTCCCGTGCTAGTTCCGTAATTTTTCACAACTCACATTGGTCCCTCCCGAGGTGTTTGAGGTGTTTCCCGGGCCGTTTAGTGGCTGTTGCACAATTTTGACCTCCGATGGCCTATTTTTGAAGCTTAAGTGTGAAAAAGTGCATTTTTAGATTTAATTTTCAAACCGGGAGTCCCGTGCTAGTTCCGTTAGTTTCCACAACTCACATTGGTCCCTCCCGAGGTGTTTGAGGTGTTCCCCGGGACGTCTCATGGCTGTTGCACGATTTTAGCCTCTGGTGGCCTATTTTGAAGCTTAAGTGTGAAAAAGTACAATTTTGGACTTAGTTTTCAAACCGGGAGTCCCATACTAGTTCTGTAAGTTTTCACAACTCACATTGGTCCATCTCGAGGTGTTTGAGGTGTTCCCCGGGCCGTCTCGTGGCTGTTGCACGATTTTGGCCTCCAATGGCCTATTTTTAAAGTTTAAGTGTGAAAAAGTGCATTTTTAGATTTAGTTTTCAAGCCGGGAGTCCCGTGCTAGTTCCGTTAGTTTCTACAACTCACATTGGTCCCTCCCGAGGTGTTTGAGGTGTTTCCTGGGCCGTCTCGTGGTTGTTGCACGATTTTGACCTCCGGTGGCCTATTTTGAAGCTTAAGTGTGAAAAAGTGCATTTTTGGACTTAGTTTTCGAACCGGGAGTCCTGTGTTAGTTCCGTAAGTTTCTACAACTCACATTGGTCCCTCCCGAGGTGTTTGAGGTGTTTCTTGGGCCGTTTTGTGGCTGTTGCACAATTTTGGCTTCCAATGGCCTATTTTTGAAGCTTAAGTAAGAAAAAGTGCATTTTTAAACTTAGTTTTCAAACTGGGAGTACCATGCTAGTTCCGTAAGTTTTCACAACTCACATTGGTCCATCCCGAGGTGTTTGAGGTGTTTCCCAAGCCATTTCGTGGCTGTTGCATGATTTTGGCCCCCGAATGCCTATTTTCAAGCTTTGTGATAAAATGCATTTTTTGACTTAGTTTTCAAATCGGGAGTCCCGTGCTAGTTCTGTATGTTTTCAGAACTCACATTGGTCCCTCCCGAGGTGTTTGAGGTGTTCCCCGGGCCGCCTCGTGGCTGTTGCACGATTTTGGCCTCCGATGACCTATTTTCAAGCTTAAGTGTGAAAAAGTACATTTTTGGACTTAGTTTTCAAACCGAAAGTCCCGTGCTAGTTCCACAAGTTTCCACAACTCACATTGGTCCCTTCCGAAGTGTTTGAGGTGTTACCTAGGCCGTCTCGTGGCTGTTACACGATTTAGCCCTCCGATGGCCTATTTTGAAGCTTAAGTGTGAAAAAGTGCAGTTTGGACTTAGTTTTCGAACCGGGAGTCCCGTACTAGTTCTGTAAGTTTCTACAACTTACTTTGATCCTTCCCGAGGTGTTTGAGGTGTTACCCGAGGCCGTCTCGTGGCTGTTACACGATTTAGCCCTCCAATGGCCTATTTTCAAGCTTACGTGTTGGAAAAGTTTATTTTTTTACTTAGTTTCATGCCTACATGTTGAAATAGTGCAAATTTCAAAGAAGTTTTCAAATTGGGAGCCACGCGCTTCTTTCGTACGTTTTCACAACTTATGTTGCTCCGTCTCAAGGTGTTTGTGATGTTTCTCGGATCTTTACATGCATATTTCACTATTTTCCCTTGACCTTTCGCCCCTAAATGTCAATTTTTTTTTATTCTACCCTAGTTGATTAAGAAATTTATACTAAATTAACATAGAAACATAATATACTAACAAAGCCTACTAATCCAATAAAATAAATTAGTAGAACGCACCGAGCTGTATACCCTGACCAGGATTGATTTTGATTCACATCGATGTTTTGTCTTCATTTGCATCATATTATTCACATTAGCTAGTGATTGTTCCTACACAATTGAAACACCAATAAAAACAAGAAAAGATAACATTATTAAGAAGAAACTTAATTTTTGACAATCAACATATTAAAACATTTTACCTTGAAGCTAGTCATTCACTATAATTTTTGACTATACCAGTCATGGAAAGTCATTCACTATATCAGTTTTCTCCCTATCCCTTTGTATTGGTATTGAGACATACGTTTTTAAATAATCAGTAGGAAGGGAACAAGTCAAAATGGAGTTGGGACACATTGTTCATATGGAAGAAATTAGATGGAGGCAGAAGGCAAGGGATTTATGACAGGAATATTCAGTTCTTTCACAAATTGACTAACACTCATAGGACACAAAACTATGTAAAAGTTTAGAAATTAATGGGGTGGAGAGGAGGGAGGGGATTAAGAGCGAAGTGATTCAGTTTTATGAGAGGCTTTAGGCTGAGACCAATCATAAAAGGCCTCGTCTTGATGACTTGGCTTGGAGAGGCAGTTTACTGAAAACGAAGTCATGGAAGTCTTGGAAGACTAATGGGGATAAGGCACCAGGCCTAGACAAGTTGACAATGCATTCCATTTGGCCTCTTAGAGCTTTGTCATAGCGCTGTACCATCACTTTAATGAGTCTGGGTATTTTAAGAAAAAGCTTAATACCTTGTTTATATATGAGAAAATATAACAATTATGACTAACAAAAACTACACATAGAAGGAAGAAAAATGTGAAGTGTACCTCAGTTTTGGACAAGGATGACAGCATTGGAATAAGAATCGTAACATCCTGCAAGAAAAAAAAATTCCATATCCTCAAAGTTTTCAAACCTTTGACCAAAAATGGTCGAGTTTCCCCACCAATAAGTCATCAAAAAGTATATCAACATAACAATGGCAATGAGAATGCACTTCGGTCATCAGTTTATTCCATCAAGAGAAGAAACAAACCTCTACAAGAGCAACAAATGAGGTAACCATCATGGCAAAGGCTTTACCCGCATCAAACGAAGGTGGTCCCCATTGAAAGGGATATGGAATGCTTATCCTGCCAATGGAAACACCAGTACCAAAATAAGGAACGTTCTTAGCATGTTATCTATCCCACCACACAAAGCCAACCCATATGCCTTAATGGCTTTTATTCTAACAATCAAGTTACCAAACAAAGAATTACAGTACACCATCCCTAAATTTATTTATTTATTTAACATTACACCAAAAAAAGACCACCACACATGTAATCTTACAACATAATGCACAAAGTTTTGCATTATAGAACTAGAATCTTCTTACGGAACTGAGTTGTTTGACCAATACAAAATCAATATATGCCAAGAATTTATACTAAAAAGAAGACTTGGTAAATTGACATTATTAAGTCCCATTTAAACACTCAGAACAAGCATCCAAGTTAACCACTAAACTCCAAATTGAAAAGCCCCAAATTTTGAAATTGAAAAACCTTAAACCCCAATTTTCAAATTGAAAAGCCTCAAATCAAAATTCAAAACCCTAGTATCTGAACATGCACCTAAAATTGGGCGGTGGGAGGGAAGGTACGAGAGCTCCGGTCGGAGGGAGAGGTGAGACGGCTCCGTTTGCTTCGTTTGTGGGTCTTCGTTGATTGGAAAGAGAAGGGAATACCAGAGGGAGAAGCGAAGACGAACGGGGCTGCTCCAAAGAACTGCTCTAGTGACGCAATGGCCATCACGAGCGAAACAATGGTTGTTGCTCATCTCTCTTCATGGTCTCTCTTCCCTCTTTCTCTTCTTCGTCTTCTCTCTCTTTCTCTCTTGAACACATCTCCCTGATAGATTTTCTCTATTTTTCTCTTTTCTTTTGGTTTTTTTTTTTTTTTTTTTTTTTTGGGACTCCAGGGAGTTTAGACAAAATTTTAGGAGGAAATTTTGGAGGGCTTGTTTCAAAGTGAAATTTGAATTTGGGACAAAATTTTGAAGTAAAAATTGATTTTAATTTATACTTTTTTAAGTTTTATTATTTATGTTTGTAATTTTACCTTTATTAAAGTTTAATTAATATTTTGAATGAAAAAATAAATTTAAGAAATTTTATGATTTTAATCAATAAATAATAATTCTATTACAAAATAATTACTATTATGTTCTTAATAATTTATGATACACAACCGAAGAGAAGAGATGAGATGACCTGGTAACCCTAGCAATTGATTCAGCCTTCATCATTATCACAGAGAGAGAGAGAGAGAGAGAGAGAGAGATTGAAACTCTTGTGATGTTCCATTCTGATTAGAGGAAGGCAAAATAGTTATTTTAGGGGGAAAAAAAATTCTAATATATATATATATATATATATTTTTGTGATTGGCTCCTCAAATTTCATTTTGGCATTTTTTTTTTATTTTTATTTTATCATACAATTCACGACATACATTGTGCGCCGTAAAATGACAATACTTTTAACGGTAGGCGATGTGTGCGTCGTAAAAAGTGCAATACTTTTAACGGCGAGCGTTGTGTGTGCCATAAAAAGTATTCACTTTTCACGGCTGGTGTATGTGTGTTGTATATAATTGATGTATTAACGACACGCCATATGCACGTCGTAGAAAGTTTTATTATTTACGGCGTGCATTGCAAGCCATAAAAAAATTATCGTTATTACCATTCACGGCCTACGCAATAGGCACGCCGTGGTTGAAAAAGTATTTACGATGTGCAAAAAAAGCAAGTCGTAAAAGTGAGAAACTACGGCGTGCATTTGTTGTATGTCATTGATGTGGTGCCATAAAAAGTTAGTTTTGTTGTAGTGGAGGAGGGCAGATGCGTAAGGCGTGAGGCGTGAGAGAGAAGAGACACAGAGTCCAGAGGCGTGAGGAGTGAGAGAAAAGAAAGGGGGAGGTGAGGTCATGTAGGATGAGGTTTGGTGGTCAAATCTGTGAGTGAGAAGAAGAACTAATATATCTAAGGCGCCAATATATTCATTTCTCTCTAAAAACCTTTAGCAACTAAACCATTTATTTGGTGGCAAAATTATTTTCTCACTGAAAGATAAAATTATTAGCCACGAAAATAGTTTTCTTACTAAATAATATTAAAATATTAAAAAATTTTGGTGACGAAAATATATTCGTCACTAATAATTTTATTATTGGTGACCAATTTTTTCCTTAGCAAAAGTCTGAAAATTTTGGCACCATCCGAAAAATTAACGGGAAAATCTTTAGTGACAAAAAAAATATGAATAATGACGAAAAATAATTTCGTCACCTGATTTTTTTATTATGTATGCAGATTAGTGACGAAATTTTATTTTTGCCTCTAAAAATGATATATTTGGAGACAAAAAATTATTTTCTTCACTAAAAAGTACGTCTTTCGTGATAAAATTTAGGGTTGGTTTGGGATGTCTTAAAAAAATGTATTTTTTATCTTTTTACAAAAAGATGTGTAGAAAAGTAGAGAGGTGATGTGATAGAAAAAAGAAAAAAAATAAAAAGATGAATTATATAGTCTATGTCAAATCAACCCTTATTTTTGTCATTAATTTTCGTCACTAAAACACTTTTTGTTGTAGTGAATTGTGAGGAGCAGACTAATTAACCACGTATTAACAATATGCATATAAGTGAATAAATAAATAAAAATTAAGATATTCAATTACCCTATCGTGTACGTGCAGTCATTCTTATTGAAAAAAGTGTAAAAGAATATATTAAAATTACAAATATGAAAAATGTATTAAAAAAATTTTTAAAAATATATATATATTAAAATTATAAATATTTTGATATTTTATAAATTTTAAAGATAAAATAGGTACTAAAAGTTAAAATTAACTAAAAAATTAATAAGATAAAATGTCACATTTAAATTATAATAATTATTATTTTTTATAAAATTCAAAAAAAAATTTAAAAAAATAAATCCAGACTTATTTTTTAATCTTAAATTAAAAAAATTTCAATTCCAAAAAATCAACTAAAAAAAACTGCAAATAAATATTTCCAATTATCTCAAACCTCAAACTGAACGAAAGCGACTCTAGCTTGCTTGCTGGGACCCAATTCAGTGCACGTGGTTGGAAACTTAGGTAACATGAACTGATATGGAACAAGCCCAAAAAATAAATAATAATTAATTTTTTTTTTTAAATACATCATTAAATTTTATTTAAAATATGAATTGTTTCTTTTAATTTAAAAAATTATAAATATTTTCTTGTTAAATTTTTTTATTTAATAATATTAACTAAAAAAATGAAACTTCTAACTGTTCTCTTATACAATAATAAAATTATATGAATTATTAATTGAAATATATTTATGACATCATTAAAATTGTTAAGTGACTTGATGATTTATTAATAAAATATGTCATTTCTTATGAAATTAAAAATTTCAAAGAGTAAAATATAATTTCTAAAATTATAAGAGGTGATTTGTTTTATATGAATCAAATCACCAGTGTTATCAATTATAATTTTTAAAAATATTACTTTTAGGTCATTGTGAACGTATTTTTTATATAAAATTTGTTAAGAGTAAAACATAGACATATCTCCAAAAAGGGCAATTAAGATATTTACTTACGCTGTGTTTGGTTAGAAGGTTTAAGGAGAGATTTGAAAAAAGATAGGTGAAGTGTAAATAAAATATACTTATATTTCCCTTAATTTCACATAATTTTTCCCTTTATCTTTTCAAATTTTTTTTCTAAATTTCCCAACCAAACAAAGTATTAAAAGGGTCAATGTTACACCTATGATAACTCACATCTCATATATATGTGTGTATAAATATATATATATATATATATATATATATGGCATTTTCTTCAATTAGAAAGAAGTCGGGTTTTGTCCCACAAATCTCACTCATATGATTTTAATCCTTTATCTTAAAAAAATACCATAGTTGTAGACAGATATAAATATAAATATAGTCAATAGGAAAATACTTTGAGGCCTATAATAATATGTTATGATAGGTATTTATTTTTGATTTGTTAAACTCCCAATGATAAATGGCTTAACTCCCTCACTGTCGGTGAATTGTAAATCCAAAATTAATAAATCTTTAACACTTCAGTAAGATGACAAAATAATAATATACAAATGTGATAAAATAAGAGTGCAGGTGAGGAAGCCTGGGTTGGCACCGCAGGGGAACATAGGAAGGCTGACTGGTTCAAAATAACAAAGAGATAATGTAATTAATTATTTTATTTTAATATAAAAAGAAGCAAAACAAATAAAACGCCATTGGACAAACAGTATAGCACTATTCTTTGCACAAACCGCGTGGAAACTCCCCTCAAAACATATCTGGTTTAACTCATTAAATACTCTCTCTATCTTTATCGAACAAAACAAACACATTTTAGTAGAGCCTTATAAATAGAAGTTTCATACCAAACAAACCCATAAAGCTTGAACACATTCTCTATAATTAACAAACAGAAAAGAAGAAGAAGAAGAAGAAGAAGAAGAAGAGGAGGAGGAGGAGGAGGAGGAGGAGGAGCAATGGTTGAAATTCCACCGGGGTATCGATTCTACCCAACTGAGGAAGAGCTGGTTTCGTTCTATCTGCACAACAAGCTTGAAGGAAACAGACCCGACTTGAACCGTGCCATTCCCGTTGTCAACATTTACGAGCACGAGCCGTGGCACCTTCCAAGTCCGTCTATCTTCTTTTCTGTTACTTGCACAAAAATAAAAGAAAAATGTTACTGATACTAATAATTTTATTAAAACATTCACAAGTTGACGTGGGATTCATATCAAGTGATGATTGATCTTATTAAAATTTGTGAATGTGTTAGTAAGATTGTTAGTAAATGTATAAATATTTCTAATATTGTTGAAAATAAAAACACAAAATTTATTTCATAGAGTGATGATTGAGACCCCCTCCAATCACCACCCCCACCATCCCCCACAGACACGTGGCGGGTGGTGATTGGAGGAGAAGGAATAAAAAACAAAAAAAAAAAAATAACCAATCAGATGAAGAGGGGATTTAGGGGGTAAGAAAAAAAAAAGGATCCAAGTCATTAAGAGGTGGGATCCACATATATAATGCACACATTGGAATCCGTCCTCTTTTCTCTTGAAACTTTGAATCATTTTGACAAGTTGATTAAAAATTAATTTTTTAATTTTTTTGATTTTTTTTGAATCACATCATATTTTTATTTTTTTATCAAAAAATTAATTTTTAATCAACTTTTCAAAACAACCCTTAGTGTTATATTTGTGTCCGTCCTCTTCTCTTGCAACTTTGTGTTATATTTGTGTGTAACTCTTAATTTTTATTTTGGACAAATTATACATGTGGTATAATTTATTTTTTTGTGTTAATTTTGTTTTTATAGTTTTAATTATATTAATTGTGCCCATAAAATATTTATATCATATCAATTTAATCTAATTGATAATATTGATTTAAGAAATTAGAAAGAAGTCAAGAGTAATGTAGTCCATTGAAAAAAGAATTCAACCCCTCAATCTCGTTGAGGAGAGTGAATGGACAATTATATCTTTTGATTTTAATTTAATTTTTAAATAAAAATGATCAATTAAATTAAATTGACACGAATATCAAAATATTTAATGATAATATTAGTACAATTAAAATTACAAAAAAAAACAAATTCACACTTTATTATTGGGAAAATTACATATACACCCCTCGAGGTTTGGCTAAATTACAAATGCCCCCCTGAGGTTTGAGAAATTACGAATTCCCCCCTGAATGCTATATTTGCATAAGAAATTAGGGGGTAATTTGTTATGAAATATAAACCTCAGGGAGCAAATTGTTATAAAAATACAAACCTCAGGGGGCGGGATGTAATTTCCGAAACCTCAGGGGTGTATCTGTAATTTAGCCAAACCTCGAGGGGTGTATATGTAATTTGCCCTTTATTATTTTACTCTGTCAACCGTATGGTGTAAATTCAACATATTACTTCCTTGACTATTACTAGAAAGTCACTTTTTGACTTTTAATCTATTTTAAATCACATTATTTTTTTATTTTTTTATATATTTTTTAAAAATAATCAAAAAAATCATTTTTTAACTAATTTTTCAAAACAAGACATAATCTAAATCGTATCTAGAACAAATACGATCCACGTATTTTTTATTGTTAGACTCTGTTTTTATTTATTTGTTGAAGAAACTGATGGTGATTTGTTTGATGCAGAGGTTTCAGGAGAGCTGTGCCGTGGAGATACAGAGCAGTGGTTTTTCTTCACTCCAAGGCAAGAGAGGGAAGCCAGGGGAGGGAGGCCGAACCGAACCACGGCAACCGGTTACTGGAAGGCCACCGGTTCTCCCAGTTATGTATACTCTTCGGATAACAGAGAGATTGGAGTGAAGAAGACAATGGTGTTTTACAAAGGCAAATCTCCAACTGGTAAAAAAACCAAATGGAAGATGCATGAGTACAGAGCCATTGAAGCAGAAGCTCCCTCCCCATTTGGTTCTGCTGTCCCAAAGAAGGTGCATGATTACTCTCTTGATTCTATATTCATAAGTATTTTTATTTATTTTTAATCACAGGGGCTCTTTGTCGGCTAATTTAAACGATATGTTTAATTGAGAGATTTAAAAAAAAAAATAGATAGATTTAAAAAAAAAAATAGATAGAGAAAAAAAATATGTAAAATTAAATAAAATATGTATATTTTATTCACATTATATATATATATTTTTTAAAAAAAATTTCAACCAAACACATGATTTTTTATTTTATTTTTTATAATAATTATTGAACATAAGTCTTAAGTTTAAAGAATAGTTAAAAAAATATAATGAGTCATTGGTAGACTCATTTTTAAACTATTAACTTTCAATAGAGAAATACAATTATATAGGCTCTGTTATTTTAGTTTTGGAACTTTAGCTCCAGTTATTAATTCTCATGTGTTGTTTGTTTATAGTTTTTAAAAATTAATTTCACGTTCTCTTTTAAAAACTCGGTTGAAGGCAGGAAAATTTGGACTAACCAGTCGTCCCACCGGATGACCGGAACAGTGCATTTTTTTTTTTTTTTTTTTTTTTTTTTTTTACAATTGACACATGTTAATTTTTATATATTCAACAAAAAAAAAAAATTTGAATTTTTTAAAATTTTTTATAAGCTTTAATAGAATTTTGAGTTTCGTGTTTGGTCATGAGTTGTAAATTTTTGTATCAAATATCATATGTCACATCAAAAATTTTCCTTTCAATTCAAAACTCATTCACCAAACAAATTTTCTACACTCAAATCATAATTCCAAAACTCACAAATTCAAAATACAATTCCTATTCTCAAATCATATTTAAAAAATTTTACCAAACGTATCATAATTTGTACCACCTCCAACCTCATATCCATTGTCCCATTGAGCAAATATTTTAATTCTCCTTATTAATTTTTTTCATATGCTATATCATTTCTCTCCTAGGTATGGTCTCCTTCTTAATAGTGACAAATTATTTTAATACTATTATGCTCCTGTCCTAATAAGGAACGACACCAGGACAAACCAACCTAATCCTGCCCTGTTACCATTACAATAAAATTGACTTGCAATGATGAATTAACAAAAGAAGAAATTGCAATGGAAATCTCATTTGAAGGGATGAATTCACAAACGAAAATTTTGCAAATTTCATTTTGGAAGTTCTAATCAATTGATCATTTCTTTGTTGTATGCAGTTAAGGCATGAGATCAGTTTGTGCCGAGTGTATGTAGTATCAGGAAGCTTTCGAGCATTCGATCGACGCCCGTTAGGGGCAGAGACAAGCCAAACAACAAGCCAACAGGTTCATGGAAATGGAGCTATGACATTGGCACCTTCCCAAGCCACTAAAACACCTTCCCAAGCCACTAAAACAATGGAGAGCACAAGCTCACCTGAGAGTTCGTACTCAGGGGAAGACCCTTTTGAACTCCCACGGGCCAATTTAGGGACGGTTGGTGGCCAAGAACCTCTTTGGGAATGGGAACAACTCAATTGGCTCTAATTAGAACAGCACGACTCACAATTCAATTGGCTCTAATTAGAACAGCACGACTCACAATTCTTGCTCCGAAATTTATGTGGTCCAAATCTATTGCAGGTGTCTAGAATGAATCTAGATCACATATTACTGGGCAAATTACAAACACTCCTCTCGAAATTTGATAAAAATACAGATTCTCTCTTAAGGTTTGAGAAATTACAAATTGCTCCCTGAAGGTCAAATTTTCATAACAAATTAGGAAAAATTATAGGGGAATCTGTATGAAAATAAAAACCTTAGGGGGCAATTTGTTATAAAAATATAAACCTCAGTGGGCGAGATGTAATTTCTCAAACCTCAAGAGGGAATCTGCATTTTCACAAAATCTCGAGAAGGTGTTTGCAATTTGCCCCATATTATTTTTTGAGAAATGTTAGAGATCATGAAAATTTTTTCATGAAAAGGATCATGAAAAATTTGTGACCTTTAGATTATCTTGATTAGTATGTGGTGTTTTATTGTAAGTGTAATCCAAAGGTCACAAATCTTTCATGACCATTTTCATGAAAGACTTTTCATGATACCTAGCATTACTATTATTTTTTTGGATAAAATTTAGTATATTTGTAGCACTGCTCTTAATGTCTGTGGCTATGATTATTTTACGAATTTCAAGTCCGTAGCACTACTCCTAGCATAAAACCAATCACAAAAAAAAAAAAAAAAAAAAAAAATAGATAAACTTGAGTGAAACAATCCCTTTAGCTGCAGCTCCACTGTCTAACAACAATGTGATGGCATATTGTATTAGTGCTATTGAGGTGGGGAGAGTAGGGGAGAAAAGAAGATTAGTTTTGAATTTTTGTATATTCTATTAGTTAACATGTAAAATTGATTGATTTTAGTTGATTAATTGGAAAAGGGCATGATGGGTTTTAGAAGTTATGAGATGTAATCAATTGCACTCTTGTTTTTTTCTTCAATGAGAATTATTATGTAAAGAAATCTAGGGTATAAGAACAATTGTAACAGGGGAAACACGTAGCACTTTTGATGTACATAGAGGTTATAATGCTCTATTGACTTTCCACTTTGAGTTATCCAGAGTTAGACCTGTTCTCATGTATAATAGTTAGAATTATAGTAATCTATATATAAGGAAAACCGACTTTTTAAGAATAATGATTGTGGAAGCTCTAAAATTTCAAACTAATTTTGTTATTTCGTTAATTTTTAAAAAAATTAAATTAAAATAAAATAAATCTATTGGTTAGTTCCTTAAGTCAAAATCCAAAAACAAAAAAAAAGTTCTAATTATCTACAATTTTGAATTTTAAAATTCAAAACAATATAATAAGTCACCCTCACTCTTTCCAAAAATAATGTTGATCAAAATAATTTAAATAAAAAAATAAAGACACTAATTATCTATGATTTTGAATTTCAAAATTCAAAATAATATGGTAAGCCACCTTCATCCCTTTCTCACTTTTTCGGAAAATAATATAAATCTAAAATTTTAAAAAGGCAATCAAATTAAAAATTCAATACAATTCTCTCTTTAAAATACTCAATATTTGATTTTTTTTTCCAGCCCAGCCAACTCCTCCCCAAATGTAATGATGGTTCTTCTCTCTCTTTGCCAATAGTCTAAACTTATTTCAAATTTGTTTGTTTGTTTGTTTGTGAATTTTTATTTTTTTTTTAAATTTATATTTTTGTGTGAGTATTTTTTTTTTCTCTATATGACTTTTTTTTTTCTAATGTATTTGTTTCCAACTAAATTGATAATAAATATATATATCTCTTAATTATCTTTGTTTTGGGAGTTGATTTGAATTTTTTTTTTTTTTTTGGTGGATGTTTGTCTATTTTTTATATTGTTGTTATTATTTCTTTTGATATATAAGAATTGATAATATAGTTATGAGTTTTATTTATTTAGTTATTATTATTTATAGAATAAGGCTTTTTATATTGTTCTTTATGATTTGGCCATTTTTTAAATTTCTTAAACAAAATTTTCAAATTTTTTATTTGTAAAAAATTAAAGACATTTAATTGACTTGCCCATCAATAAATAAAATTTTAAATAATGAACATTATTTCATAATTTATGGATTTAGAAAAAAAATTAGCACCCATATATGGAATAAGAAAACCTAAAATCACGCATTTTTTTATTTTTCATTTTTAACTCTTTGAAACTCTAACGGTACCTTTGTATTTCCACAACATTATCTTTTTATATTTACAAAGATAAAAAAAAAACTAGACCGAAATTGAATAATGGTTAGTGGAGGTGGTGAGTAAGGCAATAACAAGGGTGATGATGAGCTCAGACAGAGCATTGTTTGGGTGGATTTTGAAAAGGTGAATATTAACAAAATAGTAGATAGTTTGGTTGATGAATTGATTTAGAAAACTAATGTGTGGTTGAGATTAAGTGCAAATTTTACCATATAAAAATTGAACATGGATCATATATTGTTTTTTATATATAGTTTTGGATACTTTTGTATAAATATCAAAAATTATTGTGATCACATGTTACTTATCATTTAATATATTATTGTTCTATTATCGTAATGAATTTTATTATTAATGCCTATTATCAATGCAATGGTGAGACGTTACATGATAAATAAAAATATGTTTTGTTATTATTATTATTGATAATATATTTTTTTATTTACCTTTTTACAATGTTAAAAAAATTAATTTATGTTTATTGTTAGTTTTTGTAGATGAGAAGTCAAAAATAAATTTAACCAAATTCAAGTTATAACTAATTTGAGATTGAAAAGGAAATTTCAAAAGAAATTATAATTATATATAATTTTAAAATATTTTTAAAAAATATAAGGAAAAAATTGGAACTATAAATTAAAATTAACAAACAACCTAATTCTATGAAAAAATTTTAATGAAAAATTGATCAAATTTGAATTTATAATTATTTAATATTTTTAATAAGCCATTAATTTTTTATTCAGGTTTTAGCCTAATCTGGTCTTAAATAGTTTTTTCAGATATAAATGTATCTTAATATTGATGCAAACAATATTAGACATATTTTAAGAAAGGTAAATTATGTCGATAGTCCCCGCATTTTGTCTCTTATGTCAATTTGGTCTTTGTAATTTCAATTAGTTTGATTTTTACCCATAATTTTAGATTTTGTATTAATTTAGTCCAATTGATAATGTTAGTTAACATTTTTGAAAGAAAATAGTTATTGAGTTGGTTGAGATTAACTTATTGAGTTGAACAAGTTTATAATTTTGTCTATAAAAGTATAACAGATGTTACTCATTTGTGTAATTTCAATATAAAATAAATAAATAAATAAAATACTAACAATTATAACAATTAGACCAAATTGAGACAAAATTATAAATTTATGGTCAAAATTAAGCAAATTAAAATTGAAAGGACAAAAATAAAACAAGAGTTAAAATATAGGGATTACCAATGTAATTTATCATTTTAAGAATAAGTGCATAATTTCTTAATTAATTTTGAAATTGTTAATAAATATATCAAACAAATAGGTACATATTTCCTATTTTTGTTATAATTTTTTTAAAATATATATATTTACTAATTAAAAATTAAATAAATAGGTAGGTCTACTAACTCATGAATTGGATATGAACTAATCGATTCTCTAAAGACTAGACTTAAATCAAGAATTATTGGCAAAAAAAATTGACTTGAACTAAGTTTTATTGGCTACTTTTTAGTATTTAATCCAATATAAGAACTCTCAAATTAGCTCATATTAGTCACGAACTGACAAACTATGATATAATTTAAACATAAAATTTAAATTTATTAGAACTATAATATGACCTATAATTTAGGGTGGCTGTATCTTAAATAATTTTTTTATACATAAATATATATAACTATTCATTTAATAGTTTTAAACATAAATCTATAGTTTTTTTTTTAAACTATAGTTCAAACTTTTTAATAAGTTTGCATAAAATAAGTCCATATTTCTTATTTTTATTATAAAAAAATATTTATAAATATTTATTTACTAATTTAATAAATAGATAGGTCAAATGATTCATATGAGTTAGGAGCAAAACAAGACAATTTTTAATGATTAGGAGAAGGAGAAGTTGGCGTAAATATAATGTTAACCCCAAATTTAATATCACAAGTGAATCCTAATTCATTTTTACGTAAATCTTATAACATAAAGACAAATTATAATTTTTAGACTTTACAAAGCGTGAAAAAATTACTATATTGACAAGGGATTTTTATTGATAAATCTCGTTTAGAAGTGTTTTAACCCAAGAAGTCCAAGAAAGAATTTTTTAACCCATTTAGTCCCATGTATATATAGTTTTATTCCATAAAGTCCTTTTTCTTGATTTACACTATTTTCTTGGACACTTATGCCCTTATATTTAATTTTGATACCCTTCTAAATATTTTTTGAACGGTTAGCAATTTTATGATGTGAATATTCATATTTTAAAATTCACATTGGTAGGAATGTAAAATTGGCCCGTGGGCGGCTCGAAACCCACCCGTGAGCGGGGGTGGGCCCGGCCCGTTGACAATGTGAATATTCACATTGACATGTTAGCATTCACATTAATACGAGTGTAAAATTGGCCCGCGTCCCATGACGGAACGAAACCTGCCGGCGGCCCATGGGCAGCCCGGGGCGGGCTCGGTCCGGCCCGTTAACAATGTAAATATTTACATTGACATGTTAACATTCACATTGATAAGAGTATAAAATTGGCCCGCGGCTCATGGGCCGCCAAAAGCCCCCCCAGAACCTGGGGCGGGCCCGGCCCGGTCCGGCCCGTTGACAATGTGAATATTCACATTGACATGTTAACATTCACATTGATAGGAGTGCAAAATTAGCCCGCGTCCCGTGGCTGCGCGAAACCTGCCCACGGCCCGTGGGCGACCCGAGGAGGGCCCGGTCCAACCTGTTAATAATGTGAATATTCACATTGACATGTTAACATTCATATTGATAAGAGTATAAAATTGACCAGCAGCCCAAGGCGGGCCCGACCCGGTCCGTTGACAATGTGAATATTCACATTGACATGTTAACATTCACATTGATAAGAGTGTAAAATTGGCCCGCAGCCCGAAGCCCGACCGCAGCCCAACCCGTGACATTGTGAATATTCACATTGACATGTTAATATTAACATTGATAGGAGTGTAAAATTTTTCCGTTGCCCGAAGCTTGCCCGCGACCTGGGGTAGGCCCGGCCCAGCCCATTGATAATGTGAATATTCACATTGACATGTTAATATGCACATTGATAGGAATGTAGAATTGGCCCGTGGCCCATGGCCTGCCCGAAGCCTGCCCACGGCCCGGAGCAGGCTCGTTTGGGTCTGGGCACGAGCCGGTGGGTTGAGCCTCGGGTCGGGTTGATGGGCCAGGGCCTAGCTTCAGGCTTGGGGCGGGCTTGGGGGGGCCTGGCCATTTTTTTTTAATTCTTTTTAATTTTTTCTACCAAAATTTTATTATTTTCCACAAAAAAAAGGCACTAGGCCTTGGCGCGGGCCAAGCCTCGGACCGAGCTTTGAATGGGCCTTAACCGGGCCGATAGGCTAGGCCGAGCTTCAAAGTGATGTCCCAAGCCCTAGCCTAAGGTCTCGGACTAGGCTCGAGCTCGGGCCCAAACGAGCCTTTCCAGAGCCGCGGACGGGCTTCGGGCAGCCTACGTTCTTTTTTACTATTCCATTAAGCCCTATTTGAGGTAAGAAGACCAAAATACCATTTTCATCTACTTATATTCTATTTAGTCCACATTATTTTCTTATGTTTCAATAAGTCCTATGGGAGACATAATTACTAAAATACCCATAATGTGAATGTTCACATCGTCAATGTGAATGTTCATATCATCAATGCATAGAGGCCCGGGCCGGCCATATCGAGCCTCGTGCGTGTCTGAAAAAATTCGGGCCTGCCCGGCCCGGCCCACGGGCCAAAAAATTAGGCCCAGTCCCTAGCCCTAGCACAAGGGTATTTGGGCTTTGGACGGGTTGATGGATCGAGCCTCGGGTCGGGCCGGTGGGCCTGGGCCTAGCCTCAAGCTTAGGTCGAGCTTGGGCGGGCCTGGCCATTTTTTTTTAATTCTTTTTAATTTTTTCTACCAAAATTTTATTATTTTTCACAAAAAAAGATATTGCGCCTCGGGTGGGCTGGGCCTCGGACCGAGCCTTGAATGGGCCTTAAGCGGGTTGATGGACCGGGCTAGGCTTCAAGGTGATGGCCTAAGCCCTAGCCTAGGGTCTCGAACATGCTCGGGCCTGAACCCAAACGAGTCTGCCCCGGGCCGTGGGCGAGCTTCAGGATAGCCCACGGGCCGCGGGCCAATTCTACATTCCTATTAATGTGCATGTTAACATGTCAATGCGAATATTCACATTGTCAACGGGTCGGGCCAGGCCTATCCCGGGCCGCGAGCAAGCCTCGGGTAGAGGGCAAATTTTACACTCCTATCAATGTTAATGTTAACATCTCAATGTGAATATTCACATTGTCACGGGTTGGGCCAAGCCTGCCTCGGGCTGCGATCGGTCCCGTGGGCGGCCCAAAGCCCGACCGCAGTCCGACTCGTGACATTGTGAATATTCACATTAACATGTTAACATTAACATTGATAAAATTTGCCCGCTGCTCGAAGCTTGCCCGCAGCCCAGGGTAGGCCCGGCCCGTTGACAATGTGAATATTCACATTGACATGTTAACATGCACATTGATAGGAATGTAGAATTGGCCCGCGGCCCGTGGGCTGCTCGAAGCCTGCCCACGGCCCGGGGCAGGCTCGTTTGGGTCCGAGCCTGAGCAGGTGGGTCAAGCCTTGGGTCGGGCCGATGGGCCTGGGCCTAGCCTCAAGCTTGGGTCGGGCTTGGACAGGCCTGGCCATTTTTTTTAATTCTTTTTAATTTTTTCTACCAAAATTTTATTATTTTTCACAAAAAAAGACACTAGGCCTCGGCGCAGGCCGAGCCGAGGACGAGCCTTGAATGGGCCTTAACCGGGCCAATGGGCCGGGCCGGGCCGGGCTGGGCTTCAAAGTGATGGACCAGGCCCTAGCCTAGGTTCTCGAACTAGGCTCGAGCCCGGGCCCAAATGAGCCTTTCCCAAGCCGCGGGCGAGCTTCGGGAAGCCTACGTTCTTTTTGACTATTCCATTAAGTCCTATTTGAGGTAAGAAGACCAAAATACCATTTTCATCTACTTATATTCTATTTAGTCCACATTATTTTTTTATGTTCCAATAAGTCCTATGGGAGACATGATTACCAAAATACCCATAATGTGAATGTTCACATCGTCAATGTGAATGTTCATATCATCAATGCGTAGGGGCCCGGGGCGGCCCATATCGAGCCTCGTGGGTGTCCGAAAAAATTTGGGCCAGCCCAGCCCGGTCCACGAGCCAAAAAATTAGGCCCAGGCCCTAGCCCTGGCACAAGGGTATTCGGGCTTTGGACGGGCCGATGGATCGAGCCTCGAGTCGAGCCGGTGGGCCTGGGCCAAGCCTCGAGCTTAGGTCGGGCTTGGGTGGGCCTGGCCATTTTTTTTTAATTCTTTTTAATTTTTTCTACCAAAATTTTATTATTTTCCACAAAAAAAGACATTGGGCCTCGGGCGAGCTGGGCCTCGGACTGAGCCTTGAATGGGCCTTAAGCAGGCTGATGGGCCATGCCAGGCTTCAAAGTGATGGCCTAGGCCCTAGCCTAGGGTCTCGGACATGCTCGGGCCCGGACCCAAACGAGTCTGCCCCGGGCCGTGGGCGTGCTTCGGGCAGCCCACGGGCCGCGGGCCAATTCTACATTCCTATCAATGTACATGTTAACATGTCAATGTGAATATTCACATTGTCAATGGGCCGGGCCGGGCCTACCCCAGGCCACAGGCAAGCTTCGGGCAGCGGGCAAATTTTACACTCCTATCAATGTTAATGTTAACATGTCAATGTGAATATTCACATTGTCACGGATCGGGCCAAGCCCGCCTCAAGCTGTAGTCAGGCTTCGGGCCGCCCATGGGCTGCAGGCCAATTTTATCCTCTTACCAATGTGAATGTTAACATGTCAATGTGAATATTCAAATTGTCAACG
This sequence comes from Camellia sinensis, assembly GCF_055761805.1. Lineage (NCBI taxonomy): Eukaryota > Viridiplantae > Streptophyta > Magnoliopsida > Ericales > Theaceae > Camellia > Camellia sinensis. Next base: position 93,507,334 of record NC_138972.1, read on the forward strand.
GGCCGGGTCGGGCCCGCCCTGGGCCGCTGGCCAATTTTATACTCTTATCAATGTGAATGTTAACATGTCAATATGAATATTCACATTGTCAAAAGGCCAGGCCGAGCCTGCCCCGGGCCGCCCACCGACCGTGGGCGGGTTTCGGGCAGCCACAAGGCGCCGGCTAATTTTACACTCCTATCAATGTGAATGTTAACATGTCAATGACGCTGTTTGGGAAGAAAGGGTTGAGGCTATTATAGCCTCAAATTACAAATAAGCCAAAAAGCCCCACTGTTCAAAGTTTTTCAAAAAAAAAAAAAAAAAAAGGCTGCAGCTGCCAGCAGTGTAGGCACAGCCTACACTGTCAATTGACAAATTGTTACATCAACTGGTAAATTACGATTTTGCCCTTTTATATCAATTTAAAAAATTGTAATCTTAAGGACAAATTTGTCATTTTAACTTCAAATATTATTTCAACACATTTTTCAATACAACAACTCAAATAAAAACCCATCTCATCTTCTCAAACACAAAAACTAAAATAGCCTCCTAAAATAGCCAAAAAGCCTCTAAAATAGCCACTTCCTAAACGAGGCCAATGTGAATATTCACATTGTCAACGGGCCGGGCCGCGGGCGGGCTTTTGGCAGCACATGGGCCGCGGGCCAATTTTGTATTTTTATCAATGTGAATGTTAACATGTCAATGTGAATATTCACATTGTCAACGGACCGGGCCGCCCATGGGCCGCGAGCGGGTTTTGTGCCGCAACGGGACGCGGGCCAATTTTACACTCCTATTAATGTGAATGTTAACATGTCAATGTGAATATTCACATTGTCAACGGGCCGGACCGGGCCGCCCATGGGCCGCGAGCGGGTTTTGTGCCGCAACGGGACGCGGGCCAATTTTACACTCCTATTAATGTGAATGTTAACATGTCAATGTGAATATTCACATTGTCAACGGGCCGGGGCGGGCCCGGCCCGACTCGAATTTTTTCGGGCACCCACGTGGATCGACATGGGCCGGGCCCCTACACATTGACGATATGAACATTCACATTGACAGCGTGAACATTCACATTAGGGGTATTTTGGTAATTATGTCAGCCATAGGACTTATTGAAACATAAGAAAATAATGTGAACTAAATGGAACATAAGTAGATGAAAATGATATTTTGGTCTTCTTATCTCAAATAAGATCTAATGGAATAGTCAAAAAGAATATGGGTTTGATGGAATAAAACTCTTAGAAAGTGGATTTATCAAAAAAGCTCTCTATTGACAAATATAATTTACCACTATCATATGATAAATTAAATTTATGAAACTCATAAGACGAAATGTATTTCTATTTTATCATAAATATAATTTTTGTGATTTATTTTTTAATTTTTACTACTTAAACTATGACATATATTTATTATTAAGAACTTAGAACACACAATTCATGACATAAGAATAAAAAAAAATTCTCTAATATGTAACTATGATAAAAATAAATAAAATTTAATTAATTCTAAATCATTTTTGCTAAATATTGTAGATTAATTTTTTAGATTATTATTTAATTTTAAAAATTAATTTTTAATTATTTATTTATACCCGTGCATAGCACGGATAATTATGCTAGTATATAATTATTTAAATGTCTCTTTCCAGAATATTTCTAAGATTATATCACGCATTTTTAGCTCAACATTATAATGATCTATTGACTTTCTACTTTGAGTTATTGAGAGTTAGACATGACTTTCCACTTTGAGTTATCTAGATAGAGTTAGACCTGTTCTCATGTATAATAGTTAGAATTATAGTAATATATAATTATTTAAATGTCTCTTTCTAGAATATTTCTAAGATCATATCAAGCATTTTTAGCTCCACATTACACAATTGGGGATGCTGCGCAACAACTACTGCACGCCCAAAACTACGTTGTTTTGGATGTCAAGGTGATTTGAAAATGTAATCATGTCATTTTCAACCCGGGTGATTTGAAAATGTAATCTGCAGCACTAAGTTTCGAACAACCTCTCCAAAAGAGAGGCACAACACTAATCACTGTGCCACTTCGTATTTTTATTAAGGGAGCTTTTTTGATAAATCCATTTTCTAAGAGCTTTATTCCATCCAACCTATATTCTTTTTGACTATTCCATTAGGTCCAATTTGAGATAAGAAAACCAAAATACCTTTTTCATCTACTTATGTTCCATTTAGTTCACATTATTTTCTTATGTTTCAATAAGTCCTATGGGTGACATAATTACCAAAATACCCTTAATGTGAATGTTCACACCGTCAATATAAATGTTTATATCGCCAATGTGCAGGGGCCTGGCTCATGTCGATCCTCATGGGTGCCCGAAAAAATTCAGGTTGGGCCGGGCCAGCCCACAAGCCAAAAAAATAGGCCCGACCCGGCCCGTTGATAATATGAATATTCACATTGACAACTTAACATTCACATTAATAGGAGTGTAAAATTGGTCTGCGGCCCGTGGGCGGCCCGAAACCAGCCCGTCGCCCGGGGCGAGCGGGCCCGGGCCGGCCCGTTCACAATATGAATATTCACATTGACATATTAACATTAACATTAACATTGACAAGAGTGTAAAATTGGCCTATGACCCGTGGGCAGCCCGAAGCCCGGGCCCGGGCCCGGCCCGGCCCGGCCCGTTGACAATGTGAATATTCACATTAACATGTTAACATTCACATTGATAGAAGTGTAAAATTAGCTCGCGGCTTGTGCCCGGCCCGAAACCCGCCTGCGGCTCGTGGGCTGCCCTGGGTGGGCCCGACTCGACCCGACCCGACCCGTTGATAATGCAAATATTCACATTGACATGTTAACATTCACATTGATAAGAGTATAAAATTAGCCCGCGCCCCGTGGCTGCCCGAAACTAGCCCACGGCCCGTGGGCAGCCTGGGGCGGGCCCGACCCGGCCTGTTGACAATGTGAATATTCACATTGACATATTAACATTCACATTGATAAGAGTGTAAAATTGACTCGCGTCCCATGGGCGGCCTGGGGTGAGCCCGGTTCGGCTCGTTGACAATGTGAATATTCACATTGACATATTAACATTCACATTGATAGGAGTGTAAAATTGGCCCGAAGCCCCCCCGCTGCCCAGGGCAAGCCCGACCCGGCTCGTTGACAATGTGAATATTCACATTGATATATTAACATTAACATTGATAAGAATGTAAAATTAGTCCGTGACCCGTGGGCAGCCCGAAGCCCGGCCCCGGGCCGACGCGGGCCCGGCCCGTTGACAACGTGAATATTCACATTGACATGTTAACATTCACATTAATAAGAGTGTAACATTAGCCCGTGCCCCGTGACTACCCGAAACACGCCCACGGCCCGTGGGCGGCCCGAGGCGGGCCCAGCCCGACCTGTTGACAATGTGAATATTCACATTGACATATTAACATTCACATTGATAAGAGTGTAAAATTGACTCGCGTCCCATGGGCGGCCCGGGGTGGCCCGGGTTTGGGTCCGGGCCTACCCCGGGCCGCGGGCGAGCTTCGGGCAGCGGACAAGTTTTACACTCCTATCAATGTTAATGTTAACATGTCAATGTGAATATTCACATTGTCACGAGTCGGGCCAAGCCCGCCTCGGGCTGCGATCGGGCTTCGGGCCAAATTTACACACCTATCAATGTGAATGTTAACATGTCAATGTGAATATTCACATTGCCAACGGGCCGGGCCCGCCCTGGCCCGAGGTCGGGCTTCGGGCTGCCCACGGGTCACGGGCCAATTGTACACTCTTATCAATGTGAATGTTAACATGTCAATGTGAATATTCACATTGTCAACAGGTCGGGCCGGGCCCGCTCCGGGCCGCCCATGGGCCATGGACGGGTTTCGGGCAGCCACGGGGCGCGGGCTAATTTTTCACTCCTATCAATGTGCATGTTAACATGTCAATGTGAATATTCGCATTGTCACGGGTCGGGCCAAGCCTGCCTCGAGCTGCGGTTGGGCTTCGGGCAACCCACGGGCTGCGGGCCAATTTTACACTCTTATCAATGTGAATGTTAACATGTCAATGTGAATATTCACATTGTCAACGGGTCGGACCGGGCCCGCCCCGAGCCGCGGGCGGGCTTTTGGCCGTCCATGGGCCGCGGGCTAATTTTATACTCTTATCAATGTGAATGTTAACATGTCAATGTGAATATTCACATTGTCAACGGACCGGACCGGGCCCACCCCGGGCCGCCCATGGGCGGCGGGCGGGTTTCGCGCCGCCACGGGACGGGGGCCAATTTTACACTCCTATTAATGTGAATGTTAACATGTCAACGTGAATATTCACATTGTCAACGGGCTGGGCCGGGCCGAATCGGGCCCTCCCTGGGCTGCTGTATAGTTTTATACTCTTATCAATGTGAATGTTAACATGTCAATGTGAACATTCACATTGTCAATAGGCCGGGCCGGGCCCGCCCAGGGGCCGTGGGCGGGTTTCGGGCAGCTACGAGGCGCGGGCTAATTTTACACTCCTATCAATGTGAATGTTAACAGGTCAATGTGAATATTCACATTGTCAACGGGCCGGGCCGGGCCCGCCCCAGGCTGGGGGCGGGCTTTTGGCCGCCCATGGCCCAATTTTATACTCTTATCAATGTGAATGTTAACATGTCAATGTGAATATTCACATTGTCAACGGACTGGACCGGACCCGCCCCGGGCCGCCCATGGGCCGCGGGCGGGTTTCGCGCCGCCACGGGACGGGGGCCAATTTTACACTCTTATTAATGTGAATTTTAACATGTCAATGTGAATATTCACATTGTCAACGGGCCGGGCCCGCCCTGGCTCGCGGGCGGGTTTCGGGCCGCCCACGAGCCAATTTACATTTCTATAAATGTGAATTTTAAAATATGAATGTTCACATCATTAAATTGCTAATCGTTGAAAAAATATTTATAAGGGTATCAAAATTAAATATAAAGGGCATAAGTGTCCAAGAAAATAGTGTAAATCAAGAAAATGGACTTTATGGAATAAAACTATACATACATGGGACTAAATGGGTTAAAAAATTCCTTCATGAACTTCTTGGGTTAAAACACTTCTAAATTGGACTTATCAATAAAAATCCCTTTTATTAATACTATAAGGATATATACATTAGTTATTATATTATTCAAACAATCAATTTATATGTATATACACCCAAGTGGTGTCATCAAAAAAAAAAAAAAACTATATGTATATAAATCTAACCAGGTGGATGTCATCATCTCACTCTACTATGTGGTTCTTAATTTCATAGTGAGAAAATAAATAATGTCCATTCAATTTAATTTATATTTTTTATTAATTAATAACGCCACTCAATTCGATATATATATATATATATATATATATATATTTGAACCTATTTGTCTAAACAAGAAGCAAAATGACAAAAAAATGACTTCTTCAAGAATAAACAATATAATTTGTCAAATCAATAATTAAAAAATAATTATCAAGTTATGCCAAAAACTATAATATGTCCATCCAAAACAACACTAAAAAAAATTCCATGGCTCAAACAAAATTCTATAAAACCCTTTTGAAATATTCAAAGTATGTCTCAAAAAAAATACCATTCTCTAAGAATTACAGTAAAAAATAAAATAAAAATACTACATTTCAATTATGTGGCGGAGGTTGTGAATGACTAAATTATTTTTTTTTTAAAGTTTCATTATCTAAGAATGACTTGCCCCCGTGGGATTGAGCTCCTCTTTCATCAAATGACATCTCCTGAAAAAATAAAAATGAATAAGTGTGAGAGAATATATTGGAACCAATTTATTTTTTATTAAAAACAAACGACATTACAAACTTAAGAAAATTGCATACCTGAGAAGTTTGTTGATTAAATGATTTTTGTGAAGATAAAGGAGTAGACTATGGGCAATTTGATGAGCACGCAATGTTAGTATCGTTAAGCTTGAAAAGATTGTTACCATAATTCATCAATTATGGCCAATAGGGTATCCCAACATCCTAATTCATAAAATACTATTGGAAGTAAATATACTATTATAAGAAAATTTAAATATAAAAAATAAAATCTAACCTACGAGCAGCATAAAGAGGAACTTTCAACATTTAAGGTGTTGCTTGATTGGCCAATTTTCTAAAACAATTATAACATTTATCAATACATTGCATGAGCCAAAAATAAAACAAAAATTAGAATCAAGTAGGTGAACAATACTTTACTAAGGCTGGTAGGTTGTGAAATAATTTTTGTCCTCTTATTAGTCTTCTCATGCCAAGGTTTTAATTTGCCCCCACCCTTCTGTCCACCTTCTTTTTTTTTTAAGCCTTTAACTCGTGCAAAGTTAGGATTAGAACTCATATCAATGTTTCTTCCACTACCACAAGCACCCGAATCATCAAATGATAATCATTTTGTTCACTTTTGCACATAGTTCCTTAATTCCTTCATTAACCAATTGATAAGCATGTTTACGCACAGATGCTTGAGTTGCTAGCTTTACCATTTTAGGACAAAGATCCCTGTAACGTGATGATATATCTAACATGGGATCATTCTCATCCACTTTTGCAACATGGTTCAAAATAAGAGACTTTTTCAATTTCATTCTCGACAATTGTTGTCTAGAATTATATATAGCTTTTACTTCTTCATACCGCTTATCTAGAACAATCCGGTTGAAGTGGGTAAAAAATTGAACAATATTATAATCAGCTTGTAAATACCTCTTTAATGTTGCATTCAAACTTTCACTAAGTTGGGTGCTTCACATTCTTGCAGTGAACAAATATTTCATGTATACGTGCGCCCACTGCTCTCTTTTTTCCCAAGTCTTCTTCATCCACACATTCTCATGCAAGTTGTATTTATCAATCAAAGAATCCCAAGCTTCAATTAACTCGTGTTCATCCTCATATCTAAAAATACAAGCTTTAAAATCACTACCAAATTTTGAACCACTCTTATACAAGTACCCTAAATGCTTCAAAGCATTTTGCATTAGGTGGAAAGTGCATAATCTATGGAAAACTTTAGGCATGACTTTAGATATTGCCCTAATCATTGCCTGATCTTGGTCTGTGAAAAAACTGCTAGGCTTTTTCCCCGACATTGCATGCAAGAAGGTTTCAAATAATCACTCAAATGAAGCTGTAGTTTCACCATATAATAATGAGGCACCAAAAACCACTGTCCTTCTAAAGTGGTTAAAGCCAGTAAATAAAGCTAGTGGCCGATACTCTTTATTTGTTCGAAATGTTGTGTAGAATGATACGGCATCGCCAAAAAGTTCATAATGTGTAATCATCTCATGGTCAGCCCAAAAATGTTAGTAACATTTCATCCACATCCAATTGAATTGCGTAGTAAAAATATGGATTTTCAGCTGCTTGTTGCTAAAAATATCTTAATAAACTCCCAGTTCCCCTGTATTGCAAATTTCGTTGTCTTTTTCCACGCAAGTAGCTTTTTTGGTCCTCTCTCATGAATCCCAAGTTTTCTTTTCCCCCTGCTAAGGCACTAATGAGATCATGTGATGATTTAAGAGAGATACCAGTGTTATCAGCTATATCAACATTCAAAGCCTAAGCCTGACATAACTTTCTTTGAGATGGTATCAAATGTGTGCACTGAGAAAGATGCAAAGGAAAGTTGTGGTTGTCATCAAACTTTTTCACTATCCACTTCGACAAGTCTCGATAAAAATATACATACATAAATGCATTGCACTTTGTTCTTGTCTCATGTTTAAGATGATTTACAATCATGTACTATTTTTCTTTTTCTTTTTCTCCCTCCTTACAACAAACAAACTTCATGTTAATCATGATACCATTTTTTTCTACTTTTGCTATGGTAATCTCTTCTAATACCAAACCCCAGAATCCTTCCATATTCATTATAGAATTGATATGCAACTTCCTCTGAATGAAATTCCATGCCAAGATGTGGTGTTTTATCTTTGGTCAACTCCCTCATATCTTTGCTACAACCCTCATGTCCACCATTTTCCATTCTAACACCAACAAATCTAAAAAATTGAGAACAAGTATAAAAGTAAAATAAAATATTAGTCTTTATTTATAATTTTTATTATTTTTTATTCTACTTATCTAATAAGATGCGCAAGGTTTACTATTAAAATTTTTAGTAAAGCAATTGTCCATCAAAAACTATTAAAATGGACAAGGCCTTCCAAAATAATCTCTTAGGATTGGGGCTTCCTAGCCTAATTGTAATGCCTTCTAATTAAAAAAAACAATGTTTCTAACCTCAAACCGACCTAACATTCAAGGGCAGAGAAAAAATTGACAAAGACCAATAGCCAATTGAAAGAATTAAGATTCATTTTTTTTATTCCACAAAGTTCATCATTACAACAATATTTGTTGACAAATAAAATGATAAACATAATACGATATAACAATCTGATAGATGTAACATTATTGTTCACTTTATTGATGTCAAAAAAAATAATAAATAAATTGTAGAGACTCAACAAAGCAATGCACAAAGGGGCAACAATAAAACTAGACACATCTAGCATCTAATATTAATAACCAAAGCAATAGTTCTAAAGACACACACACAAAAAAAAAACTCGTAACATTTTGCAAGGGAAAAAAACCAACCAACCACAATCACAATGATGAAAAAAATTATATGTTTTTTCTTGAGACCTACCAACATTCAAAGAGAAAATATGTTGTATTCGTACAAACCTGAATAGTATGGTGCAAGCGATGGAGAGTCTCCGACGAAGGTAATAAAAAGTGTCCGGCGAAGGTAGATAGATGGTTGGCTGATGAGAATAAACTTTTTAGGGTTTTGAGACACTGATAGTTGGGAGTTTGTTTGAGATTATAAAAAGAAATTAGAGTAAAATAAATGATAAGATCTTAAATGGTGTAGTTTTAATTTTTAAGATTTAAAAAAAATTCCAAAACAAAACTGCTAAAAAAATTCCAAAACAAAACTGTTGTGCCACAATTTGTAATTGAATATTGTATAAAAATTGAATAATATAATAAATAATATATATGTCCTTAATATTAATAAAGATACAAACTGGCGTAGTTGTTAGTGTTGTGCCTCCTTTATGGAGAGGTCAAGGGTTCAAAACTCAGTGCTGCAGATTACATTTTCAAATCACCTTGGCGCCTGTTTTGGGCATGCAGCAGCATCCCAATTCGGGAGCTTCTATTTGCACACACCCAAGTAGAATTTTGAAAATAAACAATTGGTTCGGAAGTAGCATTCCGAAAATAAACAACTTGTTCAGAAGTAGAGTTCCGATTTTTTTTTTATTTTTTCGACATTCAACTTCCGAATGTGTTTATTTAATGTCTATAATAGTAATTTCACTTGAACATAAAATTATAATAAAAATTATTTTTATTAAGTGTGTGTAAAGAGGAGAATGGAGATGTGCAAATGGAAGCTCCCTCCCAATTCCCCACATTACAACTCTTACCATAGGATAAATGACACTAAACTCCCTGAGATTTCTACAAAAAAATGAACCTCTTTTATGGTTTCAATAATTATAAAAATCTCTTTTACATTTGCTATCAATATATTAAGATTTTTTAATTCGTTAATTTAGCAAAAATGCCATTACTTTTCTATCTAAAATGACCATATTGCCCCTTTGAACTAATAAACTATTTAAATAAAAAATTTCTCTCACCTCCCTTGAGGTTTTGTATATATTATTAAAGATTCATACATATTTTAACTTAACACCCTAAGGCCCCGTTTGTTTTTAGAGATAAAATAGAGGGGATTCATAATGAGGGGATTAATAGTGAGAGGATTGTTAGTGAGGGGATTGATAGTGAGGGGATTAATAGTGAGGAATTGTTAAATTATTTTTATATAAAATAATAAAACAAATAAAAAAATATAAAAAATTAAACATTATATTTAAAAAAAGAATTCCCAATACATAAAAAATAAAAATAATAAAAAAATTTCTAATCGCCTCACTATTTTTCTAATACCATCTCTACCTCCTCCTTACCAATCCCCCTTCCTCCTCCTTAAGACCCTAGTAATTAATATAATGCTTATAACACTTGTTTCACACTATATATACAACAAAATATTTATCAATTTTAATTAATACATTTATTATTTAACTATCCTTTTTTTTTTCTTTTTTCTTTTTTAAAGTTGAAACAAATTGATTAATTTTTTTTACCCATCAATTTATCCTACTTATTTATTCATATGTAAGAAAATTACTTATCCCTAAATTGTTAAGATATTATTAACAAATTTTAATTTTTATCTTTGAATCATTAAATTTTCAGTCGATGCATATTTATAAATAAAAAAAAGCAGGTTATTCTTATATGATCAAAAAATTAAAAAATAAATATAGAAGTAAAAAAAAAAAATCTAATCGCCTTACAATAAATTAAAATTAGTTAGTAGGGAATGAAAGATCAAGAAATCATGTAAGAATAATACACAATTCAAACAATTTATCATTTCTTACATGTAAAAATAAAATTTAACTTTTACTAGAATGGAGAAATTATATTTGAATACTAAAGTACTCAATTAATTTGTTGTATGATACTTAAAATATATTTCTCCATCTTTATTTTTCTCATTTAAACAATTTTTATTAAATTAAATCTTAAAATTAATTTCTCATCTTCATTAATGGTTAAATTTTTACTTTATTTTTTAATTTCTCACCTTTATTTTGTTCTATAACTATTTATAGAGAAGTGTTATTATTTAAACTATCTAATTTTACTTCTTCCATATATCTAATACTCATATAATTTTATTAAAAAGATTGAGAAATCAGACTCTAATACTAATTTAAATATACAACAAAATAAAACACCTTCTAAAAAAATATATAAATAATTTAATTTACCCTATTAAATATATATGAAATTATTCTTTATTTTTCATAATTTTTTAAAAATATAAATGTAATTTCTTGACTCTATTTTTTTCCACAACAAGTTTTTGAACTTTTATAAACAAAAAATAAAATAAAAATTGAACCATTAATGAAGGTGATAAATAAATTTTAAGATTTAATTTAATAAAAATAGTTTAAATGAGATAAATAAAGATATAGAAATAGATTTTAAGTATCAAACATAATAAATTAATAGTATAGTTTATTATTCTCAAATAATTTCTCCATTTAAGTAAAAATTAATTTTAATTTTAGGTGTAAGAAATGACAAATTGTTTGAATTATTTATTATCTCAAATAATTTTTTGATCTTTCATTCCCTATTAGCTAATTTTAATTTATTAGGAGGTGATTAGAAGTTTGATGACTCAAAAATAAAAATTAAATTGTAAGAATAATATATGTTTGAGAAAAGATAAAATAATAATTTTTTTACATATGAATAAAAAAATCTATTTATTTTAACTTTAAAAAAATTCAAATAATAAATGCATTACTTAAAATAATAAATTTTAAGTTATTTATGTGGTGTTTTAAGATGTTATCCATCATTAATTTTAGAGAGATTATTTATTTTTAAGTATTTTATCAATAAAAATTAACTTTTGTTTTTTTGGATTAAATGATTTAATTATGTCTTAACAATTTAAAGATTTTATTTAACATTCCATGAAATTTAAGAATTTTATTAAATAATGGTAAAATATGTATGAATTTTTGATAATATATATGTAAAACCTTAAAAGAGGTAAGTGAAATTTATCATTCAACATTTTTAGTATAACATCAGCAAATTTTGTTAAATAACCTTGTACGGGGAGCAAATATTCCGGCGTGCCCGTACTCCTTTCTACCAAGCTCCGTGTTTATCCGATCAACCTGCGAACACAACGGCGGTGAGCTACCCGGCGGTTGTGTGGCCAGAAAATCCCTTCGACGGTCAAGTTAGAACACACTCAGGGATCGAGAGAGAGAGGAGAGAGTTGAGTGTTCTACTGTTTCTTACCAAAATGATCCATCCCCAGCATGGGGGGCACAGTCAAGCTTATATACTCTCTGCACTCCAAATCTGTTCCCATTAGTCTCTTGACACGTGGTGTTGCTTTCCCATCCGTCAGCACAAATTCAGCAATCACCACCTAACTAAGTTGTTAGGCTATATTAGTGGAGCTCGGCAGACCGACGATACCACCTCACCCTTTCGTAACCGTGCTGCGTAGCGTGCCCGAGTGCTCTACTCGCCGAGCTCCATAGCGTCCAAGTTCGGTTGCATCCCGGCAAAGCCGAGTTCGGGACAGGTCAAGCCGGTTAACCGAAGGCCTTTCTGCCGAGCTAAACGCACGACCCGCGGAAGCCGGAATGGCAGGCAATCATCTCGGCTGAGCAACTCAAGTAGCCCGGTTTCCACATAGACAAGATCAAGTAGCTCGGTCCAACACGGTCTTGGGCCTTAACCGAGCAACACCATCTCCGGGCAAGCCCAAGTTATCATGGCTCACACACGCTCGGCCCTCAATTTGCCCGGCCCTTTCCATGGCCCATTTCCAGCTCATAAATCTCCCTCTCAATTGCCCCTTAATTCCGTCCGCAAAAGTGTGACTGGGATTACCTGATCCGACCGGGATAGACTCTTCCTCGGTCCTTAGTTTGCAAGACGTCAACCGCGCTAATTTCTGTGTTCGGTTCCTCGATTTGCTCGGCCGACGCCTCATCTTGCCTTCCTGACTCTTCAATTCTGACGCCGCCGTTAATTGGGACACGCGTCGCTCATTCATTGGCCTCGAGCAGTTAACCCTCACGTCCCTTCACATTCAAAACTTTTGGCGGTCTTCCTCCCCCATATATACGTCATTTCCCCTTCACATTTTCCTCTTACTGACTCTCCTACATTACAGACGTCCCAGAGCTCCAGTGCCCTTATCAAGCTCCGTTCCTACCTCCTCCAACGTTCGTGTTCGAAGAAGCAACTTCTGCCCCTAAACTGGTAAGTCCTTCGAATCATCTTTATCGCTTTTTCATTTGATATTCCACATTCTAGGGCACAAAAACCATAGATTTAGGGTATAGCTCCCCAAAGCCCTCCCATGCCCCTTGTTCTCCTTGCTGTTCTTCAGCTCCAGTGATGAACACCTAAAGATTTAGGGCGGACCGGGCTCCAGGTCTTCTTTTGATTCCAAAAAACATCAAGACCGAGCGAATTGCGAGTTTAAAGAAAACTTCTGTAGAAACTGAGGTAGGCAGAGTACTTGACCGATCGACCGGGCTAATATCTGGTCCGCTTGACCGGCTGAGCTTCTAAATTTACCTTCGTGACCGAGGTGGTCTGGCACTCCATCTGACTAAGCTAAAGTCAAGCTCATTTTGCGCGACCGCGCTTCCACTTACACTTGCCCTCCTTTTCCTGTAGAGTCCAAGGGGACCACACCAACTCCGAGGCTCTCAAAGACCGAGCAGCCATCAAACAAGAGTTTGTGCCAAACCACCTCAGCCGAGCTAAAACCAGCCAGCCAGATATGGGGCGTTACTGCTTCCTGGTCGACACCCGGTCGCCCTAGCCGCGTTTCGGGAAGAATACGATATCCCGGACGACGTTCATTTAGAGCTCGGCATTGAGGTCACAACCCCATGGGGCAGATTAGACCAGTGTCCCTTCACCGTGCTGTCCATTATAGAAAGGGGCCTCCGTTTCCCGGTTACCTGTTGATCTGCGAATTCTTGCTGCGCACCGGGCTAGCTCCAACCCAGGTCTCAACCAACACTTACAGAATAATCAACGGGATCCACGAACTGAACAACCGACTAGGAGCTAACCTAGGACTAGCCGAGATACTGCGACAATATACCCTCGGGCATACAGGCGATGGCCTTGCCTACTATTTAAAAATTAGACCGGGCAAGGAGAAGATAGTGACCAGCACCCCAGACAAGGACTTGCACGACGATGACTTTTTCTGGGTGTCCGGTAATTACGAAACAGCCGACATCCCGGGCTGGTTTATCAGTAAAAATTTCGGCGAAACATGTAAGCCATGCTAACTGCTCGATTAGATTACTTTCCTTAACCATTTTGTGCTAATGTGCTTTGTTCCTTTCCTTTTTTGCAGCAATCGACGCTTTGCAAGCCAACTACCATTATCCCAACGAAGCAACCATCAGAACCGTGCTTCGCTACCGCAACCGGGATTGCCACGAACTCCTCGGTTACGTGCCAACTTACAGGTATTCAGCTCCACGCCAGAGTAAGGTTACAGACTTCCTCCATGCACCATCTCCCCTTCCCAATCCCACATTGCCGGACATGCCACTTATCCGGTTGACGGAGGAAGAAGAGATGGCCAAAAGAAGTCGCATCAAAAACCTCCTCACTGCTACCTCCACCGAGCTACCGATCATCCCACCCTGCACAGCCGCTGCCGATCAATCGAGCGGGACCGTAGTTGCGCTGGCATCTCCTGCCGCCGGGCAGGCAAGCAAAGAGAGCCACCGGGCTGGGAAAAGGCCACGTACCGATCCCTCTACCGAGCTAGTTACAGAGTTGAACACCGAGCAACCAGCGGTGACAACTGACCCAACACCGCCATGGAAGCCACAACTCAAGCACCGGGGTAAAGAGATCCCGGCAACTGCGGCCGTCAAAGGTGACAAGGAGCACCTTCTCGCCTTTGACCTGACCAAAGCCTTACTGCTGCTGAGCGACGTGGTCAGCAGCGACCACGTACCAGACACCCGGCTGGTGAAGTCCTCGGTCAAGTCCATGACCCGGGTAAGAACTTTGCATACTTTGTTCAAGTTTTTTCAAGTGTTTGCTCGGTTTCCTCCAAGTGTTTGTTCGGTCTCCTTTCTTATCAAACTTTTTTCTTACAGGCCATCCAGAAACAACACTTGGTGTTGGAAAGGATCCACCGACTCCGGCAGAAGGCAACCGACTCTGCCAGCCAGGTCGAACACCTTCAAGCCGAGTTGGGGCGATCAAAGGCTTCGCTCGAGATGGAAAATTCTGACAACTCAAGGTTGCTCGGCCAGCTAGGTGTCGCCGAGCAAGAAAGTGACGCTCTCCAAACCGAGCTGGAAACGTTGAAGCAGTCAAAGAAGGAAGAGCTGGAGGATGCCAACAATGCCGGTTTCAAGGAGGCCGAGGAGAGCTACACAGAGCAAGTCCATGCCACCCAAGACATATACTTCAAGGCGACTTAGAAGGCTGCTTGTGAACAGCTCGGCCAAGGATCTGGGACCGACGTGTTTGCCTCTCCCCCAGCTGTCTTCCTGCCGACATACCTAGTGCCATATGCCAACGACGTCTTCAGCGTGTTGCAGGCTGAGACCGAGGAAGATGAAGCGGAGGACGTCGAGGAAAATGCCGAAAGTGACAACTGCCCAAAGCAGGCTGGCCAGAAGCAGACCGGTGTCCAGGAGACCATAACCACGGTCGACCTGGAGGCGACCGCGACCGGGGATGAATTCACAGACCTTTTCCCCTTAGTTTAGTTTTCTTTTTCATTTGAAAATGTAACCGGGCTACTGCCCCACCTTTTGTAATGCTATTCCTCATGAATAAAAAGTTCTATTTTCTTCAAATGTTTGCACTGCGTTTAGCTAAACAACTTCAGCTGGGCAAACCACCTCGGTTAAGCAAATCATCAACTCGCCCTTGAACAAACTATCAACTTATTCAACCGAAATAAAACATCAACTTATTAACCGGAATAATACATCTCGGTTGAAATCTCAAAGTTGTGCAAGTTGGGTAAATCATCTCGGTTTTAAGCCCCAAAGTTAGGTAAATCATCTTCTTTAACTGGAATAAGACATCTCGGTTGAAATCACAAAGTCGAGTAAATCATCAACTCTTTTGACCGAAGTAAAACATCTCGGTTTTAATGTCAAAGTTGAGCAAATCACCAACTCAACCAACCGGCATAAAACATCTCGGTTTTTAATATCACAAAGTTGAGCAAATCATCAACTCATTCAACCGAAGTAAAACATCTCGGTTGAAATCACAAAGTTAAGTAAATCATTAACTCTTTTAACCGGAGTAAAACATCTCGGTTGAGATCTCAAAGTTAAGAAAATCATCAACTCATTCAACCAGAGTGAAACATCTCGGTTGAAATCACAAAGTTGAGCAAATCATCAACTCATTCAATCGGAGTAAAACATCTTGGTTAAAATCACAAAGTTGAGCAAATTATCAACTTAGTCAACTGGAATAAAACATCTCGGTTGAAATCTCAAAATAAGGAACGAAAACAGTCAGAATGCCAAAGCAAAAATAGGACACTTCTATTATATTGTCAAAAAGAATATTACATTCTGAAGTGTGAGGCAAACAATTTCTTTGCACAAAAAGAACATAAACTAAGAAAACTAAAAATAGTACAGTTTGAGGTTGGCCGCATTCCATGGCCGGGGTATTCATTTTCCTTCCAAATCCTCCAAGTAGTATGCCCCCTTGCCCACCAGACCGGTTATCTTGTAGGGTCCTTCCCAGTTTGCCTCTAGTTTGCCTTCATCAGGCACCAGGGTGTTGCCCATGATCTTCCTTAAAACCCAGTCGCCTACTTTAAACGGTCTAGGGTGCACGGTTTTGTTGTATTTCCTAGATAGTTCTTGCTGGTATGCAGCCACATGAATCAAAGCTCTTTCTCGGCACTTTTCAGCAAGGTCCAATTCCAGGGTGACTGCTTCAGAGTTCAGCTCAGGCTCAAAATTTTCACTGCGGATAGTGGGCATGCCAATTTCCAATGGGATGACCGCCTCCATGCCGTACGCCAGAGCAAAAGAGTTTCCCCGGTAGACCACTTAGGGGTAGTTCGGTATGCCCAAAGGACACTTGGGAGTTCCTCGACCCATTTACCTTTGGCTTTCTCAAGTTTTTTCTTCGAACCATCAAGAATGGTCTTGTTTAACGCTTCGGCTTGGCCGTTAGACTGTGGGTCAGCCGGGGTAGAGTTGTAGAATTCAATCTTCAATTCTTCACAAAATCCTCTAAATAGGCGCCCATCAAATTAAGTGCCGTTGTCAGAGATCAAAATCTTAGGGACGCCAAACCGTGTTACAACATTCTGCCAGACAAACCGTTTGACGTCTTTCTCCTTGATAGTTGCTAGGGGCTCCGCTTCAACCTATTTGGTGACGTAGTCCGTAGCCGCAATGAAGAACTTCCGGTTGCCTGGTGCCATTGGGAGTGGTCCCACTATATCTAGCCCCCACATCGCAAAGGGCCAAGGGCTGGTGAGGGGGAGAAGTTCCCTGGCCGGCTGGTGAATTTGGTGGGCAAATTTCTGTCACTTCTCACATTTGCGAGCATACTTCTGCGCGTCTGCTTGCATGCACGACCACCAATATCCTTGCGAGATAGCCTGGTAGGCTAAAGATCTACCCCCAATGTGACTGCCGCAAATGCCTTCGTGAATTTCATACAGAAAAGCCTCCACGTTGTTTGCATGTACACACTTCAGGTAGGGACCGGTGAAAGACTTCTTGTATAAAGCACCGGAAGGAGAGAGCCAAAACCACTCTGACTTTACCCGGACTTTATGCGCTTCCTTCTTGTCAGCTGGAAGGGTCCGGTCTTTGAGGAACAGGATAATAGGATCCATCCAAGAAGGACCTAGCTTGGCGCAGAGTACTTCTATCTGCTCGGTTTCCTCGATGCTAGGCCTAGGAAGGAATTCAATCAGGAGAGGGCTGGGAGATGTGCTGTCAACCATAGAAGCGAGGCCGGCTAATTCATCCGCTCGGTCATTTTCTTCTCGACTAATCTGTTGGACCCTTATTGCCTGAAATCGCTTGATGTGGTCTCTTACTAGAGCTTGGTACTTTTCCATTCTGTCATCTTTAGCTTCGTAAACCCTAGAAACTTGGTTAACAACGAGTTAGGAATCGCTATAGACTATTAGCTCAGATGCATGCATCTGAAGCGCGCTCTTGAGCCCGGCCAAAAGCGCCTCGTACTCAGCCTCGTTGTTTGATGCAGGAAATCCGAGGGTGATAGAGTGTTCGATGGTCAATCCATCCGATGAGATCAGAACTATGCCCAGCCCGGCACCGTGGCGGTTCGAGGTCCCATCTACGAAAATTTTCCACATTTCGCCAACGAAGAGCTTCCAACATTCTGAGGGGTCCTGGGAGGCCTGAAGGTTGAGAGGATCACGGTGGCTCGGCTGTTCAGCTTCAAGTTCAATGCTGATTGGTTCCACTTCCTCCCCCCTCGGCGATGCGGCACTGACCCAACAGGTTGGTCTGTTATGCCCAAGTCCGTCGTTGCATTGTTGGGCTGCGGTGACAAGCCGGCTGGAGGTTCTATGGCGGGGCGCGCAAGTTCCGATCGCCAACACCGCCCTGCTGTACAATTTCGGTAGATTCTTCGTTGGCCTCTTCGGCGACCGTGGTGAGATCCACCGAACATACTTGGTGAATCCCGGGCGAGAACTCGGCAACGAAGTCTGCTAATGCTTGAGCTTTTATGGCCGTTCAGGGTTGAAACTTAACGTTGAATTGTCCCAACTCGACTGCCCACTTTAGAATTTGACCAGAGAAGTTCGCCCATTCGAACAAGGCTTTGAAGGGAAACTCAGTCAAAACGATGATTGTGTGGGCGTGAAAATAGTGTGCCAATTTCCTGGAGGCCATCATCAATGCTAAGGCAAGTTTTTCCAGCGGCAAGTATCTCGACTCTGCCGGTAGCAAGTTTTTGCTCACGTAGAAGATGGGTAAATGCTGGATACCTGCTGACCGGACAAGCACTACGCTAACTGCATGCGGGGATACGGCCAAATAAAGGTAGAGTTCTTCGCCGGGCTTGGGAGTTACCAATAGTGGCGCAGAAAACAAATACTCTTTGAGTTCGGCCAGAGCCCGGTCACACTCCTCATCCCACCAAAACTTGGATTTCAAGGCACGAAAGAAAGGACGGCAGCAATCTAATGACCGACTTGTGAATCGGTTAAGCGCGGCGGCCATCCCGGCCAGATACTGCATGTCCTTAGCTGAGTTAGGCTGCTTCAATTCCTGTACAGCTCTGATCTGCGTGGGGTCTGCCTCGATGCCTCGGTTTGTGACTAGGAAACCCAAGAATTTTCCGGATCCCACGCCAAAGGCACATTTAGACGCATTCAGGCGTAGCTTGTGCTGTTTGAGGATGGCAAACATCTCGGTTAGGTCGGATAAGTGGTCTGCTTGATGCCGACTTTTAACCACCATGTCATCGATATAAGCCTCCATCGTCTGGCCTAGCAGAGGAGCAAACATTTTGGTCACCATCCTTTGGAAAGTTGCCCCGGTGTTCTTCAAACCAAAAGGCATGACTCGGTAGCAGAAGAGTCCCCGTGAAGTAGTGAAAGAGGTGATCTCACGGTCGGGGCCATACATGGCAATCTGATGATAACCACAGTAGGCATCCAAGAAACTCAGCCTGTTATGTCCGACCGTTAGATCCACCAACTGGTCTATTCTAGGCAGGGGAAAGCTGTCTTTAGGGCATGCTCGGTTGACGGTCTTGTAGTCGACGCAAACTCGCCACTTTCCATTTTTCTTGGGCACTGCGACCGTGTTTGAAATCCACCGAGGGTGGTGCACTTCCTGAATAGCCCGAGCTTCAAGCAAGTTCTTTACCTCATCTGCGACTACCTCGGCGTGGTGCAGCGCCGATCTTCTGGTTCTCTGAATGACCGGCCTTGCACCGGGAAAAACATTGAGGTGATGACAAATAAAGCTCGAGTCGATGTCGGGCATGTCGTAGGGCGACCAGGCGAAGACTTTGATATTTGCCATCAAGAATTCTACTATCTCGGTCCTTTCTTGGGCGGTAAGGCTTGAGCCGAGCAAGAAGAACTTGTTCGGGCTTTCAGTGTCAATCTGCACTTCTACCAACTCCTCAACAGCTTTGTCCTCAGCCTTGGCACCTACATCTTCAAGGACTCCGCGGTCTTCCGGTCCTTCAATCATTTGGACGAAACCTTTGGTAGCTCGGATCCCGTTCACTGCCACGAAGCATTGTTTCGACATGACTTGATCGCCCTAAACTTCCTCAATTTCCCTCATAACCGAGGGAAATCTTATAACCTGGTGGTAGGTCGACGCCATAGCCTGCATAGCGTGAGGCCATCCCCTACCGAGAATCAGATTGTGCGTAGACGGGACCTGCAATACCCAGAACTCCACCTGCTTGACCACGAATCCGGCTTTGACTGGTAAAATTATCTTTCCCAAAGGCCACTCCGGTTACGAGTTGAAACCAACCAGTGGAGAAGTTGTCGGAGCCAAGTCTATATCTCGGAGTTTAAGTTGTTTGAACACGTCATAGTACATGATCTTGGCCGAGCTTCCCTGGTCGATCAGGATGCGCTTGACATCAAATTCTTTGACGCGAAGTGTGACCACTAGGGCGTCGTTGTGTGGCATTTGAATGCACTCTAGGTCCCTTGTGGAGAAACTAATCACGTCTTTCTCCTCGGTCTTGCCCCTTTTGATCGCGGGCTGGACCGACAACACTACCCTCATGTGTTCCGCCTTTTTAATCATCCCTCGGAGCTCGCATACATGCACCGGCTCCACTATGCCATGGATCACATTAACCACTCCTTGAGGGGGCGCCTCCAAGTCATCCGGTCCATGCTGATCAGCCGGGGTGGGATGTGCGGCCTTAACACCCCCGTCAATGTAAAGATCCAAGTGTCCGGCTGCGACTAACTCCTCTAAGTGTTGCTTCAGAGGCAAACAGTCCTCTATCCAGTGTCCTCGCTCCCGGTGATATGTGCAGCGGTATCGCGGATTGAAACCCTTTTGTGCGTCACCTAACTTAGCAGGAAATCGGACATAATCCTCGTTATGGATTTCACTAAGTATGCGATAGATTAGAATCTTAAAGACCGTGGTGATGCCTGTCCGAGCTTTCAACCTTCTGTTGGCATCAGCTACGTCATCGCGGGGGTAGTCATCTCGGTCATTGCGACGACCCCTTCCCCGGTTTCGACGATTTGAGCCTCGGTCAGAGTCCTCTACGCGATCATTTAGACGGTTAGTCTCCTGTCCGACCGCGTGGACCTTGCCAGCCGACCTCTTGTCTGTTGCCACCGAAGTTGTCTTTGCGGTGGAAGCCGCCGCATCATCCTCTACCCGGATGTGCTCGTTGATGCGCTGCATTAGTTGGCCCATGGATGTCGGCTGGCTCATAATAAGTGAGTCCCGCAATCTATGTCCGATCGGGAGACCACGCTTATATTGAGTGATTGCCAGGTTGATCGGGCAATCTAAAATCTCATTGAAGGTTTCCCAATATCTGGAGTTGTATGCCTTAAGTGTGTTGCTCGACTCCATTTTGACACTAAGAAGGTGGTCCACCTCTTTCAGCGTTTTAGTGTTTGTCTTGAAACGAGTTACAAAGGCTTCCGCCAACTGCTGCCACCTTTCAATACTTCCCTCCGGCAGCCTCTCAAACCATTTCAAGCCCAGCTCGCCCAAACTTGACGGGAAGATTAGGCACATAAGAGCATCATTTCGCCTATGTCCAGCCATGACCTGTTGGAAGTGGCTTACATGCATGTATGGATCGGTCTTCCAATCGTAGAATGTAAACTTGAGCTGGTGAAAGCCCGCAGGGAACGGCGTTGTTTCTATCTCTAGGGAGAAGGGAGTGGCACTCAGTCTCGCTAGATCTGTGTCTAGAAGGAGGGGCACAGCTGGGCGGGGTGGTGGCATTACGACTTCTTCACTGGCATGACCCCCGTAAGATAGCCGCTGGAGCGCCGGCACCCGCTGAGTCTCTCACCGGTGAACCCGCTCCTTCAAGATTGCCCGCGAGTCCTCTGAGCAAGCGGAATAGGAATACCTCGACGTCGTCGCCGGATGTGAGGGTTGATAGGTATTGTCTTGCGCGCTAGACCTCTTTTTCGGCGCGTCAGACTCTCCGACCCTGTAGCTTCTGGTGATAGAAAGGGAGGAAGTGTGCCGCTGGCTCTGACTGCCTGAACGGCGTGGTTGGGTGCGTTCACTGTGATCTCCTACTCCAGCAACACCCTTCCCTTTGACGTGTTATTTGAGATCTTCCATCTCCGCCGCCATTCTTCGGATGATGGCGTCTTGGTCCCTTAACTTGTGCTCCAGACGTCTGGCATGTGATTCTCTTTTCCGTCGGTGTCCGTCTAGGCTCCGAGAGTGACCAAAACTCCTTCCGTGCTTATCCCGCACATCTCTTGAATGTCTTCCTGGGAAAGTCTCCAGGTCCACCATGGGTGGAATGGCGGGGAGTCTGTCTCTCCGTTTGGCTGACTCCGGGGTAACTCCATCGATGGCGAATAACAGTATCTCGTCGTTGTTCACCATGGAAGGCGATCAGATGATCTTGGAAGACAAGGTTTTGTCTATTAAGTTCCCACAGACGGCGCCAATTGTACGGGGAGCAAATATTCCAGCGTGCCTGTACTCCTTTCTACCAAGCTCCGTGTCTGTCCGATCGACCTACGAACACAACAGCGGTGAGCTACCCAGCGGTGTGTGGTCGGAAAACCCCTCCGACGGTCAAGTTAGCACACACTCAGGGATCGAGAGAGAGAGGAGAGAGTTGAGTGTTCTAGTGTTTCTTACGAAAATGATCCATCCCCAGCATGGGGGGCACAGTCAAGCTTATATACTCTCTGCACTCCAAATCTGCTCCCATTAGTCTCTTGACACGTGGTGCGGCTTTCCCATCTGTCAGCACAAATTCAGCAATCACCACCTAACCAAGTTGTCAGGCTATATTAACGGAACTCGGCAGACTGGCGGTACCACCTCGGCCTTTCGTAACCGTGCTGCGTAGCGTGCCCAAGTGCTCCACTCGCCGAGCCCCATAGCGTCCAAGTTCAGTTGCATCCCGGCAAAGCCGAGTTTGGGACAAGTCAAGTCGGTTAACTGAAGGCCTTCCTGCCGAGCTAAACACATGACTCGCGGAAGCCGGAATGGCAGGCAATCATCTCGGCCGAGCAACTCAAGTAGCCCGGTTTCTACATAGACAAGTTCAAGTAGCTCGGTCCAACACGGTCTTGGGCCTTAACCGAGCAACACCATCTCCGGGCAAGCCCAAGTTATCATGGCTCACACACGCTCGGCCCTCAATTTGCCCGGCCCTTTCCATGGCCCATTTCCAGCTCATAAATCTCCCTCTCAAGCCTAATAGTGAAAAATTTTTGATAATAGTTTCCAAAGTAAGAAATTTTAGTGTAATTATTGAAATTATAGAAGAAATTTCTATAATTGTCAGAAACTTCAAAGGAGGTAAGTGTAATTTACCCCTTACAATAAAATTGCACAAAATGTAATGGAAAAACACACATAAAATCAAACTAACAAAATAGCAAGCATTTGAGTTTAAAGAATACAAAATAATATAGTAAAACTGAGACATAAAATTTAACTTGTAAATAAATGAAGAGAGATTTATTTATAAATCCTATTTAGAGGACTTATAACCCAATAAGTCCATAAAATTTCCTTGTGTTCCATCTAGTCCCATATATTTAGACTTGTATCCCAGGAGGTCCCTTTTCCCTTATTTATAATATTTTTAGGATTAATATACCCTTTGTTCTATTTTTGATAGTAAGGGGGTGTTTGGCAAAGGCTTTTTTTGGTTTTTTGGGTTAAAATCTACAAAATGACAAAATAGGCTAAAATAGCTAATAAGACAAAATGTAACATCAAATCCATAATCATTTCATTTTTTCTCTCGCAAACATCACATCCAATTACAAAAAAATCCAACTATCTTTCCAAACACAAAAATTTTAGCCTATTAAAATAGCCAAAAACTAAAATAGCTTACTAAAATAGCAACTTCCCAAACACCCACTAAGTATTACACACAATTGTAATATTCTTATTTCCTTTTTCTATTTTGATTGTTTTGAAATTAGTAGGATAGGTTTCTTTAAAAACTAAATATGTATTATTAAATTATAATATTGACAAGAAAACATGGTTGAAAAAGAATCTTGCAACACAAAGAAACTTTCTCTCACACTCTCTCTCATGCTTTCTCTCTCACTCTCTCTCTCTCTGTCCCTCCCACTCTCTGTCTCACATTTGCCCGTTTGAGAATTGGGAAAAATCACAAAATAACAAAAACTTAGAGAGATGAATTGGGTGATGATCATCAAAGAAAGAAACAAAGTAGAAAAAACCCAGAAAGAAACTCATCATCATTATCATCATTATCGTCATCATCATTCTTTTATTGTTGTAGTTCAAAACTCTGTGTTCTTCCATTGTTACAATTCAAAACTCTGTGTTTTTTCAATGTTGCAGTTTGACACTCTATTTTCTTCCATTCAGATATCGTAAGGGCAAGGTTAGCACAATTTTTGTTTTGCAACTACATATAGTGTTACCCAAAAAGCAACCAAAGAGGGGGGTGAATTAGGTTTCTACAAAATAAAATTAATAATACCCCAATAAAATTAACTACTAGTACAACAAATTATTAACAAGCACAATGATGAACTTAGCAGTAAATGATCAAGCAAAATAACAATGAAGTATAACTAATATACAGGGTAAATCAAATGATTAACACATGAATATTAGATAGCTATAGCAATAGTCGGAAAGTAAAGAGATTAGGGAAGAGGAGACAAACAGATTTATAGTGGTTCGGCTTCAACCAAACCTACGTCCACTCCTCAAGTTTCACATGAGATTTTTCACTATCTTCTAGCTTCACAGGGATACTAGCAACCTCTTTACAAATGGAGCAATCCTCCACGGATTTTACACAGACTTCACAAGCCCAAACACTTGCAAATCTTAGATGATTCACAATCACTCTCAAGATTTCAAGAACACAGTGTTTGCAACACTTTTACAAGATGAAATGGTATTTTTACTTTCAAAGAAAGCTTACAATAAATATCTCTCAATGATAGATATATAAAATGAAGCTTTGATTTTTCTGTAAATCTCACACAGGAAAGATGAGCTTAATGCTATAAGGCTCAGTGTATAATTGTTGAGAAAGGATGTAAACAAAAATTGAAGAACACTTCTCAGAGAATTTTTCAAAGAATAGATGTGAGTGATTATAAATCAAAGAATATTTTCTAATTTTTTGTAACTTGTTTACATTAGAGGCTTTAGTATATATAATGAAACTTATAGCCGTTGTATTCATTTAAATTTATAGCCGTTGTATTCATTGGAATTTATAGCCATTTACACCCGTTATACTCCATCATTACTAATTTGAATATCTTCCACTCCATCATTACAAATTTGAATATCTTCCACTTGAACCTTTTGAACATTTTGACCTGCTGCCGTGCTGGGCTGTTTGAACATTTGTTTTGGGTTGTTTGAACCCCTAATTTAATCAAATATTAAATACATTCTAACAACATTTAAGATAAAGGTTTATATGAGAAATAATTGGACAAAATAAATTTTGATTCTATTTTTTTACATAATTAAATAAATCATCAAAATAAATTTTGGATTCTATTTTTCTTTTTCAAATAAATTAAAATATCTATATAATAAGGCAAGAGGCTTTTTGAAAATGTCTTAAAATGTACGAGAGATACATTTTGAATCAAGGGTTTAGATCCATTCTAATAAATATCAATGGTTGAGATGTGTTTGATTCCCGCCCAAACACACTCTGCTCTCTCTCTCTCTCTCTCTCTCTCTCTCTCTCTCTCTCCCCCTCTCTCTCTCTCTCCCCCACGTCTACCAAACACTCTTGTCTCTACCCGAATGTTATCCGCAACTCCCTCTCTCCCTCCCTCTCTCTCTCTCTACTGTGCTTCACAAACGATCTGCCTAGATCTGGGAACTCCCTCTCTCTACTGTGCTTCACAAACGATCTGCCCAGATCTGGGTTTGCGATGATGATGGGTGGTGGTGAACATACTTGACACCACTGGAACTCTCTGTTCAATGGCTCGAAACTGGTGAAGAGAGAGAGAGGGGGTTGCAGGGTGGAGAATCTCCGGAGGACCGTCGAGAATCATCGGCGAGTAGCGTTTCGATCACATAGCCCATGCCACAGTAGTTCTCGCCTCGCCAGCGTCGACACTACCACATCGGATTGATGGAAAAAAAACAAAAGATTTGGAAATGGAGTGGAAATGGGTTTCACATTTTTCTTTGTTTTCTTTCTGAACACGCATTCGCTTCTTTGGTTATTGATTTGTTGATTTGGTTAGCTCTGAACATCTTCACTATTTTGCATGTATTTTGCTTTTGTTTCTATATGATTATTGGTTTTAATAATAGAATAGATAGATGGGTGTGCTTTATATTTTCTGTACTCAAAAGTTCTATCCAATTTTTAAAAGCTTTTGGTGATTGTGTGTTTGTGTGTAGATTCTGCAACAAGGACGAGGTCGGAAAAACAGTAGCCATAATAGTAGGCGTGTTGGCTGGTCTCGCCGTTTTGATCGTTCTTCTCTCTGTTTGTCACAAAGCACTTGGTATGATCTCCCCCCAGTTTTATCATTTCTGATAAACAAAAGACAAAAAATGAAATTGGGTTGAGCTCCTCATTTTACCATCCAGATTGAATGATACAAATATTTTATTATGTAAAATCTAAAAAAAAGTATCCAATGAAATAGTTTATTAAGTTTATTGAACAATGAAATTCATATAATTGGATTACATTTATCTTATAAAATAAATAAATAAATTACCTATATTAAAAATTATATTATCCGTTCAATTTTCTTTGATCAAATTAATCAAAAAATTTATACGAACTATTTTGTGGATAAACCCTACAAATGAATGGTTGTTTCAAGCACTAGGTGAGCCTTATAGTGGGCATGTTAATTAAGTAAACCAACCTCCTGCCCATGTTTGGAAAAATTGTGATTTTTAAAAAAAAAAATTTAAAGGTATTGTTTGAGTAGTATAAAATGTGATTGTTATAATAGGGACCAAATTATCTTCAATTATTGTGATTGTTATAAAATGTGATTGTTTGAGTAGTATAAAATGTGATTGTTATAATAGGGACCAAATTATCCTGCTGTCACGACCCAAACCCAGCCTTATGGGTTTAGCACCGTAACCGGCCAGTAATCCGAGATTACCGAAGGCCTGCTTAATATAAGTACAGCAAAACAGAGTACAGGGCCTGGCGGAAGCCAAAACAGTAAAGAAACAATGCCCAATGAGCTATGACAGTCTGCATGCAAAAAGACTTCCAAACGTATTTACATTCAGTGGGAAGTGATACACAATATATACAATCATTCAGAATAGGGACTCAATCCCTATGTAACGGTACAGTAAACATTCAGTCTATACAATCCATTCGGTTATTACAAAACAGCAAGACAGTACAGAAGGGGGAGTCCTAAAACACCCCTAAGCCTTAGCATGATAGGCTTGGAACCTCGCAGTGAGGCACGGTAGTTGGCTTGACAAAACTGGAGTAACCCTGACGCTCCTAGCCGCGGTCCGGTGCCTGTACACCTACATATATATATGAGCAGTGAGCTAAAGCCCAGTGAATAACATAATGCGTAAAGAGGTTAAGAATGAATGTCCTTACAGTAATGAAAACAGTTCATTAAATCAGTATTTCAGTCGTTCAGTCAGTACAGTCATATGTGGTACATCCATTAGCATAACAGTACAGTAAACAGTAGTTGCTAAGGATGCCACAATACAGTTCAGAATATAGGACATACATTCATTCAGTTAACAGTAATCAGTTCAGTAAACAGTACAGTTCAGTTGCTCAGAAGATAATCATTTGTGAACATATCTTTACACAATCGTTACTCACAGAGTTTGGGCTACAGTATGCTAAAGCGTGTCTCCCCGGTCGCCAACCCTACACAGTTAACAGATTGAACACACACTAAGCTACACAGTCGGAAGAGATAATAATTTAATCCCTAAGTTGCCTCGGTGTGTTCTACATCTATGCCCTCAATAAGATGTCTTAAACTAGGCCTAAGAATGCCTAGGATGAGATGAGGATGCAAAGATGTGATCAAAAAACAGTTTCAGGAGTTTTCAGAAAAACAGAGTCCCGCTCGAGCTCAGGTTTCCCCGCTCGAGCGGTCATGCAACAAAGGTACACGCTCGAGCGTCAAATATCTCGCTCGAGCGTACTGTAAAAGTACTAGATGGGTGAAATCTCCGCTCGACGGACGCTCGACGCCCGCTCGAGCTTGAGACACATGACTCCGCTCGAGCGCCCAATCCTCCGCTCGAGCGGACTGTAAAACAGTGCAGAGATACTGGATGCTCGGATTCCCCGCTCGAGCGTCACTATCCCCCGCTCGAGCGGAAGTGCAGAATCTGGAAAACCCAGATTGCACCTCCAAGCTCAAACCAAGTTTCAACAACTCAAAACTCGACCTCTTGGGCTGAATTTCCAGAAAACATTTGTAAACACATAGAATAACATGGTTCAAAGCTCAATTTTGAGAAATCAAAGCCCAAGGGTGTTTAATTCAAACCCAATTTCAAACCATTTTTCAAGAACAATCCTCAAACAAACATGACATGCATGATCTTTAAATAACTTCAAAGCTTCAATTTGATGCTCTAAAGAGCCAACCGTTTCCAAAACATGATGAAATCATGGACTTAAACATAATTGTGAACATGCATGTAACATTTTGCCATGAAAACAACTCAACATCTACAATACAAACATGCATGCAAGGAATGCTCTTCAATTCAACAACAATGACCCAAAACATGACTTAGTTCTACAATGAAGCATGAATCATGCAAGAACTAACTCAAAGACAACAATAAGAAGATGAGTTTCCTACCTTAGTCTTGTACTCAAGGTTTAGGAGCTCAAATATGAAATCTATACTTCAAATCTCCAAGTTGTCTAAGCCAATCCCTCAAAGACAAATCAATTCTCTCTCTCTCACCCTCTAAGTCGGCAAAGCAATGCAAGAGCTGGTGAAATGTTTTGATTTAAGTGTATACAAGGCTCAACATATGTGAAGTAGTGGCCACTAAGTGGTCTAATGGTAATTAAGTCCAAAACTTGCAATCCATCAATATTTAATCTAATTTAATCATACTAAATCAAATTTCAAATAGATACACCATAAAATCGCATAAATCGTGATGATCGAGAAAAATTAATCAATTCCCGGTTCGGCCGCCGATAAGGCCTTCAATTAGCAGTTTAAACATAAAACATGAACAGATCAAATAAACAATCAAACAGATAGAATACCGATTAACATACATACTCAGTCAATTCAGTTCCAGTTCTCAGTCAGTCAGTTCAGTACTTTAATCAGTTCAATTATCAGTCATAATCAGTTCAGTTTGACGGTAATCAATGTTTATCGGTAAGCAGTGGTGAGGGTTATTACACCTGCAAACATCAGAGACTATTTATATAATTTATCTTCAATTATTTTTTATTTTTTATTTGGGCCGGAAATTGATAGTTTTTTATTTTATTTTTTTTTATAAATAGTTGTTGGAGTCAATTTATATGGTGAAGTTAACTACTAGACAAATCATAATGAGTCCTCAAAGAGTAAGATGAATAAATCTGTTTAATAATTCTTTGGCTATTTAATTCTGTAATTTTTAGTTTTGTTTATGTACATCAAATCTGTTTCAATGTTACTATTTATTTTTCATTATGAGTATTCTAAGTCTCTTAGGTTTCTACTTTTCTATTTTGTGTGCTTCTGTATATACTTATGCTTAAATAATAATAGAGTTTGTCCTGTCTGGTATGTTTCTATTTGGTATTTTTTTCACTTACTTTTTATTTTATTTTTTTATTTTATTTTTGTTTCTCCTATTCAATTTTTTGGTTTGGCACAAGTGTGGAGATCTGTCACGATCTAAGAGGATATGTTAATTAAGTAAACCAACTTCCCTACCCATGTTGTTTTTTTTTTTTTTTGAAGGTATTATTTGAGTAGTGAAAATTGCAATTGTTAATTGGCATATGGTGGGTAGACTTACCAACCATAAAACCCATAATTCAGTTTTAAAAAACTTTTGGGCTTTTTGGGGCTTTTTCCCATAATTCAGGGTCATGAAGATATGTATTTTTTGTTATACTTTCGGTAACACTAAATATTCCAACTAAATCAAACATTATTTTGCGTTGTATTTTTTGGTGTAATAATGTAAATTTTTGTGCACGTTGTTTTATGACTTTGTGTTGTTCAGAATAAACAACTTCTCGGGTGATTCTTTATCTACACTTATCTACTTTGACTGTAAGTGTTCTAGACTTGTTGATGGATTATTGTTAAGTTTTTTTTTTTTTTTCCCCAATTTAGAGTTGAGTATGCTTTATTTGAGATAATGCAGAAATATATGAGAATGTGTATATATATCATATTAAATTCAGGAAAAAAATTTATGCAATTGAATATATAAATTAAAAAAAAAATCAAATTGAATGAGGATGTATTACGGTTGTTAAAGCCATTAATAAGTGAACGAGAAATAGACTCATGAACATAAGTTTTGTAAGGAGGGGAGTTATGGACTGAGATAGGCTCAATCCAAAACACACACGTGCGGGTGTGGGTTGGGTTGGCACTTATAATTTTTGGAGAAACCATTATTTGGAAAAATAAATAAATAAAAACTGTATTTCAGTTTTCAAACCTTGGTCTCCAACGGTCATCTTTCTTGACCGAACAATCACATTGGTGACTATTGCTTGCTACGGTTATTGTGTATTTAATGGCAAAGCAATCTCTCATTTTGGGACGAGAAAAAAAACATAGATTGGATTAAGAACCGCCGCCGTCTTCTCTTTTTTTCACGCCGTGGTTGTGCAATCAGGTAATCATAAATTGTGTTCATTTTAATTTTAATTTAGTTTATTGTGTATGATCTTTCCATTTTACTTTTTGTTTGAACCCTTTACTAATTTTACCTAATTTATATATTTGCAATTTGTTCTTCAAGACTCAATCTTTTGTAAAGGTTTTATCTGATCGGAATTTGGATTTGAATTCATCTGCAATCTATGATTTTGTCGATGAAACTGGCGTTCTTGAATTTATTTATTTATTTATTTTTGTTGTTTTGCTCATCAATTTGATTCACTTTATAGTTTCTTACATTGGTTTGAGTGTAGACCATTCAAGTTGGTGTGTCCAAACACGTTGACTCCACTGCAACAACAGCTATTTTGTTGTTTTCCCTCTGACTCTGATCTTCAATCCCCCGCAGTTAAAGTTTCTTTACCCATTGTATGTTTGTTATTTTTCTCAGCTGATTTTGTTTCTGTGGTGTGAATGGTTATGGGTTTATCATGAAATTAAATGGATTTTGCTCCTTTTTCCCCACTTTTCACAATTAAGTAGTAGACATAGCAAATGATACAAAATGGGTTTAGATTATCAAATAAATTAAATAAGGAATGTTGAAAAAAAATTGATTGTGGAGTGAATTATTTTGTTGTTCCAAATTTTATACCGTTGGGTTTAGTAAATTATTCCCATTCAATGTTTGTTATTTCTTGGCTGATTTGATTTCCGTCATGTGAATGGTCATGAGTTGATTTAGAAATCAAATGGGCTTTGCCTTTTTTTTTTCACAATTAATTAATAAACATGGCAAATGATACCAAATGGGTTCAGAATCCCAAGTAAATTAAAGAAGGTATATTGAAGTTCTTAAATATGTGATTTTGTGGACAGAATATATTGTTTCTGTCCATACCTCATCATTTTTTTCCTTCTGTATTTTTATTTCAGTGTCACAATTTGAAACTACAGCATCTGTTTGAGTCTCATCTCTATGTTCATTTCATCTCATCTCAACTATCTCTCTCAATTACAATTTGTTATTTTGATTTTAAAATTTTCAATACTTTTGTTTCTTATCTCAACTATCATGAATGAATTTATTGATTCTATCTTATTTTTTGAATCCATAAGTATAACTCCCACAACTTCTGTGATAGATTGGGGTAAATAGGTATTTAATCAGTGGAACATATTTTTAACTCCTATTTTTGTCATTTAATTTCAGCTTCTATGATAGATTAGGGTAAATAGGTATTTAATCGTCTGGTTTAACATTATATTGAAGCATTTTTTACTTTTTCATCCCTACCCCCTGGCAGACATGCAGTGAGTTGCATATTTCACTAATCACAGAAAAACATGATTTGGCTACCATTGTTAATATAGTTTGCATGTGTAATTTTCTTTGTATTATATTCTTGATTTGTTGAGTTATATGAGTGTCTCACATGTATTTTTAGGGGACGACTGTGATTCAGACAGTGAGGGAGACATGGTGGATGGAATTTTGACCTCTAGCACAAAGTCAACTTATGAACTACCATCTCAAGCAAATTTAATACGACGTGCTTTTGCGGGAGATGATGTGGAAGATGATTTTGAGAAGGATAAAGAGGATGTATTGAATGAAGAAAATCCTGAACCTGAAAAACCTGTTCTACTCCCTGGCTGGGGCCAGTGGACTCACATACAGAAAAAGAAGGGCTTACCCTCTTGGATGGTGGAAGAGCATGAGAGTGCCAAAAAAAAGAGGGATGAAGTTCTTAAAAAGAGGAAGGATGCTAATCTTAAACATGTGATCATCTCTGAGAAGTTGGATAAGAAGGTGAGTAATCTTGATTTTAAGTTTCACTAGACTTCCTTGAATTTCTGCTTTATGCATTGCAATTGAATATGGAGTTCACTGGAAAAAAAAATTAGATGGTTGAAGCCTAAGGGGCATCAAAACAAATTCTTGCATGGTGGTACATACCTGTTTATGAGTAGGAAAATTGAGCAAAGGAATAAGACAAGCTCTGTGTAGTTGAAAATTTGCAAATTTTGGTCAACAATTTAATAAGATGAATGTGATCAATTTTATACACAACTCTATAGTTTCCAACATAATTTATTTTTCCATGTAAGCAATTATTTTTTGTCTATTCATAAATCCTTCCTATTTACTGTTGGCATTCTGTTTTATATACCTGCATAGGTTTTCTGGAAAGCAATTTATGGTTTTGGATCTATGTCCTTTGCAAAATGGATATTTTGTAATTATGCTTTGCCTACAAATAAGTATCTCTCATTTTTATTATGCCCATCTGCTATACGTAGTTTGAGGGTGAGAGAATAATTTCATGAACAAACGTTCCTTCCAAATGGCCCTATAGCAAAGCAGTAGAACCACAACTTTATACTCCCACGCTGGCATGCCATAAGCAAAACACAAAATGTCCTCCTCTCAAATGTATGCTTGCATTTGTGAAGTTATGTTCATATAGATCATGGAAACAAGAAAATGAACATGCCAAAATTTCATTTGGACTAAAGTGCTCATCCAATAATGTAGTAACTTCTAACTTTTGTCATGTTGTAAATTTTGTTAATTCGATGTTAATATATTTCTTTTTCATTTTGAGCATAGAGCTCTTGCATCTAATAAAGTTGTAACTTCTAACTTATGTTGTGTTGTAATTATTTGTTAATATATTTTTGTTTATTTTTTAAGTTTTCTTATGTTTTAGCGGTCAAAATTGACAGTGTCTGTATGTGCTAAATATGGGTTGTAAGTGGTGGGTTATGGGCCTTAATTTGGCCAAGTAATATTAGTGGGTATGTAGTAGAGCTCTAGAGAACTATTAGTAATAGAAGTTTGAGTTTTTTTTATATTTGAAGTCTCAGTCCTAAAAGAAGTAGGGGAAGTATTCATTTAAATTTAGTACAGTCTTTTAGAGATTTAAAGGTTTTGTGATATGTGAAGCAATCCAACATTGGAGGTTGAAGCTAAAGGAATTTTAATTAGGATGCTCTTCTTTTTCTCTTCAATCCATATTCCTAATACGAATTTAATTCAAGTTGAAGTAAGTCTGTTTGGGAGGCATTTGATGGTAATGCGATGTTTTCCGTTACATCTCTTGCCTATACTAAAAGCAGTTGATACATGAATGAAACAAAGCAATGCCTTCCATGGGGGAGCATTACTTTAAGATATGCTAGGGTAGTTATCCTTCATTCAACTAATGGATTTAAATGCAGTTTTCAGAATTAAAGAAGGGATAAGAATATGTAGCTTTGAAAACCCAACTTCTCATTTTATGCAATTAATTAGTTTATGATTGCCTCGCATAACTGAGTGTTTATCTTTATTTCTTTTCTGTTATGCATTGCTGAAAATCTTATGACCCAAAAAAAATCTTATAGATGGTTGTTTGCATTGACTCGACTTTCAGTCAACAAGTGGCAAAGTTGTGAGCCTGTGCTATTAATGCACTTTCTCTAACATGATTTTCATTTTTGCCTGGTTTTCAAGGCTTTGCACACAACTCTTCTGGACCAGGAGAAAATTTTCTTTTTATTGCCAACTTTAATTGTTATTTTTTGTCGATCTTGGTAAAGAACAAGCATGTATTATCCAAAATGTTGATTGTGCACATGCAATGCTATGACTGTAGGCAACAATATAGTTTAATAAAGTCCATATTCACATTGAAATTTCTAAACATTTGTGGGTTATATTCTCTGAATCTATGAAGGGTAAGAGGCCATCTGACCTTTTAAGAAAGTTTTGGGTTGAGTTAGATATGAAGAAAATGTTTTTGCCATCAATAGAATTCAGAAAGTTTTTTAAGAAAGTTTTGGGTTGAGTTAGTTTTCATTTTATTTTAATTTTTTATTTTTGCATAGCCGTATTGTTTGCTTTTTTTTTTTTTTTTGGACAGAGGATATTCACTCTCTTCAGTTACATTGCTGGATGGATGTTGTTGTGATCCGTGCTTTATTGTTTTACCTTTTCTTATGTTTCTGATATGCTAGGTGTAGTGAATTTTATTTTATTTATTTTTCTTTGTTTTTATTGGGTTGAATTTGTATTTTTTTGACCATTAATTTTGTTTTCAAAAAATATTTAATGATCATGATTACTCCATTCAAGGTGGGTTTTTTTTCTTTTTAATTATTTTTTTATTTTTTAAATTTCAGTCCCTTGATCTAATTTCATGGTGTGTGTTCATCTGAGCAAACCAAATAGATAGTTGGAGTTATTTGATTTTTTATTTTATTTTTTATCAGTTGTTGTTCATAGTATTTCAGTGCACAATGTTAACTCATTAATATTCTTTAATATGATGTTTGGCTTCTATTAGGAATTAAATTGTTCAATCTATTTTTAGTTTACGATTTTCTTTTAAATTTAATATTATCATCTCTGTTTTTAGCAACGAATTTTATTTTCATTTATTAATCTCATCATTAGTTGCACCATGCCTTCAGGTATGTATTTAAAATATACTTATTTAAAATATAATTAAATAAATCATCAAAATAAATAAGTGTAACATATAGGTATGTATTGGTAAGGATGTATTTTTAGAATTGTTTAATAATTTATTAAAGTTAGATTCGACTTTCTGTTCCGAGATAGATTGATATGGCATTATACATCCGTGTATATATATGCTTATTAATTAGGTATTTTTGTGATTGTGAAAGTGAACGTGCACATCTACTAAAGCCATTGTTATTGTGGATTATTAGATTTTAATGTTTTGAATTTGGTGATGTAAACTTCAACATTAGAAACATGTGATGGTAACATGATGTGCGATGTAAACTGATGATTGAATGATTGTTGCATAATGTGAATGTTCACATTCACATATTACTGATTATTGTATGAGTTTTTGTGATTTTTACACGATTATTACATGGTGTGAAAGTTCACATTGGTGTGGTGATTATCACATCTTTAATCAATGTTAATATTTACATTTAGAAATAGTCATATTGTAACGTCCCAAAATAATTATAATAAACTAACTCCAAACACTAGTACAATGTGATATAAATAACTTAAGAAATTTTCACTAATCAGAGTTAATATACAAAAGGTGACACATGTGATATACATTCATAAATCATTCATCCTGAATCTATAGCATGTGTTACAAGAGGTAATAAGAAATGAAAGCTAAACAGAGATTTATATGCCCTAATAGCTTACATCTTTTCAAGACCATGCTTGGTTACAACAAAATGAGTTGTAAGCTTAATACAAATTAAGCCCCAGGCTTGTGAAAAGTAAATACAAAATAAACAAAAGTGAGCCTTTAGCTCCACAATCCTCCCAAGCTAAGTCCTTGGCGGAGGCATATCACCAGCACCTGAAAATATTTTTCTCAAGTAAGGTGAGCCAAAGCCCAGTAGAAACAATCTAACACAATATATGAATCTTAATAAAGATATAAGTATGATATGCATATACAATGCCCATGATAAAACTATTCATATTGTCACAAAATCATTATATGCCAAGTTTCGTGTCTCAAGCCATTTATATCTTAATTCATTGCATGACAATTCATTTCACCTCAATCCATGAGTCAAGCCCATTATTATTCAGACAACCTAACTGAGGCTACAACTTAGTGGTTCTCTAACCAATACAATCATTAAACAAACACTTCAAATTTACTATTTTACGGAAATTTCATCTGCGAGAATCAACACCCATGTATATATGCACGGTTTTCGAGACTTTTACTCTAGACACATAGGCCAACTTAATTCAATGAAATTCATCCCCTTTCTTCTCTCAAACATGGAGTACATCCATTTTCTCCTCTCAAACATCATACATATACAATATATTAAAAACACAGTCATATTCAATGACAACCGATAACAGATTAGTTTCAATTCACCTAATCCTCATGCAATGTCTACAATCATAGCTATCCTCCACCAATAGCCTAAAATAGATATTTCTAAACAGATATACAATCTCCAAAACAGATAAATTATCCAAATTTCCATAGATGAGAGCTAACAAGCATCCAGCTCTACCATTTATATAAACATCTATCCAATTTTACATTCCCAACACCAAGTCCATTATTTATACAAAATAATTATTTGAAACATTTTAGGGCAAAACTCCATTTTCTTCCAAATTCAATCCATGTATCAAAATCAACAAATTTAACACAACACAACCTCATATCTACACCCATAGCCATTTTTAATTTCTTCATTTGAAAACCCCTCTTTTGATTTAAACCAAAACCGTACGTTTGTCTAAAATCCTCCAAAACCCAACATTATTTACGCAATCAACAAATAACTAAGTTAAAAATCATAGGAGACTGTAGAAAGTTCCTACCTCAAAGTTAGAAGACAAGCAAAGCAAGGAGAATACTTCAAAGACGCCGAAACCAACTTCTGTTTGGATCAAAATGAAGCCCTCGAGATGCACTACTTTTTTAACAAAGCCATACGGATAGAGAAACCACTAGATCTAGGTAAAAAAGTATAGAAAATATAGGTTTTAGAGAGAGAAACTCAAGATCTAAGGTTTTGAAATGTTTTAGAGAGAGAAAGAGATGAAAAGGTGATGTAAAAGGAGGCTACTGCGAACTGATATACGCACAGTCCGCTCGAGTGCAAGAAGTGATGCTCGAGCATCAAACACAATAAGTTGTTTCGCTCGAGCGCAGAATGCACACTCCCACTAGTTTTGCAGACAATAGACCAATGTTCGAGCGCAAGAAAAACCGCTCAAGCTGAGCCCGCTTGAGCTCAAAAAGAACTACTTGAGCGTAGAATACAGTCTTCCAGTAGTTTTGTAGACTTGCAAAAGTACTGAGAGTTTGCAAAGCCCGCTCGAGCGCAAGAAATGCCACTCGAGTGGAGGAGTAAAAATCTGGGCAACAAAAGTTTGAAAACTAAGCAACTAACCAGTCTCAAACGTAACCACAACAACCCAATAGCCAAATTCAAATAAATACAAGGGAAGCAAGATAAGATCAACGATACAACACCATGAAACCCGAGTCTAGAATACAACAAGGGTCAGGCTCAAAACCGGAATCGCTATACATATAACTGTAAATAACAATGTGATATTTTGGTCACAATATATTGTGCATCTTAGTAATATAAATGTGAATGTTCGCATCAACATTCGCGAATGGTTATATGCACACAATAACAAACAATTACCAATAATGTGAATATTCACAGTGTCTCTATAATACCAAAATAACATGACAACATTAACCATGTATTACTCACAACAAATCACAATTAAAATTAATATTCACATTAAAAAATAGTCATACAACAATGTGAATGTTTACAGTGTATGGTTTTATGAGGGAATATTATTTAGAGCCATGATAGAGACCCCCTCCATTCACCACCCCCACAACCCCCACAGACACGTAGCGGGTGGTGATTGGAGGAGCAGGAAAAAAAGAAAAAAGAAAAAGAAAATGTAACCAATGAGAGAGAGGGGGGGTCAAAGGGAGTGGAGGGAAAAGGGGGCATGAAACATTTTTGTATTATTTACCAACATGCATTTGTAATATGAAAGTTCACATTAACATTTAGTGAGAGATTTTCAAGAGGTAGAATATTTATAGTTTTAGGAATGTGAGAGATTTTTTCTATGGAATAAATGAGAGATTTTCTCCATAGAATAAGGGAAATATTTACTTTATGGAATAAGGGAAAAATTTTATTCTTGAAATGTAAAGATTCTCCCTTAAATAAGGAGACATTTTCTCCATGGAATGAGTGATTGTTGTTATTATTTTTTTTATTGTGTATTAAGTTCAAAATGGAAACATGTACAAAAAGTTAGAAGGGTGATTTAGTCATATTATTCTAAACAGTACCTAATGGAATATTAAAAAAGAAAATGGGTTAAATGGAATATAACAATTAAAAAGGACTTTCTGAAAAATCACCCATAAATGAAACATGTGTAATTAGAAAATTTATTTGTTGGTCGAAGACTAAGGGCATCCATAATGGATGTGTTAAAAAATATGTGTTAAAGTGTGTTATATGACAAAAAGTGATAAAAGTGAGACCCAAAAATATGTGTTAAGAGTTTGTTAATTTAGTGAGTGAATGGTGATATAATGGATATGTTAAAGTGTGTTAAAGAATATATATATAAATATATAAACAGTTAGTAGCAGTTGGAGAGGAAGATGGCCGGACGGCCGGTCGGTCAACCGGTCAGACCCAATTTTTTTTTTTTTTTGTACTTGAGGGGTCCAGACGTCCGAGGAGACAACCGGTTGGATATCCAGCCGGACCACCCCACGACACTTCCCACGTCCCCCTCTCTCTCTTTCTCTTATTGGCTAAAATGCTAGTCACAGTTAACACACAAGTTAATAGTTGACACTAGCATCTGACACTAACGTTAGCAGCTTCATTGTATGAACAAAATGAACTTGACCAGCCAAAAATTTAACATCTAACACTAGCGAAGGATTAGCAGCTTCACTGTGGATGCTCTAAGGCCAAGTGTTGCTCTTACAACAATATTATTAGTGTATGACTATTTTGTTTACCAACCAATTATGATTGGCGATGGACCCAACAGTAAGCGGCCTAGCCAATTGTAATGTTGCCTCCGTTTGGGAAGTGGGTTAGTTTTTTGGCTTTTTGGCTTTTTTGGCTATTTTAGCCTGGGCTAAAAAGCTTGGTTTGTGAAGGACTTTTTGGCCTTTTGACTTTTTTGATTTTTTTTGTGAGAGAAGAGTATAATGATTATGGGTTGGATGTGATGTTTTGTTTTTTGTGGCTAAAATAGCCTATTTTGTCTTTTGTGGCTAAAATAGCCAAAAAGTCCACTTTAGTTCTTCCCAAACGGACCCTAAGTGATGTAGAGATGTTGGTTAATTTAGTTTTTTTTTTTAGTCAAATAAAATAAAATAAATTAAAAAATTAATAAAATAAAATATTATATTTGAATTATAATTTTTTATTTTTTTATAAAAATCAAAAAAATTAATTAAAATAGATTTTTTAATCAAATTTAAAATAATTAAAAAGTTAAAATGTCAATCTAACTTTTCAAATGAAGCCATTTATCTTCTTTTTTATAAGTAGATGAAGACATTTATCTTTAATTTTTAATTTATATTCGGAATCTTCCTAATTGACTAGTGAGCCAAGTTTATTTTTTGTGCGAAGAAGTTTTGGGTATTGTTGTCAACCATTGCACAAAAAATGAAAAGAATTTTATATACAGAAAAATATGGCTGAATTGAGAATTTTTATTTAAAAATACAGTGTTCATTAAAACGAGGTTTAATTATAAAAGCACAACCTAAAAATGTATTTTCTTAGAAAGAAAAAAGAAAAATTAGAAAGAAAACAGACGTAGCACCAAAACTCCATGTCCTCTGAGTCACCGTATCCAACTGCACTACCAAAACCACCGGGGACTTCCCGGTGACATCGCGGCTTCGCCGCCTTTACTCTCTCTCTCAACCTTCTTCTTCTTCTCCCTCTCTTCGATCACCTCGACACAACATCAAAAAACCCTAAAATTTCCATCTCCGAGAGTCCTCATCGACGATCGAAGTAGAGGAGAGAGAGAGAGAGAGAGAGAGAGAGAGAGTAATAGGAGTATTCGAAATGTCGATTCTCTATGCAGTGGTGGCGAGGGGTACCACGGTGCTGGCGGAGTTCAGCGCCGTCACGGGAAACACCGGCGCCGTCGCTCGCCGGATTCTCGAGAAGCTGCCGTCGGAGACCGATTCGAGGCTCTGTTTCTCTCAAGACCGATACATATTCCACATACTCAGATCCGACGGTCTCACCTTCCTATGCATGGCCAATGACTCCATTGGAAGTTCGTAATTCTCTCTCTCTCTCTCTCTCTCTCTCTCTCTCTCTCTATGTATATGTATTTAGATGCGTTTCTATATAGGTATATCTGGTTTTGAAGTCGATATTATGTTGATTCTCTTGAAATAAAGCTAGGTTTATTCAGAATTGATTTTAAGGTTTTGATGTGATTTTGTAATTCAGTTTTTTGTCAATGTTATTGAATTTATGTTCCTTTTACTCGAGAATACTTGGGAAGTCCAATGTTTTATTATGTAGCTTCAAGAATTCTGTAGTCTTCTCAAATCTTGTTCTCATTGTGGTTTGGTCTGATCGTTTATGCTGTGTTTGGTTGCGGATTTGATAAGAGATTTGGCAAGTGAAAAGAAAAAGAAAAAAAGTAAAGGTAGTTGAAATGTAAATAAAATATATCTACATTTCACCTAGTTTAACATATTTTTCTTTTCCCTTCCAAGCCCGAGTTAAAGGAGGAGAGTTGTGTGTTAGTTAGCCGACAGCCAACACGTAAAAAAGCCGCTCAGATCCGTTATGACAATGAATCCTTCTTTGAATTGTTTAAATGCTAGGTCTTTCCCCTCAAGTGACGCATTGCGCTTACCTCCGGGTATTTCAAAAAGTGAGTAAGGGGCACCGCATCGACGCCTGGGTGCGGTGAAAAATGGGCAAATGTTTCGGTATTTTTCTGGACGAGCGCGGATAAAGAAGTTAGTCCAAGACTATAGGTTTAGGGTAGCCACCTGGAATATAAGAACCCTAACTGGTAAGACGATGGAGTTGGTAGATGTTTTGATTAGGAGGAGAGTTAGTACAGCTTGCGTACAAGAAACTAAGTGGACGGGTGAGAAAATTAGGGAAATTGAGGATACCGATTTTAAACTGTATTATAGTGGTAAAGATAGACGCATGAATGGGGTAGAAATCTTAATTGCCAAGGGTCTTGTGGAGAATGTAGTGGCGGTCATTAAGAAAGGGGATAGGATTATGTTAATTAAATTAGTTATTGGAGGGAATATAGTGAACGTTGTTAGTGCATACGCCCCTCCAGTAGGATTAGATGATCAAACAAAGAGGGATTTTGGGGAGCAAATGGATG
Source organism: Camellia sinensis (assembly GCF_055761805.1). Taxonomy (NCBI): domain Eukaryota; kingdom Viridiplantae; phylum Streptophyta; class Magnoliopsida; order Ericales; family Theaceae; genus Camellia; species Camellia sinensis. The sequence continues at coordinate 93,549,001 of NC_138972.1, forward strand.
CGATCTTAAAGGAGATACCCGTAGGAGAGAACCTGGTTATAGGTGGAGATTTTAATGACCATGTAGGGATAGATAAACTAGGCTATGAAATGGTGCATGGTGGATACGGCTTTGGTGACAGAAATGAGGTTGGAGAGAGTATCTTAGATTTTGCGTTGGTTTATGACCTGGTGGTAGCTAATAGTAGCATTTGATAACCTTTAAGAGTAGGTCAGTTAAGAGCCAAATAGATTACTCTTAGTGAGAAAAGTGGATTGCCTAAAATGCAATGATTGTAAGGTGATTCCTGGAAAGAGCCTGACCTCTCAACATAGGATTTTGGTACTAGATTTATGTTTTAGAGGGCAATACCAAGCTAGGAAGGATGGTGGGCGTCGTAGGACGAAATGATAGAACCTAAAAAGGGATAAATTAGAAATATTTAAGAATAGAATGAATAAGGAAGGTACTTGGGACTTGGAAGATGATGCTAACACTATGTGGAACTCGATGGCTAATATTATGAGAAGAATCTCAAGTGAAGTGCTTGGAGAGTCGAAAGGAACGGGACCCAGCTCTAGGGAAACTTAGTGGTGGAGGGAAGAGGTTCAAGTGGTAGTTAAGGCAAAAAAAGAGTGCTTTAAAAAGTAGCAAAAGGATAAAACTGAGGAAAACCTTAAGAACTATAGATTGGCTAATAAGGAGGTCAAGAAAGTAGTGAGAGAGGCTAAGTTGAAAGCTTATGATGACCTATACACTAAACTAGATAGTAAAGAGGGAGAGAAGAGGGTATACAAACTTGCTAAGATACGGGAGAGGAAAACGAGATTTTAATCAAAGTTAAGTGCATCAAGAGTGAGGATTCTAAGGTATTGGTGAGGGATGAAGAGATTAAGGAAAGATAGAAGAACTATTTTGAGAAACTATTATATGAGGAACATGGAGGTACGGCAATAGGGGAAGAAATAGCCAGGAATACGATAAACCAAGACTACAGGTTCTATCGTAGGATTAGGAACTTTGAAGTGGAGATTGCACTTAAGAAGATGAAATCAAATAAGGTTTTAGGACCAGATGACATCCCTATTGAAGCTTGGAAGTGTTTGGATAAAAAAGGGGTTGCTTGGTTGACTAGATTGTTTAGCAAAATTTTGTTGATTAGGAACATGCCAGATGAGTGGAGGAAGAACATTTTAGTGCCAATCTATAAGAATAAAGGAGATGTCCAGAATTGCAACAACTATAGAGGAATCAAGCTAATGTATCATATAATGAAAGTGTAGGAGAGAGTGATAGAACATCGATTGCGAAATATAACAGAGGTGTCAGAGAATTAATTTGGGCTATGCCTGGCAGGTCAGCAATGGAAGCGATCTATCTTTTGAGGAGAGTAATAGAAAAGTATAGAGAAAAGAAAAGAGACATTCATATGGTGTTTATCGACTTTAAGAAAGTATATGATAGAGTGCCTCGGGATATAATATGGTGGGTGTTATCGAAGAAAGAGATGACAAAAGGTTACATTGATGTGATTAGGGACATGTATAAAGGGGTGGTGACCACTATTGGATCGCCTGTTGAAGAGACAAATAAATTTCCTATCACTGTAGGATTACACAAAGGATCTACCTTAAGTCCTTATCTTTTTGCTTTAGTTATGGATGAGTTGACGAGAAATATTCAGGATTACGTGCCATGGTGTATGTTTTTTGCAAATGATATAGTGTTAGTGGATGAGACTAGAGAAAGAGTTAATACAAAGTTGGAGATTTGGAGAAAAACTCTTGAATCTAAAGGATTCCGGATAAGCAGAACTAAGACAGAGTACATGGAGTGTAAGTTTAGTAACAGTAACAATGAAAGCAGAGGAGAAGTGAAGATTGAGAACCAAGAATTGCCTAATAGTGAACATTTTCGTTATATAGGGTCGATTATCACAACAGCGGGGGAGATTGATGCAGATGTGACCCATAGGATTAAGGCGGGAAAGTGTAAGTGGAAAAGTGCGTTTGGGGTACTGTGCGATAAACGAATACCCACTAAACTTAAAAGTAAGTTCTATAGAACGGTTATTAGACCAGCGATGTTGTATGGGACGGAGTGTTAGGCAACCAAGAAACAACATGTAGATAAGATGACTGTAGCTGAGATGAGACTGCTAAGGTGGATCTGTGGCAAGATTAGACAAGACAGAATTAGAAATGAGTGTATTCGAGAATGGGTAGGAGTAGCACGATAGAAGATAAGTTGAGAGAGAATCGATTGAGATGGTTTGGTCATATTCAACGGAAACCAACAGAGGCAGTAGTGAAGAGATACGATGCTATAATGGTAGATGGAAGTGTTAGGGGACGGGGTAAGGCCTAGATTAACATTGGTTAGCGTTGTAAATAGAGATATGGATTTACTTAATTTGACTAACGAAATGGCCTTTGATAGGACTGCATGGAGAAGAAGGATTCATGTAGCCGACCCCATTTGATGAGACTTAAGGTTTGGTTTGGTTTGGTTTCCAAATCCCTTCTTAAATCCCCTAACTAAAAATAGATTTATCAAAAAAAAAAAAAATCCCCTAACCAAAAACAGTATTAAAGAAGTTCCATGGACTATTTAAGTTTAGAAAACTTGAGGTGAGGAATTTCCTGCATTTGGTTGACCCAAAGCTAAGAACAAGATCGGAAGCACAACTTCTCATTCAAAGCATGAAAGTGGTTCGGTCACTTAGGTAGTGTTTGGTTCATTGGAATGAACCGGAATAGAATGATCATTCCATCAAAATATTCATTCCCACATTTTGTTAGATTAAAAATATAATGGCAAATGCATTACAAATGAAATTATCTTTCACTATGTGAAGGGAATGATCATTCCATAACAAAAGGTTGGGGGTTGCTCGAAATCTGTCAGATATGAGCCCTTCTTTCTCTATTCAATCCATGGCCTACCTCAATACATCTATGTCACAATGGCTGATCTTTTGAGTGAGGGAAGCTAGGGCATTTTGGTCGATGCAGGATCAGTTAGTGACTGTCTCTTCTAAATGGTGGTTTTTAAGTTTTGAGCAGCGTCTTCAAAACTATGTGGAGATGGAGAACTTGGCTATGATAGGAAGATCCAGTTGATTTGCAATACAATAAGTTGCCACCTTCCAACTACTTTACTCTTAAAATTCATAAAATATGGAATAATGAACAAAAAGAAAGAGTATTACATAAGATTGTTTTCATTCCTATATGTAAAAACTAAGAAGCACTGATATAGACACAGGATACGGATGTGATATGATATGGACATGTGCTCATGAAAATTTAAAAATAAATTAGGGCAAGACACAATAAGGACATGCCAACATAAAATACATGGAAATAATGATTATTTCTGTTTTTCTGTATGATAAATACATTTATCTTTTTTTTTTTATTATATTAAAATAGTAAAAAGTCATTTTTTCACATTGTACACAATGGAAGAGAAGCATTAAAAAAAGTCATAATATCTATTTTAGAAAGTTCTATTCATGAAAAAATTTAAGTTTTGGATTTAAGAATTCCTAAAGTTAAAAAGTCTACAAAGATTATCCTATTGAAGATAAAGTTGAGATGCTATGATGGTTTGGTCATGTACAATGAAGATTATCCTCCTATTTTGCCTTTTTAATCCATGCTTTGTAAGGTTTATTCTATGTCATATTTTCTCAATTTTCAGTACTATTTCTACTTTTACCTTTGGTTATGAGTAGGCTGACAATCAATTTTTTCTCTGATTTGCTGTTCTGGTTATTGTCCATGAGCTGACAATGTGTTGGTCGGTGCTGTGGTCCAGGGAGAGTCCCTTTTTCATACTTAAAGGATATTCACATGAGGTTCATGAAAAACTATGGCAGAGTGGCTTCTTATGCTCCTGCTTACTCAATGAATGACGAATTTTCGAGGGTCTTGCACCAGCAAATGGAATTTTTCTCCAGTAACCCTAGTGCAGATACTCTCAATCGTGTAAGGGGCGAAGTTAATGAGGCAAGTGTGTAGAGTACTGTAACTTTCTTATGTAATTTTGACTGTGCTTTTTGTTTTCCTTTAATTTTAATGTCATTTTTTTTCTTCTTATGTTGCCATGAGAGAATGCATGCATTAACTGACCAAAATACTTATGGCGAAGTTCCCAACTCCAAATGCTTCAACCAAGCAAACAAACAAACAAACAAACAAACATTCTATATGATGGTACTCCTAGTCCTTTCTCATGTTTCTTTCCGTAGTCATTTGGATCTTATGTTAGTTAATTCTCTATTGGTATTATGTTTGGGCTTTATAGAATTATGATCTTGGGACTCTTGAAAAAAATGATGTTCTGTCTGTACCTTTGTTGAGTATGTTAATACTTTCAATTGTAAAACTGCGACTTAATTGTGTGCACTTCTTAGCTATTTGGTTTGGTTTCTGGACAAGTTCTTCGAAATGCATTTTCTTAAAATGGTGAACTACGTTGAACAAAATGTTTGCTGGTTGTCTTGGTACTTTTGATTTCATCTCCTCTTTTTTCCTCATGGTTTTGATGGTCTAAGATTATGGAAAGATTGTAACCAACCATTACTAAATTTCTTTCTTTTAAGACTTAACTTTATTATAATTTTTAATTTTTTAATTTGTTTCCTTTTATGCAGTCACAGTCATTATGATTGTTTTATGCTCACAACTGGTATAACAATATACAGGTCCGCACTATCATGGTGGACAATATAGAGAAGATACTGGAAAGGGGTGACCGGATTGAGCTTCTTGTTGACAAAACAGCAACAATGCAAGACAGTGCTTTTCATTTTAAGAAACAGTCTAGGCGCCTCAGCCGTGCTCTTTGGATGAAAAATGTCAAGCTGTTGTTAGTACTGGTCCCTTGCTATTAAGTTAGACCTTTTTTTTCCCTAAACAGTGTTACATGGCCAAATTAGACATTTGGATTCTTTAATCTTTTTATAATGTTTGATGAAGAAAAACACCACCTTTGATAGTAAAGAAATTTTTCTAGCTTCTTGCATGGATTTGAGATAGAAATCCTTCCATTTAATTTCAAGTAAATTCCTACGTAATGACAACATATTATGCCATAATGTTGCACACTATTGACTATACAATATATTTAAATGTTCAAGATGTGTCCACATACTCATACCAAAGTTTTGGATATATGCATATATATTCTTTTATCCTAACATGCAATAGGTTTTTGGGAGGTTCAACACTTAGGCACACACCCTGGTCTGATACTCATACCAGAATTAAACAAAATATGTAATGAAGTGGATAATCATCTTAAGCCCAACGAAAATAAAAAGGGAAAACAAAGAGGCCAATCATTGTGAAAGTAGAGAAGGCACTATGATGGGCATGGGAGAAGGCACCCTGCTCTGACATGTCCTTGAGTTTTTCTTATTTCATGCACATAAACTTGTGTTTTTGTCTTATGACAGGGCCTTGTCGACATGCTTGATTGTTGTGCTTCTGTACATAATAATTGCTGCTTCTTGTGGAGGAATCACTCTACCATCCTGCAGATCATAATGTCCAGCTTTGTAACTTTCAATTTCTGCTGAGTACATATGCACATGATTTCAGAAATGACGCGCGTCACATTACACTTGAAGAGTGCCTTAGCTGTTTCATGGTTCAGATTTCCAAGGAGTGTTTGGAACTATATTCTCTCTCAAAGGTAGCGCAAATTATTCCGTTGATTCTTGCATTTTGTTTCATTCGATGTGTGCTTATCGCGGGGAGCTTGATGAATAGTTATGATATTATTGCTGATCATCTCTGTATTTTGTAGGAACTATGGTTTTCTTCTTTGTATTTTATTGGTTATTGTCAATGCTCCGATTATGCTTTCTGTAATTTCACATCATAAGTTTCTAGATATAAGAGCCTAGTGAGTACAACAAATTTCATTTCAATTTGTTGTCAATTCAAAATCTGTTCCATTTGTGACCAACTATCATGCATAGTCAGATGTGCCAGTGCTCATGAAACCTTCCACTGATTAAATAATTTGATATACCCTTTTTATTTATTTGTTGCTTATCCTTTCTAGTTAAATAATTTGATCAATAATAGTATCTCAAAATCCCTAATGTTATGAGTTTATAATCTACATGCCACTGATTATTTCCAAACAGTGAATCAAATTTTATTTTATTCTTTTGAATTTTTGAATCAATTTGGGTGGAGATTGTGTCGGCTAATTCAAATTTGATTCCAATGCAGCAAACTAGAGCTAATGCATTACTGTCAATCTTTGCTTTCTTTTTTTTTGGTAGGTAGGTAGCAGTACTGTCAATCTGTTCTTTTAGCAAGGAAAATAATGAAAAGAAAAAGCCTTGCTGCTTTAGTTATCCTGAAGGTAAGACCGTAATTAGTGTTTTTGGGGACCAAAAAGATCTAGCTTTATAGACTTTGATGAATCACCACCCTTTTGATCTGAGTGGCACTTGGCTGGTTGTCAACCTTGATGTCAGGATATGCTAAATCCATTTTCTTACTAACTGCTAAAATAATAATATCAAACCAAATCGAACTAAGTAGGGTCGACTAACTGTTAGGATAATAATGATGAAGGAAAAAGTAACGACTTGGATTTAGATTTGATGGATGAAGAAATTAAGGTTGGGTTATGATTTATGGACTTGAAATGAAGGAATTTGACACTATTTATTCAAGGAGAATAACTCAAATTTATATTTGGCAGTTTAGTTATGGATTTAATAATTGAATTTTGAGAACTTTGTAAAAGTAGTAAACAATGTTAAATTTGATAGTTTAGTTGTGGATAGGTGTGAACATGGTACGGATTGGTCCGGATTGGAGTAAAATCAGGACCAATCCGTTATTTACTGTTCCTGAAAAATTAAAATCAATCCAATTCGTTTAAATTGTAGAATCAATCCGAACCAATCCGTTTAAATATGAATCGGATCGGTTTAGGACCACGGATTCACATAATTAAATAACAAAATATATATGGAACATTTTAATTTCTAAAAAATATAAACATAGTATCAAACACAACAAACAAAAGCAATAAACCTGAATACACATTACACAAAGCAGAGTTCTCCTAAAACTGGATACACATTACACAAAGTAGAGTTCTTCTTTGTATTAAAACTAAACATAGTATCAAACAAAAGTAATAAGAAAACAGGTTTTAGACAAACAAAAGTAACAAAACATAAGTAAAAGCAACAAACAAATAAAAGCATAGCAGCAACAGCAACAAACAAAAGCACAACAGCAGCAGTAGTAGCAAATTTCACATCACAGCAAGCCAAATCACTTTCCAACAACAATGTTGACATTGGTTAGAGCTGAAAAAAAAAAAATTAATTTCAGTTTAAAGTAAAAAATAACACAATACATGAATGTAATTTAAATGATAAATTGAATATTGAAATTCTATTACCTCTTTCTGTATCCTCCAAATCTGCAAAGTTTTCTTCCATCTCAAGTGGCAATGGCGAAGCATGCAACCAATCTTGTGTACAAATTAAACTTTCAACAAGCTTTGGAGTAAGAGAACTACGAAACTGATCAAGGATACGACCTCCTGTGCTGAAAGTAGACTCGGAAGCAACAGTAGAGACATGAATGGCCAAAATATCCCTTGCAACTTGAGAAAGAACTTTATATCTTGAAGAATTTGTCTTCCACCAACTTAAGATGTCAAAGTTTGCAACTTTCTTTTCACAAGATTCTTCCAAATACCTATCTACTTCTGATTTGCCTCCATCACCTTCTTCTTCCTCCAAAAGCTTTTGAAATTTTGTCATAAGAGACACTTGGTGCTCACTTGCACCAATGTTTATCTGATCAACAATGTCTACCTCATGAACTATTTCATTGGAAGATGAAGCAATTGTCTCGAACTATTTATACTCATCAAAAATATTATTCAAAGTCTCTCTTACTTTTTGAGTGAGCTCACTCACCATGGCAGGTTGATAAACTTCAAAATTACAAAACCTCACATACTTCAACTTATAACGAGGATCTAACACAACAGCAATCAATAACATCATATTCATTTTTTCAATTTTTCCCTAATACTTATCAAATTTAATCTTTATTTTTATTATCATGGCTTTTAAAGAAGGATCTAAACTCTTTCCCCATTCAGTTGAGGCACTTTCTATAGCACAAACTTCATTGAAGTACAAGTTGGAAGTAACATACAAAGAACCAGACAAGCGAACAGTTGCATCATAAAACTTTTGCAAAAAATGTGTAAAAACACGAGCATCTTCCCAATCTTGAGTAGTGGGAGGTCCATGATTAAGTTCTAGTTTGAAATGTGGGTCCTCATCCTCTAATCTCTCAAATATTTTTTGAAACTTTGTTACAACATCTAGCATTAGATATGTGGAATTCCACTTAGTTTGAACATCTAGATACAACAAGCTTTTACATGTTACCCTCTCTGTTTCAACACATGTCCTGCAAAATTACTCTTGTTGTGGAGCACTCCTTACATACTTCACCGCATCACGAATTCGAGTTATTGAATCTTTTATTTCACTTAACCCATCCTTCACAATTAAATTAATTATATGGGCACAACAACTCATATGCAAGTACTCACCCCTTAAAATCAAAGAGTCACTGTTTTTAGAAAACTTTCTTTTCACATATGCAATTGCTGCATCATTTGCACTTGCATTATCCACATTGATTGTACATAGTTTCTCTAATCAACAAAACATGATTCCACTGCCTTATTAATTGCCTCCCCTTTGTGACTAGAAATCACGCTAAAGTTGGGAATTCTTTTTTGCCAATTCCAGTCTTTATCAATAAAGTGGGCTATTAGGCACATGTATGAAACATTTTGTAGAGATGTCCATGAACCCGTAGTGAGACAAAGTCTATAGTTTGATTTCTTCAACAAATTTTTCAGTTTTTTCTTCTCACTAGAATATAAATCCACAATATCCCTTGCCACTGTAAAGTGTGAAAACTTCTTGAAATTAGGTTGCATCATACTACAAAATTGATGGCATCCTTCACGCTCTACAAACCTAAATGGCAACTCATCAGTGATTACCATTTTAACAAGTGAATCCTTACATGCTTGTTGATCAAATTTCCAAACACCAAGATTTTTTTCACCTTCTGTTACAGATTGAAAAGCCAAAGTCTTTTGTTTTTTTTTATTTTCTTTATTGTGAGGGGACTGAGGACAGTTTGCAATATGTTTTCTCAAAGTGCTAGTTCCATTTGCACTAATCCAAGCATAAAAAGCTTACAATGGTTATATTTAACACTTGCAGCAGTCTTACTCCCTTCTTTAAAAACTTTGGTAAAATGTTCCCAAACTTTAGAATATTGTTGAGCTTTTGGCTTAGGAGGACGGGGGCCTACCTTTGAACTAGAAGGAGTTTCAGGCTGAGGATCATGCTCTGGCTCAGACTGAGACTGAAAGAGGTCGATGACATCATTTGTCTCTCCAGTACTTGACATCTATCAAACAAGAAAAAGAAATGCATCCCAAAAAAAATACGATTAATGTTATTAGATAAAATAAAAAATAAAAACAGAAATCAAAAACCAAAGAAAAAGATCAATAAAGACTTTTTACTTACATTTACCGAATCCATTGACGAAAAGATGAACAAAGATGAAATGGACAATCAATTTAAGAGTGTATACTTCACTGAATATCTCCGATCTAAGATTAAATCCACCGATTTGGCATGAAATCTACAAAAAAATAACAAAGTGTTAGAGAGAGAGAGAGAGAGAGAGCTTACTGAGTCTGAGATGAAATCCACAAATATAGAGAGAGAGAGAGAGAGAGCTTACTGAATCTAAGAAGAAGCTAAAAAAATAAATAAATAGAATGTCACTGAGAGAAAGAGAGAGAGAAAGGTCACCGAGAGATAAAGAAAGAGACCAAGCCACGATCTGAGCTCACCGATCTGATCTGAGATGGATTATTTGAGATGAAATCACAAGAATAGAGAGAGAACTCAGTCTGAGAAAAAGAAGAGAGAAAAAGAGTTGACTGCATCTGAGAATAGGAACAAACCGACAAAAACAGTGACCGAGAGAGAGAGAGCTCATCAAGAGGGAGACAAGCCGTGATCTGAGCTCACTGATCTGATCTGAGATGGATTATCTGAGATAAAATCACAAGACTACAGAGAGAACTCAATTTGAAAAAGAGAAGAGAGAGAGTACCGAAAGAGAGATAAGAGCGTGAGAAACAGTGAGTGGCGTGTGATATGTTGAATTAGGGTTTAGCTTTTATATGAAACAAGAAATGATATTATGTGAGAGGGTATATATTATAAATATAGACTATTTGTATACGGTCCTGATCGGTTCCAATCCGAAACCGATCTGTGGCCTATAGATTTTTAAATTTTCAATCTAGAACTAAATCACGGATTCAAAAAATCAATCCAAACTTACCGGATTGGATTGGACCAGATTGGATTACGAATTATATGGATTCCTTACTCAGCCCTAGGTGTGGAATTGAAATAACAAGGTAAAAGTAATTATATGGAACGATTTGGCACTATTTATTCAAGGATAATAATTCAAGTTTTGATTTGATAGTTTAGTTTTAGATTTAAATATTAAATTTGAGAGCTTTGTCAAGATGAATTGAAAATAACAATATAAAAGTGGTTCTAATCTTAATAAAATATTTTCCCCTCTATCTATAATTTACTTCCCCCTTAGTTTTCAATCAAATCATAATATAGTTTAATCTGTCATATTTTTATAAAAATTTAATCACAAATTCACTCTTTTTGAAATTTATCCCTTCAAATGGAGCTCAAAATACTTCGTTGGATGATTAAATTGAAAAAATGGAAATTATTGGAGAAAAAGGGGAAATGAGGTTGCATGTTTGGTAGCTTCCAAGGTCTCTCTTTTCAAATAGTGTCAAAGCAAAGTATAGTCCCAAATTTCTGTCTCTCTCATAAATGGAGAGAGAGAGTAGAAGTGGAAGCAATGCCTCGCCGCCCCAAAAAAATATTCAGTGGATGCGTATGTTGTTGATAAAAGAGATGCAAGCACTTGGGGCCCACATGCCTAACTCAAATAATTTAAGGGCCAGGTTTCTCTAACCTTCTCTCCTGTTCCAGATCGGATTGGAATATATTGTTAGGTCTGTGGATCCCCATTACAGTTTTGTTTCAATAATTCAAATCATACAATGTGTAGAGGTCATCGAGTATTTTATCATTGTGAAAAATCACGTTGATCGGATATCGATAGTTAATTGATCCGCCAGATTTCTATCAACGGTAAATATAATTTTCAAAATAAATTGTTAAAAAAATCTGATCCGATCAAATAGTTATCGATATTCGTTCAACGTGATTTTTTATAAAAATAAAGTATTCGACGAACCCTATACATTAACAGTTCGAATTATCAAAAAAAGATCCGTAATGAGTCTCATAAACTCAACAACACTATTTGATTCACAAAATAAATTGAAAATTAGTCTGACTCATAATTTAAAATATAGTTAATTTCTTTCCATTGCTTCTCATCAGCATCATTGTGCTTGTTTGGGGCATATTTGTAGTTCCTTGGGATTGGTAAATTGGCATCTAGTGACTATGGTGTAACGATAACATGGGATAGGCCAATCTTGATCTGGGATAGTCCTTCCATTCGATTATATTATCTCAATTCGAATAATTCAATTTAATTATGAAAAATTCGATAAAACATTTTCCGAAATTGAATGTAGTTTATTTGGCTATCCGATTCGAAAATTTGATGCGATTCGATTCATCATGATACTCTATAGTTTTATTTAAATTTTACTTTCTTTTTATTATTATTATTATTATTATTATTATATTTTTATCGTTGTTGTCCATTAGTTTTTTTTTTTTTTGGTGAATAAAAAATTTTGGGTGAATAATTGTCCATTAGTTTTAAAATGTAATATACAAATTAACATATAAAAATTTGATCAAATTGATAATTTTGATATGACAATAATCATAATCGGACTTTGAATTGGATCATATATTTATTAATGGATCAAGTTATTCAAATTGAATGTGGATTCAATTTCATCCATTGACAGGTTTAACATGGGTTAGTGAGGTATTGGTGGAGGGCTCCTACCACCATCTTGGACATAAGTTATTTGATCCTCCTCGGATAATGTTTACTCTAATCTAAACACCTTTTCTTTTCTTTTCTTTGTCTTTTAAATTTTAAAATAATTAATTTATCTTTTAATGTTTATAGGGATGATTATTTTTTGTAATCAATTTTACGTCTGTAATATTGTTATTGTGAGTACCTTGTGTACATAGGATGGGACTAGTGGGGTGTCCCATCATCTAGAGACAATTAGTTCACCTTGGACGGTCACTAGACCCACCAGCCTATCTTTTCATGTACCCACCTACAAGCCAGCAACTCAAACAAACTGGTCAGTTTGTCTCTTCGATGAATAAAATAATAGGATCCACTATGCTATGCTATTCTTTTTTAAATTTAGATTGGAACTATGCTACCTTTTTATTTTAGTTTATTTTTGAGATTTTTTTTGGTGAACATTGTGTATCTCTTTCCTGTTAGGCCATTTTAAATTTGCACCAAAACAGGTTGGATGAAGAGAGCATCCTTTCCTTGCTACTGCATTTTGATTCCTCTCTGTCTCTATCTCCCAAATATTTCCTCCATTTACAACCCCCTATCTCTCTCTCTCTCCCTCTCTCTCCATCCCAACAATCCCCACCCCATCTGATTCTCTCTTTAATGGGAACTCTTCTTAGGCTACCTTCACCTCCTATTCTCATCACTTCCCAAAGGTCTAATTTATCATTTACACCACTTCTCCATCCAAATACCAAAACTCTACCAAGAAAATTTCATCACAGAATCCATTGTGGCAAGCATGGTAACTTCCTAGACTTGAAACCCATATCAAAACCGGAATCTCTGGACTTTGATCTCTCATGGGTTGATCCCTCTACTCGCTCTCGCTTTGACGTGATCATCATCGGAACTGGTCCTGCCGGACTTTGCCTTGCAGAGCAGGTGGCCTGCCACGGAATTAAAGTATGTTGTGTTGATCCTTCGCCGCTTTCTATGTGGCCTAACAATTATGGTGTGTGGGTTGATGAGTTTGAGAGCTCAGGACTTGAAGATTGTCTTGACAAGACTTGGCCTATGGCTTGTGTCCATATCAATGATCACAGGACAAAGTATTTGGACCGGGCCTACGGTAGGGTCAGCAGGAAAGAACTGAAAATGAAGTTGTTGGAGGGTTGTGTGTCAAATAATGTGAAATTTCACCAGGCCAAGGTTTGGAAAGCAGAGCACAAAGAGTTTGAGTCCTCGGTTGTTTGCAGTGATGGGAATGAGCTAAAGGCGAGTTTGATTGTTGATGCTAGCGGATTTGCTAGCACTTTCATAGAATATGACAAGCCAAGAAACCATGGTTATCAGATTGCTCATGGGATTCTAGCTGAAGTGGATTGTCACCCTTTTGATTTGGACAAGATGTTATTAATGGATTGGAGAGACTCTCATCTGGGTAATGAACCGGATATACGTGCTAGGAACTCAACATTGCCAACTTTCTTGTATGCCATGCCATTTGATTCAAACTTGGTATTCTTGGAAGAAACTTCACTTGTTAGCAGGCCCGTGTTGTCGTACATGGAGGTGAAAAAGAGGATGGTAGCGAGGTTGAGGCACTTGGGCATCAAAGTAAAGAGCGTGATTGAAGAAGAGAAGTGTTTGATCCCCATGGGAGGGCCTTTGCCCCGGATCCCTCAGAGCGTGATGGGGATCGGAGGCACAGCAGGGATCGTCCACCCATCAACCGGGTACATGGTGGCTCGAACCCTGGCTTTGGCCCCGGTCCTAGCTGATGTCATCGCAGAGTGCCTCGGCTCAACAAGAATGATCAGAGGGAAGCCACTTTGTCATAGGGTGTGGAATGGGTTGTGGCCTTTTGAGAAGAGGTGTGTGCGGGAATACTACTCTTTTGGGATGGAGACTTTGTTGAAGCTTGATTTGAATGGGACTAGGAGGTTCTTTGATGCTTTTTTTGATTTGGATCCTCACTATTGGCATGGATTTCTCTCTTCAAGATTGTCTCTTGGTGAGCTTGCTATGCTGAGTTTGTCTCTGTTTGGACGTGCCTCTAACCCATCCAGGTTTGATATTGTTACAAAATGTCCTGCTCCTTTGGTTAAAATGATGGGTAATTTAGCTCTTGAGACCATTTAATTTTGGAAGGTCTCACAACATGTTTTTTGAATATGTGGTTGTACAATCTGAAAAGAAAAATATTGGCTTACTTTGGAAATTTGCTCTAGTCTCTAAGATTAAGGGGAATTACAAATAGGTGGGAAATTGGGCAAATATTTACAAATTCATGGATGTACAAGTCACGCGTAAGTGAGAGTTGTGTTTCACATGCACCAAGTATAGAACACAATTTTCACTTATAGTGATACAAGCCTACTTGTACACTTTCATGAATTTGTAATTATTTTTTATATTCCCGACTAGTTTATTGTATGTTGGTGTTGATTGCAGGGATTGTTCTGGTTTAATATAGACTTTTATTTTTGTTTTTTATTTTTTATGAGCACTGGTTTAATACAGACTAGAAGGCCAAGCTTAAAAATTTCTTCATTCCAGTGGTCACTTTTGTAATCCTAATAATAACCTATGATCATGTTTGATTCACAAGATTAATAGTGAAGTATTAATAATCCTATTAAATTAGTGTGGTATTCACTATCTAATTGGATTAATATCCATTAGATTAATAATCTCACCCCTACCCCATTACTAATAATCCTACAAATTTGTTGGATTAATTATCCATTGGATTAATAATCCTAAACCAAAATATTAAAACAAACATAGGATAATTGGGCCCACGAATTAATAATTTCAATCCCATACTCTAATCCACCCAATCAAACATGCCATATAGGTTACAATTGTTTACGAAAATGCTACTATTCACGTTTCTAATGTAAGAAAGTTATAAGTTTTTCTATGAAAGTTGAGAATAGTAATTTTTTATTTTTTTATAAAAAAATTGAACAAATTACACTTTTTATAGTCCTCATACTTTAGCTTTTGTTTCATTTTGGCCCATGCAATTTCAATTGGCTCGATTTTTATTCTGAATTTATAATTTTGTCTCAATTTGATTCAATTGATTACAATTTTTAATGTGTATTGATAGAAAATGTGTACATAAGCAACACATATCATATTTTTATAGTAAAATTATAAACTTATTCAACTTAGTAAGTTAATTTTAACAAATCCAGTGATCTTTTTTCTTCAAAAATCTTAATTGACATTATTAATTAGATCAAATTGATACAAAATCTAAAATTAAGGATCAAAATTGAACTAATTTAAACGATAGAGATCAAAATAATACAAGAGGCAATGCAAGAACTATTAATGTAATTTGCCCTTAAAATTTGTACTAGTTATGTTATAAACAGTGCGACTTAAATGTTATGAATTATTTGTGATAAAAAATATTACGAACCATTTTAGTGAAAAAAATTACAAGAAGTTACCATATTGATTATTGTATCAAATGATTAGTCAGTATCAAATGGGGAGACTGTACAGAAATTGTTCCACCTTCTTTCAATCAGTTAGTATCAATTGATGTAATAATAATTTGCATAATGGAAGGTTGATATTACAACTTATAGGAAGGAAAACTGGACTTTCTTCGACCAATTACTAAATTTGATAATAAATTTTGGACACCATTGTAATGTTTTCATCAATGCATTAATTTAAGATATAAAAATTGGGGCATAAGAATTAAACTAGCGTATTGATGACACATTAAATGATGTTCAAAAATTGATATACAATTTGATAATCTAAATGGGAATAGAAGGATTTGTTTTTCCTTTTTTTTTTTTTTTTTTTTTTTAAAGATTTGGATCCACATCATTGGAGCGGATTTGTCTCCTTGAGATACTCTATTTGGACTCACAACAATGATTCATCCCACTAAAAACATCACCACTAATAGCACTAATGCATTAAAAAAGTAAAAAAAAATAAAAAAATATATAACTCCAAGACCAAAACATCACATCATTAATGACGGGACCCACTGCCACCTAATTAGTGGGAGCACTAATTAGTGCTCCCAAGCATTATTCTTTGGACTCACATCATTGTCATATCATTCTGGCAAAAGTTTATGTACAAAAAATTCTGCAAGAACAATTTTTTTGCCTTGCAAATATGATTAGTTATCTAATGCATACTTCATTTTTATTCAAAAGCCATAACTAGAATAATATGGCAATCCTTTCCTTCATTTTATTTTTTTATTAAAAAGAAATTGGCCCAAGTAGATTAATTTTTGTTTTCGTTTTTGTTTTTGTTTTCACTTGAAAATGAGAGGATCTCAATGAGCTATAGAAATTTTGTAGGATTGTGCAAAAATCCGAATAGCCTGCATATCTGACCTGACCGGCCTGACTTGTTCATGGTATGGGCAATTTCGCCCAGCTTCATGGTCGGCCGTGGTTGGAAGTCTCTACTTTTTTCGATTTTCTATCAAAAATCAGATTTAATTAAAAAAATCAATAACAACCGAAATATTACCTTATATATAGGTCTCTTTTGACTTTTAACCTATTTTGAGTCATATCATATTTTAACCTTTTTACATATTATTTAAAAAAAAATCAAAAAATTAACTTTTACTAATTTCTCAAAATAAGGTTTAATTATTATGGAATTTACTTGCTTAGAAAAACCAAACAGCAGCAAACCATCATTACTTTTTGTTTCTAAAAACTTATAACTGTGTTTAGTTTGCCTTTGAAATCATGATTTTAAATGCAAAATTTTCAAATTACTTTTCAAAATTCATAACTAAACATACAATTCAAAATTACTCAAAATTCAATTTAAAAATTAATTTCAAAACTCATAACTAAACACAACTCAAATCTCAATTCAATTTTTTTTTTCAAAAACTCAAAACTAAACTCTTTTCAAAACTCTATTTTAAAGGAAAAAATTCAAAATATATATATATATATATATTTTAAAAAATTATTTTTAGAATCATGATTTGAGTATGGAGTCCTGTTTTGAGTTATGAGTTTTGAAATGAGAAAATTTGTTTGGTTTTGAATTTTGAAAAATAGTTTTAAGTTGTATTTTGAAATTTTTTGGATTAATTTTTTTAAATATATAAATATTTTCTTAATTTTATTTTTTAGGGTAAAATTACTCAAAACTCAATTCAAAAATTAATTTCAAAACTCATAACCAAACACACAACTCAAATCTCAAGTCAAATTTTTTTTTTCAAAAACTCAAAACCAAACTCTTTTCAAAACTCTATTTTAAAAGAAAAAAATCAAAAAAATATTTTTTTATTCTGTTTTTTAAAATCATGATTTGAGTGTGGAGTTGTATTTTGAGTTATGAGTTTTGAAAAGAGAAAAATTGTTTGGTTTTAAGTTTTGAAAAGAGTTTTAAATTGTATTTTGAAATTTTTTGGATTTATTTTTTTAAATATTTAAAAAATTTCTTAATTTTACTTTTTGGGTAAATATTTATTTATTTATTTTATGTGCACTATATTTCATATATTTATGTGCTGTATTTTTTTAATATTAAAAAAGTTTACAAAAATTATTTTTTTATTTTAAATATATAATTTTTATTTAAATATTTTATTTTATTTTATTTTATTTTATTTTATATATATATTTTTAAATATTTTATTTTTTTTGTTATGTGTTGGTTATTATTTGAGTATAGAGTTTTGAAAGTAGTATAAAGTTTCGAGTTATTTGTTTGGTTATGAGTTTTGAAAATAATTTTTGAATTGAGTTTTAAATTATGTGTTTGATTACAATTTAAGTGTGAAGTTATGTTTTGAGTTTAAAATATTAAAATTAAAAATTAAAATATTTAAAAAATAAAATAAAATGTTTAAAATAAAAATATTTAGATAAAAATTATGTATTTAAAATAAAAAAAAATAAATTTTCTCAAACATATTTTAATATTTAAAAAATAAATAAATCAAAAAAAAATCAAAATACAACTTATAATTCAAAAACTCAAAAATCAAAATACAACGCAAAACTCTTTTGAAAACTTAAAACTCTTTTCAAAAATAATAACTAAACAAATCTTCTCTTTTCAAAACTCAACTTATAATTTCACACTCAAATCACAATTCCAAAACTAAACCAAACACAACCTATATCTTTTCAATACGAGTTTATCATCTTCCCAAGTCACAGATATTTGACTTCCCTACTATTGTTTTGTCTCCCCACATTAATCCTTACATTTTCATCTTTTCATCTCTCTCATTTCCCATCAACCCTTTCGGCTCCCCTTTCTCTCTCTATCTCTTTCTCTCTTTCTCTCTGGGAGATAAACTCATCTATCTTCCTTGTCTCTGCTGCTTCTTTTTATTTTTCTTTTCCTCCCCCTTTTATTTCTTTCTTTGTCTCCCCATTTTCAAAGAGAAACCCATTTATGTTTTTCTCATCTCTATTTTCTTTTTTTCCCCTCCCTTTTCGACTATATCTCTCTCTCTCTCTCTCTCTATTTTGATAAACAACCCATCTCTCATTTTTTTCTTCATCTTAGTAACAACGGTGGTGGTTGTAAGTGTAACAATCCTGACGCATGATTAACGTATAACCCATGATTAAGCATGCCTAATAAGTAATCAGGATGAAATCTTGAGTTGATTACATGTGAATTGCATTATTTGAGCTTCTAACTGTCACTCGTAAGAATATTTATTTGCATTTCTGTTTCGTTTTGTGAATTGAAGACTTTATCGGCATCCGATCATGACATTGATTCAGTATATGTGTTAGTTGAAATTTTTAGAACATTCTAATAGGTTTAATTGAAATCCGATTCGGTGCGAATTAAATTAAGTTAATTAATGCTCATTTGCTTAATTTAATTAATTAGCCACCACTAATGAAGCCTATATAAGGCTCCTTATGAGACACCACTCATTCTTTTTCTCATTTCATCACATCTTTGAGCTTATACACACACCAAACGCAAGAGAGGGAGAAAAAGGAGAAGATTGAGTTCAACTAAGGGATTTGCTAGGAAGAAGAAGAATTGAACTTAGAGATTCAAAAATTAAGTCTCTAACTCTCATCTTGGGAAGTCTAGGTAAGAATTCAACCCTTAGATTGTATAATATGGATACTTAAACCATGAATTCAAGAGAATTAGTGGATTACATAAAAATTAAGCTAGAATTAGAGAAATGAACTCAAACCATGCATGCATGTATATTTCATAGCATTCTGAAGTTGCTTTCCCAATAATTTCCTCATGCATGTTACTAATTCACCTTAGTTTTGGGAATTCATCAAGTTTCATGTCATTTTGTATCATTAGATCATGTTTTGGAAGTTTTGAAGTCAAGGCAATACATGCATGTTATGTTTTCTAAGAATTGAGTTTTGTTTTGCACAATTGGTAAGTTTTTGGGCTTTGATTTTGTGAAATGACTTAGAATTCCCAATGTTTTCTAAGGTCACATATGATTCATCAAGTGTTTGGCGCAAAAGGATGAGTTTTTGAGTCTTTGATTTGAGTTTGGAAGCTTGGAGGTGAACCTAGAAATTTCAGAATTCGACCTCTCCGCTCGAGCGACAGATCCTGTGCTCGAGTGGCCACTTTTGTTTTTATATCTCCGCTCGAGCGACCAGAAGTTTGCTCGAGCGTGAAATGCAAGCTCCCAGAAAATCACATGTTTTGCAGACTGCTTAAGTGACAAAAGTTGCGCACGAGCGAGGACTTGAGTCTCACGCTCGAGCAACCGTCGAGCGTGAAAATCACACAACCAATACTTTTGCAGACCGCTCGAGCAAAAAAATGTGCGCTCGAACAACCACTCACATTTTGCATATCCGTTTGAGCGAAGGAAGTTACATTTGAGCAGGACTCCTATTTTCAGCAAGTTTTGTTAAATGTTTTCAAGTACATTTTAGCATTCTGATTGCATCCTAGGCATTCCTAGGCTAAGATTAAGACATAATAATGATGATAAAGGCTAGAAACACACTAAGAACGAAATGAAATAAGTCATGTGCAATCTAAACGTGTGTTTCAGTATATGTATCTGTTATGTTTATGTAAGCCACGCGCCGTAAGCTGTTTATCCATTGGTTGACTTGCGAGCTGTACAATAATCTGTAAGTAATAACTTAGTAAAGCTATGTTCAACTTTATTTATTTTTTGTATATGGAATAAGGCCTGTTTTATGAAATGTTATGTTTTGTACAATGAATGATTGTCCAGTTTTTGAGAAGTATTCATGGCAACAATTCCATGGCTCAAGTTTGTTATCTGTTCCCAGTACTGAATGTTCCTTTATGGAACTGACAAGTTATCTGTTCCCAGTACTGGAGGTTCCTTTATGAAACTGACAAGTTATCCATTCCCAGTACCGGAGGTTCCTTTGTGGAACTGACAAGTATGACCCGTAATGTTCTGTATATGATCTGTTAGCACTATTGAATGTACCAAGTTTACTCAAGCATGAAGAATATGAATATGGATTCGTATTTGATCTGATTTCTGTTATGCTTTGTACAAGAATATAAAATGTGAATCTGTTTTTCTGAATCTGGTAAAGGATATCATTCATTTAAACCCTTTATTCTGTTATTATCCACTGGGCTTTCGCTCACTATTTATATTATGTATGTAGATGAGCAAGCGCGTGATCAGGCCTAAGCTGCTGCCTGGAGAGTTTAGAGTTAGCCAGCCACCATGCCTCTCGGGGAGGTTCTCTTTTTGTTATGTCAAGTTATAAATCTTGGGGAAAATGTTTTTGTTTATTTTTGTTTATCTGTACATTGGGCTAAGCCCTTTTTTTGGCTTTATCTGTGTAAATGGGTAACGTAAGACTAATGTATTTATGACGTCATATGCATATATATAAGTTTGTTTTGAAGATTTCTATCTCATATATGTTAACACAGCTCTATGGACAATGTATATTTCTATATTTGCTTTCGCAGCCCCTTATTATATGATATTATGGTTAGAGGCCTTTGGTAATCCCTAGATTACTAGCCGGTTAAGACATTAAACCTATAGGGGCGGGTTTGGGTCATGACAGTAGGGCTGCGATAAGCGACGATTGTATGGCCTGGACGATTAGAGAGGGTATGGTGAGTCTTTCCTCTCTCTCTTTTTCCCATATCCTTTATTCTATTCTATGTCTCATAGTTCTGTACATATATATGTGTATGGCCTATTTTGGGGGTGTTTGGTGTGGATTATAAGGGTGATTATAACTTATTTTAATTCAGGAATTTATGTCAAATTGTTTGGTGCAACTTCTATTTACAGCTTTCTGATTATCCGCTTTTAGTTTATAATAATTTACACCAAACATCCCTGTAACAACCCCGACTCATGCTTAACGTGAATCCATACTTAATTATGTCTAATAAGTAATTAAGTGAAATTTTGTATCATGTGTTGCCTAAATTGTGTATATACATATATATCTGTTTAACATAGAAAAATCTGTTTGTGTTTCTATTTTGGTCTGCGAATTAAAGGCCTTATCGGCATCCGATTCAGAAACTGACTTGGTATACGTGTTATTTGGCATTTTTAGAACATTATGGTAGGTTCAATTGAAATTTGATTCGGAATGAATTACATTAGAATAAATTAATGTCCAATTGATTAGTTGATTAACAAATTAAATAAGGCATTAGTGGACCCTCATTCACACTTTACACTCTCATATATACATTCTTGGTAACAAAAACGTGAGAGAGGGTAAGAGGCCAAGAACTTGAGATCAAGCTTAAGGCAGAGAAGGATATTGTTTGGAGACTTAAAGGATTGCTCAAGATCACCTCTAAATCTTAAGAAATTGAGAAGCTAAGGTGAGAACTCAAGCCTTTAGTCTTGCTTTTGAGTTGGTAAATTTATGAATTTAAGAGAATTGAGTGGATTAACATGAGTTTTGAGCTAGAATTGAAGAAAGTTAAGTCATTTCATATATGCATGCATATTACTTAGCAACTGAAAGTTGTTTTCAAAGCTTTCCTCACATGCATGTTGTAATTCTAGCATGGTTTGAAGCATTCATAACATTTTTCACCATTGAACCTCATTTGATCATATTTTGGAAGCTATGAACTCAAATGAATACATACATGTCATGTTCATATCATATTCTTATATCTCAAGTTGAATGTTTGCACAATTGACATGTTTTTGGGCCTTGATTTCATGAAATAATCTTTAACTCTTAATGTTTTCAAGTTTAAACTGACTTTCTCAAGTTTTGGGGCCCAAAGGTTGAGTTAAATGGCTTTGAATTCAAGTTTGGAGCTTGAAAGTACAATCTGGATATCCCAGATTCTGTACTGGTTGCTCGAGCAGTAGAATCTACGCTCGAGCAACCACCATGTGATTTTACACTTCCGCTCGAGTGACCTGAAGTCCGCTCGAGCGACCTGAAGTCCGCTCGAGTGTGAAATAGAAGTTTGCATGTTTTATAAACCGCTCGAGCGGCTAAAATTGCGCTCGAGCGAGGGCATGAGTCTCACACTCGAGTGAGAGTTGAGCGGCCATCGAGTGGAGATTTCACTTGACCAGTACTTTTGCAGGGTTTACAAGGCGCTCGAGCGAGGAAAGTCGCACTTGAGCGTCTCCTCTCATGTTTGCATGTCCGCTCGAGCGAGGAAAGTTACGCTCGAGCGGGATCCCTGTTTCTAGCATTTTTGACCAAGTGTTTTCAAATGCATTTTTGCATCCTCATTTCATCCTAGGCATTCTTAGGCTAAGATTAAGACACTATAATAAGGACAAAGAAGTTGAAACACACCAAGATAAGAGAGGATTAAGTTAATATTTTCGGGTGTGTAATTCAGTATGTATTCGTTCTGTAACTGTGTAGGTCACGCGCCACAAGATGTCTGATTTGCCCATTCTGTCTGTTTGCCTTGAAGCCATCTGTTAATTGTGAGTAATAACTTAGTAAATGTCACGACCCAAACCCGCCCCTATGGGTTTAGCACCGTAACCGGCCAGTAATCCGAGATTACCGAAGGCCTGCTTAACAGTGATACAATAAAGCAGAGTACAAGGGCATGGCGGAAACCAAAACAGTAAATAAACAATGTCCAATGAGCTGTGACAGTCTGTAGGCCAAAAAGACTTTTCATACACATATACATGAACAGTACAGAACAGTATGTACATATATACAATCATTCAGTTTAGGGACCTAATCCCTATTAAACAGTACGGTAACAGTCTATACAGTTATACCAGTAGATACAGAGACAGACGGGGAAATTAAAACACCCCTAAGCCATAACTTGACGGGCTCGGAACCTCGCAGTAAGGCACAGTGGTTGGCTTGACAAAACTGGAGCTTACCCCGACGCTTCTAACCACGGTCTGGTGCCTGTACACCTACATATATATATAAGCAGTGAGCTAAAGCCCAGTGAATAACGTAATGCGTAAAGGGGTTAAGAATGAATGTCCTTACAGTAATAAAAACAGTTCGTTAATTCAGTATATCAGTCATTCAGTCATATGTGGTACATTCATTAGCATAACAGTACAGTAAACAGTAGGTCTTAAAAGACCGAACAGTAAATGATGGCCATCAATCAGTAACAGTAGTGGTTCTAACAAGGAAACCGACAGAGATCTCTGTAATAGTAACAGTAAACAGTAGTTGCTAAGGATGCCACAGTACAGTTCAAAATATAGGACATGCATTCATCCAATTAACAGTATCAGTTCAAAAAGCGGTACAGTTCAATTGTTCAGAAGATAATCATTTTGAACATATCATTAATCATTTTGAACATATCTTTACACAGTTGTTACTCACAGAGTTCTGGGCTACAGTAAAGCTAGAGCGCGTCCCCAGTCGCCAACCCTACACAGTTACAGATTAAACACACACTAAGCTACATAGTTGGAAAAGAAAATAACTTAATCCTTAATTTGCCTCGGTGTGGTTCTACATCTATATCCTCGTTAAGATGCCTTAAACTAGGCCTAATAATGCCTAGGATGAGATGAGGATGCAAAGATGCACTTTAAAAGTATTTTTAGAATTTTCAGAAAAAAGGGGTTACGCTTGAGCATATGTTACTCCGCTCGAGCGGACATGCAGACAAAGGTTTCCGCTCGAGCGTAGAATTACCCGCTCGAGCGTTCAGTAAAACACTCAAAAGTGCTGAATAGGAGGAAATCATGCTCGATTGGGCGCTCAACACCCGCTCGAGCATGAGACACAATGTCCCGCTCGAGCGTCAATTATCCCGCTCGAGCGGACATCAAAACAGTGCAAACTACTGGAAGCACGAATTTCATGCTCGAGCGCCAGTCACCCCGCTCGAGCGTGAGTTCAAAATCTGGAATTCCCAGATTTGAACCTCAAGCTCAAATTCAACTTTTAAAACATAAATTTCGATCCTCTTGGGCCAATTTTCCAAAAAACCTCCCAAAACTCATAGTTTAACATGATTCCAAAGCTCAATTGTAAAACCAAAGCCCAAGGGTGTTTCAAACAACTCAATTTCAAACCAATTTTCAAGAATATGAAAAACATGCAAACATGCATAAATCTAACCAATTCAAAGCTTCAATTTCATGCTCTAATGAGCCAATTCTTTCAAAGACAAGGTGAAAACATGGTTTATGATCAAAACATGGACATGCATGTGGCAAATTCATGAAGAACAAGCTCTAAAATGCAAGAGTATGCCATGCATGCAATAATTAAGCTTCAATTCAACACTATTGAACCAATTCTTGACTTAACTCTTTAAACTACCATGATCCATGCTAGAAGGAACTTAAATGCACAATAAGGAGGATGTAATTCATACCTAGGTTCCTCAATTACAAGTCTAGAGGCTCAATTATGCACTTAAGCTTTCAATTTCCCTAAGCCTCCAAGCAAAATCAAGATGAAAACAAGTTGAACTCACTTCTCTCACTCTCCCTCACTCTCTAGCCGGTTATACACTCAACAAGGCTGATGAAATGTGTTTTTGTCAAAAGTATGCAAGCCTCTAAATGTGTGAGATAGTGGCCACTAAGTGGCATTTTGGCAATTAAGTCCACCTAATGCAATTTAGCTTAATTTAATCTAGTCTAATCATGCCTAATCAGTTTTCAGATAATTACACTATTAAATCACATAAATTCTACTGATCATGGAACACTAATCAATTTCCGGTTCGGCCACCGATAAGGCCTTCAATTCGTAATTTAAACACAAAAACATGAACAGATAATTGAACGACAAACAGATAGACATACAATTAAACATGTATACTTAATCAATTCAATCCCAGATTTCAGTCAATCAGTTCAGTACTTCAATCAATTCAGTTACCAATCATAATCAGTCTCAGTTTAACAGTAATCAGTGGTTAATCGGTAAACAATGACGAGGGTTGTTACAGTAAAACTATGTTCAACTTTACTTATTTTCTGTATATGAAATAAGATCTATTCTATGAAATGTTAAGTTTGTACTTGAATGATTGTCCAATTTTGATAAGTATTCGGGGCTCAAGTAAATTATCTGTTCCTGGTCCGGAGGTTCCTTATGGAACTGACAAGTTTTCTAAACCCAGCCAGAGGTTCCTTTATGGAACTGACAAGTTATTCGTACCCGGTCGGAGGTTTCTTTATGAAACTGACAAGTATTATTTTCGATGCCTCGTATGTGATCTGTTAGCACTAACGGATGTAAGATTAAGTATGTATTCTGATTTCTGTTATTGACTTGTAAAAGAATGTGAATGTAAATGTAAATCTATTTCTAAAATGAATTCTAATTTCCGACTTTGTGATGGAAATCATTCATTAAAACTCTTTACTCCATTATTATTCATTAAACTCCCGCACACTATTTATTTTTATGTATATAGGTGAGCAGGCACATGACCAGGCCTAAGTTACTGCCTGGCAAATTTTGGAGTCAGCCAGTTGTCGTGCCTCCTGTGGAGGTTCCTTTTTGAGATCTGACCAAGTTTTGAGTCTTTGGGATTTTTTTACTTTCTGATGTTTATGTTTAATCTGAACATGTTTGGAAAGTTCTGCATATGTGGCTCTGGTGACATATGACTAATACATTTTTGTAATAATCCCGACCCGTAATTAGCTACTAATCAATGATTAAAGATGCTAATTGAGTGGTTCAAATGAATTATGGGATTGATATGTAAATTGTATGATATTTGGCCTTCTATTTGTTACTTATAGAAATATTTGTTTAGAATTCCACTTTAATATATAAATTGAAAGCCTTATCAGCATCCGAAACTGAAATTAATTATGTCAATGTGTTATTTGGAATTTTTAGAACCATATGGCAAGTTTTATTAAAAATTGATTCAGTCTGATTCGTCAAGTCATGTTTGGTTACCCTAATATTTTAATTAATGTGTTTTAGCACCATAAGCTTATATGAGCCTAATAAGCTCATTTGAGCTCATTTCTTTCATCTCTCTTGAGTGGAAAAATCTGAGAATTCATTTTAGAGAAAGAGAGAGCACAATTCTAGAGAGAGGAAGGAAGAGATTAAAGGTTTTGTGTTGAATTCACCAAGATTGTGCTAGAATAAGAGTAATTCAAGACTCTAGGTAAGATTACAACCTCTAGATTGTGTAACTAAGTCATTGAACATGAGATTTCATCAAGATTATGTGTTTAAGGGTGTGTATTGAGCTTAGAATAAAGATTTGAGTTGCAATTCATGCATGCATGTACATTTTCTTACAATTGAGCATGATTTCCATGAATCTTCTCGTGCATGTTTGAAATTCATCTTCATTTGGGGAAATCATCAAGTTTCAAGTTGTTTTGTGGTGTTTGATCATGTTTTGAGAAGTTTGATGCAAGAAAAATTCATGCATGTTGTGTTCATGAACATTCATCATGTTTTAAGTTGAAATTGTGAGTTTTTAACAAACTCTTGGGCCATGATTTTATGAAATAATTCTTAATTCATCATGTTTTACAAGTTTACTATGTTATCTCAAGTTTTGGGGCCTAAGAGATGTGTTTTGAAGGTTGGAATTCAAGTTTTGAGCTTGAAGGTGCAATCTAGAAATTCCAGAATTTGCATCTACGCTCGAGCGTGAGAGTTCACGCTCGAGCGACCACTCTGAGTGCGTGCACTCCGCTTGAGCAACCAAAAGTCCGCTCGAGCGCGAATTGCAAGCTCCCAGAAGTTTCATGTCGTTTACAGATCGCTCGAGCGAAGAAATGTGCGCTCGAGCGACCATTCACATTTTGCATGTCCGCTAGAGCGAGGAAAGCTACGCTCGAGCGTGGACCTTATTTTTAGAATTTTGCCTAAGTGTTCCAAGGCATGTTTTGGCATCTTCATTGCATCTTAGGCATTCCTAAGCCTTAATTAAGCCTTAGTAAGGTTATGGATTAGAAACACACTAAGAAAAGAATGCACTAAGTTCCAAGACTGCAAGTGTGTTCATGTTTTAGGCAATGTGATAAGAAAGAATAAGAACCAACGTAATGTAAGCTAAGCCTTAATGGCCACTTGAATGTGTAATGATAAGACGTGCTTGTGTTATGTATTTTGTGATTGTAGGTCAAGACTCGAGGATTGATTGACCGCTTACTTGAACCACTGTGAGTAACGTTATTGTAAAGATACGTTCATATGAATTACGTTCCAAATAAAATATGATAAGTTCTGATTTCTGAAATGATATTTGTTTTCGTGAACGAATATTCCAAGTTTGAAATCTATTATGGCATCCATAGATAGTCCCAAGTCATGGGGGACGGCATGAAAATGCGAGTCCATGACATACAAGTAATTACGAGATCTCGTTAGCCACTTCATTGTGGCGATATGTGTTTAATCGGTATCCGGAACCGATTACTCTAGTCGGAAGACGTTCTATGATGTGTTCTATGGGATGTACCATTATTATGTTTTGATATGAGGATGATTGTGCTCTGGCCTGTTTTTTGCTTATGATATATTCGGATTTCGTTTACTAACCCCTTTACCTTAATGTTATTCATTGGGCTTTAGCTCACTGTGTGTATATATATGTATAGGTGAGCATTTTGGAGCCCGAGCCTGAAGGCTTTTGTCTGGATCTGTGTTCTGTTGTCAGCCAACCATTGTGCCTCACGTGGAGGTTCTCGAAGTGTCATGTGTTCAAGTTCTGTTGGTTTTATGTGTATGTATGACTTATTTTAATTCTATTGACTGGACTTAAGATACTATAATGTGTGTGGGTATAATGTATGAATGACTATTGCATACTGGTATAAAAGTTTTTAAATATTCCATTTCATATAAGTCAGCACAGCTCATTGGACAATTATATTTATGTATTTGCTTCCGCTAGCCCCTTAATCTTGTTAATCTGTTCAGAGGCCTTCGGTAATCCAAGGATTACTGGCCGGTTACGATGCTAAATCTATAGGGGCGGGTTTGGGTCGTGACAGAGTGGTATCAGAGCACAAGTTATACCGCACACACGTGTCCATATGAGCTATAGGATGTCCTAGAAATGAAATAGGAACATTGCATTATCATGTGTAAGTATGTGAGCTATTATGAACGCATCCTTATTGAAAATACATTGAAATGAAACCTTTGTGCATGATCAAAGAAGTTATGTGGAATAACATGTAATGTTAATTGCAACATCGAATATGGAATCTATGTGAACATGAACGTATGAAAGTAAGGGATCATGTGACTGTATCTGAATTAAAATAAAGGTATAAACCCGCCTGATATGAAATGAAATGTGAGAACAGTGAGAACTTTCCTTATATTAATAAGCGCCCTGTTTGTGTGTAGCTAATGGAAAGGACAAGGATTATAGACAAATCTGAATCTTCTGACGCTAGAATTAGCCGGTTAGAAAGAATGGTTGAAGCGTTAACCGAAAATTTGAAACAACACCAACAAGGGTAAATACATGTACCTGAACCAGCTAATTATGATATGGTAACACTGACACAGAAATACAATAAGATGAAACCATCGGAATTTCAAGGGGGTATTGAACCGTTAAAAGCCGAGGCTTGGGTTTTAGAAACTGAGAAAATATTTGAGGTATTTCCGTGTACTGAGGCACAGAAAGTTTTGTTAGCAACATTCACGCTCAAAAAAGAAGCTAGGAGATGGTGGATGTTAGTACGAAATGATAATGAAGGTGTGACATGGGATAGATTTAAAGAAAAAAATTTCGAAAAATATTTTCCCCAATGCATCTGGGATAGGAAGGTATCCGAATTTGAACAATTAAAACAAGGCAAAATGACTGTGGCTGAATATGAAACAAAAATTTACTGAGTTAGCCCGTTATGCACCCCACATGATAGACACTAACTACAAAAAAACTAGAAAATTTGAAGGTGGGCTTGACTTAGATGCGTTTAATCGAGTTGGCGTCTTAAAATTGCCAAAATACGTGGATGTTCTTGATAGGGCCTTAATGTCCAAGGCAAACATAGCAGCTTTGAAAATATCAAAATCAACATCATCAATTGAAATAGAAAGAACGAAACAGAAGAAACAGAAGGTTGAAATGACTAGTAATTCAGTGACCTCTGTGAATGAAAAATCTAGGGCAATAACTGTGAACAAAGAGAGTCAATGAAGCAATGTGAACAATGGTATACCTATTTGTAGAGAATGTGGGAAACAACATTGGGGCATTTGTCGCCGCCTATCAGGGGCTTGTTTTAGATGTGATCAGAGAGGGCACTTGGCTAAATCTTGCTCACGAACTCATCCGAACAACACCTAGAGGCAAGGAAGGGTTTACACCCTAGTTCCAGAAAATGCTCGAAATACTGAAATGACTGACGCAGGTATTACCTTAATTATGTGCAATTGTTTATATGGGAATTTATGTGGAAGTGTACATTCCTTAACTTGATATAGATTGTGGATATGTTAATTGAACCAATTGAATTATTAGAATTATGAACCCCTAGTTATTGACTGCCTCGAAAACTTGCTAATTTTATGTGAAATGCCCGAAGCCCTATAACGAATTACCTGAGCTTTGGGAATTGTTGAGACTTATGGACAAAGAGAACTTGCTAGGTTAAATCTTTGTACCGTATTGCAAAATTTAATACGAAACTATTAGGTATGACCTTTGAACTGTGCTAGAACTATTGAACACGGGAACAAATCATGATTGACTATAGTTTGGGAAATCTGTATGACCATGACTTGAACTGAACTGTTATATATTGACTAACATTATCGAGTGAGTAAACTCGTGATCTCGAATTATATACATGAATCAGCCACGTACGGAACTTCTGAAGTTGAGAAACTATACCAGTTTGGAAGAACGAACTTTTGTTTATGAATTGTGAACGAATGCCTAAATGATAATTGATTCTAGACTTGTATCCGTACACATATGACCTTGCTTGTACACTTTGAGACCTACTGCCTGATATGAACTATATGTGTGACGCTTTAGACTCTTTTGTGTAAAACTACCTATGCTATGGAGAATGTTTGGACTTATATATGTTTATACCTTTGCTTGGGATGTTGATTGATTCAAACTTGACACGCTCTTTGTATCTAGACTGAGTGAACTTATGACATGTTGCCTTAACTATCGTATTTGGAGAAACTATTTTGTGTTCATCTGTACATTAAACTCGTGAATCCGTATTAGGAATATTATTAGATTCTGAACATGCGCCTATATGACTGTACCTTTGCTCAGAATGATCGATATGTTATTTATTTTGATAACTTGACCATTGGGACTAGGACTCAGGGACTGTGTGACTAAGTAAAGACCCCATGTGATAACCTCTAAACTGGGAACTGTGATTGTTAAAAAGTTTGACAGGACTGTTTGACCCTACTAGTGAGCCTATACTTTGGCAACTGTAAGACCAAATTGAAACTTCTGCATAACACTCTGCTATTGTGTACCACTGAGAAACTTTATGTGATACGCCATTGTGTACCTTATGCCTACGTGAAAGACTCATTTGAGAAATTGCTATATTGACTGTAATGCTTACCTCTCGATATGAACAACTGTATGCTTGTGCACCCACATGTAAACTTATTTGGAGAATGCCACATTGTATATGACCTGAAACACTTTGATTAGAACTATTATGATACATGACTCTGATGTGACTTTGAGAATTGATGAACTTAGACTAATTGTGGAATTACTGACTATGCACCTAAGCGAATGGAGTATGAACTATAGAACCAAATGTGTTTCGTTTGAAAATGATGAGGATAGAACTTTTACCTGATTTAATTTGATAGAGCTATGGTTTGATGAGACCTTTGTTTACCTGAGAGAACTTCTGTTTGATGACTCACGCTTTGAACTTTTATTTGATATGACTGGGTAGAACTTTCATCTGATATGACCTGGTAGAACTTTCATTGATTTGATCTGAAGAGACCTTTACTGAGAACTATTATCTGATTTGTTTACGTTATGGGGGCTTGTGAATTGCTTATGATTGAGTGACAGGGCTGTGTTGCTAAGGGAACTAACCAAATAAGAATTTGAATCAATTTTGAACACTTACGAAGAATGTGAACTGTCTACAGCAGACTACATGGTTATAGATGACTTCTTACCATATGCCTGTAATCGATTGGGAAAACACGCGAATGAGATTATGGAATTTGGTAACTTATGCTTGGAGAATATGGGAATACCATATACATGACACGTGGTTAATTACTCCGGTAGTACTACCATGAACTTGTTTGACTAAGAGGATGATCGCTTTTGTGTTACTGTACTTCAAAACTGATGGAACTTATTGACAGCAGACTGGTTCGATTATAAACTCTGACTACCTAGAAGATACGCAATCAGTATGACTGCTTCTGTATTGACACATAGTATGATCGAATCCGTGAAAACTGAGGCTGATGAATAGTATATGAATGATAACTTCAGAATGACCTGGATTAACTGTAATAAGATTACCGGATTGAAAACCAAATCGGACAAGGACTGGATTGATGACTTGGGGCCGAGTAAATCAAGTCTCTAGGACTTAATAATGGGAAACAATGTGAATCTATGACGTCCCATGAGTACTTGATATAAGTAATGAGAGTAATAACGTAGTAAGTTATGTCCAACTGTATTTATTTTCTGTGTGACAAAATAAGTTTTGTTTTCTGAAATATTATGTGTTGTGCAATGAATAATTGTCCAATCTTTGATATGCATTTGTGTGGCTCTTGGTATTATGTGATATCTGTTAGTTGTTACTCGGTATCGGAGGCTCCTTTATGGAACTTATTTATGTCTGCACTCTGTTACCCGTACCGGAGGCCTCGTCATGGGGGCTCAACTTCTGCTCTGTTGCCCGGATCCAGAGATTCCGTTATGGAACTGGTTATTCGTAACCTCACGTGTATACGTTTTGTTCTGTTCGGTTAATGCTAATGGATGTATCACGTAAACTTAATCATGACTTATAATTTCTGTCTGTGTATGATCTGGACAAGAATGTGAATATGAACATGTATATGAATCTGTTTCTGATTAAAAATTTGAATGCGTATAAGACTCTGTTTTGATACGAACCCTAATCTCTATATATGATTTGTGATTCTGTTTCGGTACGAAGCTAAGGTCGAGATTAGGTTATGAGCATATTTATGAATATGGTTATGCTTCTGTTTTGTAAAGAATTGCAGTTATATTTTCAATGAACATCATTTCTTTTGATATAAGATAACTTGAGTTTGGAGGACCAAATTTTTTAAGATAGGGAGACTGTAATAACCCCGACCCGTAATTAGCTACTAATCAATGATTAAAGATGCTAATTGAGTGGATCAAATGAATTATGGGATTGATATGTAAATTGTATGATATTTGGCCTTCTATCTGTTACTTATAGAAATATCTGTTTAGAATTCCACTTTAATATGTAAATTGAAAGCCTTATCGGCATCTAAAACCGAAATTGATTACGTCAATGTGTTATTTGGAATTTTTAGAATCATATGGCAAGTTTTATTAAAAATTGATTCAGTCTGATTCGTTAAGTCATGTTTGGTTAGCCGAATATTCTAATTAATGTGTTTTAGCACCATAAGCTTATATGAGCCTAATAAGCTCATTTCTTTCATCTCCCTTGAGTGGAAAAATCTGAGAATTCATTTTAGAGAGAGAGAGTGAGCACAATTCTAGAGAGAGGAAGGAAGAGATTGAAGGTTTTGTGTTGAATTCACCAAGATTGTGCTAGAATAAGAGTAATTCAAGACTCTAGGTAAGATTACAACCTCTAGATTGTGTAACTAAGTCATTGAACATGAGATTTCTTCAAGATTATGTGTTTAAGGGTGTGTATTGAGCTTAGAATAAAGATTTGAGTTGCAATTCATGCATGCATGTAAATTTTCTTACAATTGAGCATGATTTCCATGAATCTTCTCTTGCATGTTTGAAATTCATCTTCATTTGAGGAAATCATCAAGTTTCAAGTTGTTTTGTGGTGTGTGATCATGTTTTGAGAAGTTTGATACAAGAAAAATTCATGCATGTTGTGTTCATGAACATTCATCATGTTTTAAGTTAAAATTGTGAGTTTTTAACAAACTCTTGGGCCATGATTTTATGAAATAATTCTTAATTCATCATGTTTTACAAGTTTACTATGTTATCTCAAGTTTTGGGGCCCAAGAGATGTGTTTTAAAGGTTGGAATTCAAGTTTTGAGCTTGAAGGTGCAATTTAGAAATTCCAGAATTTGCATCTACGCTCGAGCGTGGGAGTTCACGCTCGAGCGACCACTCTGAGTGCGTGCACTCCGCTCAAGCGCGAATTGTAAGCTCCCAGAAGTTTCATGTCGTTTATAGATCGCTTGAGCGAAGGAATGTTCGCTCGAGCGACCATTTACATTTTGCATGTCCGCTAGAGCGAGGAAAGCTACGCTCGAGCGTGGACCTTATTTTCAGAATTTTGCCTAAGTGTTCCAAGGCATGTTTTGGCATCCTCATTGCATCTTAGGCATTCCTAAGCCTTAATTAAGCCTTAGTAATGAGGTTATGGATTAGAAACACACTAAGAAAAGAATGTACTAAGTTCCGAGACTGCAAGTGTGTGCGTGTTTTAGGCAATGTGATAAGAAAAAATAAGAACCAATGTAATGTAAGCTAAGCCTTAATGGCCACTTGAATGTGTAATGATAAGACGTTGTGTTATGTATTTTGTGATTGTAGGTCAAGACTCGAGGATTGATTGACCGCTTACTTGAACCACTGTGAGTAATGTTATTGTAAAGATAAGTTCATATAAATTACGTTCCAAATGAAATATGATAAGTTCTGATTTCTGAAATGATATTTGTTTTCGTGAACGAATATTCCAAGTTTGAAATCTATTATGGCATCCATAGATAGTCCCAAGTCATAGGGGACGACATGAAAATGCGGGTCCATGACATACAAGTAATTACGAGATCTCGTTAGCCACTTCATTGTGGCGATATGTGTTTAATCGGTATCCGGAACTGATTACTCTATTCGGAAGACGTTTTGTGATGTGTTCTATGGGATGTACCATTATTATGTTTTGATATGAGAATGATTGTGCTCTGGCCTGTTTTCTGCTTATGATATATTTGGATTTCGTTCACTAACCCCTTTACCTTAATGTTATTCATTGGGCTTTAGCTCACTGTGTGTATATATATGCATAGGTGAGCATTCTGGAGCTCGAGCCTGAAGTCTTTTGTCTGGATTTGTGTTCTGTTGTCAGCCAACCATTGTTCTTCACATGGAGTTTCCCGAAGTGTCCTGTGTTCAAGTTCTGTTGGTTTTATGTGTATGTATGACTTGTTTTAATTCTGTTGGCTAGACTTAAGATACTATAATGTGTGTGGGTATAATGTATGAATGACTATTGCATACTGGTATATAAAGTTTTTAAATATTCCATTTCATATAAATCAGCACAGCTCATTGGACAATTATATTTATGTATTTGCTTCCGCTAGCCCCTTAATCTTGTTAATTTGTTCAGAGGCCTTCGGTAATCCAATGATTACTGGCCAGTTACGATGCTAAACCTATAGGGGCGAGTTTGGGTCGTGACAATTTTTGACGTCATATCTATATATAAATATAACTTTGTTTCGAAAATTTCTGTCTCATGTATGTTTGCACAGCTGTATGGACTATGTATATTTTGTATATTTGCTTCCGCAACCTCTAATTATGTTATTCTGTTAAGAGGCCTTGGTAATCTAATGATTACTGACTGGTTACGACACTAAACCTATAGGGGTGGGTTGGGTCATGACAATCCCCTTTGTCAAGCGGGTTAAAATCAATTTTTTAGTTTTTCTCTTTTTTGGGCATATCACATTTTTGTTTTTTTACACGTTTTTAAAAAAAAAATAAAAAAATCAATTTTTAACTAATTTTTCAAAACAATCCTATGTATATATACAAGTTTAAATTTGTTATTTTGTAGTTTTATTTTATTTTTCATAAGTTTAATTTTTTTTTTTATATTTCAATAAGTTGTATAGGTGATATAATTACCAAAATGGTCCTAATAATAATATTTACATTAATCGTGTGAATATTTTGTGATGTGAATATTTACACTGTTAATATAAATGTTCACATCATCAAATTATTGCGTTCAAAAAATATTTTTAAGTGTAAATTATTTGTATATTATTTTAAATATAAGAATTAAGATTTAATAAAATGTCTAAATAATAAGATTTATAGAAATATTTAATAGATCAAATATCCAAATAATAAGACTTATTAAAATATAAAAATATTATATAAA
Source organism: Camellia sinensis (assembly GCF_055761805.1). Lineage (NCBI taxonomy): Eukaryota > Viridiplantae > Streptophyta > Magnoliopsida > Ericales > Theaceae > Camellia > Camellia sinensis. Next base: position 93,584,882 of record NC_138972.1, read on the forward strand.
TTAATTGGAATATAAATATGTAAAAAAAAAATTCCTAATAAATCTTCATTTACCCTTGAGAGAACAAAAATAATTTAAAAATAGTCTTTTAATATTAGTTTTAAAAAAATAAATTCTAAAAATATTTTTAAAAAATCAAACCGTCTGTCGCTAAATCAGAACTTGTACAGCAATCGAGTCTCTCTCTCTCACGCTACCACACAACAGTGCTCATTCTTTCACAGAAACCTTTCGAACTGTCGAATTGTATTCGATTCGATTCGGAACTTGTGTTTTTTGGTTCAAGGGTTTTGCTTTGACAGTGAAGTAGTAGATGAAGCCAATCAAGCTTCCCGAACCTCCCAGCAGCACCCCCATGGGCGTGCCGGACATCTTCGAAGGCGGCGTTTACGGCGTTATCCGGCGAGCCCTCGTCATCGGAAATGGTTTTCCGGCCTCCGAGAACCAAAGCATCGGACTGGTTCGCGCCCTCGGTCTTTCCGAGAAGCAAACTTTATATGTGAGTCCAACACAAAAAGTTATGTTGTGTTTTCGTGCATTTTCTCAGTAACCAAACGGAATTAGCAAGTCTTTGGTGACTTGGGTATTTTTAAAAATTCAATAATTCAGTAATTTTTAATTTGTTGTTGTTCGAATTTGTATATAGTGTGAGTTATTTGATTTATGTATGACTGAGTGGACACAATAGTGCTCTTTCTAGACTGGTAAATGTTTAGGGCTTAAGTTACAGTTATTGGATCAAATGAAATATTTATCTGCCTTCATTTGGTGGTCTCAAAACACTAATTGTACTTGCAACTTTAGGGTTTGTTTGGATGGATGTGGATTTCAAATAAGGGATTTGTTGTAAAAAATATTGGAGAGTTAGCTATTATAGGTGGAGAGAAAAACTATATAATAAGATAGGTTGAGATAAAAGAGATGTATGTGGTAGGGTTCTTGTAGCTAGAAGATAATTGTCACGTCCCGGTTCTTAAGAGGTTAATTATGCAGAATATAAATTGACCTAAGTGTAATTTATTAAGTCAAAACTCATTCATCATCTTTAATATTCTTCATTTTATTATGAGAGTCTGACTACAAGATTTCACTTAAATTCTTATTCATGGATTAAACATGATCCAACTACTAACCAACTAGTGCCAAGTTCCCAACAAAATTGACCTCATGTCATGGGTTTGATATCCAATGTCCAACACAAAATTGAAACTCTGAAACCTACACATTCTGCTATAATAGTTAATAGAGCACCAACCAGTCTATGAATTTTATAAAATCAACTCATCATCCGTTCACTCTCAAAAGTTTACCCAATATACCAGACTCATATAGGAACATGTAAAAATTTCATAATTTTTTTGAGTTGAGAAACTATAAATTTAAAAATTTGTAGAAGTAGAGTCTTTCAATCAAAATTTACAAATTAGTTAAGTTACAAACTTTATAGCTGAAAAGAAAGGGGCCTCATGGCCTTACATTAATAGAAATGTTCAAAAGCTACAAGGGTCACAAAAAGCTATATATCCTTAGAAACTTGGGGTACTTACATGTAGGTCTTAATAAGTGGACTATCGTCTAATGGATCTTATGAAAAAAATTTGTCATGAAAAAACGTCACTAATTGTAAGTTATAGTGACAATTTATAAAAATTATGACAAAAAAGTCACTAATTGTCAATTTTTAGAGACATATATAAAAAATTGTCATAAAAAATTTATTTTTAGCGATAATTTTATCAAGACTTATTTTCAATAGGACTTGATGGGAATTAAGTCAAACTATTAGAACCTATTGGTAGTTTACCTAGAAACTAAACTACTACTCATTGCTCTGCACCTTAACTTGATATTTGTTAACAACTACATAAGCCGAAGCTCGGCTAGGAATAGACTAACAACAATAATATGGGGATGTATGAGATTAATAGGATGGGGAGGAACTATTATATATATATTAGCAAGCATGCGTCTACTCAATTTGGTAATTTATTCAAGAATAGTTTCAAGCAAACTAACATCAATCCAATAAACTACACCGCCTAGTTCAACTAACAAAAGATACTATAACTAATACCAAGCACTGATCCATTATTAACCTCAATAACTCCTAGGGGTTCTATTACCCAAAACTCAATCTTAGGAACTCAATCTCTTAAAGTACATACCCCACTATCTGAAGCTCACAAAACCAGTCATCCTAGGTCAACTACAAACAATATTTCACACATCCCACCCTCTTCCAAATTTCCACAACTAAACATAATCACATCTGCAACCTCAAGCATAAGGAAAACTACCCAATCAAGAGTTATAGTTTTTCCTCTCTAGTGTACATAACACCAACCATCACGCTCCTGACCATAGCCCACATAGAGAAACATGGCGCATGACGTAACCAAACAAACATATATTGATTTACACAAACTCACCTAGCCTCAAAAGAGGGAACACATATGCGTCACCATTATTCTAGGTACAAAGCCGACTCCAATGTACAAGCCACTATAATCCCACAAGGACTAACCATTTTTGCGCAATCACCAACATTATCATACAAGGCTAAACCACCCGCCTAGCTCACAACCAAACACTCTGGAATCTTTTAACTCCAAATGTCCATTCCAAGGCACATTCAACTCAACAAGTACCCAAAATGCTAATTGTCAAGTATCCGAGTCTAAGCAACTCAACACCTTATGCCATTGAACTCCACTAGAGTTCTACCTTTGGTTGGTACTTAGCTAACAAGAGATATTACACACTCGAAATCAAAGGATCAAACTTATCACCTAAACATCTCACTAGGATTTACCTCTCTTCAGCGCATAGCCAACACACTCTATACAACAATGACCTCAACAGCTAATTTACACCCAATGTCCCATTTCTAGACACTTACTAAATGCTAGGCACTCCAACAAATACCCTAAACATAACCTTAGACATAACATCTAAATTGTGCACAATAACTCAATTCCAACCAACACAAATTCTCCAAAGCATTTCATCAAACACCTACAATGCACCATACACTTAGCTATCAAGTTTGCATTCACGGGATGTGACCCAAAATCAACAAAACACCTTATCTAGGCATTTACTCAAACACTCGGCATGCACGACTTAAACTTAAATCAATTCATGCCATTTCTTTCAATGTCAAGCAATTAAATTAGTAGATAATTATTCTACACATGGGTTCTTCAAATACATCAAGTATTTCTACTCCAAGCGCATCAATATACACCTCATATAAACTAGATTTGTACAAAAGTTTAACATGTAACAAGCATGGTTATTAAAATCGCGATCCAGATCATAGGATTGTATGATGCGACAATCCGACATTGCTAAAATGATCTAGATCGTTGTAGGATCGATGTTATGACAGGATTGCAGGTAGGATCATGCAGGATTGTAGGTAGGATTGTAAATTTTGTGGTTTTTCAACTTATTTTTAGTACATATCATTCTAATTTGTATTTTTATCTTTTTTTAATAGAAAATAGGATCGTACGATTCTCAATCCAATCTTACGATTCGATCCACGAGACCCTCTCACCAATCCTACCTAGAATTCCGATTTCAACAACCTTGGTAACAAGTAGTTTCCAAACCTCAAAAGCATGGTTTGATTTTCCTCAAGAACATATCAATTTTTTTTTTATATTAAATCAAACTAAAAATCACATATAAACACATATTAAGAGGTGCTAGTCAAGATTCCTACCACAAGGTGCTCCAATCTTGAAGCCGTTTGCATGTCTAGATAGCCCTTGTTGAGTAGATCAAAAGTCCCTTCTTCGACGTCAAGAGATTCAAACTTGAAATGCCCCGTATATGAGCGTATATGTAATATGTATATATATATATAGAGAGAGAGAGAGCGCTCTGCTGGAACAGCATAAATGAGCGAGAAAAAGAGAGGAAGAGAGGTTTTAAGTCAACGGGTGGGTTCTCCATTTCACTTAGATGAAGTATTAAGGCTTCATTTGGCTTTAAAGTCCAAATCAAGTCCCGAGATAGTTAAAATTCACCATTTTAAAACCCAAACATTATAAACATGATTAAAACATTTATTCATAGTCCAAAAATTAAAGTTGGGTTCATTTAGTCACACGGTTTGACAACATTGACTCAGCCAAAAACTCGTTGTTTGTCAATACCGATTAAGCTGCACCCAAAGGTTCCTATGATCAATTGGACATTATTAAATGTCTAAATAAACATTATTTGAGTTGTCCAAGCTGAACTCCCAATGTTCAAACTAAGTCAACAGTATGCCACATAGGCATGTGTAGTCATTAAACTAAAGAAAAAAATTAATTTGGATTTTTAGGTCTCTACAATAATCCTTAGCATGATTTCAAATAACTACTTTCATATACTTCTTTCAAATCTATCATGATAGAGTTGTTTAATTCAATCTTGAAATTTAGAGGTAAACTATCAAACTTAAATTTGAGTTATTCTACTTGAATAATTAATGTCAAATCCATGCATTTCAAATCTACATCGATCCATGACATTTATTGGTCGTGCCTTTCAAATCTATCATGGATTGTGATTTTGAATTTTCTTCTTTGGTCGTGCCTTGCCACCGCTAGCATGACATTTATTGTTTTTTTCCGTTGTTTGATCTATAGTCTTTGTTGAGCATGAACATTTGTCTCGCACTATCTAACCTCTAACCTAAGAAGTACGGACATTTCTGAGAAGGCGACGTATTCTTGTCATGTCCATGTCAGACACTGGCACTCTTGGAACACTTCCTCGATACGTGTCTGACACTCTTCAAAACATTTCCTATTTTTTAATTTTTTTTAAAGACCCGGACACTCTTTGGATAGTTGGAGAACACATGTGTTCATTGCTTAAACACACGTGCCTATTGATTAGACGCAATGAAACTAATTATAAATTTGAACAAAACAATTTAAGATGCAATAATAAAACAAAAATCATATAAATTTATAGGAAATAGTGTCATATTGCATTTTTTATTACCTTTGAATGATATATTCATATATATAACATATAATAAATATATAAAATTATATATTTTATGCGTGTCCTTTACGTGTCGTGTTCTGTATTTTTTTAAAATTGGAGTGTCGGCGTGTCCGGGTCGGGTCGCGTCACGTCGCGTCGCTTTCCCTGTCCATGCTTCTTAGCCTCTTAACATATTTGTTTTAGCATATTCTGTCAGATTTCAAATAAAACAATACATGAGTATAACTTAGATTTGGAATTAATTGGTTAGATTTAGATTTCAGCCAGATACATGAAAAGCATTGAGAGCCTTGTATGGAAATAACAATGGGGGAGGAGAGGGGTTATTTGAAATCCTTCCAAAGAAGAATTTTAGTTGCATAAGGATCCTAATAACAATATCATCTATCCTATTCTCCTATTTCCTCCCACTCGATCTCTAACTCCAACTCCTATAACGGAGATGCACCCTTCCCCCATCTTTCATATGAATAGTTTAACATTATAATACATTTTTTGATAGGTAAATAGATCAACATAAAATTATGATTTTTTTAATAAGTAATTTTTGAATGTCCAAGGTGCATTGCATCTAGGCTTCTTTGTGACTATTGAATTTAAAAGCAGCCACAATATGTGCACATTTATTTTCTCACCTCGTCTTAGCCAATATGCACCAAGGAACCTTTTGTAAAATATAATCTCTTGTTTATCATCTATTCTGGTAGCTTCACATTGCACTATCGTTATTGAACTATAATAGTGGATGGGTTCATCAGTTGAAGCTTGTATGGACTGTGCAATTTGTTGTATATATTCACAACTACTATTTCTGGAGTTGGATATGCACTTTAATCAGGAAAAAAATTGACAATTATTCGACTAAAATGCATTTAAGGATTTTAAGTGTGAAGGCAATGAAACATTCTCGTTTGTCTTCTGGTTGCAGTCTATGTATATGTACTCGAATCCTTTGCCCCGGATACAAAAGAAAGAATAACAACCAAACATTCTCTACTCTCTCTCTCTCTCTCTCTCTCTCTCTTTGTGCACATCTGTGTATGTGTGTGTTAAGACATGTTCGCAATTTCTGGAATGATTTCTTTTTCTTCTTCTTTTGTGGTGGGAATTGATGTTGAAAGAGAAAATACTACTTAAATGTTATGAACACACTGTAATAATCTGTATGCTTGGCGATGATGTATAACACATTTCTGTGTTTACAAGACAATGTGTTCCTACATGATATGTGGAAACTTCCTTTTGAGAGCTGTATTCGTAGATTTTGTTGTATGTTGATTTATGTATGCTTGTTTCACGTAGTCTGTATTCACATGCAGCGGGTTACAAGGCCAAGAGGAGGGGTCAATGAATGGCTTCACTGGCTCCCAGTTTCTCTCCACAAAAAGTTAGATTACATCCTCAGGCAGATTTATGGTTACACGCAAATTCTGTTAGTAGGTAGAGGGAAGAAACTTGTATCTCTGCATACAGAAAATGGTGGCAGTACAGGCTTATCCTCCATTTTAGAAGCAGATGTAAAGAAGATTGTTGCCATGGCTCGTGAGACATTTGAGAAGTATATTTTTCTCTCCCCAGCATATATCATGACTGAGCTGTTATTTGATTTATATATGTTGTAGATGTAACCTTTTATAATGCTTTCTGCTCCGGCAGATAACATTGTGCTCACTTTGCTTATGTAAGTAGACCCATCTGATGAAGGTAAGTACTATGGTTTATGTTTAATGGAAACAATGGAAATCAAATGTGATTGCTGTCAAAATTTGAAACGCATGTAAACCTTGTTAAACAAAAATAGACGTATTAAGATGTTATGGTTATTACTCCATTTATTTTGGTAGAAACTATTGTGGAACATGGAGAGCTGATGATGCTGCAAACAAGAATTTGTTTAAATAACAACATTTTTGAATAATCATATCATTAAAGTTAAAACCAAAAATATTAGGAATCAAAAGTATTCATTATTGAATAATTAATTGAAGTATTAGTGATGCTCCAGTTTTGTTTTGTTTTTTTATTTGTTATAGATCAGGCCAGTATTGCTAAATATATTGGTTAATGTGTTTGCTTATTCACATCAAACTGACGGATGGAGTAATAATTGTATCAATCCTTTAGACTATAATTTCTTAGTAAGCTGAGCGTTACACTCAATTATATGCTTAGTAATTATATTTGTGTGCCAAGGTAGTTTGGGTTTGTAGTTTAATTCCCTTAATTAAAGAAGGGATGATAACTTCATCAATTTGATTCCAATTTAATTTCTGTAAATCAAAAGTGATTGGTGGGTTCCAGCCTGTATAAACAAGTTTCTGGGTATGATAATTGGCCAAAATTTCGTAAGAAAAGACAATTGGTGAAATTGATTGGAGGTTAGGGGTGCATGATTGTTCTTGGAAATATTTGACGTGTGAATCCTCTCTATGACGGTGTGCCATCAGGCAGATCAATGGCATCACTATCTTCATGATTCACGTGAAGCTTAGTTATCAAACCAGTAAATTAGATAGGGACAGATGGACTGTGGGCTTGCAAGGCCATAGGTAGTTTTTTAATGTCCTTGTATTTGCCAAGCTTACTTTTCTTTTGCAGCTCAATGTAATTTTATCACATAAGTTATAAAGGGACCACCCAGAAGACAAAAAAGGAGGGACACACACACACACACGCATTTAATGGATTCTGTTTGCGAAGATTCTCTATGTAAACACTTTCATAATGAAACAGCTTCTTTTTTGATGTGCTTTTTAATTAACAAAATACAACACTTCTACCTTATAATTTGAAATGCATTTATAGCAGTATAGCTGAAGACTGAAGATATGATGCTTTTTTTCCTTTCATGAATTTATTTGGCTCTCTGATAAATGATCATGTAATTTCTTTCAGGGATGGCCCTTTACTGGTGGTTGCATCTGGCAGAGACACAGTATCAGTTGCAAGTGACATAAAGAGATTAGCATCTGACAACGTGTTTGTTGTTCAGGTTTGTGACTGGAACCTTGTCTTTTTACAGATGGCAATGCTGGTGCCTTTTTGCAAATACTTGATGTTGAAACAAGATTGTTTTTTGGGTGATTAAGGGCAATTATTGATCTTTTTGTAAAGAACTTGGTTTAACAACTTTTTTTGTTGTTGTGTTAAAAATAAGTAGTGTTGCTCTTAGAAAAATGTGTTGTCCTTGTGTTGTGCAGTATGTTATGGCCTTGCTGTATACTTCCCTTTGTATTTAAATGCTGATATGACTTTCTTTTAGAAATGTCTTTGCCACTTGATGTTACATCATAGCATGGAGCTAGAGGCATTTTCATTGTCTGCCAATTTTTTTTTTTAGTATTATTTTTTAAATTTTAATGTTACAAATGCTTTATAAATTAGTTATTACATGTCATAAACATTCAGGGGCTTATAGGGATACCATAATTTATAATTTCATGTTGATTGGATAACTTAATATGAAATATGTACGGATTGGAAACTGACCTCGTTTGAGAACAAGTTATTTTAGTAACTTTTTAGCTTTTTACGAAAATAGAGTTTCTTTTTGTTTAATAAATATCAAATGCCTGACTTTCTGCTCTCTTTTTTTTTCAAAATTTGGTTTCAGATTCAGCACCCAAGGATCCATTTGAATAGGTTTGACATGGTCATCACTCCTCATCATGATTATTATCCTTTAACTCCTCATGCACAGGAGCAGGTTCCTGTGTTTCTCCGTCGGTGGATTACTCCACGTGAACCTCCTGATAGGCATGTGGTACATGCTTTGACCATTAATCAATTTCTAGAAGTAGTTTCTCTTCTTTCTTTTTTTCTTTTTTTTCCCCATATGAGAAGCTTTTCCTTTAAATGAGCTTTGGTTCTGTTCACTGCTGAATGCTTTAAGTTGTTCAGGTCCTCACCGTAGGAGCTCCTCATCAAGTTGATTCTGCTGCATTACGGAATGCAGCTAGTGCCTGGCATGACGAGTTTGCACCTTTGCCAAAGCCCTTACTCGTAGTTAACATTGGAGGGCCTACAAGTAATTTTTTTTCTTATATTTATTTTAGATTTACCCCATGGGGATTTTGATTTTAGATGTTAACATTTTCATTTTGATTTCAATGTACATTTTTGAATTGGTTTTCTTGTTGGAATGCTAGTTTGTTGGATGCCTGATTGCTTTAACTTCCTTTTTCAGTGGCGTTGCTATTAAAATGTGGGTCAGGGCATAAATAATCTCATAGTTGTGATAGCATCATTAGTGCATAATGGTGTTGGTACAGGCCTAAGAAGCACGAACACAGGACACGGTGATTTCAAAAGAATAAAATAAATAACACACTTGGTGGGAACACGGAAAAATAAATAAATTATTTGCTATGTATATATATAAATATTACATCCACAAACAATCATAAATAATAATAAAAATTTAATACTAATTCAATATGAAAAAACCACTAAATGTAAATAATTCATAGATCATCCATAGAAAAAGCATAAACAATTAGAGTTAAGATAAAGAAGTTATCATCCAATGCATCATTACAATCCAAGCAAAAACTGGTAAACATTCAACTTCTAACATCCAAAATCCATCAAAAGCACCAAAAAAGAGTGGATCCAACTTCTACCAAGTCATCACCACCACCACCGTTTCCTTGCCCTGCACCTACATCATCTGTAAATACACAACCTCCATCTCATGCTCATCAAGTGAGAGGTTTGCAAACTCAAGCATCCTAACATCACCAAATGAGTCAAATTTGTTACTCGTAATATCCCACAACTTAAGTCTCTCCTTCATGGTATTCTGTGCTTCTCCTTGATAAAAGATGGAGGTTGTTATGAAAAAAAACCAACTCCTCTGCTCATTGGGGTGCCATATTGTCCTCTGCATTTTGTATCTTGAAGAAAGTTGGCCTGCCTTTAAGAAGTATTTAGGGATTAGTTCTTAAAGTAAGAAAGGAGTCTGATCTGGGTATCATTTGGTCCCAGTTGAATTTTATAAGATCCTGAAATTGAACATTTTTAACTACAATTAACATTTTAGTCTGAAATTTATGCTGATACTGTTAAAAGGTCTGAGTTTTTTTAAAAAACATTTGTTATTAACTTTTTTGCCTCGTTATTATACACAGAACTCTGACTTCTGAGAAGCAGAAATAAGGCTTCTAGTTTCGAATTTTAATGGTTCACTGTGCTTCTTTGTAATTAAAAGTTATGCATGTTTGATATCTTCTCTTAAAACTTGTTGTAGGACGCTGTCGGTATGGTGTGGACTTAGCAAAGCAGTTAATAGCCTCACTGGACAACGCACTACTGAGTTGTGGAACTGTGAGAATATCTTTCTCAAGGAGAACCCCTGAGAAGGTATTGTAACATCGTTCAGTTTTCTTACATTTCCAATGTGTGCTTGGTTCAATATTCTTATTTATTTATTTTTTTTCTTGATTTGTTTTCAACAGGTTTCCAACATCATACTGAAAGAACTTGGAAATCATCCTAAAATTTACGTGTGTGATGGTGAAGGTAATTTTTGATTATTTCAATTTAAAGCAATGAAGATATATGATTAAATCTGTAAAGTCACCCATTGAGAATTTTACGCTATCATTGACAGAGCCAAATCCACACATGGGGCATCTAGCTTGGGCTGATGCTTTTGTCATTACGGCTGATTCTGTCAGTATGTTGAGTGTAGCATGCAGTACCGGGTATCCTCATATTTAGAGCGTGTTGGTGTTTTTCATTTTAAAATGGTTTTCATTTTGATTTACTGTGTTCTCATTATTTATTTTAACTTTGTTTTTACAGTAAGCCTGTGTATGTCATAGGAGCTGAGCGTTGTACATGGAAGTTTGTGGAGTTCCACAAATCTCTGAGGGAAAGAGGTTTGGTTCGTCCATTTACTGGTCTTGAGGATGTAAGTTAAACTTCTACTTATTTTTGTCCTGATTTTTAGATTAAGAAATGGTGGAAGGATATTATATTAATGGGTAAGACACCTCTTGAGGTTTATATTTATTACAGTTTTCCCTCTCACCTTTTGAAAATTACATTTCCCCCCTGAAGTTTAAAGTTTCATTACAGATTCCTTCTTTATCAATTTAATTTTTTTAAATATCAATTTTGCCCTCATTGGGTAAATTACATTGACACTCCTCACATTTTAGAAATTACAATCGCCTCTCAAAGGTTTAAAATAGCATTATCAATTGCCCCCTCTGTTAGTATTAGGTGAAAAAAAAATTCATTGAAAAAAAAATTAGTTGGAAAAAAAATTAATTGAAATGTTTTTTTATTAGTAAAGTTTTAAAATTTCTGTTTAAAAACCAACGTAAGCTCATTTTTTGAATTTACGATTTTTCCTCAAATTTACAAATTGAGACAACTATTTATAAACAAAAAAAATAATCAAACAAGTTTTTATGACAATTTTTTAAATTTTTATAAATATAAATTGAAAATTGAAAACAAACTGATTACCAAACAGGCTTGATGGTAAAAATGTCGTAAAATTAATAAATAATTAAATAAATTACCAACGTAAGAAATGACTTATCAAAAGATTTTTAGGTTATGTATGGTTTGATTTTTAGAACAAAAATTTAAAAATTAAAAATTAATTTGGTTAAGAAATAAAAAATAAAAAATAATTATCATTTTTATATAATTTTTTTCTTTCGAGTGGTTAGAAATAGTTTTTTACAAATTAAATTGAAACAGTTATATGTATGTATATAACCTGTCCAAAGATTAAAATGATAATTATTTTTTACCTTTAAATGATAATTATTTTTTATTTCTTAACCAAATTAATTTTTAATTTTTTAAAAAAAATTCTAAAAATCAAACCATACATAGTTTAAGAATCTTTTGATAAGTCATTTCTTACGTTGCTAACTTATTTAATTATTTGTTAATTTTACGACATTTTTACCATGAAGCCTGTTTGGTAACCATTTCGTTTTCAGTTTATATTTACAAAAATTTAAAAAATTATTATAAAAACTTGTTTGATAATTTTTTTGGTTTATAAATAGTTGTTGTAGTTTGTAAATTTGAGGAAAAAACATAAATTCAAAATTGGTTTTTAAACAGAAATTTAAAAACTTCACTAACAAAATTTTTTTTCAATTAATTTTTTTTCAATGAATTTTTTTTTTCAACTAACACTAACCGAGGGGACAATTGGTAATGCTACTTTAAACTTTTGGGAAGGGATTGTAATTTCTAAAATGTGAGGGGCGCCAATGTAAGCTACCCAATGATAGCAAAATTGATATTTAAAAAAATTAAATTGCTGAAGGGGGAATCTGTAATGAAATTTTAAACCTCAGGAGGGAGATGTAATTTTCAAAAGGTGAGAGGAGAACTGTAATAAACATAAACCTTAGGAGGTGTCAATGTAATTTACCCTATATTAATAAAAGCATACCTGAATATTCTTTTTGTTCCAACTTAGGACATGTGTAAACTTTTTTTTTTTTGGGTGGCTGAAGGAAGAAATTTTATTCATCATTAGACCCAACGGTCTGTACAAACGGATGACTGAGAACACCAAAAACCTTTGAGAAAATAGCTCATTTTGCAACTATCATGTGCAGCTTCATTACACCTGTTAAATGTGTGAAAAAATAAAAGGTTGTGAAGAATGAGCATAAATTTAGAAGATGTTGAGGCAACCCCTTGGGAAACAATTGTATAATTATTTTCCCTTACCATGAATTGCTTGTCAGTTATTGTGTGTATGTTTTTTACTAGACAATGATTAGAAAGGTTTTGTTGGTTTCTCGACCATGGCTTATGGAAGAACGCCATAACCATTTTGAAGTAGCTCTCCCCATCCACCATTGGTCAAGATGTAATGGATTTATGTTTTTTTTCCATCTATTTATAATTAACATTTTTATTTTCCATGTAAAATATTCAGATGTCAGAAAGCTGGAGTTACCCTCCACTAAATGATGCTACTGAAGCAGCCAATCGTGTGCATCAAGCACTTGCGGAGCGCGGATGGAGATTGCGGCCATAGGGAAACTATTCTGTTTATTGTTACAGTGAGCTTAATGTTTAGACTGTCTTATATTGTTTGTTCAAAATCATGTCTGGTAAGGCAAATTACACAACTAATTGGTAACATATGGGTCGACCATAGTTGTTCATTCTTTTTCCCTTGGGAGATTTTGAGATATGTAGAATAAATGTCGAGCGGCATGATTGTGGCTTGTAAGATAGAAAAGAGGCAGGCATGTATGTATTCAACAGTGTAAAAAACATGGGTGGTTACTGGAAAGGAGTTTTTCTCTAATGAAACTCAATACTATGAAATACAGGGCAAATTCATCTTTTCTTGTTACTCAGTCATTCCTAAATTTTGTTTTATTTGAACTCTCTGCATCAAGTTTAATGCCCCTATGAAATAAGAACTTGATTAAACTTGATGGGATGTACTTCATTCATTCATTCATTTTGGTTTTTCTCTTCAATCCCTACATAAACTCCGAGCCAATCTGGGCACTTCCTTTCTTATTCACGCAGTTTTTCCCATTCCAAGTTTGTTATGATGACCTTCCAACTTTTTCATACACCGTTTAGTAGAACTGTGGAAAAGTGATTATAACTTATAACCTAACAGTTTATAGTTTATAATTGTGAACATAAACTGATTTTTGACTTAAGTTTTTCCTCTACCACTCAAAGAATAAGTTGATTTTTGACTTACAAAAAGTTATAAATTGTATTGTTAAGTTGAACCAAACACATCAAATAGTTTAAATTAAGTTAAAAGTTGAAATAAGTTGAAAATAAACTCTATCAAACATGGCCATCATTGTCGTTTGTAACGTCTGTAGTTTTTTTATTATTTATAAAAAAAATATTAAATATGTATATGTTTATTTTTAGTATAAAAAATAAAAAAAAGAGTGTTGATTCAGACTCCCTGTTTTTCCACCCTCACCACTCCATACACACGTAAAGGTTGATCATTGAAGGAAAAAAAAGAAAAGAAATATGGGCCAATCAACTTCCGCTCCCAGTGGGGCTACAAACCATTTTCCTAATTTTTTTTTTGCTTGGGATCAAATGTAGGGACTCGTCGTGCCATGTACTTGGGATATTTTCGTCTTTATGTGTATGTATGAGAATATTCTTGTCCTAAAAGGGTTTTATACCTGTTCACAAATTTACAAGACTAGTGGAACATCTAGGTGCAAAGAGAGAGTGCTAGTAGTGCATGACACACGTCTACGTGGCTTTGATGCAGTATATGCATCTTGTTATATAATATCTTCACAAAAAGAGCTTCGGGATTAATAAAAAATTGAAAAAATAAAATAAAAAGAAGGATAAAAAGTGTATTGTGAATATGAAATTAGCAGATTCAAAAAGATTGAAGGGCCTAACCGAAGGGAAATCTAGTAATAGGCTGGTAATAAAATTTCTTTTTATTCTTTATGACGATAAAATTTCAAACTGATAGTCCTATCGGATCTAATATTGTACAGTAAATCTTAAATACTTATAATTATTTGTAAATTATTAGTATCAATTAAACTTACAAAATAGTAGCAAAAGTCAAATTTAAAATGTCTGAGTTTATTATCTATCCCATAATTATGATAGTGAGAGTCAAACTCATGTCTGAGTTTATTGTCAATCCCATAATGAAGCTTCTCAATAGTTAGGTTGCCTATTCTGATTGGCCATTAATGATTTTGACACAAGTATCAATTAATCTACAAAATACTAAGCATCTCAATTGCTAGATTGCTTGTTTAATTGGTCATTAATGATTTTGACACAAATATCAATTCAACGTACAAAATACTAACGAGAGTCAAATACAAGATGTCTGAATTGATGATTCATCTTATAATAAAACCTCTCAACTATTAAATTATCTATTTTGATTGGTCTCTAATGATTTTGACACAAGTATCAATTAAGGGATTGTTTGAAATGACCTAAATAAATATATTTTTTGTCTTTTTATGAAAAGACGTGCAGAAAAATAAAGAGATGACATGATAAAAAAAAAATAAAAAGATAGATTATTTTTAAGTTGCCAAACTTAACCTAAATATACAAAATACTAACAACTAGATTGCTTTCAAAATAATCAAATTAAAGATGTTCGAATTCCTAATTTATCCATAATCAAGCCTCTCGACTGCCAAATTACCTGTTCTCAATGCCTGCTAATGATTTTGACTAGCAAACAATCCAAATTCTACAAAGCTAGATGTAGAACCACATGCATGATAGATCACACAACATTAGTAAGTATATTTTTTTATAAAATTAATTAATTAATGTTTATATAAACATTTTCACTATCCAAAAATACCCAACAGTCCACGCACGTGTGGCCGTCTCTCCCTCCTTAAAACCCAGCCTCCCATTTTTCCCACAAACGCCGATTCCCATCTCTCTCTCTCTCTCTCTCTCTCTCTCTCTCTCTACACTGCTATTGTGTTTGGCTCTCTCAAAAACCCTAGACAATTATCATCTTCATTCTCTCTTTCTTCGCTCTCTCAACAACAAATTCAGATATATCTCAGTTATTGTAGTCCTCAGATACGAACTCGAGAGGTCACTCAGGTGAGTCTCTGAACTCGAACTGTCTCAACTCTAGTTTTTTTTTTTTGGACTTATAGTCCGATTTTTATTGATATTCTTTGTTTAATTCGCCAATCAATGTCCGATTGTGTTTGATTTTGAAAATTTCCGACTTTTGTTAGCTTTTTTTTTTTTTTTTGGTGTGTTGAATTAGGGATTTTTTGGGTTTATTTGGATGGGATATGCGTTTTTTTTATTGCAGTTGGTTCCTGTAGGAGTTGATTTATCGAAAAAATTTCGGGTAAATTGGACTACTTTAGAGGGTTTTGTTGTTTAAAAGTTGGAGGTCAAGCTCTCATGAGAATTGTTAGGGGAATGCAGAGATCGATTCGCGAGGAGCAGAGGGCACTGGGCTGGAGCAAATCGTTCAGCCGTGGGATTGGCGTGACTTTGCCTAAGGTGAGGACGCGAGGCAAATTGAAAATTAGGGTTTTGTACCTCTAATTTTGGGTTCTTTTGGGAAATTGGTACGGGCTTGGGTTCAGGTTGACGAGAAGACAAGATGACTCGGATTTTGGTTCAGCGTGGTTCAACTGGTTCGTCGTCGAACACGAATAAGCCATCGTCATTGCCCGGTTCTTCTTCTTCAGCTCCTCCCCAGCTTCAGATTACTACTCCTCAAGTTGCTTCTGCTGTGAAAGATGATGAAATTGGAGAAGAAGTGCAAGAACAGGTTGTTGTGGATGATTTTGTGGAGTGTTTCGATAGTGGTGATAATAAGGCAGCTAAAAGTGATGATCTTTTGCCAGAGAGATTCCAAGGTGATCAGGATGATGATGATGAAGCTATTGACAGTGAGAAAGTTGGGGATGATGATGTGGGTTCTGGTGATTTGACAAAAGGTGTAGGTGTGTTGAGGATTATGGACAATGAAAATGATGGTTCCAGTGGTAAACCTTTGCAGACAGTTACCGGGTGCTCATATCCACCTCCCCCTCCAGTCCCACCTCCTAAACCTTCTTCAACAAACTCATTTCCTAGGAGGTCTGTATCGGGTAGTTCAAATTCTCTGCGTAGTGGATCGTCTAGAAGGGCTGCTGCATGGCCTATTGTTTCAACTAGGACTTTACCAACCGGGTCTAGGCCTTCTTCACCCAGGTCTCATTGTGAAAGTGAGGGTTACAACAGCTCCGATGAGCAGAGCCCTTCATTTGGATCCTCCTACGGAGATGCAGTAAGATCTGTTCTGTCTTTCCTTTTTTCTATTTTCATTTCTATTTTTAATTTATTTACAAGTAAATTGTTCATCCACATGCCCTTGCTGGTTATTGATTATTCATGCACTTAGCAATGAACATGATGATATGTGGAGGCGTTTCTTTTGTTACTACTACGGATTATGTCAAGATTGTTGTACTAAATGTAATTGCTCATTATTTTCATATGAGCCAAAATCTCCTCTTCTTCTTTTTTGCCTTTTGACATTTATATTTTTTTGGATTGTAACTACTTTTTCCAATCAGTTATTTCAGCAAGCAGATGTTCCTTAATTACTAATGTTATAGGATTGAGTTATCCTTCTCCAGTTGAACATTTATATATATATATATATATATTGCCTCTGAAATTCAAACATCCTGACTTTTTCTAAGTAAAGTGATTAAATGAATTTTACAAGTCATGATAAGATTAAAAAGCTGTTCTGCTTCCCTGCTGCATCTAGGCATCATAGGTAAATAAAGTTTATAACTTGCTAACGCTCATGATGTTCTACTTTATGATTGGAATTCTGATCCTAACTCAATCTTAGCCATTTACCTAGTCCATGGTTTTCATCAAATTCAGTATTATAAAATTGGCCTGTTGCTTTTATTTCAGGAGAGAGAACGCCAGTTTGAGATTGATATAAGAAGAGCAGAAGGGTTAGAAGTCAAACGAATGCTGGAGGATGGGAACTGCCTCTTTCGTGCTGTTGCAGATCAGGTGTATGGGGACTCTGATGCATATGATTTGGTTAGACAAATGTGCATTGATTATATGGTATGACTATTCTTATGTGAATTCCTATCCTTGAAAGCTAAAGTATACATCTTTCATTTTTGCATCTTTATGTGAATTCCTGTCTTTCATCTTGCAATTGTTATTGTTTGTTTGTTCCCCGACACCACAAGAGAGAGAGAGAGAGAGAAATTCGAAGCAGACTGACTTTGATTTATCGTCAGGGTATATCTGGAAATTTCCTTGTGAGACAACATTCTAGGGTGATATTTATTGTGACCAGAGATGATGATGAGTTGTTTTTTTGAATTTTTTGATTGGTTGATTGAGCTGTATTGTATCAGTTGTTAATGCTCTTGACTAGTATGCATTCTAAGCAATTTGGATGGTAAGAATCTTAAGCGGGAATAGTAATGTGATTCTAGGTTCCCATGATTACATCACTTGGCTCCGATTGGAATGAGGAAGTGATTTCTAATTACCTACTCAACCTGGAAGGAATCACATATGGCAGGGATCTTGAGGGGAAGAAGAATGTGATTTGGGTTCCCATGATTCTACCATTTGGGATGGATTGGAACTTTATGAGTGCTAACTACTAAGAAAGGGGGTTGGGGTACTTTAGAAATCCTTAATAAACTTTTAGTATTTCTCTTTTTTCTCTTCCTCCTAGTCCTCATTTCCTTTGTACTCGTGTTCGTTTTTTATTCCAGTACCACGGTGAAAAATGCATATATGATATATTCATAATTACCCTCTAAGTATTCACCCCCTTTTATCCACCTAGCCATGACCTTTGATAATTAAAACCTAAGAAGCACGGACACTTCTAAGAAGGTGACGTATTCGTGTTGGACACTGAGACTCTTTGGATACTTCCCTGACACGTGTCCGACACTCTTCAAAACGTGTCATATTTTTTAATTTTTTTTAAAGACTCGGATACTTTCTGGACACTTGGAGGACATGTATGTCTATCGCTTAAATATACGATTAGACACAACTGAAACTAATTATAAGTTTGAACAAAACAACTTAAGATATAATAATAAAACAAAAACTATATAAATTTATAAGAATTAGTGTCATATTGTATTTTTTATTATCTTTGAATGATATATTTGTATATATAACACATAATAAATATATAAAATTATATATTTCATGCGTGTCCTCTACGTGTCGTGTCCTGCATTTTTTGAAAATTAGCATGTCGGCGTGTCCGTGTCGTGTCGCGTCGCGTTTCCGTATCCATGCTTCTTAGATTAAAACCCAAGGCTATTTTGTATAAAATCTCTCGAGGCTTTTCTCCCTTTTTTTATTTATCTGTATAACAATCAACCAATTAACCTTTATTCCATCCTAGATCTAAGCTCACCTTACTATCCATAAATCCTTTATAATTTGATGCTCTAGTTATCCTTGATTAATTGTAGGTAGCCTTAATTTTCTTAGTAAATGCTTTGTCCAACATAGTTTTGGTTTCAAACCCAAAACTCTTGACTTGGAATTGCATGAAGCCAACTTGATAATACAATGGAACTCTTAACAAATGATTGAGAAAAGCAAGATTGATCAAAGACCCAAAACAATTTTGCTCTAGTTACCCAATACAAAATGATATTCCAAAATTTCATTTTTGGAATGCCTACTAAAAGAGGGACGTTAAAACTTGGCCTATTAAAGATGAGGTCGTGGGTTCAACAATGATGGCAACCTCTTTGTGCAAATTATGCTAAAGGTTAAGTTTGTGCCTAATCTACCTCTCCCAAACCACCACCTAATGGAGACTGGATGTACTTTTGTACTATCATTTTGGAAAGGTATGCGTTGAAGTTGATGTGTTATAGTAATCTTATGATATTTCTTGCCTACATCCATGGAAAAAATTTGGCTGCTTGTTTGTGCATGAGAAAAAAGTTCACTACGCATAGGCAAAAGCAAGGGTGATAAGTCTATTATGGTGGCCCAAAATTGAGGATCATCTTTGTAGTACCAATTAACCATTTTAATATAGAAACATGTTTTATCTCTTTAAAATTTGGTATTATTTGTAACCCTATGATATTCTTTATTTAAAAAAGGTACTAAATAGGTGTTTGCAGGCAACACTATGCAAGTTTCTAAAGTTGCTAGAAGAAATGCTTGTGAAGGCCAAGCACTTATAAGGCAAATAATCCTTTCCTTTTTGTCCTTGTAGGAGCGGGAGAGAGACCACTTTTCTCAATTTATAACTGAAGGTTTCACATCCTATTGCAAGAGGAAGAGAAGGGATAAGGTATGTGATATTAGTTGGATTTCTGCTCATTCCTTCTAGATGACATTTTCAAAAAGCAAAGTTGAACTTGAATTTACTTCTGTTTTACTTTGTGATCTTTTAGTTCTCTGTGTTAAGGAAAAAACAAAGCTTCCACAAATTTAAATTTTAGTGGAAGAATTTACTTGATTATCTTTCTTTTTTGGGTGGTTCAAAGGCAATGATGGGCACCATTGGGGGGAAAAAAGGGGGGCAATGGTGAGTTGTACTACATTGTGGTGGTGGCCTGCAGCCCCCAAACAATCAAGATGGGAGGGAGCATGATATTTGATGACATTTATGATACAGCTATCGTGAGGCCTTACTAGATAGAATAGCTGGCATCATCTATTTTGATGAATGAGCTAATTAAGTTTTACATCAATCCTTAATTTTTTCCCTATCCATAGACATTATTTGTTTTTTTTGCAATTAGCAATTGAAATTTAGCACCTTAATTTCCTGTGTTGGAATTCACCAAAGGATTTCATTTGAATGGTTGATATATTATTTTAGTGTTTGGGTATTTCTTTATCCAATGGCATTAGTCCTTCCTAGTTCCTACTCCTCTCTCTCTCTCAAATTTGTTCTGATATTAGCAAGGATTAATAGCGAAGGGATTAACAATCAAGGGGTTTAGTGTAGGATTAGTTATCCAGTTGGATTGCTGAGCTACATAATTTCTTCTTATCCAAGTTTATTTTGCAATAGATATAAAATTTATAATCCCAATTATATGTATGGTTTGTCTTATTAGTTGTAAGATTAAAAAATTTATCAATTTTGTTGGATAGAATGACTATTGGAACCTAATCTGAATAATAAAATTTGCAATCAAACAATGGAATGTGAGCCCTATGGATTAATAATCTCAATCCTATGCTAGAGTCCACCTAATCAAACAAGCCCATAAGTTATAAAGTTGATTCGTGCGATTCTTCGAGTTTGGAACTTAATCAGATATCTTAGGTGAAAACCAAGACAATGTAATCAGGCTGCTTCAAAATTGTCTATATGGTTTCAAAATGTGTTTTTTTATTTGTTTATTTTTATTTATTATTTTTTATATAAAGATTATTGGGTAGTTAAATCATGTTTGTCAATCTGGCTCCACTGAGTGGGGACATATGAAGCACGGACACTTCAAATTAGTAGCTGCACCTCCGACACTCTAGGACACATGTCAGACGTGCCACATGGCATGTCTATTTTTTATTTGACTTTGGTCAGTGGACACATTGGGGACAAATCACAGCACCCTGCGGCACATTCAGCTTGTGATTATTTATTTTTGATGGATGATCTATGCATTATTAAATTAAATTGTTTCTACACTTGTGACGTAATGATTTATGATTGATAAAATAGTATTTACTTGTGATTATTTATTTTTGATGGATGATCAATTCATTAATAAATTATATGTTTTCAACGCTTGTGATGTATAATGGTTTATGATTGACAAAATAGTACTTTTGTATAGCAAATCTTAAACTAAGATGTCTTGCCCCAGATTCACATTGTATTAATTATGCATTCTTTCCATATTATTCAGATTAATAGCTCATCAATTTTCTGATCTAGTTTGTGTTTGAGAGCACAGTTCCTTCTGTTTCAGTTCTTACAATTATATGTACATCTCCTGGTTTTGCAGGTTTATGGAAACAATATGGAGATCCAAGCATTGGCTGAGATGTACAATCGGCCTATCCATATTTATGCTTATAGCACAGGTGCTGGCCTATTTTAAATTCTAGATGATTGTGATATTCATTATGAAGAATATTTGGTTTTTCACCATTAAAGCCATTTTCATTCCTGGATTGTACAAATGCAGAACCTATCAACATATTTCATGGAAGCTATGGTACTGACACACCTCCTGTACGACTAAGTTATCATCATGGGAATCATTACAACTCACTTGTTGATCCAGGGCGGTTGACAATTGGTGCAGGGCTTGGATTTAGCTGTCTGCAGGGGGTGAGTTCTAAGGCAATATTTTACAAATTTGGATTCATTCGACTGGTTTTCCTGAACTACCCTAAGGTCTGAAATGTCATCAATTAGCAGATGGCTATAAGTTTAAAGTATGCCTAGCCTTGCTAGTTTTGTTGCTTGTATCAACATTGTACATGATGGTTGGTTCACTGACAATATGGTTGTTATGTTCTCTACAGAGAAATGTTGACAAGGATCAAATCAAGGCTGTGATCAAAGCTCAACAAGACCAACAGATAGATAATGTAAATGTCTTTTTTCATGATTATAGGGCATGTCCAAATGAACCATGACTTAACAAGATGTACTAACACAATTTTGACTCCTTTCAAAACTTTTTTTTATTGAAAGGCACTCCTAGCGGTGGGACGATTTTACTCGGACCTTGAGCTAACTGAGAAGGAAATTGAACGCATGGTGATGGAAACTTCTCGGGCTGAGTTCAATCAACAACTGGGTTGGCAAGAATCTTCAACTGCTGGTGCTGAACCATCATCTTCTGGAGCTAGTGAGTTTTTTTTACTATGTCAAATCACAATCTCACCTGCCCTCTCATAGTGTTAAGATTATTAGCTTTTATTACTTCCAGTCTGCTTGGGAACCTAGCAGGGAAAAGAAAAGAAATTATCATATAAATTCGGAGAGAGAATAAAATAAGGGAAAAGATTGGATAAATAGGAGAGAAAATAGGAGAATAACAATGATTTCTATCCTATCTTGTTTGGTTTGGTTAAACTACATAAAAGAAAAGAAAAGAAATTGTTTCATGTTATATTATCAATATGACCTTTTATAGGTGTCAGTATTTCAATTTCTTCTATATCTAAAGGGGCAGTTTTGGTATTATGAAAAAATAGTAATTTGTTGGTTTCTTTTCTCCAAATCTCTGTACTTTTGGAAAGATTCAAAATGAGGGTGTTATAAGAGAAATGAGTTCCTATCTATTTTGTCCCATTTCACTCCATTTCTCTCTCCTTACTAATCCAAACAAAGGATATGAAGCAAGAGAAATGTATTTTTTTTACTCAATCGAAACAGATTGAAGTTTACTGTTTCTTGTCTTGATATGAAAAAGGGTTGGTTTTTTTTTTTTTTTTTGCATTATGCTTTTGTTCCAATGTTTGACCTAATGTTTTGAATGCGGAAAACAGGACCTTCAGGAAGTGAAACCCAGGTGGATGGTGGGAGGGAGCGTGGTTTGTCGGATACTGTCCTTAGCAGCAGCATGCAGATAGTGCTGTCGATGGGATTCAGCTATCTGCAGGTGATTGAGGCATACAACATATTTGGGGATGATGTCGATTCCGTGGTTTGTTACCTTTTGGAGACCGGAGGAAGTAGTAGCAGACGCAAAGGCAAAGCAGCTGAATGAGCAAAATCCCTATAATAGGCTCTGATAATGTGGATTTGATCATATTGCCTCTGCTGGTTGAGGTTTTTAGCCTTGTTGAAGATAATTATGGCTGCTTTTGGGACTAAGAACGTATTTGAATAAATTTAATAAGATGGACTTGCAAGTTTATATTTTCAAATGCATTGATATTGAGTTAAATTAAACGAGCTAGGTGTTTTGTTTAGAGTGTTTGATTATCTAAATTCAGTGACGCAGGTGCTCTGTTGGAACTTCTATATTTTCTGCCCAAATATTGGACCGTTGTAAGGATAACATTATAGAGAGCTTAAGCTTAAATGGAACTAATGGAACTTGAAGTCTGTTTATATATAAGTTGACTGGATGCTACTGGACCAGTTTATTGTGTTTATGTTTAGGCTGTGTTTGGATTGAAAATTTGAGAAGTGAGAATTACCGGGCACATACTGTGTTTGGATTATTTCAATCTTTTTTCTCTGTAAACTCTCTTTTACCCTCGGTAAATTTTTCTTCAAATCTTTGATTCAAATATAATCATAAGTTGAATTTTAGGCTGTGTCTAG
The DNA here is from genome assembly GCF_055761805.1 of Camellia sinensis. Classification (NCBI taxonomy): domain Eukaryota; kingdom Viridiplantae; phylum Streptophyta; class Magnoliopsida; order Ericales; family Theaceae; genus Camellia; species Camellia sinensis. The sequence goes on from NC_138972.1 coordinate 93,608,679, forward strand.
ATCAGTGATTTGTGAATAGAATGAAAAAAGTAGAGGAAAAGTGAATTTTTTTTTTTTTTTTTTTTTTTAGGTACATCGGAATAGAGACCAATGTGTTTAGATCAGTGATTTGTGAATAGAAAGAAAAATGTAAAGGAAAAGTGAATCAAATAGAGACCGAAAAAGAAAAAAAATCACTCTTTTTTTAATGATCCATTTTTTTTAAAACAAATTATATTTGTATCTTTCATCCAAAGATAGGAGGCTTAAAAGAGTAATATTAAAGATTTTAAAAGTTTTTTTATAATTTTTATCAAATGTTTCATATGAATGTGAGATTCACATTATGTGAATTTCGTGAGTCTTATACCCATATAAAATTTTTATCAAATGTCTACCTCTGTTTGATTTAAAAAAGGGATGGGCGCCTTAGCAAGCAAACATGAGACATGAATGAATGGCTAAGCAGTATGATATAAGGACAGGATGAATATGTACTGTAAAAATATGATTAACCATTCAGAAAGTCCAGCAAAATAAACGAAGCAAAATTATTTTTTATCAGGGGCTGGCTTCCTTCTAGTCCGCGACTTAAGGGTACTGTTGGGCGGTGGAAGTTCACCACAAGTCTCGTTTCGATAATCTAAATTATTTAATGTGTAGAATTCATTAAATACTATATGTCTGTAAAAAATCATATTGATCGGATATCGATAGTTATGTGCTTAAATCAATTTTGTATAAAAAAAAATAGACGGTGAAAAAATAAACAGTTGACAAAAATCTGATACGATGAAATAGCAATCGATATCCGATCAACGTAATTTTTTACAGGCATATAGTACTCGATGGAGTCTACATTGAACGGTTCAGGTTATTAAAACGAGACTCGTAATGGGCTCCCACAGACTTAACAGTTCCCTCCAATTAGATCACCGATTAGAGGGAAGCCCAACCCTTTTTATGAAAGGAATCCCGATGTGGAGGTCATCTTGTCATAAAAGGAATATGTTTTGAAAAATACTATAGGTCTCAAATTTTTTACTAAATAAATGATTAAATGTCTCACATGAGTAATAAATGATTAATTGTCTCACATGGGTGTAGGGTCTACAAAATTGTAAACCCCACACCTATATTTGTTTGATATAAAATTTGATATTTCTAATATTACTCATATGTTTTTATCTTTACGAGGTCGTCTTCAATCCTTTATTAATGTTTCATTAAATTTAAATCTAATAAAAAATTAATTAAAATGGTGCTCTAACTATTTTATTAAATTCATGTCAAATAAAGGGAGATATATATGTATATTTTTTATCAAAGAAATTTTCATTAAAGTAAAGATTGCCAAACGACATTTACAAAGAAATCATTAACAAGCTTACACCAAATTGAAAAACAACCTTGTTCAAAACAAAGGAAAATCCCCAGAAGAGGCACATAAAATAAGCTACGGATATATTAAGACATAACATTCATACTGCAAAACATATGTCGATCATAAGAGCTTGACGCTAAAATAAGTCAAAGATACATTCACAGGTTATATCTAAACTGTGTGAGTAAGCTATGAACACACCAACAAACAAAAACAAAAACACAAAACCCTCAAACCCATAACTGCCAGGCAGTGGCTACGACGAATTGACGGTGGAAGGCTGCAGATCTAGGAGAGGAAGGTAGTAGATTCGATAGAAAAATGAGGCGAACAAGAGGTGATAGTGGCTGAACAGGAGTGCAGAACATAGAGGCAACGCTGGAGTGGAGCGAAGAGGAGGAGAGACGGCAGATCTGGTAAAGGCCATGGCCGGAGTTAAGGTAAAAGCGGAGATAAACACCTTACAAAAAGAGGAAGAATGGTGGAAAGCCAAGAACTTCCAAGTTATTGAATAAAAAGCATGGAAAAGAAAGAGAGAGGAGGGGTAGAAGGAGGAGAAAGGAGGCCAAAGGCTGTCGGAAACCCCCTCCCCCATCCCCAGCCGCCACTTACACTTGAAACCCTAGGGAGAGATAAGTGTAGAGAGAGAAACTCTCAAATTTAGAGAGAGAAAGTTCTGTTCAGGGGACTTTACTATGGGGCGAGATCAAAATTTCATCAAATCAGACCATCTCCAATCGTGAACCAAATTTTTCACCAAATTTGAGTAAAAAAAAAATTAATTTTCTCAATCTGATATTTCTTCCTCCAACCGTGCATCAAAAGGGAGGGTCGACCGGTGAGTCGATCGGTAAGGCAAAAAAATTTATTTATTTATTTATTTTTTACCTGTGTGAACCTTTTTGACTGGTTTGAACTACCTATTTGAAAGGGAATCGGTCGATCGGTTGGTCAACCGGCCGGTCAACTGATTGGTTGACCGGTTGGTCTCCTCCAACGGTCACGTACAGTAAAGTAGTGAAATCTGTACCCTGTTCTCACTTTCATAAATTTTTTTGTGAATTCTCATTTTGATACCAATTTGCTGAAACTTTTGGAGCTCCAAAAAGTGACTTTTTCACCAAAATTGAAATCTGATGTTAGGTTTGGTTTACCGTTAGAGATGCTCTCAATAGAGTTTTTATTCTTTCATTAAATTCTCAACGATAATATTTTTTATAAAATCGAAATATCTTTTATGTCCTCATCTGTCATTTTGACCTTGAACTTCAATACTGAAATCTCGAATTTGAGCTCCCATGAGTTTTTATGAAATGTTAGGTTTTTCAGGTTAAGAGAGACAAAACTCATTGTGAGAGAGAGAGAGAGAACAGGATGAAGGGAAAGAGTCATTGATTTAGTCACAGTGTGAAGGGTGCAAGTACCTTGTGTAGAGTGTAACTTTATCTTCTATAGGGTGCAACTTCATTTTGTGAAGGTTTTGGGGATGAATTAGGAATTTTGTAGAAAGAGTTGATACAAATTTTAAATTACCAATAGAGAGTATCATATTAGATCAAAATTTACATCAAATTTGATGAAACATTAGAGATACTCAATGGTGATCATATTTTTTAAAGTAGAACCCACCCTATCACGTAAACATCACATATAAAAATAAATAAATAATTCAGTGAAATAATTAAGTGATATAAGAGCATTTAACCAAAAATATAAGCAATGTTAGAGATCAACAAATCTATCCACAAACATAATGATGTGATAAGGGAGTTTGGTCATATATCATTGAATGTGTTACAAATAAAAAATGGGGTTTTTATTGATAAATTCCATTTAGGAGTGTTTTAACCCAAGATGTCCATGAAGGAAATTTATATTCCACTTAGTCTAATGTATTTATAGTTTTATTCCATAAAGTCTTTTTTCTTATTTTACACTACTTTTTGAGACTATTATACCCCTATATTTAATATTGTTATATATTACACAGGAAAAAATAAACACTATCATTATGTTTTGGTAGTTCCCCATGTTGGTTGTCATGTAGTTTCATTGTCATTGTGAATTGATGTGTTGTGTGATTCTTGGTTGTGTTAGGGTTTCTCTTATATTTGAAGAAGAAAAACAGTGTGCTCTGTTTGTTTACATTATTGCGAAGTCAAACATTGATCAGACGAGAGAACGAGTAGTGCTCTGTTTGAAGAAGACGAATACTGTGCTCTGTTTGATTATATTGTCTTAAGGTTAGTATGTAATGGATGCATGCCATTTGTGATTGTATTTATATGAAGGATTGTATGCTCTGTTTTTTGCTTCCAACTTCATTTTCTGGTATTGGTGGACATGCAACTTCATTGTCTTAAGGTTTTGGCTAGTCATGTGTTTGAGTTATGTCCCTGTTTTTTTGAATGTGGTAAATATTCACATTGCATGAATAATGTGAATGTTCATAAAGTGTTCGATTTTGGGATTAGCTGTGCAAATTATAGACTTAACGATTTTTTTTTTTTGGTATGATGTCAATGTTCATATACAGTTGTTATAAACCTTTTTTGTGGTGTTTGTGTGTTCATAATGTGGTTGTTCACTTCTTTATTTTTATGTCTTTGCAACAGATAGATACCTTTACGTTGTTGGTGTGCTCATATGCGGGCAATACTATTGTAATAAATGTGGTGCGAGTACTGTCTTATACACGTTTCGTGGAGTGCATGTGTGTGTGTGAAAAATGGAGCGAATTATCTGTTGATTGTGTTTCATTGTTCTATCGGCTACCTGGGATTAATAGGTGTAATTTGGACAATGATGATGAGTTTCAAAGTATGTTATTACTTGCCAAATCAATGGGGGTTCAACACATAGAGGTTGTTGTTGAGTTGAAAAGTGAAGTTGGTCAGTCTAGTAGCTCTGGTTCACTGCGTGTGGGGGGTGGGGATGAAATGGATGCACTCCAGAGATTTTGCCACTATAAGGAGAAAAAATTGTTGTCAGCCCTTGGGCCGATGGTATTACACACGTGGGACAACGATTTATAGGAGTGTTAAAGAATTTTGTAATGTTTTATACAAGTATGCAATCCAATGTGGGTTCTAATTTAAGTATGTCAAGAATAAGAGAGCGAGGGTTACTGTGGTATGTACGATGCGTGAGGATAGGGGTTGCCTTTGGGTTATACATTGTAGAGCACAACCAGCAAATGGATTTTTCTATATTAAGAGGTTGAGTAACGTACATAGCTGTGGTAGGGATGTCCGAACGTCGAAAAATCCGAGAGTCAGTTCTGATTTGGTATCGACTATTATCTTTGAAATTGCTAGGGATAAGCCATTAACTCGCCCGTGTGAGGTGGTCAGTATTTTGAAGCGGGACTATAGGTTGGATGTAAGCCACCATGTTGTGTGGTTGGGCTTAGAGAAAACAAGGGGAGTCATTCACGGGGATCACTCATTATCTTTTGACAAGTTACGATGGTATTCGGATGTCGTGATGCGTTACAATCCGGGAAGTTATGTTAATACTGACTACGACTCGAGCACTCAAAAATTTAGCCCTTTTTTTATATCATTTGCTACGTGTATTTTGGGGTTCAATTTTTGTCAACCGTTGTTATTCCTTGATGGGACGTTTTTGAAAGAAAGGTATAAAGGTCAACTACTTGCCGCAACGGTGAAAAATGGGAACAATGGTTAGTATTTATTGGTTTTTAACTGATGTAAATATTTACATTACATTTTATTCATGTCAGAATGTGAATATTGACACTAACAAGTGAAATAATAAGATGTTATTATTTACAACATGCCAACAAGAATTCACATGTAAGCAAAATAGAGTAATAGAATATTGACATGATGTAGATCTTCACAACACCTGTTTGATTCGTGTTTTTAATTTAACACTTTGTTGTTAATATTCACATTGGAATATTGTGTTCATGTGTTCGATGTTGTTGTGTTGTATTTGTCGTAGGTTTATTTCCTGTAGCATTTGCGATTGTTGATTCAAAGACTACGACCAATTGGTCATGGTTCTTGCACAAGCTTGGGAAGGTTGTTGATACTAGGCAACAAATTACGTTCATTTGTGATCATAATATTGGGTTATTAGAAGCGATGCCAAAGGTATGCCCATCAGCTCACCACGGTTATTACTTACAACACTTGAAGAACAATTTAAGGGACTGGACGAAGGGTGTTGGTAATCAATTTAGGGACCACTTGGTTAGTAGTTTGGGTGATCGTGCATATGAGCCAACTGTGGTGGGTTTTCATAAAAAAACTTAAGAAATTAAAGGAGGAGGGTAAGCAACGAACACATAGTTTCTTGAAGGAGTTGGCACCTGAGCACTGGGCAAATTCATATTTCATGTAGGTTTATATGCTTAATGTATATTTGATGTGAAATGTCATATTCAGGTCAAGAAAATTCATTTCAATTATTGTGTAATGTTGTTATATTTTGCAGGGGCATGCGTTATGAAAAGATGACATCCAATGCAGCGAAGTCGTTTAATAATTGGATCATAAAATCACGTAATCTTCCTATCACTCAAACGGTGGATATTATTCATACTCAGTTGATGCGAAAAATGTTGGCGCGGCAGGACCAAGAGAACAATTGAAATTAGGCTATTTGTTCTACATTTGAAACCATGCTTCTTGATTCGTTCAATGACAGTAGGTCTTGGCAGGTTAGCAAGGCCAATGAGGATGTATTGGAGGTTCATTTGATACCATCTGTCACGGTTGATATTGCGAGGCGTACCTGTTTTTGTTTTCAATGGTAGATCAACGGCTTCCCATGTAACCATGCTGTTATTGCAATTCAGAAGAATCGGTACAATCTCAGCGATTGTGTTGAACATTATTTTCATGTCGAGACGTATCATGCAGCATACTCAGGTGCCATATTCCATATACCATTGGTGAAAAAACCATCATTCGATCCCACGGACCTCACCATATACCCACCAACTGTAAAAAGACCACCCGGTAGGCCGAAGAAGAATAAGATTCCATCAAGGGGGGAGAAATTGAAGCAAATAAGGTGCGGGAGATATGATAAGTTGGGTAGCCACAATCGGAAATCATGCAAGCAGCCGATATAGGATATGCAAAGTTCATTTCAACATTGTATGTGTGGGGTTTTTATTCTTGTTTGGAATAAGATTATGTTTTGTGTGACAACGGGCATAAAGTGTGTTGGAATCAAGTTTGTGTATTTGCCAAACATAATACTATGTTTTTTTCTAATTTCCTTAGTATTGATTTGTTTATCTTTTTTGTTTGTTGTACCTAAAACAGTAGCATTATGCGTGGTTTTGTTTAGCAAAATAAGATTTTGTTGTGTATATTATGATGCATATATGTGTGTGGTGTGAATATTCACATTTTTGTTACCACTAACAGCATCAAAGTAGTTAACATGAATATTTATATCACTGTAACCATTCACATTACCAAATCATTTGATGTGAATATTCAGATTTGTATTACGAATTGTCATTGTGAGTGTTTTTTCCTAGCAAAACCAAATGTTGTTGTGTATATTATGATGCATGCATGGGCGCGGTGTGAATATTGACATGCTTGTTACTATTTACAACATCAAAACATATGATGTGAATATTCACATCATTTGTAACCATTCACATCATCAAATTATTTGCTGCGAATATTCACTTATGTGTTAAGAAATATGATATTCACACCTGTCATATTGTGTTACAATAATACTTTAAGCAATATTCACATCCATGGAGTGAGGCTTTTAACATATAAGAATGTGTTTGATCGTTTCATGTTGTGGAAATTCACATCATGTCGTGTGTGGCAAAAAATAAATACAATCTTAATGCGAATGATCAACACGAAATAAGCCTCAAAATGCATATACATATATTGAATGAAAAATTGGAGTACAAGCAATGATAGAGAATTGATTTACACTTAAGCTAGTCTGCTCCAATATGTCAAAACTATTGATACTAAACTGTCTTAAATATAGATAACAGTTATAGGTGGACACCCCCATCTATAGGTTTTCATATTGCACTGTCTTTGTGTGATTTAGGAAAATGTGTATTAATGAGTCTCTTATGTGACACCATTAAAAGTGATTAAGGCTGTCAACAATTTCCTCACAATATACTGTGCCCTAATGATGTAACACACTGCGGGCCCGCAATCCACCCTGAAAATGCAAAGTTATTATTGTTAGAATTTGAAATTTAGGTGCGTATAATGGTTGTAGAAGATGTGTACAAATTGATGTGAGGCTTACGATTCAGATGCTTGCTGAGGACAGACGTCTACTAATATGATTGGTTGTGCTGGATCTTGGCCTGGTAACTTGGTCCATAGTGGTGATGATGGTCTAATAGTGCGCACCACTGCCTTGATGTAGTCCCTCTGTCATGGAGGGAAGAATGAAATTTCATATTAGGCACAAAGCAACATAGTGCATATATTCAAGTTCCAATATTACACATCATGACAATTATGATATGTGTCAGCCACATACGACTATTTGTGCTTGGTCAATAAACGGGTCATGTATACCGGGTCTTGGTCATAATGAGTTATAATGCCTTCATAGATTGTCTTTGGCGTCGTAGACAACGATCATCCAGTGGAAGTCGTGGTGTATTGGGAAGATGAAATATCTCTGACCTTGATAGTTATGATATGTACATCAATCAGTTTACTTCTCTTGTGGAGGAGGTACTCTGGCATGACTTTTTGCACACAATGGACATATAATTATGTACCAAGTATTTATATCAATGTTCACTGTTAAAGATGTGAATGTTCATATCTTTAATTTGTCAATCAGTCATATAATGTATTATGGTTGTAAATGTTCACATTTGTTAACTTCTCAATTAGTTATATAATATTGATGTAAGTCAATAATATAATCACACAATGTTGAGGTGAGCATTCACATCTATTCAACATGCAATTCAAATACTGTTCATGTGAACATTCACATAAACATTGTACATAGACAAACCAATAGTCTAGTTATTACCAAACATGTGCTTATGAAGATGAATGTTGAATCCTCCAAAGTTTGGTTGACCAGCTTTTATAGTTCGAGTAGTATTTCGCTATATACATCTATCACCTGCACAAACAGAGGGGTGGCAGTACATTATTTCTAGTGTCTATACAGTGTGTCTGTGTGTATATATGTTTTGTATAAATTTGCGAGTGTCAGACGCTGTTGTGTATTGATTCTTCCTTGATGATGTGTATAATGTCATCAAAATACATGTTTCTAGATTTTGAGTCCCCTCTCCATACAAGCAACCTGTGCATTGTGATACCAAAAAATGTGAATGTTAACATTGCATAATTATAAAATGATCTAATCCATTACATACAGATGTGAAGCTTTATATCATCATTAAAATAAATACAATCTCAATGTGTATAATCACTTACTCATTACTATCATTCTTGTGCAAATTTTGGACTTTTTGCCTGTTAAGTTTGCTCATGTTGGTCCAAACCTTCATTTTGTTGGTCAATGTTAACTTCTTAGATTTTGTTGGGTGCTTTGTTTGTGGTTGTTTGGCCACATCTTGTACAATGTGGACTGTTTGGGATTGGTCTTTAGCTCTCTCTTTTTCTTTCTTTTGGCCAGACATGTCGGGGTATTGAAAGTTAGTTAAGTGGTGCTCTCTCTGTACCTTCTGCTTGATATGTTTCTCCCTAGATGGTGGGCTGAGAATGTCTTTCAGTGGTGCAATGGGCTGGTGGTGCAATGTGATACTTCTTAAGTATGTCATGAACCTTTGTGCTTCGGCTTACGTGATAATATGGATGGAATGATCATCGTAAAGGTCTTGAAGAATCGTTTTTTCACATTCTAGGTTGATGACCAATTTTTTCCACCGCTCAATTTCTGCATCTTTCCGCTCCATGCAATTCTTGATCTCCATGTCCACATTGGATGGGCTCAATTGGTCGAATAATTTGATTTCAAGTATAGCGATCACCCTTGCCCTCAACTCTCATGATTCTTCTAAGTGTTTGTATTTTGCTTCCCATTGTCGTACCAGACCCCAAGCTTTTCGATTTTCTTCTATAAACACATGTATGATATCCGATTCAGTTGGTTGTGCTACGATGATCCCTCTCTTAGCATTGGGGTTGTTAAAGCTGGTGTTCATGTCATCATTAACATCATTTAGGTCAACTACATCCTCAGAAATTCCATCACAGTTGTCACTGCCGTCATTGTCTTTGCTTTCATCTTGTTTGCTTTCATCTAGTTTGGATGTTGCACTCGACGAATCCTCATGTTTGGGATCCACCATCAAATTGGTATGATGGTACATCTTTGCTTCTATTGGAGATGCCATTAGCTCGCCGTCATATACCTGGAATTGGAAACATTATGTTAGTTACATAGTTCATTGTGTCAGTACGTGAATGTTCACAACATTTTGAGGTGTACTTTTACCTCATTTAAACCAAGCTTCGGCAAATATATGGACTTCATGTTGGTATGTAAAGCTGTGAGGTTCCACTGCACACACCGAGGAATGACATTGGGTTTGCGGGGTTATAAGATGGTTGTGTGCTCACACAACCAGTACTGAAACAAATAACAAACATCAATGTTGATTTCAAAAAAATTAACACTTGCATGTTCATATCAGTAAACACTGTTGTCAATGTTTGCGTCAGCAGCACACTGATGTGAATGTTCACACTAATGTCTACTTATGTGAATTTTTACATCAGTACACACTGTTGTGAATGTTCCTATTATTGCACATTGATGTGGATGTTCACACTAGTGTCCACTGAAATGAATGGTTGTGTCAATACACATTAATGTGCATGTTTACATCATTGATGTCAACCTTGACATCGTTGCCTACCAATATGTGTGCTGCATTTGTCTTGGTGCCAACATGAGCAAAACACCAGTGTCATTGTTTACAGTAGAACATTTTATTGTGAACGTTCACACCATTGCATACTGTTGTGAACATTCACATCAGTTTGTAATGATGTAAAACTGATGTGTGTGCAACATTTGTACATTTGTTTGCTACATTTGAATGTAATGATGCCAAACTGGTGTCAATGTTTACATTAAATCATATTGTTGTGTGTGTTACATTTGTACATTTGTTTGTACACACTGATGTGAATGTTTATACCAGTGTCTACTTATGTGAATTTTTACATCAGTACACACTGTTATGAATGTTCCTATCATTGCACACTGATGTGGATGTTCACACCAGTGTCCACTGAAATGAATGGTTGTATCAATACACATTGATGTGCATGTTCACATCATTGATGTCAACCTTGACATCGTTGCCTACCAATGTGTGTTCTACATTTGTCTTGGTGCTAACATGAGCAAAACACTAGTGTCAATGTTTACATTAGAACATTTTATTATTAATGTTCCCACCATTGCATACTGTTGTGAACATTCACATCAGGTTCACATCAGGTTGTAATGATGCCAAACTGATGTGTGTGCAACATTTGTACATTTGTTTGCTACATTTGAATGTAATGATGCCAAACTGGTGTCAATGTTTATATTAGATCATATTGTTGTGTGTGCTACATTTGTACATTTCTTTGTACACACTGATGTGAATGTTCACTCCAATGTCTACTTGTCACGATCCAAACCCGCCCCTATAGGTTTAGCGTCGTAACCGACCAGTAATCCGTGATTACCAAAGGCCTACTTAACAATAATGATAATAACACAATAAAAGGGGCTGGCGGAAGCCAATCCAATAATAGAAAATAACGTCCAACGAGCTGTGAGGACTTAAATGTACAAACCCACTTTCAAAGATTTATGTATGCACAACACTTAAGTCCATAAACACTTATATACAAAATGAAACACAAGTTAGGGAATTAAATCCCATAATCAAAACAATACAAACAAAAGTCATAAACCACTCGTGCCACTAGACTGATTTCAAAAGGGTGAATCAAAACCACCCAAAATGCTTTGACACGTGTTGGCTTGAAACCTCGTGGTGAGGCGCAATAATTGGCTTGACAAAAAGAAAGTTTGAGTCGGCGCTACTAACTCTGATCCGGTGCCCGATCACCTACATACATATATTAACCAGAGAGGTAGAGCTCAGTGAATAATCCCAATGTAAAGATTCACAGCTTATATAAGCAAAACAATGTTCAAAATATTTTTTGAATACTTGTACTAATGAATAAAGTTCCATAAACCTTCAGTAAACTTTCCATAGATCAACACATAGCGTAGTACATTGTCAAAAGCATTACTAGACCTTTAGCAAAATATGGTACAAAATGTTCATGACGAAACTAAGTATTTATCAAACATATACATTCAGAAGTCATAAAGTTCTTCATACCATTTAGTGCGACTTTCATTTCGTGATATGATCCAATAATACTGGTTAGCAAATTAGTAGAATGTCCACAATGGAACGAGAACATAGGCATAACGATTGCAACGAATCGACATATACATAACGATTGCAACGAATCAACATATACATAACGATCGCAACGGATCGACTTAGACATAACAACCGCAACGGGTCAACATAGACATAACAACCACTAGGGATCGACATAAACATAACGGAAGTTAAAACTTGTCATTTATAACAAAATATTTACAACGGTCCAATAACTTATACAAAACGTCATTTACGGATCATAGACAAAACAGTGGTTACTAAATGATCAAAACATATTTTCTTATTAGTTGTTCAAAGGGAATCCATTCACTCCTTAGCAAATTTCCTTTCAAGAAACAGATCACATTGTAGACAATTTGATATTTCAAAGCATAACTTTTAGTTTTAAAGGATTTATTTGTAAACTTTGTCATATTTCATAACTCTTCGTCTAGCGAAACTAATTTCAAAGTAATTCATACAAAAATACCATTACAAAGAGATTACTCACCTCGAGTAGGTTGGTGTCCTTGCACAACGTTCAAACCAACATATCACATTTACCAGACACATTGAACCGCATTGTTTTAATCTCATATTTTATCTTCTCATTCTAATTCAATCATACATGTTGTTTCTTTACATATCAGTATCTTAATGAGTCATAATTCATGCTTAGAAATACTTAGAAGAAGACAGAAGCAAAGATATAAACACAGAACAACATGTCAAAATATGCTAAAAAGGCTTGAGCGCTCGAGCGGACAGTGTGCAAAATGCGAACTCAATTCTCTCAATTCTTCACTTTTATGCTGATATGAATTCTTAACATTAATTTAACCCAAAAACTCTCAATTAAACATGATTTGCTATACTATGCATGTCATGTTTATGAACTACTTTCTTCAAATCCAACCATACAAACTCATGTAGGTGTCCTACTTCAATTTACATCACAATATATTCTTAATCATGCATGATTCTTTCTCAATTAAGCTTACTTTCAAGAAGATATGAATGTAGATGTCTTAAATGTTGGAAATGGTTTGGAAAATCTGGGTAAAAAACAGATTTTTTCCTAACTTTGGTCTAATATTTAGGTGGGCCCCGTGCGTTGATTTTCGCGAGTCAAAGTGGTAACGCGTTCTATGCCGCGTTGTGATTCACGTGGTATATTTGGTTGCTCAAAACCATTACCGAGTGAATGGAAAATTGAAGCCAAAGTATGCTCCATGGAAATGGAGTTTTTGTGGAAAATCCTTAAAGGTTTGAATAAGGCTTGTCCCACATTGATTTGATGGGAAGTTTTGAATGGGTTTATAAGGCATGAGATTGGAACTTGGGGTGCCCCAAGGGGTACCCAAGTGTTTTAGAGAGGGAGGTTATAGGCAAAATGGGCTAGACCCATTGGACTCAAAAATCACCACACGCGCGTCGCCGCCGCCGTTTGTCCGGGTTGGGCTTGGGCGCGGGTGCGTGGTGTGAGGTTGGGTTGGGCTTGTCCGGCCCAATACCTATCTTTTTAGGTCAAAAACATTTGAATTTAATTTTATTTTTTGGTAAAATAAAATCCAGAATTCAAATTAATTCCAGAAATAAACTAGTCCAATTTTACTGTACACCTAAACAGGGCCCTTCTTGTTTTTATCTGTTTGAATTGTGAACCCAACAGATTCAAATCTATTTAAATTCAAAACCAAACAGGTTTCATACCTGTTCAAATAGATTTGCACCTGTTTAATTCAAAACATGCAGCACTATAAATAGGACAGTCCTTATTTGATGTTTAACACATTCAGAAGTTTCGTACTTCACCTCTGCAAATTTATTCTTCATTTTGCTGCATTTAATTTTTGTAAGAAAGAGCGTAAACACTAAGTGTGTTCGTAAGGCAAACAATTTGTAGTGCTGCTATTGTTTGTAGTTGATCATTTCATCTTGGGAGATAGACGTTCACATTCTGAAAGTACCGTGGAGAGGATGAATCTGTCTTAAGGACACAGTGTCAAACACTAGACTTGATCAGAATAATATTCAATAGATTAATCAAGTAAGTTATTTTTTTATTTATTTTATGTTTTACTATTATTTATTTAAATCAAATTTTAATTTTGTTTTAGTAACAAAATAAAATCTGTTTTTATTTATTTATTTTTATTTCTAGTTTGATTTTTGTAATCAAACAAATTCTCTCATTTCCTTTATTTCTTTTATATTCTAGTTGTTGTTAAGTACACAACAGAATTAATCTATTTAAATACAGTGAAGATTGTCTAACATTAAATTCAAGAATTTAAGAAATTCCTATCGTAACTTGTTGAATTATGAAGCTTTAAGCTTGTTCTCCAATGTCTTCCTTAAGCTCTCTAAAAAAAAAACTCTCTTCTTCGAGTTGTATATCTCTCTCTCTCTCTACAAAGCCCACTAATTCCCTCATATTTTGAGCTCAAGAATATAAGCTATTATATATATATATATAGGCTCAATCAGTTTATTTAATTAATCAAAGCTTAAGTACATTAATTATAACTTAAGTTAATTGAATTTAATCTACTTAATTTGACCTGAATCAATTTTTTAATTAAATTTCACAATAGACTCTAAAAATTACACTGATCACAATAAAGTAATTAATTTCGGTTTCTGTCGCCTTTATGACCCGCAATTTACAACAATCCATTTCAAATTACTTCATTCCTTCCTAATTTCTGGGTTTTTCCAAAACTAGGTTCAAGCTTCAAAAATGGAGTTTGCCTTGCATTAATCCATGAAAACACTTTCATAAATTTGTAAATACTTCAGGAAATTCAAATACATAATTATTCTCAAGTCTCTTGCACAAATCTCATGATTCTTTCATAAATGGGTCTCAAATGTTCATGCATGTATAGATTAGTTTCAAACTCACAACAATGGCTTTCAAAACATGAGGTTAGACTTCAAAACTCTTTAAATCAAGGATATATGTAAGAATAAATTCTGAAATTCAACATAGATTACATATTCATGCTCATAAATGTTGATTCAACACACACACACACACATATATACATATATGCATATATATATATATATATGCAAAACTTCCGTATTCATCATCTTCAAGCTAGTTCATGCAATTACTCCCATAATCCTTTTAATTCCATGGATTAGATGATACAAAATGTAAAGATAAATACATACCAAGAGTTTAATTTTAGATTAGGAGATGAATCTCCCTAGCTCTCTTCTTCTTCCACCCAAGCTTCTCTCTATCTTTCTCTCACTACTAAATTATACATACAAATATGGTTACTCAGTACACCCACCAGATTGCTGAGCACACACACACCCACACCCACACAGATTTCTTCGCACACACCCAGATTCTCAGTACACCCACCAAAAAATAATCTCCCACACTCAACATCATTAAATGTCCCAATACATACCACACTTAATTAAATCATTTATTATAAATAGGATACTTCTACTTTTTATTTTATTTTATTCACTAATTAATTTGTCTATGGCTTTAATTAATTCCTAATTTTCTTTAAATTAAATTAAATTATATTCACTCAAATTAAATTACTCCTCATCAAATTATGATCTCAATTACACTAAATTTAATTATATAAGTGTGAATTAGGTTCTAATTACCTATCCAATAATTTAATTCTAGCATGTTAAAATTTACGAATTAGACAAGTTTATTTCTCATTCTAACTTATCTGTTCTTAATAACAAATTCAATAAATCACATGACAATCGATAACACTTAACAATACATAATCGCATAATTAAAATTAAACACGTAATATGTAATCAATATATAATCAATTTACTTAATTAAGGTGGTGGTCGTCACACTACTTATGTGAATTTTTATATCAGTACACACTGTTTTGAATGTTCCTATCATTGCACACTGATATGGATGTTCACACCAGTGGCCATTGAAATGAATGGTTGTGTCAATACACACTAATGTGCATGTTCACATCATTAATGTCAACCTTGACATCATTGTCTACCAATGTGTGTACTACATTTGTCTTCGTGCCAACATAAGCAAAACACTGGTGTCAATGTTTACATTAGATCATTTTATTGTGAATGTTCATACCATTGCATACTGTTGTGAACATTCACATCAGTTTATAATGATGCCAACATTTATACTAGTGTCTACCGATGTGTGTGTCACATTTGTTTTTTTATAAACAGGAGTGAACAGGCCCTGTGAATATTCATATTACATATATAATAAGATTTATGGGATTTACCATTAACAACATAACACATCCGGTGACTCGTCCTGGTTTTCCCCAATTTTGACCCACTGACCCCATGAGAGTTACCCGGATGCTCTGAGCCCAGTCATACTTGATCATCTTGTCCAATGGGTCCATGTATGAATAGAATGCCCATCCAAATGTTTCTTCAGATGTGGAAAAGAATAGTTTCACGCATGCATACATGCAAACTAATCTTGCAACCTCTTTGTTGTCTTGTTTCTTTGTGCCATTAAATGCTTAATTCAGAATTTCACGTATTTTTGCTGCACTTGATCGACTAATATCCTTGCACGCTCGGTGTCTGATACCGGTAGTTGGTTTCGCGCCATAAGAGAGGTCCATTGGCTTAGTGCCGCAGTTCACTCCAAAAATAAGTGATACATCACTTCTAAAAATCTGAATGTTCTTCTCCCCAATGTAAAACCTCCCACTGGATGGCTTGAATGTTTGCACAATATGTACAATGACATCATCGTATTTCATGCAATGATTGAGGTCAATTTCATTATTAATCAAACAATCAAATAAGGGCCAAAATGGTGTTTTCCTATAGCATTTTAATTGACCATTTGAAAATTTTATACCTTTCAATAGTTTCACCAATCCAATTATATTAGACCGATAGTTGACCTTTTTCATGTTCACTTGTTCGGGACTAGTTGTTTGATCGGGTTTGCCTATGACACAGGCTTCCTCTTTCTTTCTTTTGCCTTGAAATTTACGGGGACACCTGTTTGTTCAAATACAAACAAATTTAATGTTATTGTTCATAAATGAATAGTGATAATAACTATAAATTATATGTTATGTGAATAATGGGATGATCATGGTGAAATATTATGTGAATAGCTGGTGTACATGTTCACATGAATAGGTTATAGCACATGATAACCCAACATGATACAATAACAAACTAGCAAAATCAAACATGATATAAATATGTGCGATGGGTACAGTCTTGTGTTGTTAATGTTGCCATTGGTTTGTAGTCATTACCAATATCTAACAATCTGATGTAAATATTCACATTATTTACAATGGAATTCAGATTGAATCAAAAAAGGGTTGACAACCATCCAAGATTAGGGGCTCTACATCAACAAGCAACAATACTAACAATTTTGTTAATATCTCTATCATATTCCATTATATCAGAAGGTAAATATTGACATTGATGTCAGAATGTGAATATTGGCATTATGTTCAGAATGTACTGACATTGACATAAGGGAGGAGATAGGGAGTGTATTATAAAACAATAATACATGAAAATTGGGGGTTCTATGGTTATCAACAATCAGCAATACCAACATTGACAAAGGGAAAAAAACAAAGTTCATTAGCAAATCACAACCACAAACATTAATAACAAAGGAATGTAAATTATATATTTGTTTGTTAATGTTATTCATATTCAATAAAAAATCAACATCACCAACATGGATAGAGTGAAAATAGGGAGTTCATTACAAGATGAAATCCAAAAACAACAATAATAACAAGGGCAATGTGAACATATACATTTGTGATTAGATTATATTATCATTGTTTGAAAACTAGAGGGTGGAAAGATGGTGCTTACCTTTGGTCCTCATTGTGGGTGGGATATGTAAATCGACGGCCGGCGACAACCAAAGGAAAAACGAACCTCAATCCTTTTGATGCAAACCTTCGCAGTGGTGCATTGATGTGGAATAGTAGTGGTCAGCGATGGTTGACGGTGAAGGACGAGAATGGAGTATGCCCGAGAGAAATAGAATGAGGGTATTTTGGTCTTACTACACTAAATGGGACCTAATGGAATAATAAAAAATGATTTGGGTTTTATGATATAAAAGTTTTAGAAATGGGATTTATGAATAAAGCTCCCATAAAAAATTGGCACATAATACCACATTATTGTAAGTATAACTGTGAGAATTCTATATTTTTATTATTATTATTATTATTATTATTATTTTTGTAGGGCTTAAACATATAACATTTTAATTTGAAAATTATTTTATATTTTTTTAAATGAAAAATATTTATCATCAAAATAAACTTATATTTCGTTTAGTCACGGAATTTATCTTCGTTAAAAATAGGGTGATTCTCCTTACAATACCTGTTGGAAAATTTGAATTTCAATTACTCCAATGGTTGTGTCTCTTGAGATGGAAAGGTGTGTCCTTTTGAAGGGTCATAACCTTTCTGAAGAGTCACATAGAAGTTTATAAATTCCATCTCCCTCACTTCAATTTGGATAGAAAATTGTCATTTTCTTCTTCACTTTGTATTTATTCTTCATATTTTCTAAGTCTAATTTCCTATAAAGAGAGTACATGCACAGCGAAATTCACTAGTCTTGCAATAGTAGTGCTGCTAGTACAAGATATTGATCGTTGTATCTTGGGAGATAGATGTCCATTGAATCCTAAGCACCGGTGGGAGGACAAATCTGTCTTAAGGAAAGAGTGTCACACACTCGACTCGATCAGGTTTTATCTATTTATGTACTGTAAGTTTTATCACGTTATTATGTCGATTTATTTTAGTTTTTGGTTTTGCCCAAAAATTGTTTGCATAATTTTAAATTATATTTTCCATATAGTTCGGTATTATTTTCCTAACAATCTTAAGACAGACACTTTGAAAAGATGGAATTATATATATTTTGGAGATTAAAAAAAAAAAAGATTCAATTTCAATTCGATTGATTGCATGGCAATCAAAGGGTCTATCACACAACAATTGCAGTAATTTCAGAAAAGAATAGGAAATTTTTTCCTCTAGATAATTCATTTGTTGTCTATGGTCATGAATTTGGTTTTGTTATGGGTATTAGAAAAATGAAACATGATTTTGATTATTTATTATATGGGTTCAAAACATATATACATTTGGTTTTTTTTTTTAAACCATAAAATGTAGTAGCTTGCTGTCATGACCCAAACCCGCCCCTATGGGTTAGGTATTGTAACCGGCCAGTAATCCGTGATTACCAAAGGCCTTCTTAACAGTAATGACAGTAATACAGAGTAAAGGGGCTGGCGGAAGCCAAAACAGTAAATAAAGATGTCCAATGAGCTGTGATATTCTGTATGCAAAAAGACTTTTCTGAACATATTCACATTTGTAGTCAAAACACATTTACATATCAGATATACATACATACAAGTTAGGGATTCAATCCCTATGCCATAACTGTACAGTCAAACTTATTCAGTCTATACAAAATAGAGACAAAAATGGTGATTCTGGAACACCCCAAAACAGCCTTGGCTTGGACGGACTTGGAACCTCGAGGTGAGACACAATGGTTGGCTTTGACAAAACAAGAGCTAACCCGACGCTCCTAGCTCCGGTCCGGTGCCTGGACACCTACATATATATGTAAACAGTGAGCTAAAGCCTAGTGAATAACAGTAATGTAAAGAGGTTAAGAATGAATGTCCTTTCAGTAATTAAACAGGCATATCAGTCACTTAGAAACCATAACAGTCATAGTACAGTAGGTCTTAACAGACCGAACAGTCAGTCGATGGCCATCACAATAGTAACAGTAGTTGTTCCAAATATGGGAACCGACAGAGATCTTTGTGTCAGTAGCAGTAACAGTACAGTAACAGTAAATTGCTATGGATGCCACGAATACAGTTTACAAAAAGGACAAACATTCATTCATTAAACAATAACGTTTCAGTAAGCAGAACAGTTGATCATTCAGAAAATAATCATAATTGAACATATCTTTACAACATTGTTACTCACAGAGCACTGGGCTATAAGCAGCTAGTGGGCGTCATCGGGTGCCAACCCTACACAGTTACAGAACGAACACACACTAAGTTACACACTCGGGAATCAACAACTTAGTCCCTATCTTGACTCAGTGTGGTTCTACATCAATATCCTCATTAAGATGCCTTAAACATGGCCTAGGAATGCCTAGGATGGAAAGAGGATGGAAGGATGCACTTTAAAACACTTTTCAAAATTTACTGAAACAGGGGTCTACGCTTGAGCGTGGCTTCTACGCTCGAGCGGACATGTAGACAAAAGAGCTCTGCTCGAGCGTGACTTCCTATGCTCGAGCGGATTGCAAACTTCATGAAAAGTGCTGGATGCATGCAATTCACGCTCGACGGACGCTCGACCCCCGCTCGAGCGTGAGACTCAGGTCCTCACTCGAGCGTGAACTTTCTCGCTTGAGCGGACTGTAAAACACATGAACTTCTGGGCATATGGATTTCACGCTCGAGTGTGACTTTCCACGCTCGAGCGGAAGTGTATGTACTCAGAGTGCACGCTCGGGCGTGAAGTCCTACACTCGAGCGTGGGTCTAAAATTTGGAATTTTCAGATTGAACCTCAAGCATGAAATTCAACTTTTAAAGCTTCAAATTCGATCCCCTTAGGCTAATTTTCTAGAAAAGTCTTGGAAACTCATAGTATAACATGTTTCAAAGATCAATTTGTAAACAAAGCCCATAGGTAAGTCAATTGAACACAAATTCAAAGGAACTTTCATGAACAATACAAGAACTTAACATGCATGAGTTCTAATGAATTCCAATGCTCCAAAACATAACCAAATGCAAGTTTGAACTCCAAAACATGATGAATTCATGGACTACAACCCAAATTGTGGACATGCATGTGGAAATTCATGAAGAACAACCTCAAAATTCAAAAATATGTACATGCATGCATGGATTAGCTACTCAAATCAACTCTTTAACTCAATTCTTGACTCTAGTCACCAAATTTCCATGAATCATGCAAGAAACAATTTAAACACATGAATAAGAGGATGAACTCCCTACCTTAGGTCTTGAATTAAAGTATGGAAGTTCAATTATGCAAATTCCTTTCAATTCTCCTAACTCTCCAAGCCAATTCTTGTTAAAATCAAATTCCTACCAAGTCTCTCTCTCTATCTCCCACGGTTTTTTCTGGGGAAAAGGAAGAGAAGTGGTGCATCAACATATGTAAAGTGTAAGGAGTGTTGGTCTAGGATTAGGCCACTTAGTGGCAAAAGTGGTAATAAATCCAACTAATGTGATTTAACATTATTTAATCTAATTTAATCATTCCAAATTAAATTTTAATTAAACGTGCCATAAAATCACATAAATTCTAATTAGCATAAAACACTAATCAATTTCTGGTTCGGTCGCCGATAAGACTTTCAATTCACAGTTCAAAGTTAAAACATGAACAGCTTCACTCAGAAATCAAACAGATAGAAATGCATTCAAAACAATACACTCATACAATCAGTTCAGAATTTCATTCTTATCAGTTACTTATCATGCTTAATCATAAATTAGCACTAATTAGAAGTGAGGGTTGTCACACCTGCCGTGGGTACGGATTAGTGCCGGAGTAGGCGATTGCGAATCGTCACTATGTTTTATCAAATGAACAGGGAGGTTGGGCTGAATTCAAATTCTTGATTTTTAATAAGAGGACGCAACGGTTTGCTTTTGTAACTGTTAGTGGTGAGGGGGTTTGACTTGGTGATTTAATATAAAAGTATTAAATTTTAATCAACATGAAACAAGATATATATATATATATATATATGCATTTGCTGAAAGTCAAATTGTCAGATATTAGGGGTGTGTTTGATAACGTTTACGTTTTCAGTTTATATTTATAAAAAATTTATAAATTAGTTTTTGTTTATTTTTTGTTTATTTTAGAAAAACATAAACTACAAACGCGTTTGGTAATTGACAAAATGTTTTAAAAAATTTAAAAATATAAAAAAAGTGAGAAATGGCAAGTGCGACAAGTGGCGGCGGAAGACGGTGGTAGAAAGTGATGACGATGGCGGGTGGGTGGGTGGGTGGGTGACGGTGGCGGGTGGTGGATAATAGCGAGTGGGTGGTGGTGGTGGTGGTGGTGGTGGTGGTGATGGCGGGTGGTAGGTGGTGGTAGTGGTGGCAGGTGGATGGCGGATGGCGGGTAGTGATGAGTGGTGGTGACGGGTAGGTGACAGGTGGTGGTGGTGGGTGACGGTGGCGGGTGGTGGGTAGTAGCGAGTGGGTGGTGGTGGTGATAGGTGGATGGTGGGTGGCAGATGGCGGGTGGTGGTTGGTGGTGGCGGGTGGTGGTGGTGGGTGACGGTGGCGGGTGGTGGGTGGTAGCGAGCGAGTGGGTGGTGGTGGTGGTGGTAGCGGGTGGTGGTGGTAGGCGGGTGGCGGATGGCGGGTGGTGGTGGGTAGTGATGGTGGGTGGGTGGGTGACGGTGGCGGGTGGTAGGTGGTGGTGGCAGGTGGGTGGCGGATGACGAGTGGTGGTGGTGGTGGGTGGGTGGGTGACGGTGGCGGGTGGTAGCGAGTGGGTGGTGGTGGTGGTGGTGGTGGTGGGTGGTGGCAGGTGGGTGACGGGTGGGTGGTGGGTGATGGTGGTGGTGGTGGTGGTGGTGGTGGTGGTGGGTGGTGGTTGGTGGTAGCGAGTGGGTGGCAGGTGGCTGCTGGTGGTAGGTGGCTAGTTGTGGCAGGTAGGTGGTAAGTGGTGGTGGCAAGTAGGTGGCGGGTGGTGGTAGTGGGCGGTGGATGGTAGTGGCGGGTGGTGGGTGATGGTAGGTGGATGACAGGTGGGTGGTAGGTGGTGGTGATGGTGGTGGCGAGGGGTGGGTGGTGGTGGTGAGTGGGTGGCGGGTGGTGGGTGGTGGTGGTGGTGGCGGAAGACGGTGGTGAAAAATGGTGGCGAGTGGTGGCTAGTGTTGGGTGGTAAAAAAAAAAACTCAAAACTCCAAACGAAAACACATTTTTTGTGTTTTCATTTTTTGGCCAAATTTATAAACTGAGACCATTGATTTATAAATCAAAAATTTTACCAAACAAGTTTTTATTTGAGTTTTTAAAATTTTTGTAAATATAAACAGAAAACTGAAAACGTAAGTGTTACCAAACGGCACCTAGTATTTTATGTTTTGAAATTATTTTGTTATTGATGAATTTTGAATTTATGCCATAAAAGAAACTGTTATACACTTTAAGTTTTGCTTTCTTTATTGCATAATAGAAATAATTTTTGTTAGTATATGTTTACAATCAATGAGTAATTCAGAAAGTAAAATCTTAGCAACTTTCAGTGTTTGGTGACTGAACTTGAGTCAACTTTTATTTCTGTAACATTTTACATGTTATCTGTGAAACAAATGATTATGTTATTTTATTTACATATTATCAATTTACATTAAACTTTTAAGTTTTGTAGAATATTGTTAATATGATTCGTTTGAAAGTTTTATTAAATTGGTTATATAGTTAATCTATATGTTTGTGTACATATATCTAACTTGATTTGCATGATCTTTTCTTAATATGACTCTGAAGTTAGAATAGAAAATTAAGGAAATTTTCTTATTTTGAAAATCTGAATCTTATTTTTATATGACTCCCATGAGTTTTGAATGCTGTTGAATTGAAATCTCTAATTTTAGTTGTCATTATTAGTAATTTCAATCAACTATTTGTTGTGCATGGTCTTGTTTGGACGCTTGTGCTGTCAAAGACCAACGTATTGTTTGGCAATAACGTTAACCTGGCAAGCAACTAGATTTCGTTTAAAAAAAACTTAACTGCAAATGGGCCCAAATATATGCCTTGTTATATCTATGGGCCAACTTATGGTTGAATTGGTACAATTTAATTTTTTGGTCCAACTTTGACTTTTTGGTTTAATTTTTGAATCTGAATTTTTTGGTTTAATTTTTTCCCCGGTTTAAAGCCTTATGGGTTGGCCCCACTGTTATGTTTATTTAATTTAAAATCCTTGTTTTGCATTTAAGAAAAGACCCACAAGAGTTAGCATCTATTATTTGGGAAAGTTTCAAGAATGTATTTTAAAATCAAATTATAAAAGTCAAGTTATTATTTTTGGTTTGTGATCTCTTGAAGTTGAGAAAATATAGAGTATATGTTATATACTTGGTAAATTTTCTGAATAAATAAATTAGAATTTCTAATTTATGTAATTTGTATTTGAATGAAAATTTTATATTGATTGGTCAATTTATGATTCAAAACAAATACAAGCACAATTTAATTGGAAGTAGTTTGAGGCATCTTTTGTATTGATTATTATTTTTTAATAATCAATTGAAAGTTATTTTTAAAGTAACTTTAAATTTTGTGAGATAGGATGTCTTCAATCTTTATTTCACTTGTGTGGTAAACTTGGTTTAACCATGAATCATGTTCTTAATGTGGGAGTTTATCTTTTGAATTAAAAGAGATCATTCCATTTTTGTCCCATATATATATATATATATATATATTATGATTTATTATTTGTGATTGTGTCACTTGTCTGGAAATGAATCACGTTGTTTGTGCTAATTTATGTATTATCACAAATGTGAGGGAGGGAGATTAATAGGAAAATTATGCAGTATGATTGACTTGTTAATCTTGTCCATGTCTACATATGTTGTAGAGTTGACAATTAATATCAATTTGGTATGTAGTGTATTATAAATGGATATCAATTATTTATCAAAGTGTTGATAAAAATGTGAACCTATGTGTTTCGACGTAAGAAGAATTCTAACTATTCTTTGGAATAATGACTAAAATTGGTGTGGTGACTGATCCGTAATGAAATATTATATGAATTAAAATATTTCATGGATAAAAGACACTTGGTAATTGTCGACGTAGTCACCAATACTGGATAAGACAAATAAGATGTAAATGTATTTATACAGCGATATTTATATTTCATATTGAGATTGGAATTAAGGGTTGCAGTAAACAAAGAAATTAATCATGGCTAAAGAAATGTTATTTGACAAAGTGTTGTGGCCACAACTGATATTAGTCATTTCTTCTTTGTACTGCAAAAGCAAGTTATGAAGTCTAATTGTATTTTAGATAAATTCGCATTGTGATTGTTGGCTACATATTTTGTACAAGCCAAATCACAATTCAACACGTGGCAGAATGAGGGTAATACGGGTAGACAATTCAAAACTTCAATTATAATCACACACGTGGCAGTTAGTATTGGTTATTGTAGATCTGCATAGCACTAGATCAACAAGGAGATGCAAGATGACGTGGCTTTAACGGTTATACATATATTTAAATTCAAAATCAGGAGGGACACCTAACTGCAGATATGGCATAATGGAGCTAACTGTAAGGAAACATCAGCGATCATGGAAGGATGGTTCGACAGTTAGAAGTTCATTTCGACGGTTGTCATTGAGAAGTATAAATAGCAGAGAAGGCCTTAGAAAAAGCCCCCAAACTCAGATCCAAAAAACGAGTTTTATCTACTTTATTTTCCTTTCAGTTTTTACATTTCTTGTTCTTTACACTTCTGTACTTCAAATTCCTGCACTGCACTTCATTCATAGGAGTAGTTTCAAGTAGTTTGTTGTTGTAAACCTCTACAAGGCTGATTTGGATCGTTGTAAATCTTCCATTATACTTAATGAAATGCTACAATAGTTCTTCATTTAATCGTTGTTTGCTTAATTCTCCTAAACAAAGCCACCAGTAAAAATCCTCTTCATTGAGGCTGAAAGAACTAAAACACAATCATCTGATAATTGGTTGGCAATTAATATTTTGTAAGGACTGATTGATCCTTGTTGGCACACTTAAAATTACAATAATAACCTTCGAAAGTAAAAAAGCCAACATATATTTTTGGCACGCCCGGTGGGACTAATTAAAATGGCTAGACGTAGGAGACAAGGAGAAAATGAACACTTTGAAGGATGCGTGGAAGGAGAGGTAGAAATACATAATCTAGAGGATAATGTGATAATGCATCCTGTGGAAGTACCTGATTTATCAGAACCTATGGTCGAACAGACCAGCACTTCGGAGCAAGTACCACATGTTCAAAATATTGGACGCAGCCAAGGAATTGGACCATCCACTGTTCCATCTACTCAGCCAATGAATCCTTGGGGAGGCTTAGTAGATGCCATGGGACAGCAGTTAATGAACACAATGGAAAGATGGGCAACATCCTTTTTGGATCGAATGAATACTCATCAACCAACTAATGCAAGGCACATAGAGAAAATTTCAAATGTCCCTTAGCAAAGATTGACTAGAGATAAACAGCCTATGCAGAGTAATAGACATACTAATGGTCAGACTAGTAACCAAAACTATGAAAGACCATCACCTCAGTCTTGGTATGAGCCTCTTTCGAGGCTTGTGGCAAATCAAAATGCCTCATTACTTAATAATGAAACCATGCAAATTGGTGGATCCTGGCCAACATAAGAAAATGGCATAGGGATGCTTCTAAATCCCATGTTCGAAGCCATACCTGGCACAAGGGGGTTCATTAATCCTTTATTCAAATTTGTACCTGGGGTGTTGGAAGGGTTTTCTGCGACTGAAAAAGACACAGCACCTGTTCTAGAACCTTTCGCAGGACAGGCTCAGAGGGGTCACCCATACACTCAACAGCAGCCAGCACCACAGGGACAACCAATCCCAAATATACCGCCCTATGGACCAAGAGGGCCTCAGGCACAAGGTTATCCACCAAATCCTATGTTTGTTCCTCCAGTAGTGGTTCAACAAGCACAAAATATGGTTTCTATGGACCAAATTATTGATATTATTAGAGAGATGTGTGGACCAATGGCTCGGGGGGTTTAAACTCTTGTGTACAGGAAACCATATCCAGAATGGGTAGATAGGATATATGAGTACCCAAGATGATTTAGGATACCAGACTTTACTCTTTTTTATGGGAATGGAAACCAGTCAACAATGGAGCATATTGCTAGATTCGTTGTTCAATGTGGTGAATTTACCAATAATGATTACATGAAGTTAAGACTGTTCCCAAATTCTCTAACTGGGGCAGCCTTTGTATGGTATATTAACCTTACATTTGACTCTATCCAAACTTGGTAGCAAATGGAGGAGGCATTTCATGCCCAATTCTTCCAAACGGAGCTGGAAGTTTCCATGGCAGACTTGGCAAGGTTGAGTCAAAGGCCTGATAAGAAGGCCGCTCAATTTATTACCAGATTCAAAAGAGCACGAAACAAATGTAGGATCATCTTACCAGAGCCTAAATTTGTGAGATTGGCTCAAAATGGTTTAGAGTTTAGGCTTCGAAAGAAGTTTGACTCAACTGAGTTTAAAGACTTAGTGGAACTAACCTATAAGGTGTCTAGGTATGAAACATTACTAGAGGAAGAACAAGATCGAACTAATGCATCATACAAGACGTATTATAGATATCCTAATTATGAGATTGATGTAGCAAAGATTGTAGGAAAAGAACATGTGATCTGTGAGGCATTAATTCATAAAGACACAACAATAGACCAGCAATTTAAAAAGAAAGACCTTCATAGGAAATACTCTTTCGATTTAACAAAGGCAGGTGACATTTTTGATCATTTGCTTACGGCAAACTTCCTGAAGTTACCAAAAGGATTCAAAATTCCATCTCCAGAGAAACTTAAAGGAAAAGTGTATTGTAAATGGCATAATTCTTGGTCCCACTCAACTAAAAACTGTATTATTTTTCGGGATAGGATCCAAGAATAGATTCGGAAAGGGAGTTTAAAATTCACAGCTAAAGCAGAAAAGGCTATGGGGATTGACACTAATCCATTCCCAGAAATTGAAGAAGTCGCAACCCATGTTATTGTGCCAGACTTCCAGAACTTATCCTTGAAGGAATTAGAAGAGGTCAATGTGCAAATGCATGTTGCCAGTCAGACTACTAAAAAAAAGATGCTAGAAGTTCACCAACTGTTGGACAGGGCTTTCCAGACCAGAGGGAAGACTTTGATGAAGAGACACTGGATGATGATTCTTTAAAAGCAGCTGTCATGCAAAGAATGTGTCCCAGGTGCAGATTGAGCTGCAAGTGGTTGAAAGGGCTTCCGATTGATGGGAAACAATATTACAAAAATGTGCAAAGGCGTCCTAAACCAACCAGTGCCTATAACAAAAGGCCATATCTAGCTGGCCCTAGGCAGCAGCCATTCGTGGCTAGGTCAGCAGCCACTAGAGTGCACTCTAAGGGCAAGAGACCTCTACATGAATTCAGACTACCCAACTATTACAGAATTGAGAGCAATTATCCTAAAAGGGGACCTGAAGGGAGTTCAAGTTATGGGATCAAAGCCAGAGATTGGCTCCCTAGACCAGCCTCACACAGGATGGAAAGTAGCCACCTTCATGGAAGGCCTGAATTGGGCCCAAAATAGATAGTCAGGGCTAAGTAGTGGCCTTCACAGGCAGCTTCGAAATTACCTTCGAAGGAGGAAATGAACAGTTCAACAACTGAGTCAGTAGGCTCATGGGTATCTGGAGTTCCAGATTGGTTTGTTATGCAGAACAAACCTAAGGAAATACCTACTCAAAGAAATGTTATTGGAGACCAAGGTAGGATGGTCAAACCTCCCTTGATAACTCCAAATAATTGGGTGTTACTAAAGCATCCAAAAACAAATGAACCAAATATGGTCCCAGTGATTTATAGGTCCCAAAGAAGGAAGATCCAACGAAGGTACACTCAGTACCAGAAGGACCTGAAAGAAAGTGGAGAAAGCTCTTCATTGGTCCAGCCAAAGGGCCAGATAGAGGGAAAGAAAAGTCCAAAGTTAGATCATAGTCCAAAATCGACTCCTCAAGACAAAATGAATTGCAGCAGAGAGCAGTTGGCCAAAGTTCACTTCGAACTAAAAGCCAAAGAAAGATCTAGTTTAGCAGGATTTGAAAGGGCTTTGATGAAAAGTAATAGTGAGACAGGGGGAGAAGTTGGCCTAGGCCAAAGGAAAGAAATGGTTGAGGAGGAAATGTTCGAAGCCTCCATGGCTGAATAGACATTTTTGGTCAAAAAACCAACAAAAACAGACCATTCGAAGAAAGTTACTAGTACTGAAGTGCCAGAATGCAGCATGGAAGATACTTCTGAGGTAACTGAACAAGTTGGCCAGGAAAAGAAACAGATACAATCAGTCGTCCAATTTGGCTCGTTTCTTCCAGTATCAGTGAATATGGTGCATATGCTACCACAGGAGTTCCAAGCTGAAGATAAAAACCAAGAAGGTCAGGAGATTGCCCCAATTCCAATTTCTAGTGAAGACTCACAAGTGAGTATGGTGTAAGACGAATCCAAAGTAGCCACACCAATGGAAACTGAAGATGAGAGTGAGGAAAAGGTGCGTATCAACCTCTCATACCTTTTTGAGTATCCCACGACATCCATGACACAACATGTCAAACCCTTGTATATCAAGGCCTTCTTCGATAGGATACAAATGAACCGGGTATTGGTGGATAATGGAGTAGCAGTAAACCTGCTTCCGAAATCTTCTTTGAAGAAATTAGGAAAGAAGAACCCCAGATTAATCCCAACCAGCATAACCATTGCTGGTTTCGCTGGAGACAAACAGATGGCTCAGGGCATATTACCCATCAACCTGAGTATGAGAACCAGGGACTGCATAACGGCATTCTTCGTTATCGACAGTAATGCTAAGTATAATGTTCTACTTGGTAGGAATTGGATTCACACTAACAAATGTGTGCCTTCCTCTCTGCATCAGAAGATAATGATGGCCTTGGGCAATGGAGAGACAGAGGAGATCAATGCAGACCCTAAACCCTTCATAGTTATGCAGATTTTGCAGAGGCCAAATTGTATACTGAAGAAGTGACACCACTCATTATACTGAGAAAACCTGATGGATCAGCCGAAGTGACGGCTGATGAGGAATTAGCACACCTAAAGCACTCAGTCCAGGAAAGTGTTGATGAAGATTTTGTCGTCAAAGATGACAATGATGCCTGGTTGTAGGCAAAAAAATGGAACCCAGGAGGGCAGATCTTTGGCTTTAATTAAGTTCTCAGTATTGGACATAAAATCAATAGTCCAAAGGATGTAAGAGCAAGAGAAAGAAGCCATGGTAATTGGCTGTAGGCAGGAGCAGTGACAGGTCAGGTTTTTGGCCTTTGGTAAATACTGTGCTTTGGACATTGAAACAAAAGTCTAGGAGATACAGGAAGAAGAAGCCTTATGGACAGACTTTGTCTATGTGGAGGAGGGTAAAGATGTTGAATCAAAGAAATTGAGAACAGGACAAAGCAAGGAAATTGCTTCAAAGACAAAAGAAATCAAAAAAGGAGCATCAATAAGTTCTCAGATACAAGACCCCTTGGAAGAAGTTAACTTAGGGGAAGGTTCTACACAGCAACCGACCTACATTAGTGCTTAGTTAAGTACTCTTGACAAGGACCAGTTGTTGGTGGTCTTAAAGAGATATAAAGATTTTTTTGTATGGTCTTACAATGAACTACCAGGGTTGGACAGGTCATTAGTAGAACATAGGCTCCCCATGAAGCCTAATTTCAAGCCATACAAACAAATACCAAGAAGGATGAGTCCTGAAGTGATTCAGAAAGTTAAGGAAGAAATTCTTAGGCTGCTTAAGGCAGACTTTATTAGGACAGCTAGGTATGCTGAATGGCTAGGGGTGTCCGCGGTTCGGTTTGGGAAGGTTTGCGGTTCGGTTTGGACCCGCCCACATATATGCGGTTTGAGAAAAAGTCAACCCGCAACCGCCCGCAATGCGGTTTAAGGTTTGTGCGGATAGGGTTCGCAATTGCGCGGGTGGTTGCGGGTGGTTTGCGGATTGAACTTTTTTTCAATTTTTTTTTGTTAAACCCTTTTTTTTCACATTTTTTATCAATATTTCTTTTAGACCTTTTTCCTCCCATTTTCTAAAATACTCTAACATTAATAATTAATGAATTAAAACTTATAAAAAACTTATAAAATAAAAAACACAACAAAATCAATTCGTAACCTAAACAAATCATTCAAAATTTACCTTCATCATTAACTTGCATTCATTTCAATTCGTAACATAAACAAATCATTCAAAATCTACATTCATCATTAACTTGCATTCATCCTCCATTCATTATTCCTAACCCAAATTAAAAAATCCTACATTCATCATTCCTAACCCAAATACAAAAAATAAATAAAATAAAATAAAAATTATTCTTCATTAACTTACATTCATCCAAAATGCAAAAAAATAAATAAAAATAAAAGGGTTTTTTTGAACAGTCAGATTTAAAAAAAAAAAAAAGTTTTATGCGGGCGGGTTGGGCGGGTGCTAGTCAAACCCGCAACCCGCCCACAACTTGAAAATTAGATAAAATCCAAACCGCACCCTACCCTAATGTGCTTGCAAAACCGCCCATACATGCGCGGTTCGGATTGGGTATGGCGGTTTGGGCGGGTCGGATGACCCTATGCCCAGCCCTATAAATGGCTATCCAATATTGTGCCTGTAGTTAAGAAGAATGGTAAAATAAGGGTATGCATCGATTTCAGAAACCTAGATTTAGCAACTCCAAAAGGTGAGTACCCCATGCCCGTAGTAGATTTATTGGTGAATAGTTCAGCAGGGTATAAGATTTTATCAATGATGGATGGGCACTTTGGTTGTAACCAAATCTGCATTGCAGAAGAGGATATTCATAAGACAGCATTCAGATATCCTGGGAACATTGGCACCTTCGAATGGGTTAAAATGCCATTTGGCCTGAAGAATGCTGGGGCTACGTATCAAAGGGCTATGAACACTATCTTTCATGATCTCATTGGAGGATATTTAGAGTGTTACATTGATGATATTGTAGTAAAGTCCCAATCCATGGAGAAACATTTGTTTCACTTGGAAGCAGCTTTTGAAAGAATGAGAAAGTTCAAGTTGAAACTTAATCCTCTCAAATGTGCTTTTGGCGTATCAGCTAGAAACTTCTTGGGCTATGTAGTACACTGTAGACATCCCATTTTTTACTGAACTTAAGACTCAGACGTCATCGTTTGTGCACTCGATGATTGTGCATGTTTGTGCTCGTTTTGAGTACCTGAAGTTCTCGGCGGGACGCCGTGTCTTTGGGCCTCTAAACCCTTCTTTTTTTGTGCTTGCTTTTAGACCAAACCTTGATGCCTCTTGCCTGGAAGGGAGGAAGGCCTTGTCGGCCACTTTTCCTCCTTGTCGGCCACTTAAAGTGGTTGGTCGGCTAGGGGAGGTGGCCGGTCGGCCACCTAAAGTGGCCGACGGCCATTTTTCTTATTTTTTAGGTATTTTCTTTGCCAGTTGTGCCAGCTGTTGATCACTGAAGGCCATCTCCATACACATGTATGGAGGGATGAATACAAGTCTTAGGCTTGTATTTCTATATAAGGGGAGGTCTCTCCCCCGTTTGAGGGGTTAGAAATTTGAAGAGCAAATTTTCCCTCTCTCTCTCTAAAATCCTCTCTCTCTTCTTGTTTTGTGCTTGAAAATGAGTTTTCTCTACACATTTGTTCTAAGACCCTTGAACAAACACCTTTACCTTGGAGCTGAGGTTCTTGGAGGCCTTGTTTGAGCTTCTCAAAGTGGTTTTAGCTCAGAATCTTTGCTGTTTTGTTGTTGTGCTTCAAAGGTAAAGCCTCACCCCTTTTAAACTTCGCTTTAGTTACTTGTTTGGCCACCTTTGCATGCTATTTTGAGGCTGGTTTTAACCTCTAAAAAACTCTGTTTTTTTTTAAAATGATGGTTTGAGTCTTGTTTAGTTAGGGGGTGGTGTCCTCCCTTTGCTCTTTGGCTTGTAAAGCCTTTTGAGCCATCTTTCAAGGCTTTTGAAACACTCTTTTCTTGGCCTTTTAACCACTGAATTTCAGGGGAATTTCAGTGGTAAAAAGTTTGTTTTGAGGTCTAAAATACAAGGGGGTGGCCTCCCCTCCTTATGCCTTGTTTGCAAGTGTAGATGGTCTAGCAAGTGAGCATGTTTTTCTACCTTTTCGTGACTTGATCTCAGCATGTTTTAGCTACTGATTTGCCATGATGTAACTCTGTTTTGAGTGGTCTTGGTCATATGACTCATGCTTCACATAGCTATAGTGTAATTAGCTTCACTAGTTTTGTGTTTTAAGGTCTCTACCATGTTTTATTTGAGTTGTTTGCATGTTGTAGCATCATTTAGCATGTGATCTCAGTGCATATATCTCTGTCACACTCTCACATACTTCACTCTTTCATTGCTTTTGAGAGTTGTGGTTTATGTCTTGCTTGCGAGCCAACATGTGCGCATGATTTTCTTGCCTTTTGTGCCTAAATTTCAGCATGTTTTAGCCACTATTTTGGCATGTTTTAGCTCTTTTTTGAGTTGGTTTGGTCATTTGAGCTTAGTATTGCATGCCTCTAGTGTAATGCTCTTCACTAGTTTTAATGCTTTTGGCTCTTAAGATGTTGTGCATATGTTGCTTGCATGTTATCGTATTATTTTGCATGCCATTTCAGCACTAAAAAGTTTGTAACCT
The DNA here is from genome assembly GCF_055761805.1 of Camellia sinensis. Classification (NCBI taxonomy): domain Eukaryota; kingdom Viridiplantae; phylum Streptophyta; class Magnoliopsida; order Ericales; family Theaceae; genus Camellia; species Camellia sinensis. Next base: position 93,642,090 of record NC_138972.1, read on the forward strand.
CCCTCATTTCTTCATTTTTCTATTTGTTTTGAGGTTTGGTTAACCTTATGATTGTGTTTAAGCTTGAGATAGAGCTTGTGCTCAGTGGCTTTAACTCTCATTGAGGGTTCCTCCTAGCCAAAGGCATGAACTCTCTCATGTCTTAAACCATCCTTTGGTTAACCCTCTCTCTCATTAGAGGACTCTCACATTGGACTTAATCGGTTAAAGGATTAATCAGTAATTAAAATGTGTAAACAAAATGAATCAAGTAAAACTTGAGCAAGATAAACATGTGTGTTGCATTGCATGTGCTTGGATCGGACGTTAATCTAAACACAAGAAATGTGAGACGTTTCGTACTCAAAGTGATGAAACGTGTCACGTTTCTTGGTCGCCATCATCCTTAATCATGCATGATAGGGTGGTGGCCCTTCGAATCTTATTTGTGCATTTATTAAGCTTGTACAAGCTTGGTTCTTTGGCTATCATGCATGAAAATGCTTGATTGGTGGCTTGAGAGCCAAGTGCCATACTTCTTTGAGCTTGAGACATGATAAGGAGGGTGGCAGTACACACATTTCCTTGCAAATGCATTTCTTTGCCTCTGTTGCTCTCTGTTGCAACAAAACCAGAAGCTTGGAAAAGCAGGTGGCCGACTGGCCACCTAAACTAGTCGACCGGCCAATTAAGGTGGCCGGCCGACCACCAGTCCTTTTTTGTGCAAAAGAGTTCCTGTGTTAGAGCAGAAGCAGTTTGGAGGTTGGTTCAATGTTCTGTGATCCAAGTAAGTGCAAACAGAGGCAACCAGTGGCAATGCGATGGATTTTCGGGAGGAAGCCAACCGAGCATGCATGTCTCCCTTGCCCGCGAGGCCACTTCATTGCTTTATTAGCTAGTTGTAGTTGATTATTACCTGTGTTGTAATTAATCATTCAATTTGTTTTGTAATGTTTTAATTAGCTTAGCATAGCTAGTTATTCAATTGTGTTGTAATAATTAATTAGCTAGAATAGTTAATTAGTTATTTTGTAATAATTAGCTTAACTTAGTGTAGCTTAGCTTAGCTTATTCATTTGGACCCTCCTTCGAAAGGGCGCAATGTTGTAATAAGTGTGCGTGCATGTGTGCATGTCTTCCAACCCCACTTCTTTCTCCCTTTTATTTAACCGTTTTCGATGGTTAAATTATGGACATTTTCAATTAGCATACCTTATGCTCGCATGCGTGCATCATTCATTTGTCTTGCATGCACCGAGGCTCGGCACATCATTCAAATTGCATTGTATTTCAATACTTCGTTGAATATATGTATCAAATTGTTGCATTCATATGCCTTCTTAAATAGTCGAGCCTATTTAATTGTATTATTGCATGTGTTGCATTAGGCATCTGGCATAGTTATGATCATGCATATTTCTAACTAGCTTTTGTTTTGGCTTGGAGTACTCTGTAAGTTTTACGCTTTAGCATCCTTGCATGAGTGTAAGTGATGTTATGTTTTGCATGCTTGCCATGAGGCTATGTTTTTATTTGATAAACTGCATGAATGCCTGTGAATGAAGGCTTTGTTGCTTGAATTGGGACAATTCATCAAATGTATGTTTTAAGCCCACTTTGCGAAGTGGCAAATCATCATGTTTTAAGCCCACTTGAGGGTGGCACTTTCAAACCATTTTCGAAAACAAACATAAGTTGATTTGTTCCAAGTCTTGCGACTTAGTTTATACTTGTGTGTGCGCCATATAGTGAAGTTAGCTAATAACTGGAATAAGAACACATGTGTTTATAAAACAACATACCATGTTTAGTAGAGGCCGATCTTTAATCGGGCGAGCGGGGATGCTCATTTGAGAACCTTCCCCTTTCGTACCTAAGTTCCCGAGCCGAGACAACTTTGGTGATGACGGACACATAGCATTTGGCACAAGTTAAGGTTTTCTAAATTTCTCAAAAACAAAATATTTAGGTTGCGACTCTGTAATCTGGCAAAAAAGTCCAGTTTTGGCATCATTTGATTCAAAATCGATTTTCCAAAATGATTTGTTGGATTGGACTCTTTGGTGTTTATCAGTTTCACATTGCACTTGTGAAACTAGATTCAGAACCGTGATAGGAGTCCAAATTGTAGGACCAATTCGAGCTTCTCCGAAAGGGGGGCGCGAAGAAAGTCGAGTCTACAGTTTCTGGCGACTCTACTGGGGACTTAGAGAACTTGACTCGAACTCATGATATGTTGTTTTATTTAAACTTATGTGTTTCTTTGCATTTACATTTGCATTGGTGCGCTTAAGTTATAGTGTTTGCCATCTGCTATTCCTGAGCACAAGAAAGGAATACAAATTGATTAGAATAAAGCCAAAGCTATCATCGAAGCTAGACCTCCATCAAGTAAGAAAGAATTACAAAAATTTCTTGGGCAGGTTAATTTTCTTCGAAGATTTATCTCTAATACTGCAGGGAAAACTAAAGTATTTTCTTCCTGATTAAGGTTGAAAGATGAAGAGGAATTTGTGTGGACAACAAAGCATCAAAGTGCTTTCGAAGGAATCAAAGCCTACTTGGTCAACCCTCTAGTGCTGATGCCACCAAAGGGTGATAAACCCTTGAAGTTGTATATAGCTGCAGCAGAAGATTCACTGGAAGTTTTCTTAGCCCAGGACAATGAAGAAGGCAAAGAGCAAGCAGTTTATTACCTTAGTAAGTTTCTAAATTCGTGTGGATGTAAATATTCAGCTGTAGAAAAGTTGTGCCTTGCATTGTATTTTGCTGTAATGAAATTAAGATACTATTTTTTGCTTGGTAATTGCAACCATAGATTTGGTTAAATATATGTTATCTAGACCTATGTTGAAAGGAAGAATTGGCAAATCGATACTAACTTTATCAGAATTTCATCTAGAATATGTCCCTCAAAAGGCAGTAAAAGGACAAGTTTTGGCTAATTTCTTGACAGACCATCCATGTCAAACAGAAAGCCAAAAGATAATGGAACTTGGTATGGTTAGTGTTGAACCATGGCAAATGTGGTTCGATGGATCAAAAGCCAATGGTCTAACTGGAATTGGTGTGGTGATTAAGTCACCGTAAGGGGTAGAAACCACACATAGTTTCAGAGTTGATAAAATTACTTGTTCCAATAATCAAGCTGAATATGAAACTTTAATAATGGGACTGGAAATACTTATTGGATTACAAGCTCATGCAGTTGATATATTTGGAGATTCTCAATTGGTGGTTAACCAGGTGAAAGGAATTTTCAAATGTCAAAGTGTAAGCATGTTGCCATACTATGTTGTTACATTACATTTGCTTTCTCAGTTTCAAATAGCAAATATAACTTATGTCCCAAGATTCTTGAATAATAAAGTTAATGATGTGGCTCAGAAAGTTTCAAATTTCAAGAGAAGGGATAACACTCAAATGAATATAAGCTAAACAACATATCAAAAGGTAATACCACCCTTAAATAAAAGGAATGTGATCTTAGAAGTCAATCATAGTGACTTACAAGAACAAGATTGGAGGCATCCAATAATGTAGTATCTAGCTGGCCCATTTTCAAGAACTAGCAGAAAAATCAAATTGCAATCTATGCAATACATAATGTATGGTAATGCTCTATACAAAATGGGGGCAGATGGGTTATTATTGGAGTGCTTAGGTCTAAAGGAAGCATTGACAGCCATGGCTGAGGTTTATAAAGGCATCTGTGGTGCTCATCAGCCTAGTGTGAAGATGAGATGGCTGCTTCGAAGACATTCCTACTATTGGCCAACCATCCAAAGATTGCATAGAATATGCTAGAGGTTGCCAGGCATGCCCAAAGCATGGCACAATAAGGCATGTACCCATAACTGATCTGCATGCGGTTGTGAAGCCTTAGCCATTTAGAGAATGAGCTATGGATATGATAAGAAAAATACACCCAACCTCTCGAAGCATCATTATTTCATCTTAGTGGCCACAGATTACTTCACTAAGTGGGTCGAAGCTAAGCTGTATAAGGCTGTAGACCAGACCGAAGTTATTGGATTCATTAAAGATCTGATCCACAGATTTGGCATCCCACAGACTATAACTGTTGATAATGGGATTGTATTTGATGGGAAGATGGTAAAGTCTTTTGTGGCAGAGTTTGAAATTAGCTTTGTTAATTCTACCCCCTATTATGCACAAGCCAATGATCAAGCAAAATCATCCAATAAATCTTTGAAGAAAGGAATACAGAAAGTTGTGGAGGACAATCCCAGGGATTGGCATAACTTACTGTTGGATGTATTATGGGCTTACAGGACTTCTCCAAGATCAAGTACAGGAGTTACTCATTATGCCTTAGTATATGGGCATGATGCAGTGTTACCTGTAGAAATTAACATTAAGTCCTTAAGGGTGAGAGGTCAAGACCAGTTAGTTCCTGAGCAGCACTATTAGAGCATGTGCTTGGAATTAGAGAACATAGATGAAGTTAGAATTTTGACATTAAATAGCATTCTTTTCCAAAAGAAGAAAGCAACCAAAAACTATAATAAAAAGGTCAAGCACATTAGTTTTGATGAAGGTGATTTGGTATGGAAGACAGTACTCCCAATAGAGATTAAAAGCCACAAGTTTGGAAAATGGTCACCTAACTGGGAAGGACCATATCAAATTCATAAAGTCTTGCCTTCAAGAGCATATCATTTGAAAATTTTGAATGGATATGTACATCCCAAAAGATTAATAGCAGATATTTGAAGCCTTATTATCTAACCGTGTGAGAAACACAAGGAATATAATAAGTGCTAAATGAAGAGAACATCAAAACACTCAAATGATAAATAAGGATTTTATTTCACAATGAGTTGAATACATGCAGCCATAGCTTGGCCCAAAAGTCAGTACAATGTTTTAGTTGTTCCTTTACAATAGACTCTCTACTCCTAAGAGATGGGAACAACTGAATGACTGTAGTCATCTCCTCCTTTCAATCAACCAGTCCTTGGTTAGTGATTTGCAGCTTGGTGGCAGTTCGATCTAAAGCTTGGTTGACTGCTGATAACTCTTCTTCAAGCTGAGCTTTCTTCTCCAATAGTTAAGGTCGAAATTGGGAGACAGAGGAATGTTGCTCTTTCAATTTTGACACTTCAGCATGTATTTTGGAAACAAAACTCTGATCCCTCAGTAGTTTCTCTTTTGCAGCCTTGGCGACATGGCAGATGTTGATATAAAAGTCAATGGTGGCTACCACCTGAGATAAACGACTTGAAATAGTCATGCTGGATTGCTCAACAACTTTGCAGCACTGGAGGAAGCCATTCTTGATAATAGGCTTTTGCAAAGCTTTGAAGGGGATCCTCGAGAAGGATGTCAACAATTCCAAACAACTGTCCAAGTCCAATGAAGGCAAATAAGTCTTACTAGTGAAGGAAGAGCTCTCAAAAATTTCTAAGAGAGAGTCCGCTAGGACTAATGGCTCAGTTTCATTGCTAGTTGTTGAAGTGGTGGGAGGCACATCAAAAAGGTGAGCTAGCCTAGCTTCAAAAATGTCCATTTCTTCTATTGACATGGTTGGCACAGAAAGGGCTCTGATATGAGTAAGAGATGGCTGCATATGGATAGGAAGAGAAGATGAAGTATCCCTACCAGTATCTATAGTCTTAGCTACCAGTAGGTCAAGAGAAGAGGGACTGGAGCTAGGTAGAGATAATGGACAAGGAATTGGTGAGCTACCAATGTCTTCTCTACGGGAATCAGCTATCACTGGAGATGAAGTAATAACTGAAGTAATAGCTGGAATTTCCTTAGAAGAGAAAGGAACAACAAGGCTTAAAGGGAGAGCAAATTCAATAGAGTTGAAAGATAGGTGAGGAAAGTATGGAGTCAAGCCAAAGGATAGGGATGCAGGAATACTTTGCCTCAAGAAAGGTATGAAAAATGTAGGAGCAGGGAGTGGGAATATTATTTGAATTGGCTCTACAATTTGAGGTTGTTCAACTTCAGATGAAACTAAAGGAATCCTTATTGAAGGAGAAAACAAAGTAATTGTTGCTGCAAAAAAAGAAATACAAAATAATGTTAAGTCTCAGTATCAAGAATTTGAGAAAGGAAAGAGGAGACATGAAAGGAAATTACTGGTTTCAGAGGTAGTGGCAATGATGGGAGAACTACAAAGGGAATAATGCTCAGCAGTGTGTTGCATTCTCACAGTTTCCTTTTGGATTGTACCAGCAGCAGCTGCTTTATCCCTTAGTAGTTGCTGCTGTCGCCTTTTTTCAGCCCTCTGGAAAATAATTATTTCTTTAGAGTGTTCTTTCTCTACTGCTTTGACAAATGCCTCATGAGTAGGGTCTTCGACCAAGTCAGAAGGAGAGACGGTTATTTTCTTTCTCTTTTTTCTCTGCAGTGGTATTTCCTGCTCTTTCTCTGTCTCTTTCTCTTCAATCTGGGGCTCAGACTCCTCAGGAGTGAGTATTAGTTTTCTTTTCTTTCTCTGCTGATGTTTATCCTTGAAAATAGCCAGAGCTTCAGCTCTCTTGGAAGATTCTTCTTGTGGAGACCCTACACTAAGTAGTATGAATATGAAGAAAACAAACAGAAAATTCTGAAAAAAAGGAAACGTAAAAATGCATACCTTTTTTCGAAGCAGCTCTGGTAACTCTGGAAGGAGGGAGTGAGACTGCAAGAATAGTCTTGGTAGCTGTAGAAGGAGAGGGGATGGTCCCTGTTTCTTTTGGTTTAGTCTTAGAAGGCACACCTAGCCCTATTAGTAAATCATGAGGATGTATTGCTAGATGCACCTCCATATTAACTGTCCACCAATTTTGAAATCTTTTTGAGGGGAGGAAGGGGGTAAATTTAAACTCACTCAAGTCTTTCAATAGTTTAAATGTTGCCTCCTCTAGTTTGGATTTGGATACTCTCAGGTCTCTGGCTGTGAAATGGATATTCGAGAGACTGCAAAGTGGAATGGGAATTCCTTGGGTTAGCCCAAATTGCCTGGCAAACTGGGAGTGGCAGTATACCTCAGATATGCACTTATAAGCTTGAGGATTTAAAGTACCAATAAAAAGTTCCCTCGACAACAAAATAGAGGCCTACATATCTTCATGCGATGGGATGGAATACTCTCTATCAACCAAGAATGTTTTTAGCCAAGTTGGTCCTTTATTGGCATCGAAGGGGTAAAAGAAGGTAGCAGCTGGGGAAATAGGAAGCTGATAAAAAAAAATAAGATAATAGATGAAAGAAGCAGGATAACGAGCAATTCTAGCATACTTTTCTCCAAAAGTGCTAGGGTCTTGAACTAAGAACTTCAAGCACTTGGGATGTAAATAAGTGAAGTATGCAAAAAGCCAGAGTTAAAGCACCCAAAGAGGACCTCATTGGTTGATATCAAGAGGTTTCTCACAGAATTGGGAGCAGGTTCTATAGACATGGCCTAAAAGATAAGGGGCCAAGGCTATTCGCTTCTTCAAAACAAGGGCCTTTGCAAGTGGGGCAAACTCAGGCATGATTCATTGAGATGATATACAAAAGAGAAATTTACACATCCAATATAAAATAAAGGAGAAAAGTTCTCGATCACTCACAGGGCCCTTATTTTTATTCTCAGCCATTACAAAGTCACTGAAGGAAGAATTCAAATGTGGAAGAGAAAATTTAACCGAAAGGTCTGGATAGCTGGGTAAAAAGGGAGTACCGAGGGGTGAAAGCCCTAAGAGATGGCAGATATCAAGAACGGTAGGAGCCATCATACCACACCGAAACTGAAAAAAGTTAAAGGCCATATTCCAAAAACAAAAAGCGGCAGGAATCAAAAAAGGGTCTTTAGGAATGATAAACCTGGAAAGACAAAGGGCATCGAGAATACAGAGCTCTTGTAGGTCCCATTCTCTTGCAGGCATAACTCTGTCATACCACTCCTCCCACTCAACCCTCAATGTTGGCTAGCAACGATAAGGTCGGTTCATCCTCCAATTATCCTAGTCAAGTCCCCCTTCAAAGAGAAGAAAGCAGTCCTCCAAACGAGGGTACAAAGTGGGAAGTTGGGTGGGAACCTCTCGAAAGATAGGACCTAGGACATATTCTTGTTTTTCGCTGTGGCGAGGGACAAAGAGACGTCAATCTATGGCACTCGATCCACCAACTTTAAATTTAGCAATTTCTTCCTTAATACATCTTTTCAAAGCCATTATTGGGATTATACATTCGCCAGTTGGTACTTTCAAGGAAGAAGACTTCATTGGCAACGAGCAGCAAGAAAGAGAGGGTCAGTAAAGATGAAAGGTTTGTGTGTTAGGCAAATGAGTGAATTCAAAGCACAAAATAAAAAGGGTTTTTAAATCTTTATGTTTGAAAAATATGCCCAATCATTTTAAGTGGGTTGAATTCATAAAAAAGTGTTAAAAGTACATATACAAAAGCTTCCCCTCAATGGTGATAATTTGGGAGGGAAATGTATCTCAAATACTAATGTTGGCTTTGAAATCAAACTTTTGGCTTTAAAGCCAAGTTTTGGCACCAAAATCAAGTGACAATCAGCTTCAAAAACAAGAAGTCAACTTTGAAGCACATTCCCCACCTAAGGGTGTAGGAATGTCCAGGTATTTGTTTACTTCAAAAGGATTAAAGACCTGTTGGTTTTAGGTTTCTTGATGAAAGTAAAATCCTTCGAAGCAGAATTTGAAATACCTTACGGTTAAAAATTGTTTGTTCTACGTTTCAAACCAATAGTTGGTTTGGTAATATGCAAAAGAAATCACTTTTTTAGAATAAAACAGTGCAGTCCTTAAAAGAGGTTTCCATATTTTGGAAAATATAGATTGTTTGTTCAAAGCAAAATTAGTTGATTTGAAATTACTCGATTGTATTAACCATATGTTGGGGAATTTGATATGATCAAATCAAGTTTCGAAGGATAAAATTGGTGAATTCGAAACTCTAATTCTGAAAGGAAACCGGCAAAAGTTGTCAATTATACTCCATAAAGTTGGAAAAGTTCAAATTGGGTTTCCAGTATTTCATTGGATATGATCGAATCGAGATATGAAAGATGAAATTGTCGAATTCAAAGCCTTAAGTTTGTTTGTTTTTGACAAATGGGGTAAAATCAGACCATGCCAAATATAGAGAAAACATCTTAGCTTTATTAAGACAAAAGCAATTACGTCAAAGGCCTTCATTGGCTACATATTCAAGTTCATAAAAATAAGGAATAGAATAAATGACAAGGTCATGGAATTTGTTCCAACTATGGTCAATGAACTTCTATTCTTTCTTTATTCTATCTTCTATCCTCTCCAGGCTAGGCTGCTGAAGTTGATATGCTCTTACTTGATAAAAAAGTTTTTCGGCCTTTATTTCAAACTCTGTTTCATTCAACCCTTGTTCTATTTCATCCATGTCCAAGTCATCCCAGTATGCAGAGTCTTTATTCTTGAAATCATCATATTCATCGATGAGGCCTTCTGCTTCATACTTAGTATGAACTCGACGGGCTGAGATTTGATCCCAGGATAGAGTGGAGGCCACATAAATGTGATGCCAATGAAGAAGCAATGGGAGTTGGTCTAAAAACATCTGGAGCTCTGCTTGGGCGATAGGGTTGAGGACATGACCTTGAGTCATAACATCACAAGCCCATCAAAAGTTCTTGAGAGGAATATCGTCCTTAAGAACATTGAAAGACAAGTGAGAAAAGGCCACACGCAAAAGTTGGGCTTGCTGTCGCTGATATTCAGTATGAGCAGGACGGGAGAAACTGGTCCTCAAAGAGAGTATTTCTCAGTTCCTCCATCCAGTGGGGGTTTTGCGGAAGAGGAGGTGTAGAAGCTTCCATCCCGAAAGAAGGAGGAGATTGGGAGTTGTTGACAATATCAAGCCAGTCAAAAAAGCAAAGTTTTGCCTTATGGGCTAAGAATAACGAGCTATACCCTTGAGCTTCTTCTAGACGACGGACATCTTGTACTATCTTCGTGGGCATGGAAGATGTGTACCATGCTACAAGGGCTTCAAACTTCATAAATTCTTGTTAATCTTGAGTGTAGCTTCCCAATCCACAATCTTTGAATCAAAATGCACAATTCTCCCTCTTTCTCTCTCTAGAATCGACACACACTCTCTCTCTAGAGAGCAAATTCAGATTTTGAGTTCACCAAATGAGGGTCTTAAGTGTAAATAGGCCCTTATATAGCCCCTCCTAATCAAATTTGATTATAGCCAATTAATGGCACTTAATTAATTGTTCTGAATCTAATTATTTTGATCCAAATAAATTTTTAATTAAATTTCACCATAGGCTCTAAATATTACGCTAATCACAATGGCGTAGTCAATTTCGGGTTTCGTGACCGATAAGGCCTTCTATTTAATTTCCAAAGCAAATAATCAAACAGATATTCCTACGGTGAATAGATAGAAATTCAAAATTACATATTTTCACATAAATGGTACACATAAACATATCAAACACATAATCATATTCGTAATAAAGACCAATTAGCATATACGAAACAGGGTTATCACAGATAAATGTGGCTAATCAATGCATGAAGATTCTTTCGAGGACGAACAACATTATCAAACAACTCTTCATATGCTTGATCGAGGTAAGAAAAGGTCTGCTTGGCCATGAGAGCTGAACTAGTCTTTTAGAATACTGAGATAGTGGGAATGTTCAAGGGATAGATGAGAATTTAATACAAATGTTTATTGATAAATGACGGTTACATTTCTGAAAATGTAAAACCCATGCACGTTCTAAGACGTGGATAAAATACCTTGATCCACTAATATCACCAAGTATTTGGTGTATTAGTACGTGGGGTAATGTTGGCTACATATTTTGTACAAGCCAAATCACAGTTCAACACGTGGCAAGATAAGGAGAATACGAGAAGACAATTTAAATCTTCAATCATAATCACGCGCGTCGTAGTTAGTATTGGTTATTGTAGATCTGCAAAGCACTAGATCAACAAGGAGATGCAAGATGACGTGGCTTTAACGATTATACATATATTTAAATTCAAAATCATCAGGGAAGCCTAACTGCAAATATGACATAGTGGAACTAACTGTAAGGAAACATCAGCGATCATGGAGGGATGGTTCGACAGTTAGAAGTTCATTTCGACGGTTATCATTGAGAAGTATAAATAGCAGAGAAGGCCCCAAAAAGAGCCCTCAGACTCAGATCCAAAAAACTAGTTTTATTTACTTTATTTTCCTTCCAGTTTTTACATTTCTTATTCTTTACACTTCTGTACTTCAAATTCTTGCACTGTACTTCGTTCATAGAAGTAATTTCAAGTAGTTTGTTGCTGTAAATAGGGATGTAATCGGTTCGGGGCAGTCGGTGTTTAGGTGAAATTTTGCACCGAACCGATAATGTTGGTTTTATTATATAGAAAACCAATACAGACCAAATTTTTTATCAAATCGCACCAAACCACACCGATTCAAACGGTTCGGCTCAATGCGGTTTAATCAGTTTAAATACTTTCAAAATTGAGTCATTTCTTAAATTTGTAGTATAATAAATAATTTATATAAAAATATTAAATTAGCCATTTGTACACAATTTTAACCATATCTAATCAAACCATTCACAAAAATACAAACAAAAAATTTAATAAAAACTAAGGCTTGAAGCTTTTACTGAATTAGAATTAGAAACAAAATATAATCTCATAACCAAAATCTCAGAGCTATAAGTCTAAACTACAAGTCTATCAAATAGAGTCAAAATGTTCATTATATATTTAATATACATTATATATATTCGGTTGGTTTCGGTGCAAATCGGTGTATAGTATATCAAAACCGGCACCGAATCGAAAATTAAAAAAAAATAATTTCCAAAACCGAACAGACCAATTCATATTAAAAAACTGACCAAATATGACCAGTTTGATCGGTTTAGTCGATTTTTTCAGTTTTTCTTACATCTCTAGCTGTAAACCACTACGAGGCTGATTTGGATCGTTGTAAGTCTTTCATTTTACTTAATGAAATGCTACAATAGTTTTTCATTTAATCGTTGTTTGCTTAATTCTCCTAAACAAAGCTACCAGTAAAAGTCCTCTTCATTGAAGCTGAAAGAACTAAAACACAATCGTCTGATAATTGGTTGGCAATTAATATTCTGTAAGGACTGATTGATCCTTGCTGGCACACTTAAAATTACAATAATAACCTTCGAAAGCGAAAAAGCCAACAATGATTATATTCACAAAGCAATTTACATCTTGTTATTTAGTTCAAGCACACCAATTAATGATATATTCTGATTTATCTCAAAATTGTGGGGGTGTATTTATTATACACCAGCAAGAGAAATTAAGTTTTCTTGGAATGCTTAAAATGTGGGGGTGCTTGGAGAATTTTACCAAAGTAACGGTTCCGATTGTAAGTCCACAAAGAATCTCAATTCTTTCTATAGGACAAAGTTGGAGTATAAGTAAAAATGGTTTCATTAACTCTTAAGGAACAACTCTCTGTTTATTATTTAAATTTGAAAATGGGAGTAACATAGAGTAACGGTAAGTCTCGATGTAATCAAAGACTTAATACCGTAGGACATTTGCTTTCAGTTGTGAATATTGTTTAAGGATAATATAATGGATCCACTAATGATATATAATTGAGAAGGTTAAACGAAAAATAGCGGCCGCTAAACAAAAAGTTTGATCAGAGAGCAAATGAGGGAAAGTTCATCGAGGGGAATGTGATTAAAGCTTATTACACCAGAGTCATTATAATGGTAACCCTACTTAGATGACTGGAGATCCCAAGAACTAAGTTCAAAGAGATAACTAAGTTATGTGTGGCTCGCTAGAAATCACTAAATGAGTCTATCTTCTATCCATTCCTATGATGAGAGTGATATCTGCAACATGTGTTGTATGTAGGGGATTAGGGTAAGCTATGCTTTTAATGATCACTTATATCTTGAAAAACCTAGAGAGGTATTTTTCAAGAGGAGTATTCAAGAGACTTGAAATAAGGATCACCTATATGAGTGTGAAGGGGCCGTTTTTATAAGAAATGATAAGGCTAAATTTTCTAAGGCACTCATAAAACACCAAGACTTGCCCAAGGCCGAAAACGGGCATAACCGTGAGAACTAAGCTGTGTTTGGAGATATTCTGTGTGAATTCTATTGTCGTGACTTACACAAACGGCTGAATAGTTTAAGGCATCATGTCCACAGATTAGCTAGTAAATCCGATAGGCTTTTACCAGGGAAAGTTCAAAACCGAAAACTACCTATCCCGATGCAAGGTATTTCCTTAATTTACTCTCTCTTTGTCTGCATGTTGTTGCATATCCTTTCCGTAAATTTCATTCATGTGGGGGATTATTGAAAATTTTGAATTTAAATTTACTCCAATGGTTGTGTCTTTTGCGATGGAAATGTGCGTCCTTTTGAAAGGTCACAACCTTTTTGAAGAGTCACATAGAAGTCTATGGCCTTGTTTAGTTTGATTTTGAGAGAGTAATTTTGGAAAAAAAAATTCAAAATTTTGTTTGGTTTAGTGATTTTGGAAAACAATTTCCAAAATCACTTTCTCTCTCCTACATATCAATCAATCACTTTTTCTCTCCTCTCTCCTCTCTCCTCTCTCATTCTCAATCACTTTTTCTCTCACATATATCTAATCAACTACAACAAATTATCAAATCATCACAAACTCCCATACTCCAAAACTATTTCCAAAATATACAACCAAATAAACCAAAAAAATTTCTAAACTCTCTCCCAATTTTTTTTTTTTGAAAATTTATCTCCTAAAATCAAACCAAACACACCCTATTAATTCCATCTCCCTCACTTCAATTTGGATAGAGAATTGTCATTTTCTTCTTCACTTTGTATTTATTCTTCATATTTCCTAAGTCTAGTTTTCCTATAAAGAGAGTACATGTACAACGAAGTTCGCTAGGCTTGCAATAGTAGTGCTGCTAATGCAAGACATTGATCGTTGTATTCTGGGAGATAGACGTTCATTGAATCCTAAGCACCGGTGGGAGGACGAATCTATCTTAAAGAAAGACTGTCATACACTCAACTCGATCAGGTTTTATCTGTTTATGTACTGTAGGTTTTATCACGTTATTATGTCGATTTATTTTAGTTTTTGGTTTTGCCCAAAAATCGTTTGCATAATTTTAAATTATATTTTCCATATAGTTCGGTATTATTTTTCTAACAACAATCTAACTCGTTACACTTTCAAATTTTATTTTTTTATTTTTTATTTTTATAATTTATACAATTCCTTTATTATCCTCCTCTTTAATCTTCCTCCATCTCCTTCTCTTTACACTCAAAACCTAAAAAACCCTAACTTAGTTCTCTCCCAAATAATCATGGAAAAAATTCAGAAAATCTCTAATTTGGACATCTTAGAGTATCAAATTGATGAGAACATTCGAGCAAAATGAGAAATAAACACAAACTTCGAACTCTATTATACATTCCAATTTCAAAAAAAAAAAAAAAAAACCAAGACAGATTATGTATCTACACCCACATATTGTCAAACATAATGAGCTTTGTTTTCACAAAAAAACAAAAATCATACAAAAGCAATACCAGTAATTTCCGAACGAGCATCACGTTGCTAGCATGAGCAGCGAGGAAAAGAGCGATGACCCCAGTCCTGAACTCTTCAAACTCGAATTGAATTTCACTAGCAGACTCATTGCGTAACACAATCTCTGTGTTACCAAATCTGTTAACAAATTTGAAGGAAGAAGAAGAAGAAGATGGAGAAAGAGGAGGAAGGCGGTAACGGCGAAGGAAAAGTGTGAGGCGAAAAGTGGTTAGGTAGAGACAAAGGGTGGTGGCAGAGTGGCGGCACCGATAACAGGCCGGTAGGGGTGGTGGTGATAGAGGAGAACTAAGATTAGGGTTTTTTTAGGTTTTGAGTGTAAAGAGAAGGAGATTGAGGAAGATTAAAGAGGAGGGTAATAAAGAAATTGTATAAATTATAAAAATATTAAGGTATGGTTTGTGATGATTTAAATAAGTGTATTTTTTTACTTTTTATAAAATATATGTTGGATATAGGTTAATTTTGAAGTAACGTGGTAGAAATGTAATGTGACTTAAACAAAATAGTGACTTTTTAACTTTTTAACTTTTTTAAGTTATGATAAATTAGGACTAAATAAAAAATAAAATTTGAAGCTGTAAAAGAGTTAGATTGGTGGTCTAAGTAAAATCACTCTTAGAAATAATATAAAAAAAAAACAACGCTGCTACAGGGCCCGAACATTTTAAGCTCGAAATTGGCTTGAAACCCAAAACGATGTCGTTTTGGATTATCTTACCGGTAAGAGAATTTTATTACATGTTACCGGTAAGAGAATCTAAAACGACGTCGTTTTAAATTTCGAACCAATTTCAAGCTAAACAATTTCGGATCCTCAAATATTTTTCAAAAAAAAAATCATAATTCCTTGAATGCCCAAGCAAAGCAATGGAGCAAGGAAGGAAGACGGTCCGATGCGGGGTATTCCGGTAATTTAAACAAAAGGTTTGCGATGAACGCAAGCATCATCGGTCTCTCGACTAATCTCTCTCTCTCTCTCTCTCTCTCTCTCTCTCTCGATATCAAATATATACATTCAATATATACATCAAAACTCTTTTTTGCGAATCATCACAACTCTTTTTTGTGTTCTGATTCTGAATCCTCATACCCTCAAATTCTAGGGTTTCTCTACTTCATCTCTCTCTCTCCCTCTCTCGGTATCAATATATACGCACACACATACATTACAGGTACGTAGAGAGAGAGAGAGAGAGAGAGAGAGAGAGAATAATGAGTGAGAATGGGAAATTGATGCCGAATCTGGACCAAGAGAGCACCAAACTTCTAAACTTGACAGTTCTTCAGCGCATGGATCCCTTTGTCGAAGAGATTCTCATCACTGCTGCTCATGTCACCTTCTATGAATTCAACATTGACCTCACCCAATGGGTACACCTTCTCTACTCTATCACACTCAGACCTCCTCCTCTCTCTCTCTCTCTATAAATATTTATATATATATATATATGTATATGTTCATGTATGAGCTCTCTGATTGGTTGTATTTGTTTTGTTTATGATGTCATTCACTTGTAGAGTCGCAAGGATGTTGAAGGATCTCTATTTGTCGTTAAGAGGTAAGATTTAGTTTTTCTATTTTTTGGAAAGAATTTTTGGATTTTGCCTTTTGGGCTTCAGTGTGTTTGTGTAGTGCAATTTTTTGGTCTGAAGAGTTTTGTGAAAATTTCAGGAATACTCAACCTCGGTTCCAGTTTATTGTAATGAACCGGCGAAATACAGGTCAGCACTTTGTTCTTTTTCCTTAGAAAGCTTATGATAAATTGTGTAGGTTTTTAAATGTCTGTGCATTGGAAAATTTGATTATCTCTCTCTCTATCTATCTATCAAGATGTTAGTGTACCTTAGTATGGACTTTAGATAGGTGTTTCAAGTAATCAAGTCAGCTTAAATCAATGTATTGAAAGAAAATAACCTAAGTTATGGGTATTCCTGAAGCAAATTTAATTTCTTAGTTTACACTTCAATTTATTAAGAAAATATATAAGCTTCTCGTGTTTATGCTTTGTGAGTCAATCCGATCTTTTCTGTTTTTCATGAGATGTTATAATTGGAGGGCAATTTGTTGTGTTTACTAGTAAAGCAATATTTTTCGCCTTTCACATGAATTAGAGATAGAAATTTCATATTTTTTCTAAATCTTAGTCAATTTCAGGTATATTTCTATATAATTTATAACACTTCGGCTGAGAATATTATATAATATGCAATATGTGTGTATATGATCATCCCCGTGCCCATATCTTATTTTGGATACGTATCCCAAATCCTAAGATTTAAAAATTTATGAAGGTCTGACGCTTGGATATACATCCACCTGATACTTGTATCCGAGTCCATGTAACATAGGCTTTGGCAATTACACTTATACATATTCTTTTTATAAATCTTTTCTGGACTTTTTTACCATTCTTTTATGATTCAGTTCTCTGGAATTTTTGCCTTTTGTATATACATGATAACAAAATCCTGGCATTTACTTTTCCAAAAACAGCCCCAACTTGCATTTGGACAAAAATCAAAAATGTTAGACACCAGTGATGCCTTTCCCTTAATTGTGCATTGGTAATTGGACAAGCATTCTCTATTCTTTCCTTGCACCCGCTTCCCCTTTTCTCCCTATTTTCTATTCTTTTTTTGATGGTAGGTCTCTTTTTCTGTCCTATTGTCAGCACGACTTAAGTATTAATATATCTTTACTCCAGTCAAAAGGACTGTAATAACCTCAGTACATGAATTTGAGACCTTAGAATGTTGACACGCTAAGATAATGAACTGTTAACATTTATGAGCAGATAATTTGGTAGAGAATCTCTTGGGAGATTTTGAGTATGAAGTCCAAGGTCCATATTTGTTATATCGGAATGCAGCCCAAGAAGTAAATGGTATATGGTTTTACAATCGACGGGAATGTGAGGAGGTTGCTAATCTCTTTAGCAGGTATTTCCATTTCCTTACGGTTGCAACTCATGGATTATAGACTTTTTAATATCTAACAATTCCTAGTAGGGAAAGCCATTTTTATTAATGGTTTTTTTGTTTTTATTGGCAACGGGCTTTTGTTACAGATACATGTGATTCTTTTTTGCCTCTTGAATACTCATTTGCGATAGCTAAATGCCTTTGGAGCTATTGATATAGACAACCATTAAGTAATACTGTTCTTTGTGTTTGTGTATGGGCAGGATACTAAATGCATACTCAAAGGTGCCTCCAAAATCCAAGGTATCTTCAGTGAAAAGGTAATAAGCAATTAATGCTTATTTCTCTCTTTCCCTCCCTCTCTCTCTCTCTCTATATATATATATATACATATATATATATATTAATTTATGTTCTCAATATGCATGATTTGATGAAACTCATAACATCTATTTTATACATGTTATGTAATAACCATTGCATTTTGGCCGGAAGGAAAATGGAGATACATAATAGGAAATTTGTTAGCTTTATAACTAGTAACAAAGTTAGGATAGTAGCAGGCAAGGTTCTGAAAAGCTGTTGCGGTCGCGGTAACGGTGGCAGTGGCGCGGTTGCAGTTGCGGTTGCGGAGTGTAAAGGTTGTAGCGTAACGGTTGCGGTAACCGGAACCGTAAATTTTTTTATTTTTCGCACAATTTGAAAAAATTTACCGATATACACATTTTTTTTTTCCATGATCATATTTATTGGGTTTTAAAATAAATATTAATCAATTTATGTAAATTTTTAAGTTTGATTCAATATATTTCATATTTTTAAATCACTATAAACTGAGTTTTTTACATTTTATTTTAATAGTTAATGACTTTATATTATACAAAAAATCAATTACTAACTATTATATGTAAGATAAATAATGACAAAAGTAAGAGAATAAATAAAAGTCTAAATATATATATATATATATATTTTAATTAAGCAAAATAGATAATGACTACACTTATTATTATTATTATTATTATTATTATTATTATTAAACAATATATAGATAGATACACACAAACAAAATGGTTGAGTGATCGCAGCTGAATAGAATAGCATAGGTCTTACAGCTTCAACAAATCAATAACAAGTTCTTCCTTCTTCTCTCTCTCTCTATCTCTTGCTCCTCCATCTTTCCTCTTCATCTTCTATCTTCTCTCTCTATCTCTCTTCCCTCATTTTTCAACTTTTTTTTTTTTTTTTTTTTTTCGAAAGAAGCAATTTGGAACCGTTATGTAGCAAGTCGTTACGATACCGTTACGACCGCTATAGCAGCTGCTACGGCCGACACACCTGTGAATCTCAATCACATTGCAAAAGCGGCCGTAACGGGTGGCGGTAACCATCACAACCATTACGTAACGGCATTACATAACGGTTGCGGCCGCTTTTTAAAACCTTGAGTAGGATGGTCAAACTAATTGAGGTCCCAATTATGGTTTCAATCATAAGTTATTTGAAAATCCAGAAGGCTAGTCTCTAGTGGTGTTTTGTAACAACCTGTGATGACCAACTTCATATGGATTTGTTGCTCTTTCGTTGCCATCATGACTAACATACATTCATTTTGACATGTGTCATGATTTTAATATTTGGTTGCTATTTTCTGAAAATTATATATATTTATGCCTCGATGCAGTGAGTTTGAAGAATTGGAAGCAGTCCCGACTATGGCAGTAATGGATGGTCCTCTAGAGCCACCTTTGTCAACTGCATCCAACATCACAGATGTTTCCGATGACCCACCCTTCGTGAATTTCTTCAGTGTACACTCTTGTTAATTACACAACTCGGTCCCAATATCTTAATTATGGTTTTATTTTCGAACTGTTATCTTAATTATGATTGCAACTCTCTTATTATTCACATTTGTTCATTGCATTGAAAACATGTTGCTATACAGTTTTGAGTCATGTCATAATGATTCAAGAACCTGCCTTCACATCACTGTGATACACGTATTGGGAATCCAATTAGTTAAATAACTTTATACTAAATGTTTTCCATACAATTTGCTTCCTGTTTTTTCTTTTTTTTTTTTATTTTTTTTTTAGAAACGTACTGCTAAATCGCTAATATTATATGCGTTCGGACTTCTGAAGTGTTCCAATATCAAGACAGTTTATTGTTACTGGTCCTTTTGTGAAAATATTATACAATAAAATTTCTGCATGAAGGGATGGGATTATCTTGTTTATGTGCGGCTAGTAATGTGATGGGGAAGCAGATGAAAAGCTATTACTCGTGTCACAGTGTTTGCTAATACTATAAACATAGTGAGAGGGCATTATACAATACGAGTATGCATACAATTCCATTTCTATACCCATAGGCATGTAAATTGTAGAAGAAAATCATATTGGCATTCCTCTACTATGGCATGCATCAGAGCCTATATGCCAAATGAAAGTCGATATGGAATTACCTTGAGATACTTGAGGGGGACACTCTAAATATATAGATTTATATATTACTTGTATCTTCTATTTATGAATGAAATATAACAAAAAACAATGCAACATAACACTAATTTCTAAACTTGATTTTGAGGGATAGTTCAGGGGGTTAAATTGAAGGGATTCTGTTTGATTACAGACAGCAAGTGATGGCATGGGTTACATTGATCCAAATCATAATAGGTTAGGTGTAAAATTGATATAATTAAAAAGATGAGGGTCAAATTGATTTTTTGGGGGGTATACTGAAATTTACTCCCTTTTTTTCCTTCTACTTTTTATGTTTTGTTTCTGCTGCATTCAGAGTCCTCTGTTTTGTTTGTGTTAGCTATATTTTTTTTGTAAACCAGTGAAGAATTGTATAACCTGGAAAAGGAATCTTTGTCTAAAGATATATCCTTTTCAAACTTCATTGTTATGCCGGATGTTGGAATTATATAGTTGTAATTTAAATTTTTTGTTCTCTTGCCACTTACATTCATCTGTCTGTGACTCAATCTTGTAATGATATGTTTTTGCAGGCGGCTATGACTATTGGGAATGATCCAAATGTTGCAAGGACCGGACAACCTTACCAGTGTTCTGCAGTGATTCCTCCTCCTCGCCCACCCATTGTTCCTCTGCCCGTACCAACCATTCAGGGACCGCTATCTCCTATGTTAACATCCACTTCTTTAATTTCCCACCTCAATACCCCTGAAATTAGCAACAATAGCAATCAAGCCACAAATCTTGTAAAGCCATCATCATTTTTCAGTCCTTCCTCTTCTGCGCTGATAATGCCAGCCATCTCTTCATCTATGCCAAATGCTCCTCTGTTTAATCATTCTGGGACTCTGCAACGCCCATATGGTGCTCCATTGCTTCAACCATTTCCCCCACCCACTCCCCCACCATCTCTTACTCCAACTTATATTTCCACTCCAAATCATGGGCCTGTTATTAGCAGAGAAAAAGTCCGCGATGCCCTTCTGATTCTTGTTCAGGTATGTCTATTCTGACCTTCGCAATTGTATACCTGTACATTAAGTTGCCCTTTAGTTTTTTCTCGTAACTGGTACAAACTGAACGGGGATTTTCCATAAATAGTTGTTGAGATTTAGTGATGGCTTCTAAAGTAGCAAGTGAGGAATCAATCTCCACTCTAAATACAACGATGAATTTCATACTCGTTGAAGTATTTATCTAACCACATTTCCCAGTTTGTCTATTAGAAAAAGCTTTTCCACTTGCTATAGTGTGTTCAATTGGTAATCAACATTATGGATGATAGGTTTCTTAGCCCTGACTTTTAGGTGTACTAAGATAGACATGAATCGTGATGGACAAAGACATACCAGAAAAGTGGGTGAGTTATAGAGATGCCCTCACATATCTTTGAAGGTGTTATTATGAAATCATGATTGTTCATCGTCGCAAGTCGCAACTGATTTATGACTCGGCTGTTTACAATAAGTTTCATGTGCATTGAGCTTTAGACTATCGCACCATTTGTGGGTTGGTTTAGGGGTATTGTTATCCCTCCTCTCCCCTTGGCATGGCATTTCCAAACCCCAATAACATGAATCTGTTACCATGGGAAGCTTTTCTTGACAGGATAAAGAAAGAATAATATTATAAGCACATCATTTTTTATTGCTTGTTCACAATGATAGTGGGCCCACACCATCCGATAATGTGGGCCCCGATCCCATTGCAAGTGATAGAAAGTATGACGGATAAAGAAAAGAATCGGATAAAATCAGTGGGAATTATCCTACAAGGGACACTGCCTCTATTTCTGGAGTTATATTCTCTCTCTTTTTGGGGCTTTCCGGGTTTGAAATGATTAACCACTATACTATAAAGCAACATTTGTTTCAGATTATCAAGTTTGACCATGATACTCTTGCCAGTGTTGCAAATTACTCTGATTGCTATCATCAACCAAGTCACACATTGGTCGGTGTAGATTGCAAGGCTTTATGCAGATCTATTTTCTTTAATCCTCATTTGATTGTATAGTTTGCCTTGTCTGATTAGCCATCATTTTTGTTTTTTTTTTCCCTTTGATCATAGGACAATCAATTCATTGACGTGGTTTACCGGGCTCTGCTGAACTCACATTACTCCTGAGAGATTTGAAGAATCCGAATCCATTTATTTGGCTGATTTCTCTTCGACCCCATCCAGAAAAGAAGCAAGGGGATGTGATTTTCTCACTATTTGTGTAGTTTTACATCCCACTTTACTTAATACCCATTAATTTTGTATAGCTTTTTATCTTCATAGGCTTAGATGATGGGAATACCATACTTTTTAATATATATAATTGTATGGTTTCATTTAATTTTGTGATGTAGAAAAATAAAAATCGCATGAATGCTACTTCGGATTGGCTTGAAGGACTGTGGCCCAGTTTGGTCTGGCCCAGCAGGCTTTTGCTTGGCTGAATGGGGCTGGGCTTGGATTAATGCCTGGCCTGACCCGTTGGCCACATGAGACAACCTGTTGGCTCATCATAGGTGGCCCGTGAACCCGGCCCCACTAGTCCATTAGAAAATATAAAAAAATAGAGGGGACATTTACCAATAAGTCTCATACACAAAGTTTAAAATCTATCTAATTCCGAAATATAATATTTGCACCAATTAGTCTTACATATTTTTAATTGTTATAAAAAACTCTTTCTTTTATTTATTTATTTATTATTTTTTTAATTTTAAAAATGTTGTTACATTCAACAACTTCTGTTAGACTCACTGAAGACTCGTCGGGAAGTCGCCGGAGCATCACCGGAAGTCCACCAGAGTGTTTTGAGTATCATCGGAAGTTCGCCGGAGTGTTCTGAATGTCATTGAAAAATGCCAAGAATATCATCGGAGATTCACCGGAATATTCAGAATATTGTCAAAAAAAAAAAATAAATGGAGAAATTATAATTAAAAAACATAATAACAACAAACAACAATGGAAAAAAGTAAATCTTATTTCAATTTTTGTAGGGTTTAAGCAAATAATTAGTAATATTGATCAAATTGAAAAGTAAACTTTGAAATTGTAAAATGTTACATTTTCAAATCATTATTCTATTAAGTTAGAAAACATGTTATGAAACTGTAAAATTTTACGGTTCTAAAAAATGTTATGAAATTGTAAAATTTTACAGTTATAAAGCTTGATTCATTTTAGCACAAAAAAAGTTGAAATTGTAAAATTTTACAATTTTCACCGCCTGTAAATAAAACTTAAAAATAATTTATTCAGAACTTGAAATTTTTTTCCATTAAAACAGAAAAATAGATGTGTAACAGAGAAAAGTTAGAAAAATCGAGAAATCGAAGGAAAGAATAGATATAGAAAAGAATAGATATAGAAAGAATATTGTACTCTGACAACTATTTTTAGTTTAGATCTAGTCAGATCTCATGTAAATCTACTCAAATCTGATATAGAGTAGATCTGATGTAGATCTCCATCAAATTTGAATAGATCTACTCATCTCCTTCGCCGTCGGTAATGATGAAGTCACGAGTTGATGTCGATCGTTGGTAGTCGTGGGTTACCGGTGACTATATATTAGAAAGAGAAAGAGAATAAAGAATGTGTGATCATAGATCATTGGACATGACAAAGAGAAGGCGAGAAAAACGAAAAAAAAAAAAAAAAAAAACTTAAAGAATGAGACAAAAAGCAAAAAGAGAGAGGGAGAGAGGAAAATGTGTAGGATTTTTGAATCTACTCAAAAAATTGATGAATTAAATAGTATACATATATTTCAAATAGGACTTACAGATAATTTTCCCACAATAGAGAAACAATTCACAAAAATCAAAAAATAGTGATCTCGCTAGGCTGTTGAGCTGCTCTGCTTTTCCAGTGTGATTTACTTTCGACTTGTTCATTGTATTGTTACTAATCTCTAACTTCCAATAAACTTTCTACTCAATTAGTTTTGGAGCAAAATAATTTTTGGAAAGTCTTTCCTAAATAAATTATTTTCCTGCGTTCCTTTTGGAAATTTTTTCAGTTTTCAGATTTTAATTTTAACAAAGAACACTTAATTCCCCATCTAAAAAAACAAATAACACTTTAATTACTTAGATTTTAGTCAATTCAACAAACAGGAAACGGTTTGTACCGAGGAAAAATTACACTTCATCTGTTCAATTATAACTCATAACCTTACAGTGTTTGAGATGAAGGACACAATTTGTTGCTAGAAATCAATTAACCAACAAAGAATTGCCGGAAATAACTTTAATAAAATTCAAATAGGAAAAAAAGAATTCCAATCGTAACACCATTCATGGCATCTGTTTTTCGTTATTGAAACAATAATCATTCTCATAATACACTAATTACTTATTAATTCGCACTGACAATCTATAAGGAAAATAAAATATGCCTGCAGACTGTCATTACCATTTAACCTTCGATCATACACATTTACTCTGACCAACTCACTTGGGCGCGTAAAGGGGAAATATTTTAACAATATTTTATTAACCTTAATATTATTTTGTTTGTATCTCAACCTCAACTGAGAAAATAAATTAGGCAACGCAAATTCAATACAATTAAAATCACTTGCTGAAACATTTTCAACAATACCAGTTTTTATATCGTCAACCTCTATCCACCTGAACATAACAAATAAAATTGCTTATAAAAAAATAATTCTAAATAGTTTTAAAATACATTTGACTCCTTAATATAATTTTGCATTCTTTTCCGCTAACAGTAACAGCCACTAAATGTATCGCACCCTTCTAAATACTCCCCACATTTCCCAATAACGTATCTTTGTAGTCCGTCCAAACATCTACTGTCCAGAACCGATCTACAACCTCTATGCCGTGTCAAATATACTCTTTATCCTTGCTACCGACAAGCTTGAATCTCAATATTTTATCAACCCTAATACTTTTTTGTTTGTATCTCAATCTCAACTGAGAAAATAAATCTTTAATACTCTTTTGTTTATATTTCAACCTCAACTGAGAAAATAAATTAGGCAACGCAAATTCAATACAACTAAAATTACTTGCTGAAACACCTTCAACAACACCAGTTTTTATATCGTCAACCTCCATCCACCTGAACAGTACAAATATAATTGCTTATAAAAAAAAAATTATAAACAGTTTTAACATACATTTGACTCCTTCACATAATTTTCCATTCTTTTCCGCTAACAGTAGCAGCTACTAAATGTATCGCACCCTTCTAAATACTCCCCACATTTCCCAATAATGTATCTTTGTAGTTCGTCCAAATATCCACTGGGCAAAACTGATCCACAACGTCTGTCCTGTCAAATATACTCTTTGTCCTTGCTACCGACAAGCTTGAATCTCAATATTTTATCAACCTTAATACTCTTTTGTTTGTATTTCAATCTCAGCTGAGAAAATAAATCTTTAATACTCTTTGTTTATATCTCAACCTCAACTGAGAAAATAAATTAGGCAACGCAAATTCAATACAACTAAAATCACTTGCTAAAACACCTTCCGCAACACCAGTTTTTATATCGTCAACCTCGATCCACTTGAACATTACAAATACAATTGCTTATTAAAAAAAACAATTATAAACAGGTTTAAAATACATTTGACTCTTTCACATAATTTTGCATTCTTTTCCGTTAACAGTAGCAGCCACTAAATGTATCGCACCCTTCTGAATACTCCCCACATTTTCCAATAATGTATCTTTGTAGTCCGTCCAAACATCCACTGGGCTGAACCGATCCACAACCTCTATGCCGTGTCAAATATACTCTTTGTCCTTGCTACCAACAAGCTTAAATCTCAATATTTTATCAACCTTAATACTCTTTTGTTTGTATTTCAATCTCAACTGAGAAAATAAATCTTTAATACTCTTTTGTTTATATCTCAACCTCAACTGAGAAAATAAATTAAGGAACGCAAATTCAATACAACTAAAATCACTTGCTGAAACACCTTTAATAACACCAGTTTTTATATCGTCAACCTCCATTCACCTAAACATTACAAATACAATTGCTTATTAAAAAAAACAATTATGAACAGTTTTAAAACATATTTGACTCCTTCACATAATTTTGCATTCTTTTCCGCTAACAGCAGCAGCCACTAAATGTATCGCACCCTTCTGAATACTCCCCACATTTCCCAATAATGTATCTTTGTAGTCCGTCCAAATATCCACTGGGCAAAACCGATCCACAACGTCTACCCTATCAAATATACTCTTTGTCCTTGCTACCGACAAGTTTGAATCTCATTTTCTTCAACCTACGAAACCTATCGGACTGATCAGGATCAACAATCCAAATCTCAGAATTACCCTCACCGACACCAATAAATATCTTATCAGGTGGGGATGAAATTTGATGGACTATTATCACTTATGATGAAAAAAAGAACGTGATGCACCACAACTTCCTCTTTTGCGTCTTGTCCCAATTGAACATTCACAATTAATTTTATACCATTAACCATGATTTTGTCTGATTGACGATCACATCTTTTATTTCCCAATTCAATCCCATTTAGCAATCTCACCACACCTCTGCTGTCAAATGTAACGTCCCTTAATTGTTCATCATACAATTATAACTTCTTTACTCCCCTCTTATTCTCTTTAATGTATTTCGAAATATTATGTACATACCATCTGCGAACATACGCCGCTCTAATAGGTTCATGACCACAGTAACTACGTTTATATCTACTGACTGCTAGTGTTCTTGACCTCCGATACGCAACAGGAGTCCGATACTGACAACTTACTACTCTTATTTTTTAAAAAACACTTCAACTCTTTTATCCTAACACTTTTATAGGATCTGTTATCTTTGTTAACCCTTTTGTTACCTTAATGTTGATATTTTTGTCCTCTGTTCCTCGTACTCATGAATAAACTTCGCTGGAACTGACAACTGCCTCTCTTTCCAAAGTCTTGTTTGTCATGTCAAAAAACAATTTACACACATTTGAGTGATCTACACACATTTGATACACAACATTGTATACCAAAACAAAGTCACTACAATCATACAACAAAAAAACAAAGTCACTACAATAGCTATCCCACTACAAAAACATATTCCTTTACACCATCAAATATTTTCTGGTACCAAATAAATAGCAAAATTGCCCCGTGAGTAAGTATAAAGATTCTCCATTCAAAATAATTCAGAAACACAATCATTTTCCCTCCGCTTTTTGTCATTCGGTTTGTTTATCTTTATACACGTGACACATAAACCACTATCCTGCAAAAAATTAAAAGAACTCACATCACCCACACCTAGTCCCGGGTGTGACTTCCTTTACACCACAACCATACACGTGTCTGCAGTCGAAGGTCTAATGTCTAGACACTCTTCCATTCCAGCCATTGGTGATCCCCACTTTTCAAGTCCAAAACACACACACACACACGCACGCAAAGCATGCAAGAAAACAAGCCTTAAAAGTGTTTCATAGAAAAAGCCGGAAACAAGATTACATTTGCTAACTGACATATCTCAACAAAATTGTTTCTCTTTTTTGGGCAGCTAAAATTGTCTCAAAATATATAAATATCTACCTAAAGGTCAAACAGTAAAACGATCTCTCTCGTGAAAAGATATTAACGTACATGAGGTAAGAAACCGTCAATGAACTCACTCAAAGGTGGACCAGGTATAAGCTACACGGACAATCAGCAGTTCAGAAGAAGACTTCAACCTTTATATCTCGCTGCAACCATCATCAAGCAGTTTTTACTTTACGAGATGGAGGACGGCGGAATAGACTGATGAGATCATCAAGACCCTGTTGAGCAACATCAGCATTATTAGGTTTTGGTTTTTGTGTTAATCATTAAACCTCACAATATCCTTTACAAAAATAAATAAATAAATAAAAACAAACAAACAAACATATATAAAATAAAATAAAAAAAGGTGTTAGTGGGATGAGAAATTATACTCTGGTGGTGATAACAAGAAAACTGAAGAGGATTATCAGGTACGATCCCAAAACTAGTAGCAAAAGCAGGTCAAATGTAACACTGGCAACCTGAAATACACATCCAAACGGTGAGCTACTTTTACCAAGAACATTTGTTAAGTAATCATCTTCTTCTGATTTTCTAACAATATTTTTAATGACGTGCCAACTATATGTGATTTTCTTTTCCCTTTTTCTGAACTTAAGGAAACATCATTTTAAATTAAGGAGAGATAAGAACAGAATTAAAAGTTAAAATACGGCCATCTAATTCCTTTTGAGCACTTAAAACTTCGACTCAGATCAGAGGGTTTTACAAGTCTGAGAAAACTGGAAGACTCTTCAATGCAAAATACGTATGTACTCAGACTTTTCAATTAATTACATTCAAGTATGACAGGACTGCAACTATTACGCTGGAACAAGGAAAAAAGAAAAAAAAGGGTGAGAAGAGGACCTGATAAATGTTAAGCCTTGATCTAGTTGAATCATAGAACGTGAACATCCCATCAAGCACCTCATGCTGTAAATTCACGTCAACTGTATGATCTGCTAATTCCTGGCACCAGATTGATCAAACATTAAACATAGCACAGGAAAAAGGAGGGAAAAAGGAGAAAAGAGTGTTTTCATAAAAGCACGTTAGCTCTACTTTTTGGCATGAAATTTCAAATTAAAATTTTGATCCCACAAGCATACCTCCACGCACATGCACAAACAGCAAGCAAATCAGAAGTGAGAAATTGAGAATGCAATTAGGTATGCAACATTATTTTCTTTTTTCATTTTTCATTTTTCTTTTAATGCCAAAATCAACCTTACAATTCATGTGCACTCCAACAGGACTGACCAAAAGGAGCAATAACAACAATAACACTAATAACAGGAGTATTGGTAGCAGCAAGAAAATGATACTGAATATTTCAAGTATAAACAACTACGGAGTATAGATGAAACTAATTGGTCATGAAAAGAACTCTTAATGAGGTAAGGTGTGGAGGATTGCTCCTCTCAACTTTTTTTTTCTTTTTTGGGTGTTTACAGAAGAGAACGTAGAAGATCTAATGAAAACCTTCATCACATAAAAAGAAACATAATTTGTAACATAATATACCACTTTTTAGTAATACAATGCACATGTGGGGCCACTCACATAACATTGCTGGGGCGCCACCCTCTGTCTTTGATATTGCTTTAAAAAAGAATTACAAAATATACCACTTTGGTACTAAACAACTAGAATCACAAGTAATTATACAATTTGTACACTCATAAGTACATTTTAATAATGGTTGAACTATTCAGATCTCTCTCTCTCTCTCTCTCTCTCTCTATATATATATATATATATACACAACTAATTAAACACTAAGGGTGTGCTTGGTTTGTGTTTTGAGATAAATTTTCAAAAAAAAAATTTGGAGAGAGAGTTTAGGGTTCTATTTGGTAGAGCTTTAGAGCCTTAGAACGTTAATTCCAGGCTTTGATTTGCACACCGTGTTTGTTTACGGTTTTCAAAAATTAATTTCACACTTACTTTTGAAAACTCTGTCGAAGGCTGGAAAATTTGGTCTAACCAGTCGTCCCACCGGACGTCCAGTAGGACATCTCACCGGTCGTCTGGCCGGTTGACCGGAACAGTACGTAATTTTTTTTTTGGGCAATTGACACATGTTAATTTTTATATATTCAATAAAAAATATTTTCCGAATTTTTTTAAAAAAATTATAAATTTTGAATAGAATTTTGAGTTGTGTGTTTGGTTATGAGTTGTAAGTTTTTGTATCAAATATCATATATCACATCAAAAATTTCCCACTCAATTCAAAACTCATTAATCGAACAAATTTTCCACACTCAAATCATAATTCTAAAACTCACAAACTCAAAATACAACTCTATTCTCAAATCATATTTAGAAAACTCTACCAAACGCAACCTAGAAATTTTTTTGATTTGTTTGGTTGTATATTTTGAAAATAGTTTTGGAGTTTGGGAGTTTGAAATAATTTGATATTTTGTTATAGTTGAGTAAATGTGTGTGAGACAATGAGAGAGAAAAAGTGATTGATTGATGTTTAGAAGAGAGAAAGCGATTTTGGAATTTTCTTTTCAAAAAATTTGAACCAAACAAAATTTTAAAAAAATTTCTCAAAAATTGTATCTGGAGATACAAACCAAACAAGTCCTAATTCTCATTTTTTCTTTAAATTCTTTTAACACAATGCACATGTGGGGACACTCACATACCATAGCTGGGGACTCCACCCTCTCTCCTTGACATTTAAAAAAAATGTACCCAAAAAAAAGAACTACAAAATATACCACCTTTTGGTACTTAACAACTTGAATTTGTACTCTCTCTCTCTCTTTACAACTGATTAAACACTAATTCTCTTTTTTTCTTTTAAAATCCTTTTTGTTTCATGCTTTGTACCCTTTATTGCAGGTTACAGTACATACAGGGACATATTGGCAATTACAAAATGGAATCACTTACTATGGATATGAGAAGTAAAGAAAACACCAGTACCTTTTTCAATGCCATGATTAATGGGTCATTCTTTGAGAGAAATGGTGCCACTCGAGGAGTCCGTGACAAAAGATCCAACCAGGATACTATGTAAGGAGGATTGACAGCATAACTACTATTGTCTGCAAATATTTTAATGTTCTTTCCCTGTTGTCCGTAGATATGCCTCTGTACATAATAAAGGGGCACTCACATCAGACATTTGAAATTGTTAAAGATTATAAACATCACATCTAGCTGCAAAATTTTCAAATGCACAATTTCATGTGTCAAATGTCAAAGAGAAGAAAAGGTTCAAAAATGATATTAGTAAGGAAATCTTTCAAATGTTTCTACATAAATAAAACAGAGAGTTAAACAAGACAAATGCATGCATGCCTATATATATAGAGAGATACATTCATACGTACACATATACATGAATACATCTTAGTCATCTTAATGAATTTAATTCTTTTATGAAAATTTTTAATTTGAACACAGATAGTGTATATTCTAGTACTGCATCCAATTCTGGAAAGTAAAAAACTCTTGTAACAACATTCTGTTAAAACATATATGATTGGTACCATCATTACACAAGTATACATCGTACCATAGATGCATGTCTAAGGGACCGCTAGTGAGATACTAATCCATCTCGTATAAGCCCTCCAAAGCACCTCATGCAAAGTGAAATAACAGAAATTTCAACCATTTATCATTCATTAAACACCATTCCCTCTCTTATTCTTCTTGTTCCTTTCCTCCTTTTGCAAAACAAAAAGTTACTATTCTCGCTCCAGTAACTGTGCATTTCCAAAGAATAGAATTTTAACCCCTAAACCCTTCCCAATCAAGCGTTAAAGCTTCAAAATCTCCTCCAAATGATAGATTCAGATGGGAAACAGTTAACAGTAAGGTTAGAAGGAAAAAGGTTAACTTTCAGAGCTATGTTGGTTAACAAACTGTTGCATCTATGGATAAAAGTATATGCATCAAACAAGATTGACTAATTGTGGCACGTGGAACTTGGCAATACTAGCCCAACCCTTTAGCACAATAGCCAGGACGCACTGCACAATCTGTGAAGTGAATTGCAACAAGTCCAAAACGATGCTGGCATTTCAACAAACTCCGCAGAAAATATTTTAGTTACTTTTAAGCTAATTATTTACATTTAGGTATCTGATGATGAAAGCAAATGGTCATGATATTAGGAATACTGATACTTCATAGGGGTCCAAGAGCCTGAGTTCCATAAATGCTAACTGTGTCATGTTCTATTAAGGTTAATATGATTTCTTTCAATGCACATCCCCCAATCATAGATTCTTATCCAAAAAATAAAAATAACAAAATAAATAATAAAACAAGAAAGAAACATATTGATCAAAGGTTCAGCTACTTCCACATCAGAAGAAGAAAAATGCCACTCACAGCCAAAGACAACATGTTAGGATACATACTTCTAAAGAGAAATCAATATGGATGAGTAAGCAAATAATGTGTATTTGCGTGAACAAGAAATGATACAAAAAGATGATGACAAATTTCTACCTCAAAAAATGTCACTATAAACCCTTACCGCTAGACTCTCTGCAACCAACTTGACACTTCTAACAATTGCAGCTTCATTCACAAAATGTCTGTACAAAAAACAAAGTTCTCAACAACTGGAGGAGAGATGTAAAGCTGTTCTGGAAGAAGGGAGTTTAGTTCCAAATCATAACCTGTTATCAAACAAACCCCCAGTGCTTTCTAGCAATTCAGGTGCAACAGACAGTTCAGAAAGGGTCGCTGCAGTAACTCTCAGCCTGGAAAATTGTTCATGCTCCCAGGCTACCTACAGCAGGCTAACAGCTTTATCATCTCATCTAAAGAGCATAATTTTAATACACGAGCATAGTAAGGAAATCATGCTTATGGCAGTACAGAAAACGTTGCAATTTATATATAAATCTGCAATGATTAATTAAAAGCATGGCATTAACAGCAAATTATATGAACATTTTGTCACTTCTGACATGTTTAGCTCATAACAGGCTGAAAGGGCAGAATAGGAATCATAATGGCGAGGAGATCACTTTTGCACAAGAATTATGTTCTTGATGGTGGCGACAGGTAATTGCAAAAATAAGTTATAATAATTGATATCTTAGCTGGTATTAGAGAAGAGCAAATTACATACATAATGCATATTTGATGTTCTTAGGGGTTCTTTTCCCCAGACAAAAAAAAAAAAAAGGGTTTTCACTATGTTCCTGTCCTGTTTTGATTAGAATTTATGTTATATACTGATTTAAACAATTTATGCTTTCAGGAATATCTCCTTACTCGAGTATTAGAAATATTTATTTTCTTGTGCTTGAGACCAACTTGAAGCCCTAATTCTTCTGCTACATTCAAGAAACCCTGCACAAAATTCCATCGGTTACAAGAGAAAGTACTGTAGTGCAACTTCATTAAATTTAAGAATGCTTCTATTTTCAATCTATGAAAATTCTATTTTCTTACTTCAAATATTTGTTTTATGTAGGCATTTTCTGCAGGCTTAGACACATGAATCCACATTTCATTATCCCATGAGCCAATACTATTCAAGCAGATAGCATAATCAATACTCTCACGTAAACGTTGATCAAAACTTCGAAGCCACTGCACAAGGTAAAGTACAAAATTGAGTCGATGGCAAAATATTTAAAAAGAAATAGAGGTGAAAAGTGTAGTCTAAGAAAGAAGCTAAGCACCTTATGGGTTCCATTGTAATTGTAAGGTCCACCAGAAGTTAGCCCAAAAAGTAAATTGTACCTTCCTCTTGTCCTAGGATTTGAATATAGACGAGAGAATAACCTAGCTATTTCAAGAAGCACCACAACACCACTTCCATTGCTATCACTTCCCACTGATAAAGCCTACAAACATTTAAAATTCAAAGAAAAACTCAGACTTCTTAAAAAAATCATAAAAATTACTTTGATTAAAAATAATTAACTTAGATACCGGAGCTGCCCCAAATGTGTCATATGATGCTACTATGGCAATGGTTGGGAGTTGATTTGAATCTCCATCTGCTTTCAATCCTGGCAACCATCCCTATCAACACAACACGAATAGTTAAACACAAACAATTTCAAACAACAATAAGCATCATCAGTGGGATCTGAAAGCTTAAAAGCATAAGCAGCAGTCTCCACGCCACCAGTGACCTGAGTGATAAAAGTAGCCAAAGTGGAAGACTGAAAACACAACTTATCTAACAAATCAAGGATCCTCAATTACAACTGAAAAAACAACAAAAAAGAGCTCAGAATAAAAGATCAAGCAAAAACCAAGGACTCAAATATAAAAATCTGAATCAACTTAAGAACATAATAAAAATAAATAAACAACAAACAAACAGCGAAGTTACAGCAAAAAGAGATGGATATTTAATGCAAATTGAATTTTAAGGTGATCTACGAATATCAAATCACAAAGACTTCCACATACTAACGTAAAGTTCTACAATATGAATTCAATCATTCTGAGTGTGTGCGGGTATGAAGTTGAATCTGGACCTGAATATTTGTAATTGTGGGAGATGCAAGTTTCCTAGGTTCTGGTGCTGAAACGACGAGCTTGTATCTGCAATATTTTAAAATCAAAGATGTGATTGTTGAGATCATCAAGAACAATGACATACTGCCTCAACATTCAGGGGAAAAGGGACCCAAAAAAAGAAAAAAGAAAAAAGAAAAAAGCGGCCAATCATAAAAAAACAAAAGTACGTTGACATGGAGAAGACTACAGTTGAGTAGAAAAATATCTACATTCTGCTAATTATACATTAGATAATATAGCTATTTGATCAAATCAGCAGCTCCACAAAGAAATATAACAAATAATCCATTAGCAACAGCTGTAAAAGCAGAAACCTCCTATTTTATAGAAAACCAGTAGCTTTTATCACAACATCAGCACAAGCTAAAGAAAGGTAAACAACTCCACTGCTTATCAAACTTCCCAATGGTATTAAAATTTGCACAATTTCAGATTCTAACACAACATCCAAATTCAAATTAGTCCAAATTTGGATCAGATAAAATTAACTGAAATTTGGAATATTCTGAAAAATTCAGAGCAACTCAGATTCAGAATTTGGAAAGAAAAGGCCCTCAATATTTTTTTACCAATTTGAAAGTAAATTCAGCCAGTTGAAGTCAGCTGAATTTCAACGTGAGAAATTATATATATATATATATATATATATAAGTAAAATTCAGGAATATTCAACCAGATCTTTTAAAAGGTTCAAAACTTCAAAATTTTCAAACTTGGCTGGAAAAAAAAACAAAAAAAGAGTGAATCACAGGTCCTGTTGGCACTCCCCAAATTGACTGAAATACCTAATCCAAATAGATAGAAGTTAGAGCACTAGAAACCCATTATCTATGAAGCATGGGTATTTCAAAAAACATGTTGTACCCGTACCGGGTACTTACCGGCATATCGTACCTCGTATGGTACTTCTGCATATGTACCGAGTACACGAAACACGTACCCAAGTTTTTCTTCTTAATTTTTAACGTACCCAGACGTACCAAGTATATATCTAAGCCGTATCGTACCTCAGTTGAAACAATATTTTTCTTCTATTACAAAGACAAAACTCGTTTCACTAGACTTATTTTTTATTTTTTGTTTTATGCTTAGCATGATTTTAAAATTAAACTATAGTTTGTAAGTTATTTAATATATTGACATTTAATTTTGATTTATACATTTACTTTTAGCATTAAATGTTAAATTGTTAATTATATGTTGGACCTCAACAAACTAAATCATTTAATTATTTTTTGCATTATTCTAAATTAAAAATAAATATTTTTTACAAGCGTACCAAGCCAAAGCTGTACCCATACCCTATTTTTTTTAAAATTTTACCGTATCGACGTACCCATATCACACCAATACCAGTACTCGTACCCGTACCAGTGCTTTATAGCCCATTATAGTAAATGTCAGAGCAATCCTTCTCCACCATATACGTAACTTGTTTATTTCCCCTCAATTTCTTCACTCGTGAAAGTTCTTCTTTAACTTGTTACTCCAGCTATATTTCTATTTTGGCCCGTCACCCAAGCTAGATAGTCAGGTGAACAAATTCAAGAACCCTCGACACCACTTGTAAGCGCAGAGGGTGGAGACACATTTAAGATACAGAAACAGAATGCAATGCTGAAAAGTAGGTAAATTAATTGTGTACATCCCAAATTTGGGATCAGCACCATGAATAAGGGTAAATGAAAAGAACATAAGAGTATACATTTCAGCAAACTGGACCTAGAAAAAGGCTATATAACCACTCTACATGCCAAAACAAACATAACTTCCAGACAATTAAGTTACAAAATCCATTTAAGACAATGAAAATCATGTAAATGTGAAATCAAGTGTATACTGTGTAGATGATAGTAACAAGATGATACATGTGTTATTAGTAATATGGCATATATTAATGCTTATTAAATATTATAACCATGTTATTTGTCTCTTAGTATTTATTTCATATGGCCAATATAACTTAACTCATTCTATTATACTATGCTGTCCTATTTTGTCTTAGAAGGTTTCTGCTTTAGTGGGGTTGCTATTTTGCTCATAGTCTTCAATTTTAAGAAATCTGCTCCCAGTTTGTTAATGAGTCCTTGCTCGGGTTGGAATCCAGCTAATTGCTGGTTTAGGAACTTCACATTTTACTGGAATGACACCACACCAAGCACCGCCGCCACCGGTTGCTGACCAGTGACCCTGCAACGAGCTCCGGCCATCTTTTGACGATTCTCCAGTGATCGGACGGTCGTTGGCCGTGACCTCCAGCCACCTTGGCCCTCTGGCCAACCTGTGACCTCTGGCAAACACTCAGGCCACCAACTTTAGCAGCCACTACCTCCGACAACTCACCAAACATGTTTACTTTTGTTTTTATTTATTTCAAAACTTTTGTGTACACAAAACAAGTTATTTGACTTTGTTTTTACCCCCAAAAAAATCTTTTGTTCAGCAATGCACTAATTTAGGCTAAGTTTGGCATCCTTTGAAAAAGCCAAAAAGTCAAAAAGTCACTATCCTATTTAAGTCACATCATCTTATTTAAGTCACATCACCTCTCTACCACATCACTTCAAACCCAACCCATATTTCATAAAAAGTCAAAAAGTACACTTATTTAGAACATCTCAAACAACCCGTTAATCTCCCTTGATGGCCAAGAAATCATGCAGTTCTTACATTAATGATGGCGACCCTAATATGATGAAATAGAACCAAGGACAATGCTCCTAAACCAATAAAACATTTATTAAGGGCCTTTGAAAAGAGAAAGTAGGGTGCAATGGATCGGACTACTTCAACTGCCAAACAACCTTAAATACACTTTAAAGTACCAAACAATTTCTGGACCCTCTGACAAAAAAGTGGGTACAAGTACTATTTACAATGTGCAAAATAGGAACGGGCATGCAATGTGCACCTACCCACTCAAGAACATAGTATCATGGGCTTAGGCTTCTTATCTTACCTCGAATGATTTAATCAGAGATAGAATATGATGTAGTTTTACTTGAAACACCAATTTCCTTTTAGTTTGACAAAAGATGGCGTATTAAACATTAGCTTTAAAAAGCATAATTTAAAGCATGTTTGGATCAATTTAGCCACACAAGGCCACCCAAAATTAAAAAAAGGAAACATACTTATTTCTCCATTTTAATTGGTTTAATGATAGGCTATGAAACACGGACACGGACACGCGACACGACACAGACACAACACAGACTCGCAAAAATGCAAATTTTCAAAAAATATGGGACATGACACGCTGGAGACACGTTCAATTTATATATTTTTTTTTATATATTATATGTAAAATTAAAAAATAAATATATTATTTGTATTTATTTAGATTATTTATTTACAAAAGAAAGGCATAAAAAAGAAAAAAAAGAATAAAAAGAATAAAGAGGGAGAGACAGACACGGTATAAGGAAGAGGGAAAGAAAGTGAGAGGCGAGAGCGAGAGGCGATCAGAGAGCGAGAGCGAGAGGTAGACATGATCAGAGAGCGAGGGGCGACACCAAAGAGAGATGGACAGAGAGAGAGGAGATGAAGACGATGAGAGACGAACAGGTTCTTCCTCGATCTGGCCTCGACAGGTTCTTTCTCTCTCTCTCTCTCTCTTTCTCTTTCTCTTTCTCTCTATCTTCAATAGGTTAGGTCTCTGGTTAGGGTTTCTATTTACAACGTGTCCACGACATGTCAAGCGTGTCCGAAAGAGTGTCCACCTGCAAAAATTCAAAAAAAAAACTGGGACACGTTAGGTCGAGTGTCGGACACGTGTCCGACGCGTGTCCATATCCGACACGTGTCCGACACCCATACGCTGCCTCCAGCGACGTGTCCGTGCTTCATAGATGATAGGTAGCCGTCTATTTTTTTAACTTCATTTTTGTCTCCTCTTTTGCGTACAGGTTTGGTATTCCCTTAATGCTGGCTTTTAATGATAATTTTTCTCTTCTCAAAAACAAAAAACAAAAGGTAGTAGTCTGAGATAGCATAGACCAGGATGCAGTATATTTACACAATGCCATGGCAGATCCTAAAGCAAATCCAAAAAAGTAGGAAAAAAGATATCATGGTTATGGCAATGTATAAATTATTTTTAATAGACACATGAACTATATAAGTATGTAACTCGAATTAATACTTTGCATTTCTATATTAAGCATTTCATAAACGTGGAAGATGAAGCACAACAAGTTCATTTTGAATATTATATTTGATATAAGACTATAACTTTGAGCTCTCTTACCATATTATGTACTTCACAGAATGTTCTATGTTAAAAGGGCCCATTGCAAGCTTGGTTTGTGGTTTCCATGGCCAAATTTTTTCAAATCAAACAAATGGTGGAGGCATTGGACTATGTTGGGAAGTGGCAAGTGTTTGAGATGTGTCGATAAAAGTGTCCAAAATAGTGAAATTTATTTTTGAATAATGGACATGTCCACGAGGTATTGGACACATGTCTAGAAGCATCCACAAGGTGTTAGTGTCCAACAGATGTCCAACATAGACATGGCACCATCCTTGCTTCAAAGGTAGTGATTTTCATCCCTTTTTGCCGCAAAACTTCAAATGAAGCTATTTTATTCATATTATTACCTTGCAAAAAAAGGGAACCAATGGAAGAAACACACACAAATTTGTTTGGGTGAATAATGGGGGTGTTTGGGAAGAAGCTTTTTTAGCTTTTTTGGCTAAAATAGCACTAAAAGACAAAATAGACTAAAATAGCCAATAAAATAAAATGTCACATCAAATCCATAATCATTTCACTTTTTCTCTCACAAACATCACATCTAACTACAAAAAAATCCAACTATCTTCTCAAACACAAAAATTTTAGCCTCCTAAAATAGCCAAAAACTAAAATAGCCTACTAAAATAGCAACTTTCCAAACACCCACAATCTAGCATTCTAGATTTGGATGCCTTTTAATACAACATTTGGCATAAGTCTATAGTGCAATCTTAACTGCATATCACTAAGGTAGAAGCAATTTGAGGTAGCGCATCTAAGACTTGCAAGAGCCTTGTTCTAAAATGTGAGAAAACCTAGGCCCAACAGACGCAACCCAGGTCAGGTAAACAAGGTAGACTCCCTCAACCAGAGCCTAAGAAATTAAAATTTTGCCCACATAAAGACTTACTATCCCACTTCCAGAGGAGAGGGTATTGACCTCATAAGAAGAAGAAAAAGAGGCCCTCTAAGACATACATATTCTAAACAAAGGAAAGTTGAGTCTTCAATAGCCTATGTATTCGGTATACTAGAAGGGTGAGACACTGCAAGCGTGTACTTTACAATGCACTACAAATTTTCCCTTCTATATTTTTTAAAATATCCACTTATCTATAAAGCGCTAAGCATTCCCCACTTCTTCTCCCTATAACTAGCATCCTCCCCTCCTTCAGTCAACTCACTCTTCCAAATCCCACAGAAAGTGGCATGTTAACATCTAAATTCCTTTGAAGTGGAAAATCCCATCTTCTCCTTACTTGAAAGAAATGTTTAGTCAAATTCTTAGAAGTGGTTGGCTTTATTGGGAAAAATGTATGAAAGAGCTTCAATAGGGGTAGCACCAAAAGGAGGTGTCCCTTTTATATAAACCCTCCCCAAATCATATGAAAAGGAAATCACATAAGGACCCATACAAAAAGGAAACTCTTGCTATTTGATCCCTTGAAAGAATAAACAAAGGCAAGGAGGAGATGCACAAATAGAAAAGGAACCTCCCACTCATGGGAAACATGCTACAAAAGGTAAACTGGTTGAAAAGGAAATGATCAAGGGCCAAGATTCTCCCCCGAAAGAATAGATTTTGCCAAGAATACGGCCCTTTACTTTTAGGAGTTTCATCTTGATCATACTAAAGGCATAAGGACCTGAAGAGTCTTAACCAACCAGTAGATTGAAACTGTAGAGAGCATAAAAGAAGCCATTTCCTTTCTCTCTGGATGTCAAAATTCAGAAACTAGGCTACCATCCCCTTTGCCTCATCTTTCAGGTTACTAAATGAATCACTCTTACAATAAAAGTGGGTGTTGCCCCTGCTTTAAATGGAACATCATGTCAGGAAAATGATATACTCTCACCATAAAGGTTTTGGTTGCCCCCACTATTAATGGAACAAAGCCAATTCCTCAGTTATTTGTTTCATTACAGCCATTACTAGTGAAAACAAATATCTGTCTGACATTATGTAGTATATGACACAAGAGAACCAAATTTGGGGAATCAAAATAATCATAAAGTGCTCTGAGGTTAAACATCTAGAAGATCTTAGTTTTAAATGACTCAAAACATGCTGACTATAATCAACTAACCCTCCAGTGGTTGCAGTAGCAGGCTGACCAGTAACATCATTCTTCTTGACATCAGCTAACACAGCATTGATGTTGTCATCCTCAAAAGCAAAATACACAGGGTACTGTAACCAAATATAGCATCATCAAGATAGTTTCCATGATAAAATCACATTGAAATATAGAAAGTGAAAAGAAATTTGGGGATGTGAAACACCTTGATTAATGAGTAGGCCAATAAATTATAGGACATGACAGAAAGTCAAATGTCCTGGCCATTAAATGGTTTCTAAGAATCCTAGAGAGCAATATAATATATATGTATCCCGAGTCCATTTGGGAGCCAGTAACAAACACTGCAGTTTACATTTGACGAGTTCTGCAAAATTTTCTGCAGATATGCTTTTGAAATAAAATGACATATAAAACACATACTAGAAATCCAATGAAACGAATGCAATTTCAAGAACGACTAGTATATATTCAAGTCAGTGGCAACAATTATAATTATTTTTGCTGTGTTTATTTTTTTCTCTTTAACAACACACACACACACACAAAAATTGTCCTTCCTGTAACTTGAAGACTGCACCACCCCCTTCTGGGACTGGCAGGACATACCAACTCGAGGTTTTGATATGTTAGTCGAACAACAATTGGCAGAAATATAAAATAAGAAAAGAACTAGAAGCAACCGCAATTCTATGCGAATGATTATTTACATGATCAAAACAGACAATGACGTGAAAAGTTTTTAGTTAAATAAGGAAATAGTGGTTTAGTAAACCTCAGTTACTCATTCACAAGAGGGGGAAAAGGAAAGAAAGGAACCGTGAAGCAGTATAACGTAAAGAATGACAAACTCAAAATCATGAGGCATAATAAATACCAGCAATAAAGGCACTGTATAGGCATTGGTATAGGGTATCTTAAACCCTATTGCAGCACATTGATATATGCATGGGATCTGAAATGGATGGGTGAATTGTTTCTTACCAATTACCGTTGACCCCGAAAATAACAACACACACACACACACACACACACAGAAACCAGTAAACTCTAAATGTGAGAACTAAACAACAATAAAGAATAATCAAAAGTGTGCAGAGGGACTAGAAGACTATTCTGTTACTCACAGGAATGTTGGCATGTATAAGTAACCGTTCCAGTTCCACCAATATGTCCTTCATCTCTTTACCAAAGTTTTGATCACCTTCATCCATGCTGTCTTTGTTTTCAGGACTAAACATCCGAGGAAGTAAAAATATTAAACCCCCTAATGGCCGTCTCTGTCCAATATATTCTGCCATATGGTTGCCACATAGATAAAAATCTTGATCAGGTAAAAAATCATATAATTTAAGCTAGACAAAATGGTGCAAAGTTAATTAGGATTGAAAGAGGATGGGTGGACCTAAGTGACCATGTCTGATGAACTAGATTAAAATCCTGATGAAGGAACAACAACAAAAGCAGTATTATGCGCTCAAATCTCCCAAAAATATTATTAACTTAGAAAGTTCTATACCACTAAGGCTTGTTTTTCTGGATCACATAGGAAGAAGGAGAAGGAAGACAGAGTGTCTAGTCTTAGATGATTCAAGACGAAAACCAGCTTTTCCCATTGATATATAATATTGGCGATAAATTTGTCTCACAGA
Source organism: Camellia sinensis (assembly GCF_055761805.1). Classification (NCBI taxonomy): domain Eukaryota; kingdom Viridiplantae; phylum Streptophyta; class Magnoliopsida; order Ericales; family Theaceae; genus Camellia; species Camellia sinensis. Next base: position 93,684,150 of record NC_138972.1, read on the forward strand.
TTCCCAACAAACACAAAATTTAAGAAGTCAATTGTACATCAAAATTATCTTCTTACAACAAAATTATAAAATACAGAAATAAGAAAATATATTAATTTAAAACTTATGGACCAGCTCTTACCTTTGACTGTAATATTGATGATTAATTTGCCTCACAAATTCCTAACATTAAGAAGTCAATTGTACACCAAAATTGTCTTCACCGGGTGAGTCTAGAGAATAAGTTTTAAGTGTGTTCTTGGATGAGAAGAATTGGCACAAGCAATTCAAATTCAAACTATTTTAAGCGTGTTCAAACTATTTAAATGTTCGTGCATTGAATCCAATATAAGGTGCAAATACAATAATGACAATACATTTTTGGTAATTGCTAATATTTTCCGATATGAAGCTTCGGCACACCTTTTTTTTTATTTTTTATTGGCACTGTGGTGTCCGGATCAAAACCCGACTAATCCTTAGGTGTACAAGCCTTCGGTAAGGAGTTTCCCGCAAATATACCATAGTTAATTCAAGAGTTTTCCCAAAATAAAAGAATACAGTAGACATTTTAACTTTATTAACAATCAACTCTACTTCCTCAAAAGTTCACCAGTTACGCTCTCTCCAAATGTACCCCATCACAAAGAGGCACCACCAACATGCATATAGAAGGTGATAAGGATCACAAACTCTGACATCACTCAACAAACACCAAAAATGGACAGAAGTAAACTCGACAAACGCCTCACCACAAGTACCTAATTATTAAAATTCACCAACTTTCCTTCTCCCTTTTAAAAGGAGAAAGAGTTGCCAATTTTTTAGAACTCCACTGTTGCCTATAAACTAACCAAGACTCTGATTTTCTACAACAAAAGAAAATAAATAAGCCTCTAATAGTTTGAAGTTAATGCTTGGTACAATGACAAAGCTCACGCTATAAGAATTTATGCAGGAACAAAAAAAAACAAACCTATCCTTTTTGTCTGTAACCCGTCCCCCATCCCATGACCTCAGATTAGCATGACCAACACAGGGTAGTGGCCTTTTAATGCATCCATTAAGCATTTACTCAACCATCAATGGTAAGATCTTTCAGCAGCTTGTAAGATCTACCCTAAGTTGCTTAGCAATTTGAATTTTCATTTGTTTCCCGATTTTCAGACATTCAGTATTGAGATATTGATTCAATTTTAGCATTGGTCATACTATATTATTATTTATATGTTTTAATTGATTATACTAACATGAATCATTTTAAGAATATTGGTTTGGTTTGGTTACTACTACTGCTACAACTACTGTCAAATCAAAACTCTATCAATATTACACTCCCATTTCATAATCTTAGTTTGTCACTTGCTACAGAAACTGCAAGCGATTTACGAATCTCAACTCACAGCCTATCAACATTTCCAAAGGGAAAAATCTACAAGAGTGATTTTGCTACTTCATTGCATTTCAAGCAGAAATTCAAATAAAATCAGCGGACCTAAAACTTCCAACAATCACTTCTCACCGATTAAATTTTACATTAAGATAATTCCAACAAAAAAACAAGGTTCTTATATTAACAATCAATTGACCAATGAATACATAGCTTTAACTAGACATTAAGCACAATTTCGAATAAATTGCACACACACACACACACACACACAGGCATACCACGAATGAAAGTGACGTTAACTTCACGAACGGGAATCATGACAACAGTACGGGAGAGATCGGTGCCGGGAGCGAAGAGAGAAGAGCCGGCGTGGTGATTGAGGGAGGCGAGGCGAGATCCGAAGGGAGCGCCGGCGAGATCGTACTGAATGAGGCGGTAGACGTCGACGACGGCGACGGCGTCCCCGAGCTCCACGCAGGCCACCAGTATGAACACTATGGCGATCACCGAGTACACTGACTCGAACGCCTCGCGAATTTTCGTCGGAGTCGCCATTGACGGAACTCAAAGTACAGAGACAGAGAGAGAGTGATGTTTAGGGTTTTGGTGGTGGTTTGATTGATCTGAACATATGATATAGTAAAGAATGTGTTTATGTCATTCAGTTTTTGTATGTGTTTTGTCAGATATGGACGGTAAAGGAGTTTACAGGGTTCGGTAGCCGGGCCAAAATTAAACTAAGGTTAATAATAATTTTTTATTTTTTTATTTTTTTACAAAATTAAACTAAGGATAAATGTAAAAATTTCTTTTAATCTTAAATATATATGATATGTGTAGTAGAAATTCACTTAAAAAATTAAATTTCAATCCTAAATAAGTGATTTCCATTATTTTGATTTGTAAAATTATATATTACTTTAATAACATTTATCGACACTTTTTAATTTGGGAACTAAATTAAAATGTTTTTTATACATTAAGGATCAAAATAAAACAATTTAAATAATTTATTTTTGGTCCCAAAACAATTCAAATATTAGAGATCATAATAACACCTCGTTCAGGCTTTTAAGACCAAAAATATAATTAACCCTGAAATAAAAAATAAATATTAACCTTAACATTCAAGGATGAACTACAGTCCTCAAAAATAGTATGAACCATACTAAAAATTTTATTTGATATTAATCATTTTAATTGATAAACTTAGAATTGAGCATGAATTTAAATTAAACCTTCACAGATGCTGAGTGATAATTTAGGAGTCACAAAAATAGTCTTGAAAATTTTAGATAAACATTTGAATCTCCCTTGATTTAAGTAGAAATTTAAATAAAAATTAATTTGCTATATGTATATGCATTTAATTGCGTAAATTTATTAGTGTCATAGTTTTAATTAATTTTACATGTCTAAAAATACACATTACGTGTCTAATCATTTAGGGTTGGTTTGGAGTGTCCTAAAAAAGTGTACTTTTTGTCTTTTTATGAAAAGATGTGCAGAAAAGTAGAGAGGTGATGTGATGAAAAAAAGATAAAAAGATAGATTATATAGGTTATGCCAAACCAGGCCTTAGTGTAAAATACTGCGATACATACAATACAAGTCACTTGCCTGAAACAAAATTGTTTATTCTCCCTTTTTGGAATAGGCATATTTTGCCAAAAACTATTCTTTGAAATCGTACCAACACATCCAAAAAGAATTTCTAAATGATACAAAATCAAGTACAACTCTGTCTACTGGCACGCAGTTCAACTCTATAACAAAACAAATGCCATGCCATGCTTTTCCAAGACCCAGAAGAGAAGAAAAGAAAAATGAGGTCTTTTCTATTTATATGATACGCAACACAATCTTAGAGATGAATGAATTAATCAGTCAAATTAGGGAGAATGACGAGACTTGATCTTGTTTTGCATCTACAGACAGGCACATGATCAGAACTATTGCTCGAAATTTATTTTTCTCACCCATTGCCATCAAGTCTTCACTTTCTATTTCAGTTCAACATACCCTTCCACTCCTGCAAAAAAAAGGAAAAAAAGGAAGTAACATCATCATCATTGGTCGCAACATGTAATAGATAACTTTTTATTGAACATGCCAAGTTCGTTCCTTGACAACTTGTGCTGAAAGACTAAGATCCAATCCTTACTCTTTGCTTCCTGTGAACAGATGTCTGGTTTTGTTTTCATTTTCTTCCTTTCTCATTTTCTGTTTTCTGTTTTCTCTCTCTTCCTTTTTTGTTGTTGTTGTGTGTGTGTGTTTTCAAAAACAAAACAATAAAAAGTTGTAAAAGCACGACATATTCATTTAAAGTACCAGAAGATATAATGTCTTAAATTACTATAGCAATCCCAGAAACAATCGGAAGTTCCCCAAATAAAACTTGCAGAAGTACAGTTAACAGCATAATAATAACATCATATTGAATTTTGATGTTGTCAACTGATAGTAAAGTCCGTAAAACCCATAACCAAAATGTGGGTTCCTAGGAGAAGCAACGGTTTATGAAATTCTAATCATGGTCTCAAGCATTTAAACTCCATGATACTTTGTTTATTGTAAAAAAAAAGACATAAAACATTGATTGAAAATATCGTGAGTGACAATGAGGGGCATATTAGAAAGCACCTAAAATGGGAGCAACCATGTATGCTAAGTATACACAAGATGACTGAGGAGCATAAATAATATGTTTTTGAGATATTTTCTGGATTAAAATGAATAGCTACTATCAAAAGCACAGATTTCTCAAGCAGCTCATGACGGGAATGCTGTATGGTCTGGTGATTTAGAAATGCAAAAAATTAACTCTTCAGCTTCCTTCTAAAAACGTTGAGTCACTTGGTGGTCCATAAGCTGTAATTTCTTCATTTGATTGAGACTTTCAGAACAAATAAAATAAAATAAAATAACACTAGTGATTCAAATATGGAAAGGAAAAGAAATGGAACTTTTCTATAGGCTCATGAGGAAGCCTAAAAAGAAAGGACAGACGGGAAAAAAAGGAAGACTATGGGTTGCCCCTGTTCAGAATATAGGAAAACTCTATTTATACAGAAAATTCATACAAAAAAACACTACAAGAATGATCAAACAATGCCATTTTTGTAGACAAAACTCATCTTCATGGGTGTTTTGGTTTAAAATGAAAGATCACAACGAGCCACATCATTTTGAATAAAATTTTTGTACGAATTTTCCATTTGTATATCATTACTTTTTAGAATATCATTAGGATGCCTCAATTGAAGAAAAGAAGGTGAATGACCTGCAAGACAATCTTCTGGGAAATGTCCAACTTTGCTTTAGGGTCCCAAAAAAAATGAACAAACCATAAGAGGAATTCTGATGCGAACTTTTCAGTCACTTGATTCTTCTTCATTCTCCGGAAAAATTAATTGCAGATCTTCATTGTCCCTATAAACCTGAACCAAAGCAGCCGCTTTATATGCAAACATCCCAACCATTGCTGGCACGAGCTGCGAAGACCAAGAACAGCAACAAATAAATGACGAGAAGAAAACAATCCATGTTCTACACTTTGAACCATCTCTAAGAATTTGTAGTTTCAAAACAGAGTAAAGCATCACCTGGAAATCAAATAAGTCATTAGCAAAGTGCTGAGACAGGCCCCAAAATCCATATATTGCAGCAGGGATCACAAGCCTCGGTGATGAAATAGCAATACCAGAACCCTTAACCAATCTCTCAAGCAGATCCTCCAGGTCCTGGCTTCTTATACCAATTCTGATATTAAAAAACTGAAGTTACTTTCCAAAAGGAGGAAAAGTTATCAATAGTTTCTAAATCAGGCACACATAAACAAAGGCAAAAGTTTTAAAAGTACTTCTTTGACTTCTTTTGCCTGAAAATCTGTGGAACTGTTTCCTGGGAAAGGTTGTCCGCTTGTTTGTATAAGAGCTGAAGGTATAAGCAACTGCATTGACAAAAATAAAAATGAAAATTGCCACAAAATCAATACCAGCATCAACCAAAAGGAGGTTTCACTGTCTTAAATCTGCATAGGTAGCAAAGAAAAAAAGTTGAGTTCATATCTCGTGACCATTGTCAACTATGTAATGCATAACATGATAATCATTCAAGACATGAATGTTTCACTAACTGAAGAACTAACAATAAAGTGACTTGAATATATGAGGAAATAAAATTTTAAACTAACCTGAAAAGAACTCCCGCTGCATAACTCACAGCAGCCTATGCAGTTTTATAAGTGAAAGTCAGTAAGAACATGAGCTAGGTACTTTCATAAACATCTCTTCCAACTAAGAAAACAAAAGAACTTCCTTTCTAAAAAAAAATAAAATAAAATAAAAAAATAAAAAATAATTGAAAGCAATCATGCTTTGTTTGGATGAAAAGAAGACAGGAAAAAAATTGAGTCCAAAAGGACCAAAACTTACTTAGGTTTGGTGATTGTTGTAGAATTCCAAGTTTTCAGTTAGGAATTATGCTTTGCTTTGTTCAAATGTATCCCTGATAAAATATGCTAGTTGTGTTTTTGTAGAAATTTAATGTATAAAGAGAAATAAAGAATTGTATTATTGATTCATGTATTGATGTATATTACAATGATTCATGATTCCTATATATAGAAGAGGGTGAGTGTGTAGTAGGTAAGGAGTAGGTGAAGTGGAGGTGGTAGTGGTGTAGTGGGTTAGGTTTAGTGGAGTAGGTTTAAGTGGGTGAAGTAGGTGGAGAGTAGGTGGAGAGTAGGTGGATTTTAACAGCCCCCCGCAAACTCAAGGGGGATAGGAACTAACCAACTTGAGTTTGGAGAGAGTAACAAAACAAGAAAATACATAAAAATAAAAGAGGATAGGAGACACTGTATGGTCGTGTCAGACCATTGGTGAAGACACTGAATGGTGGTGTCATAACGTTGTAGAGGACACTGTATGGGGGTGTCATAACGTTGTAGAAGACAGTTTATGGGGTCATGTCGGACCGTTGTAGAAGACAGTTTATGGGGTCATGTCGGACCGTTGTAGCAGACAATGTTGTGATAGTTGTTGTGACAGTTTACGGAGTCTTGCTGGACCCTGTAGAAACTAACCGGAATCAATGTCGGGACAGTTTACAAAGTCTTGTCGGACCCATGAAGGAGCTAACCGGAATCAATGTCGGGACAGTTTACAGAGTCTTGTCGGACCCTTGTAGAAACTAACCGGAATCAATGTCGGGACAGTTTACAGAGTCTTGTCGGACCCTTGTAGAAACTAACCGGAATCAATGTCGGGACAGTTTACAGAGTCTTGTCGGACCCATAAAGGAGCTAACCGGAATCAATGTCGGGACAGTTTACAGAGTCTTGTCGGACCCTTAAAAAGTCGCACCCTCAAAAGGTGTGCCCAATCTTTCAAAAGGCGTGCCATCAAAAGGCGTGCCCAATCCATAAAAAGACGTGCCATCAAAAGTTGAGCCCTCAAAAGGCGCGCCCACTTCATCAAAAGTCGTGCCCGACAGAAAGCGTCGAGCCATCAAAAGGGGCGCCTGACACGTGGCGATGCACGTGATTGACAGAGCGCGTGTCGGCCTCGTCGTCTCTGTCTTTATAAACCAAAGCGAAGTCTGAGGCTTGGAAGCATAACAAACCAGTTGAAACCTCTTCGTTCTCTGTAACATTCTGTAACCAACCCTTCTCTGAAACACTCAGCAACCCAAAAAACATGGCCTCTTCTTCCCGTTCAGCTACCCAGAATATGGCCTCTTCATCCCGTGGTCTACTCACTCTCTTTCCCGACCTCAATGAGTCAACAAGAGAGAGAACTGGTGCGGTGGCCAGTGAACCTCAACCAAACACCTCTGTGTTTGCTCCGTTGAACTTTCCGATGCGGTCGGTGGAGCAAAAAATGGCGGTGCAAACTGATATTGAGGCCAATCAGTATACTCTGAAGTCATGTGTGGAAACCATGACTGCGGTCACAAACTTGTCGCACCGGCTGCAGAGCAGGACAAATGAGGTGCAACAGTTAAACTCCCAGCTGGCTCTGCTCCAACGCATGTATAAGGATGCGCGAGCAGAGATAAGTGTGCTAAAGGCAGAAAACAAGGAGCTGAAGCGGAAGGCCACCGTTATGTTCCGATTTGGAGGGCCGCCATATGCTGTAGTGGAGGAGCAGGGAGGAGGCAACTTGCTTGGTGGTCTAGGAAGCATGGAGGCTGGGCAGTCACGGGACAATCAAGAGAAAAGCAAGAAGAAGAGACCCGCAGTAGAGTAGAGAAGAAAAATCCCACTGGGGGTGTGGGTGTTTTGTTTTTTGTTGGTTTGTTTGTTGTTGTTTTTTTTTTTTTTTTTTGGATGTAAAATGGTGATCGGGGTGAGTCCCGATATGAATAAAGCAAGTGTGTTTGGCAAACTCGAATGGTAGGTGTGGTAATGCAGAAAAATTAACTGGAATGAAATTTTTTTTTTTTTGTTTTTTTTTTTTTTTTTTTGATATTGGTATCATGGAGTGGGCGGTGGTACAAAAATATTGTGTAGAAAAAGAGGGAGATGGTGGAAAATTATTGTTTAGACAGAGAGAAGGCATGTGAGGTGTAAAGTGGAGGACAAAATAAAAGAAAAAAAGGTGAGAAATGTGATGATTTCTGTCCCTTCGCACAAAAACAGTACCACTAAAAGATGTTGTGGCTGCAAAGCCTGAAAAACTCAATGCATCGGTGGTTGATGGCGGAGACAATTGGAGTGTGGGACAGAGACAGCTTCTGTGCTTGGGGAGAGTCATGCTAAAACACAGCAAGATTCTGTTTATGGACGAAGCAACGGCTTCTGTCGACTCCCAGACCGATGCTGTCATTCAGAAAACCATTCGCGAGGACTTTGTGTCGTTTACAATAATCAGCATAGCTCACAGAATACCCACAGTTATGGACTGTGACAAAGTGATGGTTATGGATGCTGGATGGGCAAGGGAATATGAAGCCCCATCTCAGTTGCTCGAGAGGCCTTCGTTATTAGCCCAGCAATACTCAGATTACTATGCATTTAGAGGCCATGAGGTGTACCAAACACCATTCAAGGAGGGGAAGAAAAGAGGGTCTGAGAAGCTTGATCAGAAGCAGGTTGTCCATAGGAAGTCCATTGATGCATTTGGACAGAGGACTTCACAGTATAGAGGTGTCACAAGGCATAGATGGACCGGTAGATATGAAGCCCATCTATGGGACAACAGTTGTAAGAAAGTTGGAAGAGGCAGGAAAGTGAAGGTATGTGTACAAAATTCCAGCGGGCAGCGAAGGCAAGGTTGCCGGCCGGCTGCCCGCCGGTGAGAAAACAAAATACGGGCCTAAATCTTATGGCTCTGATACCATGTAGAAATTTAATGTATAAAGAGAAATAAAGAATTGTATTATTGATTCATGTATTGATGTATATTACAATGATTCATGATTCCTATATATAGAAGAGGGTGAGTGTGTAGTAGGTAAGGAGTAGGTGAAGTGGAGGTGGTAGTGGTGTAGTGGGTTAGGTTTAGTGGAGTAGGTTTAAGTGGGTGAAGTAGGTGGAGAGTAGGTGGATTTTAACAGTTTTGTTGTTTCTATAGTCTTCCATCATCGGTTCATTTTTTATTTTTTATTTTTCTGAGCAGACTAATCCTCCTTTTTATTCTTAGTTACTCCCTTGCAAGAAGCTTTCTCTTAAAAAATGAAAAAGTATAGTACAATTTAACCTTTTCCTTCGTCACCTCACCATAAAGAAATAAGATAGAAGCTAAACCAAACTAAGCCTTGTGTCCCAATCAGGTGGGGGTGGCTACATGGTGCTATGAATTTGCCAAAAATAGCTGATCAAACTTCGCTCTTGATGATAATTGAAACATGTACAACTGATCAAAGAAACTTTGGCTTCTATCAAGGCAATGCCGAATGAGTTAATGCTTAATGCCCAGCTGATCAAAGCACTGGTTGCATGGGAAAAGCCAGTGTCGCTTTGGCAATAGAGTGGTCCAAACAAAAATGGTCAGTAGTGTAGCCTTCATCTAATATTACCTGTACAGATAAAGTTACTAAACAGTATCCACTGCATACAGTTCCGATACCCACAGTTAAAAGCATCATTTCCCTCTTGAGCTGCAATGGAAAAACGAAGGATAAGCATATTCCTAAACAACTGAATATTTAACAAGTGAGATAAAGACACATCTACAGCTTCTAACATAATCTAGGAGCTGTCAATATACAAATGGGCTATATGAAAAACAACCAGAAGAATAAAGAAAGAAAGAGTCTCCTATTACAACTCAAACCAAACCAAACCAAAAAGTGCCAGCCCATGCGTGATCAAGAGCTTGCCATGAACTTTGAATGACGACAAGATCTCTTTCATTGACGTAAGGACCTTTTTGCATATAGGTACTTCTTCCAATCTATATCCTTTCTTTCCTATTAGCCCAATGTAGTAAAGACATCTCTATCCAAATGAGGAACTCAAACATTCATCTCTATCCAAAATCCAATTTCTGTACCTTTGATCTCTATCCAAAATCCAATTTCTGTACCTTTTATTTTCACTTTCACTACTTTTCTAGTATCCACCAACCGGGAAAAGTACAAGACGATACTAGAAAATTTAGAAAACAACAAACTCAAGTATCACTTTGTAGTTAGGCTCAGTGTTGTCAAATCGTGATGCAAATTGTGTATCACTGTATCGCTTTTCTATATTGTGTATGGTATACACTAACATATATGGTTCGTATCTTTTCTCATATGATACAATATGAATCGTACAATAAGTAACGTGTATCATACAATTCTGACAAAACTCGATAGGCTTGCACAAGAGAAAAAACTGCTGCATTTTAGCCCCCAACTGCAAGGAATAAAGCTCTGAAGAGCAAGTGAATTTAGAGATAAGAAAAGGTGCACATACAGTCTATTATTGTTGCAGAGAATGGTTCTTCCATAGGTAATTGATCTGCATTTTATTATGTTGTTAGTTCCCATGGTTGTAATTTTGCAAAAAGGCATTTCCCACGCATTGGGCTGTTGTGTGGGTGGTTACAAATAACAGTGAGCATAATGACGCAGTCATATTTGGCATTAAAACTTGGTGCAGCAATGCTCAACAACTCCGATTAGTGCAACCCTTCTAAATAATTTTACAAGCTATTCAAGATCACAATTGACAACTTAGGATATCAATATGGCAATAGTATCCAAGTACAACCACTGAAAAATAAAGTGCCAACAATGTGAACTAGAATATGGATGGGTGTGGCATGCAGCATGGCCAATGACATAGATGTAAACCACTTGCTCCTTAATAATGGTGTCAACCTTGTCTAGATCATTTAGTTGAAATGCAAGCCATTTTTTCAATGTGACAAAAAGAGGAACCAAAACAAATGGAAAGAAAATGAGTCACCGGTGTAACAAGGAGGTATCATACAGCTTCATAGCTCAGAAGGTTCATTATTTTCCTTCTCTCACTGTCATTCTGCAATTGCTGTCATTAAAAGAATGAATAAGTATGTTTTACGCCAAAGTTTCCTTTCCTAAAGGTCTCATTTTTTGTTATGTATAAAGATTAACAAATGTGTGGCTGAAGTAGCAGAAAACTAAGATCAGACTTAATAATAATAGAAAAGAAGTATGTCTAACCAAGGCATACCTTGGCGATCATCTTCTTATTGACAGGTGCAGAGTTATCGCCTGCTATCCATTCACGGGTCCTTGTCAGTTTGAGAAATCCACCCTCGTTTTCATCTCCCAAGGTCTACAAACATAAAGAATAGCCAGTAGATAACAAAACCCTAGTTCACTAATATAAAAGTAAACTTATTTCTTTTTCGGAAAAAATAATAAAACATCTGAAGGACATAAATTCATATTATATTTCTCAAGCAGTTTAACACCAACGACAGAGAAGATATTTGTTTGCAGCCCAACTTACCACACAACCAGGAAAGGCAAAATAAAAAGAAATATGTGCTTAATTTGTGTGATCAAACCAAAACTTCTTACCCATTTTTGGCTAGTCATGTGAATCCTCTTCCATCAATTGGATTTATACTATTTGGTGATTCATCTCATAAGGCTTAATGCTCTATTTGGTTCACTAGAATGAGATGGAATGGAATAGTATTTCCTTAGGCTCACCTATGGAATGATCATTCCTTTACAATGCTTAATGACGATTCCATTTGCAATGTATTTTTCATTAGTTTTTTAGTCAACCAAACATGGGAATCAACATTTTGATGGAATGATCATTCAATTTCACTCCATTCCAATGAACCAAACACTACAAGTGTTGTGAACTCATAATACACAGGTTTTCTTTGCAATGACTGATGCCACCAATCAGATTCCAATTCTCATCATTAAAAATAAGGATCCTTAGGTTAGAAGGTGCTCTCTGCAAGAATGAGTGTACCTGAACACTGAAGTTCATTTGATCTTTTAAACATCTACGACCGTTAGCCTATTCATTTTCTTGATTCCCATGTAGACAAAAATGACTTTTTTGGAACATATATATGACTAGTTATTAGGCCTAAATTAAAATGAATCTGTAAAAACTTCAATATCTTTCTCTTGTAATTATTTCCTTTTTTTATCTTCGCAACATTTTCAGTAACCACTTACCAATTAAGAAAAGAAAAAGAAAACGGCAATGCGCCTTAAGCTAAAATATTGATACCTCCTTAGATTGTTGAGTAATATTGTCCTCAGCATCATCAAGTCTAATAACCTTCCTCAGCCAAAATATATCAGAAACTTTTGCTATGATATCTCCACTCAACTCTCTTTCCTTAAAAAATGTTTGAAGAATATCATCTTCTGCAAGTTCACTCACTGGCAACATAAAAGGAAAAGAACAATAGGCCATCAGCCAGCAATTTCTAAAGTTGCAGTTTTATTTGCCTAATAGCAACTATATTTGAATCCTCTGATACATGAGTGAAGGACATGGACTTTCCCAAGTATTTGTTTCCATCCTCTAACTTACATTCATTTATGTTGTATTTGGTTGGGAAATTTGATGAGAGATTTGGAAAGAGAAAAAGAAAATATAAGTGAAATGTGAATAAAATATACTTACATTTCACCTAGCTTCACACACCATTTCCCTTTTCCTTTCCAAATCTCCAAACCAAACACAACTTTAAGGCTCACAAAAATAAGAAGTTTGATTTGAAGATAAACTTCATGTTGAAATCTGTGTAAGATAAACAGCAGTGGAGAATTCATGCGAAGAAAGAAGGACAAAAGTCGTACAGGGCGTTGAGTAGTATTTATTGGACTAAAAATTTAATACAAGAAAATTTGATGAACTGATATTTGCCAACAACCATAAGTATCCACGAGGCAAATGCTACCACGTATGTCTTACTTCTTAAAAATCACAAACATGCTTTATTATTATTGAATGAATTGCAGATGAACTTCTGAAATTAAAAAAATTATTTAACAGTGAATTGGAATACCAATCCTAAAAAAACAACGACGCTTTAATAATAATAATAATAACCCTCCAATTATAACAGTTACAATTTCTTTTTCGGGGCATCTCCAATCCTTGACTCAAACCTATATGAAATTTAAATTTGGGTAAAAATCACTCAAAAACCTCTTCACCCCTTGACTCAAACCTATACCAAATTGAGTTTTACCCAATTTTGAACCCAAATCAAGGGATACTCAATCTGCTTACTCAAATTTTTCAAAGCCATTTTGTAGCTTTCTAATTGACAACTCTGCCATTACTATAGCCTTTACTCAAATTTTTTGCTTAAATCTGAGTTTGCCCGTTAGAGTGCTTCATATCAACTAAAGCCTTTACTCAAATTTGAGTAAGAGCTGGAGATGCATTACAATTGAACTGTCTATACAACTATTATTGAAGGAATTAAAGATGAACTTATGAAATTATAAAAATTACTTAAGAGTGAATTGGAATATCAGTCTTAAAAAACAACACCACTTATTTATAAACTAAAAAAAAAAAATCTAATTATAACATTTGCAATTTCCTTTTTTGGCTAAATATCTAACACATTACAATTGAACTGACTATGTAACTATTATTGAAGGAATTAATATCAATCCTTAAAAAACAACAACACTAATTAAAAAGAAAAGAAACCCTCTAAACGGTTGCAATTCTTTTTTTGGGTAAGAATCTAATACATTTTTAGAATTGAACTGGTTAAGGTACCATACGGGTTCCAAAAAATTCCATATCAGTTTTCTAGGGAACCAAACAGAGAAACTCACCAGGAGGAGGGCTGCCCAAGACTGAGGCCACCGTCGTTGGGATTCTAGGAGAACAAGGGGATTGAGTACGACGACGCAAAGGGGAGATTTTTGTTGGAAAAAGCTGGGAATGAGTTTGAGGGAATTGGAAAATGGTGGTAGTAGAAGAAGAGAAGAAGGACAATCCAACCCCACCTGATACAGAATCCATTTCCAAAATCTCTCTCTCTCTCTCTCTCTCTCTCTCTCTCTCACACTTATTTTCTCCTCCACTCCTCTGTGGCTCAGTGTGTCCCCGAGAGCTTGTTGAGCGTTAAGTGAGCGGAAAATATCTGTTCCTTTTTTTCTCTTCTTTTCTTTACATTTCTTTTTTTTTTTTTTTTTTTTTGGGTGAATATATGTAACCTTTTAATTGTAATACATTTAGGTCATGTTTGTTTGGGTGGACTTGAGCTTGGGATTGGATTAATAGTCCAATAAAATTATTAATCCGATGTTTGGTTAAACAATTGAAGTACGGATTAATTGTTTTAAACTTGACTATTAGTCAAGATAGGATACATAATCCAACGGATTAGTAGTCCTATAGGACTATTAGTCCTGGGAATGCTAATCCAGTCCGCCCAAACAAACATGGCCTTAATTTTAAATTTTTAATCTCACTTTAAATAAGAATAATCATTTCTTTTGCAAATAAAAATCTATTTCAAGGATAAAGTCATCAATTACATAAAATATAAATTGATTTGACAAAAATAAATATCAAAAAATTATTTTTTAATTTCTAAAAAATATTTTTACCCACCAGAGATAAAATTATATGAATGATAACTCTTATACATTTTTATTTTTTACGAAATTAATTTTTAATATGTGTTTGGATAATGATTATGGAATTTGTGAGTATTTTTGTTTATTTTTTTAGGAAAAATTAGTTTCAGGTCCCTCTTCCATATTTGATAATGTAAGAGATCCACAATCTTATTTTATTATGTTTAAGGTCCTCCACCCCCCTCCCACCACTATCTCTCTCTTCCGATCTCTCACCCCCTCTAAGAACTACTGGAGGACTCACATGAGGAAGAAGGCTCAGGAGAGGAAAAGGGCCATGTCACCACCTTCAAATTCATCTTCTTCGGTCTCAAACAATCCTCCGGTGGACTCGATGCCCTTCATGGAGACCAAGGGACAAAGCTTCCACGATACCGGTGCGGATCATGATCAGATGTTGACTCCAAAGGGAATAAATAAGGGTTTTGAAGAAGGAGAGAGTACTGAAACAGGGTACCCTATGGATGACATATGGGAAGATATTGCTCTATCTGAAAGCGACACGATGAAAACTGTTTGTGAAACAATCATGGCTTCTCCAATTTGGAACTACTGTCCTCCTCCTCCTGACATGCTTTGGATGATGGAAGACCTCACTCAAGGAGACCTCCGTAGATCTGACAAAGGCCACCGAGACTATATCGTTGTATCGGACCAAGAGCAAGATCTTCATCCTCATCAATGCAAATGGATTCAATGCCTACTGGTTAATTTATCTAGCCACTGATCCAACTCAGAGAGACAAAGTGTCATCTGTTTTCCAACAAGCTTCAAATCATGGCCTCACTCTGGCAAGAACTTGGAGATTCAGTGATGGTGGTTACAGAGCCCTATAGTACTCTCCTGGCTCCTACAACAAGCTAACATTTCAGGTTAATATCAAATTTTTGATCTGATTAATTTGTTTTTCAAATGGGTTATTGATGTATATATATATATATATATATGTATGTATGTATGTATATTTTAGGTTCATGGTGATGATGATATATGTGATGTATTTAGAGAAATTTAGTGTTGGTGATATGTAAATTCTAGAGAAATTTAAAACTCAGTGAAACTTAAGTGAATAAAATTGGTGTTTGTGTTTTTATTTGTTTGGTACCCTCAGTGAAATTTACTGAGACAACTCAGTGAAATTTCAAAAAAACAAACTCAGAAAAATTTTTCGTTGCATTTTTCCCCATTTGTATTTATCTTCTTAATGTATACAAAATTGCCCATGATGTTAAACCAGAGAAATTTGCCTCCATCTCTGGCATCCCAATCACAGAAATTGAAATTTCTCTGGATTGAAGAGGAAGAATTTCTCTGGTTTGGGTTGGAGAGAGAGAATTTCTTTGGTTTGGGTTGGAGAGGGAGAATTTCTCTAGGTTAAGTGAATTTCTCTGGATTGGAGATGAGAATTTCTCTGGTTTTCAGTGAATTTCTCTGAGTTAGAGGGAAATTTCTCTGGGTTGAAGTGAATTTCTCTGGGAAAATTTTCTCTAGGCTGAAATTTCTCTGGACTGGAATTTCTCTAGACTGAAATTTCTATGAATCAATGTTGAGGAACCTTAGACATTATGAAAATATTAGATGTTCTTTATACTATAAAGTCTTAATACCAGGGACCCTAAAAAAAAAAACTCATTTTTTTTATGGTTATCATGATATTTTTTTTTATTATTAACAGATATTTTTGAATAGTTATTATGTAAATTATGATTATTAAATTTTTAATGTGTAATCGATATGTTTAATATATGAAATGTTTTTAGTTTTAAATTTTTTTATTTAATGAATTGGTTTAATAATGACATTAAAATTATCGTTATGTTTGACTTTTGAAAAAATATAAATTAATTTAAAGAAAATAAATATCAAAAAAAATTTATTTTAAAAAATTATTTTTACCTTCCTAAAAGATAAAATTATATAAAAATGAGTTGTATTATGACTTTATCTTTGAAATGGACCATTTACAAATGAAACTTTTTTTTTTTTGTCCCTATTTAGAACAAAATTCAAAATTAAGGGTCAAATGTATTACAATTAAAAAGTTATGGATCAGAATGACACAAATCTCAAATTACAAAAATGATTAGTATAGAGTACTGCTATTAGCATCCCATCAATTATTTTGGACCCCCACTTATAAATTGTAAAATTCTTAAAATTTCTTTTATTCCCTCCAAATAATACCAATTATCCTTGTAAAAAATTTCACCCATTCAAATACACATCCCCAAACCCCTACACCCCAAAAAGCCTCTCTCTCAAAATCCTAAAAAACTAACGGCGGCGGAACCTCCCAAAACTAGTGAAAAAAATTTGTGATGATTAAGAAGTTTTTTTCTCTATTTTATTACGAGATTTGTTAATCTGTTTGATTTTTTTTTTCTATTACCTCTTTTCATACACGCAACACAATCCACTTTCATGCTTCTCTAGTTGGTTTTCTTTCATTCATCCATAATCTCACTGTACTTGTATGCTATCTATGTGAGCAAAACTGGACAGGATTTCACTCACCGATCGACCCCCTGATCGACTACACAAGGGTGGTCTGACCTCATTTGTTTGTCTTCTTTTGCTACTACTTCGGTTATCTGTTTCCGAACAAATAAACAATGTTTTGGTCTATATTCCCGAATTTCAGTCATACGTTCAGGAATTTAGTTTTCAAAAAATGATGAACAATTTTTATAATTTTTGCCATTTTTTTAATAAACTTATCCTTATAAGGCCAATTTCCTGTGAATTAAGAATATTTATCAAAATTATGAACATCTTCTAAATTTTTATTGTTGTACTCTTCTCGTCTCATGAAGTTGTGGTTGCCGAAAAAACTTCCACTAATTATCATTGCTGGAGAAGAATATGTAATCAAATGATTGTCACTGTTGTCACCAGAATATTACTGCCAAAGAGTTTTTCAAGATTTTGAGGATGGGTAGATTTTAAAGGTGGGATTTATGGGCTTAATTATGAGATGAGATGTCTCAAAATTATTGATATTATTTTAATAATTTCATTTAAAGTTATTATTGTAATAAAAAAAAACCCAAAAAATAACAAGTCTAAAATAATTAATAAGGTATGAATGACAGCTAAGTATAATTCGCCATTTCTTTTCGTTTTTTATTATAGTCGAGTCACTTATAAAGCAATTTTGTTCATTAATTTTTATAGTGGTAAATAAATGGAAAAATTAGAATTTAATTTACTTAAAAAAAATAATTATAATTTTATAATTTTAATTAGTAATATTGATAAAATTTATCATTAATGTGTAATTTGTTTTAAAAAAATACATTGATGTGTAATTTTTCCTAAATAAATAATGATTACGTAATTAAACCATGTTGAAACAAATGTATTTGTCAAAAATAATGAAAGTTGTTGCAACTTATTATTAAAATCTTATTTTTTATTTAATTATTTTACTAACTATTATTTTAAGGCCTCGTTTGGGAACATACTTTTTAATAATTTTTTGATTTTTTGATTAAAATATAATGTAAAAAAATTAGTATGTTTTGAATGAATTTTTGATTCTTTACGAAAATATGTGTAAAAAGTAAGAGAGAAAAAAAAAATCTTTGACTTTTTAGTATAAATTATTGCTTTTCGATTTTTTAGGATTCGTTTGGAAAGTGGATTGACTTTTTGACTTTTTGACTTTTTAAATTTTTGGCTATTTTAACTTGAGACTAAAAAGCCTCATTTGAAAAAGATTTTTTTAACTTTTTTAACTTTTTGTAAAAAAAAAGATGTAATAATTATAGATTGAATATGATATTTTATCTTATTACATTAAAAAACTTATTTTATTTTTTTATAACTAAAATAGCCTCAAATCTAACTCAACCCCCCTTCACAAACGATATCTTAATAACTTTTTAATTTTTAAATTAAGAAATAATGTTCCCAAACGAACTTTTCTCTTTTTCTTTTTTCGAGGGGGATAATTTCATGCTTGAGTGGAGTAATTATTTATTATTGTGTGTGGCATTTCACACATGAGATTTAAGCAATTGGTTGGTATGTGCCTGTTTGGCAGAGTTTAATTACAGCTTATTTCAGCTTTCAGTTTAAGTTAAGTTATTTTGATGTGTTTAGTTTAGCTTATAGCTTATAGCTTATAGCTTTTTGAAAGTCAAAAATCAGCTTATTCTTTGAGTGGGGCAGGAGATGCTTTAAGAATAAGCTGGAAATCAGCTTAAGCTGAAAGTTATAAGCTATAAGCTGTTGAGGTATAAGCTATAAGCACTTTCCCACAACTCTACCAAACAGGGCTTATGTGTGCTGTATATATGGAACCTACATCAATTACCTAATAAATTATTAAATATTTATGAAATATTATGTAGCATTGTATATTATAGTACATGTACATACAAGTTTCATTTTGTGAATTTATATTTCATTAAGTCTTAAAAAAAATTATTTGCTCATTCAAGTCCCATTAATTTTTAATTGTCCAATTTATCCTTTTTTCTTCAGGCTCTGTCTTGCAGCCTCCGAAACGATTTGCTGAAGACGATCGGCTCAGCCGACGAAAATGTGCGACAGAGGTTGGAGGATTGATTTGTAGCCTCCGGTTGATCGAGCTGTCTCAAACTCAGATCTGAATTCTATGTCTATCAACACTCTCTCTCCTTCCACAATCACATCTATGTACTAATATTCACCTGAATAAATAAATTATACACAAAATCAGACGATGATCGAAACGAAATCTATTGGATATATATATATATATATATATATATATGTATTTACACATAAGAGAAATAGAGAGAGAGAGAGAGAGGACTTACCGGCTGGATATGAGGAAGATTTTTCCCATCGCGATTTGCAGATTGAAGTACGCAGATCACACCAGGGCTTCGAATCGAACCCCAAATTGCAACCTTCCAAGTCAAAAAGTTCACCAGATCTGAAATTGTAACCCTATGTACTTGACTACATTGTTCTTTTGAATTCTAATTTGAAATTGAAACATTCTCAGTTTATAATATTCTCAATTTTATTCATGAAAAAAATTGAGAAATTTCTCAAAATTGATAATTATAAATTTCTTAGTTTTGATAATATTCTTAGTTCATATTAGAAAAAATTGAGAAATTTCTTAGTTTTGATAATTATAAATTGAGAACGTTCTCAGTTTTAAAATTGAGAACATTCTCAGTTTTTTGATTAAAGGGCAAAACGTCTTTTTACCTATAAATGGGACTTAATGGTTCAAAAACTTTTTCACAGGACCTAAGCTACCACCAAATATGTAGATAGGACTTTTTGATAATTAATCCTATATATGGTTACCTTTCACTAATAAAAAAATTGCAACATATATTGAGTAATCACTTTATCACTGGCTATCTAAAAGAACTTAGGGAATTGACTAACAAGTCTCATATTTTGAACTTCTAATTCATATATATATATATATATATATATTTGTGATCTATTTAGTCATTTTAGATGTGTAATGACTCATTTACCCGCCATATTAAAGTGTCATATTTAGAAAAAGTACACTACAGAGTTTTTTAGTGTCACATCATACCTGTCACGTTAGAGTGTCACATTTAGAAAAAATACACTAAAGAATTTTTAATTTTTTTAGAGTGTCACATCATACCCGTCACGTTAGAGTGTCACATGTCATGTTTGGAAAAAGTATACTAAGGAGTGTTTATTTTTTTTGAAGTGTCACATCATAACTGTCACATTGTCACGTTTGGAAAAAAATATACTAAGGAATTCTTAATTTTTTTTTAGAGTGTCAGATCATATTTGCCACGTTGTCACGTTTGAGAAAAGTATATTAAGGAGTTTTTATTTTTTTGGAAGTATCACATCATATCTGTCATGTTGTCACGTTTCAGAAAAGTACACTGAGGAGTTTTTATTTTTTTGAAATGTCACATCATACCTGCCATTGTCACATTTGAAAAAGTACACTAAGGAGGAATTATTTTTTTTAGAGTAAAAGTTTCAGAGTGTCACATTATACCTGTCACGTTGTCACGTTTAGAAAAAGTACACTAAAGAGTTTTTAATTTTTTTGGAGTATCACATCGTTGGAGTGTGATATTAATATATGTCATATTAGAGTATCATATCATACTTGTCACATTAATAAATAAAAAAAGTATAACTGTCTACCAAAATACTATCAAAATAAAAAATAGGACCACACAAAAAAAAACTCTTCACTAATAGAACTTTAACAGATCAATAAAAAAAATTTGAGATTAATTGAAGTACTTATTTATGAGATGAAATTTATTAATAAATATATGAAAAAAAATAGTCAATATATTTAACTTATAAAAGATAAACCAATGATGTCATCACTAGATATTCTATATTACGATACATGCAACAATAGAAGACGTGATGGATGATGCAAATAACAAGCATGACAATCATCAGATTACAAGTATGGGCTTTGAGATACGCAGGTTCTAGGCCCCATTCCAGTCACTAATATTGACAATTTCCATATTGAAAGTCACATCAACATCCAAGACAACTTTGATAAGATAATGTTAATAAGACTCCAAACAAGATAGCCAAGGCCATTGGGAAAAAGACTTCAGTTAGTGGTGTCGGTTTTAAGCGAAATCCTATCAAAGCTATGGGCCACATTAACGATATCAGTTCGTTGTTACAAAAACTTGTGGGTAGAAAGAGAAGAAGGCAACATATCATTGAGAATAATTCTTTATCCTTTCTTCTAATCTTTTCATGTTGCTAGGTGTCTGTTAGGTATTTTCATTATTTTAGTTTTTTAGCCTTAAAATCATATCATGTAATATCCTTTATGCAATATTATGAAATGAAGTTCACTGCAAAAAATAATACTAATAATAATAACAATAATGTATACTTATTAGAAAAGTTGTGGTCATCCTATTATAAAATATATAATTTTATCATAAAATTTCATAATATTAACCACAAAGTGTATAACTTTTCCATAAATTGACATAGCGAAGTCACAAATTTTTGTAATATCAATCATAAAATTTTGAATACTTTGTTACGTCAATTTATGATAAAATTATTCATTTTATTATTAATATTATAATTTTTTTTTTGATAAAGTGATATATTTTGTGGTAGAGATACACATAACCCATAATTATTTTAAACTTAATTAGCATACACTCTAAAAGCACGCATCAACTAGATTCAATTTTTATTCAAGTAAACATTCTCAATCTAGCAACAGGGCCGGCACTAGATAAGTTGTGGCTTTAAAACAATAATTAAAAATGAAAAATTTTATATAATAAAATTTTCATTTAAAATTTATCTAACTTTTTGAGATGCGAAAATATTAATTAAATTTTTATATTCAAGTTTTGCTAACAAATTTTTTTCAATTGATAATATAGATGATTCATTTAATCTTTTTTGTAACATAGTTGATCTAAGGTAATATTTTAACAAATCTTTTTCAATTGATAATATAGATGATTCATTTAATCTTTTTTGTAACATAGTTGATCTAAGGTAATATTTTATCAATTTTAATTTTAAAAAACTTCTTTTTGCAGAAGCAAGTGTTACAGGTATTGTTAATAATATTCCCATCTAAAAAAAAAAAAACCATAATGTTGCATTTTTTATTTTTCATTACAACAAAAATAGTTTTTAGAGACGAAAACTAATGACGAAAATAAATTTTGTCACGAAATACGTACCTTTTAATGATGAAAATAATATTTTGTCTCCAAATGTATCATTTTTAGAGACAAAAATAAAATTTCATCACCAATCTAAATACATAATAAAAAAATTAGGTTACGAAATTATTTTTTGTCATTATTTATATTTTTTTTGTCACCGAAGATTTTCTCGCTAATTTTTTCTGAGGATGACAAAATTTTGAGACTTTTGGCGAGGAAAAAATCGGTCACCAATTATAAAATTATTAATGACGAATATATTTTTGTCAACAATAATTTTTAATATTTTAGTATCATTTAGTGACAAAACTATTTTTGTGGCCAGTATTTTTATCTTTAGTGAAGAAATAATTTTGTCACCAATAAATAATTTAGTAGCTAAATATTTTAGAGGGAAATAAAAATATATTGGTGCCTATACAAGCATATACAGCAATCGGTTCTTCTTCTCACACATTCAACCACCAAACCTCACCTTCCATCACCTCACCTCAACGCAACGCAGACCACAACGCCGCTCGCTATCACAATCGTTGCTCGCCACCGCCACCGTCACATCCTCACAGGTACTCTCTCACTCTCGGTCTCTCTCTCTCTCTCATTTGCGGTCTGTATTCTCTCTATTTCAAGCTCTGTATACCTCAATCACTCTTCCTCTCTCTCTGTCCCCCTTTCTGAATCTTGCTCTAGAGTTGTTCTGATTTGTTCAATTTAATTTGGTGTTGATTGCAAAAAATGGGTTTGGTTGAAGTGGTCTAGTTAGTTTTATTCATTTAAAGTATCACCTAAGAGGGATATCAATGTAAAGAGGCATTGAATCATTCCTCCAGACATAGAGACAATGTGAAAAGTGGATGAGTCATTGAATACATCAGTGTAAGGAGGGATATTAGAACATGTAAAAGCATGACAAATAATATTTGAAAATAATAATTGAGAGGGATATCAGGTAAATTTGATTTGAGGTGAATTCTTTTGTAGATATCTATTTGGATGTTGGACTTATTGTTTTCTTTTTAGTTAGTAATATTCAAAATTTATTTATTAAAGACCTAATTTTTCATGTTTTCTTTGGCGTGTTTGGGTTTAATTTGGGATTCTGTGCCTGTTTGTCTCTCAATTCTATTTTGTATGTGAATCTTGTTATTGCGGAATAATATGAACCTTGTGGGTGAATTTGATCATGTTATGTATATTAACTTATGTCATCATATGTTCAAAGCATATAAGTAGACACTGGAGTTATGTTGTGTTAGAAAATATTAATTTTCCTTGAATGTTCTATTATCTTGTTTAGATGAGAATAATCTTATGATGAAATAATGTAGTGTAGTTGAAAATTGTCTTGGCCAATAGGTTGGTGGACTTTCTAGGAATATCAAAAAAAACTGATAAGCTACATGAATTTGTGAAGAATACTAGGAATTTTTTGATAAAGCTTAAGGACAACTGAGTATGTAAGTGTAGCACTAAGGTATTGATAGTTAAAAAAAAATGAGAATAAACAGTTTCAGTAGATACCATTGTGAAGATCAGTGTTTACAGCAACCAATGTAATGTTTCATGAGGTAATTGGAGGGACATGAAATTTTCATAAACAAAGTAATAGATCTTTGTGCCCAGCATAATTGTTTTTGTGTGAGAAACAGACTTTTGTTAGTATTCGGTTGGATTAGTTACTTAATTTAATTTGATGATTATAGAACACTGTACACTTGGTGATTTTTGTTGATTTTTCATTGATCTTTTTTGGTAAAGACGTGTTAAAATTAATAATGATCATTTTTGTTAGTTCTTATTCCTTACTTGCATATAACCTTAGAACTTTGATAAGAATCTTCATTAAAGATATGGACATCTATTTGGTGAAGCTCTTATTGAATTTTTCAATTTAATTAGTTCATAAATACACAAGTCTACATTATACTATATTGTTCCTAATCTTTGATTTGTGATCAGATATGGATAAAAGTTGGATTGCCCTAGGTAGGACGGCTGATAGAAGGATGAGTAAACCATATAATGATGGGGTCAAGTTATTTCTTCAATTTGCAATGGGGGTTTTAGACCAGAATGGTAATATTTTGTGCCCGTGTATAAAGTGTGTGTGAATGTTTATAGACAAAATCTTCAAAATGTGGAAATTCATTTGCTTCAATATGGGATTATGCAAACTTACACTATATGGCACCAGCACGGGAAACCCTGTATTTCAAACGAGGCTTACCATGATGATGAGATTCAACTTGATAGTGATGAAATTGTAGGTGGTATTAAAGCCTTAGTAGAAGATCGAATAAGAGGGGAATCGACTAATACAACCCAAGGGAAGGAAGTGAGAACTTTTGATTAGTTGTTAACTAATGCCAAGCATGAGGTGTTCGCAAATTGTACAAATTATACTTTGTTGAAGTTTGTGATCGATGTGCTTAATATAAAGGTAACAAATCATTGGAGCAATAAGTCAGTTGATATGATGCTAGAGCTTTTAAGTAGACTTTTACTGAAAGAAAATTTGGTTCCAAAGTCAACTTATGAAGCTAAGAATATACAACGTGACTTGGGCTTGTCATATGAGCTCATTGACGCTTGCATAAATGATTGTGTATTATTTTGGAAGGAGAATATGCAACGCTAGATAAATGTCCGACTTGTAAGACATCTAGATACAAGATCAATCGTGGAAGAGGTAAGAAGATCCCTCATAAAGTATTGCAGTACTTTCCTTTGACACCAAGGTTGAAAAGATTGTACATGCCAAGGAAGAGGGCTGAGGACATGAGATGGTACAAAGACAAACGAGTGGACGACGAGATATTGAGGCATCCCGCTGACAGTGACGAGTGGAAGGAATTTGATGCACAACATCCCGAGTTTGCCTTGGAGCCTTGAAATGTGAGGCTAGGGTTGGTCGTTGATGGGTTTAACCCTTTTGGAAACATGAACAACTCTTACAGTTTGTGGCCTGTCATACTCATTCCATACAACTTGCTACCTTGGTTAGTTATGAAGGATCCATTTTATTTGATGTCATTACTTATTCCTAGAGAATCGCAACCAGGGATTGATATTAACGTCTACATGCGACCATTGGTGGATGAGTTGAATGATTTATGGACAAATGGTGCATTAACTTACGATGCCTCCACCAATGAGACTTTTCGAATGCATGCAGCTTTGTTGTGGACAATACATGATTGGCCTGCATTTGGTGACATATCTGGGTGAAGAACAAAGGGTCATTATTCTTGTTACACTTGCAAAGATGAACCGTATTTTGAATCTTTGAGAAGTAAGATGGGGTACACTAACCATCGATGTTACTTACCTGAGGACCACCTGGAAAAGCGAAAGAGTAAGGCTTACAATGGTAAGATTGAGAAACGGAAGAGATCTTTGGAGTTACTGGTGGAAAAGATACAAGACTAGTTGGACAACGTGACAGGAGTCATATATGGAAAATATCCAAGTAATAGAAAAAAGTCCCGTCAAGCACCTAATTGGACAAAGGTAAGCATCTGGTATGAGTTACCCTATTGGAAGAAGCAAAAACTTTGACACAACATTGATTTCAAGCATGTGGAGAAAAATTTTAGTGAAAATATTTTCCGAAGGGACCAATGTAAATTGTGGAAACTTACGGAACTAGCACGGGACTCCCGATTTGAAAACTAAGTCCAAAAATGTATTTTTCCACACTTAAGCTTAAAAATAGGTCATCGAAGGCCAAAATCATGTAACAGCCACGAGACGGCCCGGGAAATACCTCAAACACTTCGGGAGGGACCAATGTAAGTTGTGAAAACTTACGGAACTAGCACGGGACTCCCGATTTGAAAACTAAGTCAAAAAATGTACTTTTTCGCACTTAAGCTTAAAAATAAGCCATTGGAGACCAAAATCGTGTAACAGCCACAAGACGGCCCAGGAAACACCTCAAACACCTCAGGAGAGACCAATGTAAGTTGTGAAAACTTACAGAACTAGCACGGGACTCCCAATTTGAAAACTAAGTCCAAAAATGCACTTTTTTCACACGTAAGCTTGAAAAATAGGCCATCAGAGGCCAAAATCGTACAACAGCCATGAGACGGCCCGGGGAACACCTAGAACACCTCGGGAGGGATTAATGTAAGTTGTGAAAACTTACAAAAGTAACACGGGACTCCCGGTTTGAAAACTAGTCCAAAAATGCACTTTTTCACACTTAAGCTTGAAAATAAGCCATCGAGGCCAAAATCATGTAACAGCCACGAGACGGCCCTGGAAACACCTCAAACACCTCGGGAGAGACCAATATAAGTTGTGAAAACTTACGGAACTAGCACGGGACTCCCGATTTGAAAACTAAGTCCAAAAATGTACTTTTTCACACGTAAGCTTGAAAATAGGCCATCAGTGGCCAAAATTGTGCAACAGCCATGAGACGGCCTAGGGAACACCTTGAACACCTCGGGAGGGACCAATGTAATTTATGAAAACTTACGGAAGTAGCACCGGACTCCCGGTTTGAAAATTAAGTCCAAAAATGCACTTTTTCACACTTAAGCTTGAAAATAGGCCATCGGAGGCCAAAATCGTGTAACATTCACGAGACGGCCTGGGAAACACCTCAAACATCTCAGGAGGGACCAATGTAAGCTGTGAAAGCTTACGGAACTAGCACGGGACTCCCGGTTTGAAAACTAAGTCCAAAAATATATTTTTTCACACGTAAGCTTGAAAATAGGCCATCGGAGGCCAAAATTGTGTAACAGCCACGAGACGGCCTGAGGAACACCTTAAACGCCTTGGGAGGGACCAATGTAAGTTGTGAAAACTTACAAAACTAGCACGGGACACCCGGTTTGAAAACTAAATCCAAAAATGCACTTTTTCACACTTAAGTTTGAAAATAGGCCATAAGAGGCCAAAATCGTGTAACAACCACAAGATGGCCCGGGAAACACCTCAGGAGGGACCAATGTAAGTTGTGGAAACTTATGGAACTAGCACGGGACTCCCGGTGTGACATCTAAGTCAAAAAATGCATATTTTCCAACTCTTAAGCTTGAAAATAGGCCATCGGGGGACTAAAATCATTAAACAATCATGAGAAGGGCCGGGGACACCTCAATCACCTTGGAAGCAACCATTGTCACTTGTGTAAACTTACGGAAGTAGCACGGGACTCCCGGTTTGAAAACTAAGTCTAAAAATGTACTTTTTCACATTTAAACTTGAAAATAAGCCATCGGAGGCCAAAATCGTGTAACAGTCACGAGACGGCCCGAGCAACACCTCAAACACCTTGAGAGGGACCAATGTAAATTGCGAAAACTTACGAAACTAGTATGGGACTCCCGGTTTGAAAACTAAGTCCAAAAATGATTTTTCCCAACACTTAAGCTTGTAAATAGGCCATCAGGGTCCAAAATCGTTAAACAACCACGAGAAGGCTTGAGGAACACCTCAATCACCTCAGAAGTAACCATTGTAATTTGTGTAAACTTATGGAACTAGCACGGGACTCCCGATTTGAAAACTAAGTCCAAAAATGAATTTTCCCAACACTTAAGCTTGTAAATAGGCTATCGGGGGCCAAAATCGTGTAACAGGCACGGAAAGGCTCGGGGAACACCTCAAACACCTCAGGAGGGACCAATGTAAGTTGTGGAAACTTACGGAACTAGCACGGGACTCCCGATTTGAAAACTAAGCCGAAAAATACATATTAAATTGTATATTTAATTGATAAGATAATAATTATTTAACTTGCATTTTTTTTTTTTTTTTTTTGCAGATTCGAGATTTGGAGAGCAGAAGCTATCTCATTTTGTATTTTTGTTCATATTACCTTACATATATTTTGGTTACGTTGTAAATTTTATATTTTTGTTGGTATTATAGGACATATTTGGTAATCCGCACTTGATATTATATTTTTGTTGATATTAGTAGACATGTTTTTTGTAGATATTAGAAAACATGTTTGGTAATCCGCATGTAGTTGATATTGTATTTTTGTGGATAGTGCTGAAATTCGATTGTGATGTTTATGAAAATAAATAGATTTTTGTATTGATCTGTAACAGATATTTTATTGAACAGGTTATTGAAATGCGCAGGAAATTTTTAGTGAAAAGAAAATTTTTAATTTGAAAATAGTACCCCCATTTTTAAAAAATTTAATTCTTATTAGCGACGAAATAAAAAATGTCGCTATTAGTTTTCAAAAAACATGACAAATAATTTTGTTACTAATGATATAGTACCAAACAAATAATTTCGTCACATTTGCTCAATATTTCGTCGCTAAATTGAAATATTTGGTGACAAAATGTTTTCTGTCATTGAAGAATTTTCTTTTTTGCTCATTCTAGTGACAAATTTTTTTGTTACCTTAATCTATATCATTGGTGAGGAAAACTATCATCACTAAAATCTATTTGATGACGAAATATTTCGTTGCCAAAAACAATTAAAATAAAATATTATGTAATTTTAGTGATGAAATTGATGTTATAGATGATGAAAAATGCAACATTTGGAGACGAAAAATTTCGTCGCCAAAAATCAAAAATAGGCGACGAAATTATTTTTCGTCACCATGTACTTTCAGCGACAACGTATAGGCGACAAACGTGGTGACAAAAAATTTTCGTCACAGATCACTTTAGTGACGAAAATTTGATGTTTGGAGACAAAATCAGTCTGTCACCAAAGGCCCTTTTTGTTGTAGTGTTTTTTGGGTAAGATAAAGTTTGGGTCATTTTGTTTTGTTTTGTTTTGTTTTGTTTTGGGTCTTTTTATTCAAAAAATAAATAATGAATAACATGGACCTATTACATTATGTCAAAAAATTAGACCTTCCCAAATTTGGAGGCCTAAAACCTGGTAGTCATTCTATTTGCACTCAAATAATAACCTAGTACACCTAACTAAAATTTTAAAAGAATGCTGCTATTAGCACCTACCTAAATTCTTATCCCTCCCAATTTCTAATTTTTTTTATTACAATTATACCCTGAAATAAGATAACATTAAAAAGCATCATTTAATGGAACACCCACCTACCAAATAATAACTCTACAATATTGTACATACATCCCCATCCCCACCTCCACCTCCATCTCCACCTCCACCTCCACCTCCACCTCCACCTCCAGTTATACGTATTTTACGTTTCTAAACCCTAAACCTGTTACTCTTCATAACTAACCAACATAAATCATAAACACGTTACTCTTCATAACCATCTTAAAGCCTAAATATATCATCTTGATCACCATCATAAACCTCCTGAACCAAAAACCTTGAACCAGAAAGTTCTTTTCAAGTCTAATGTATTACTCTTCATCAGTTATTTCACCTTGTAGAACAATGGAGGATGGTGATAACAATTCTAATGAGGCTAGCGTTGCATTGGTATGTTTATTTGTCTTATATTAACATTCTCAGTCGTTTTCAATCGTTATTGTTTTGTTCGAGTTGGTTCGATACTAGATTGCCGATTGTTAAGATTTTGTTCGGTAACATAGTACTAAACAAAAACATTTAATTCAGTAGATAAGTTCTGAACAGTAATGAGTGAGTCGGCACTGGTGTACCGAACAGTTCATTTTTGTATCTTCAACACTAGATTGTATTTTTCATGAGAGTTTTTTTTTTCTTCTAAAACTCCCTATTAGGCCGAAATAAATCAAAAATAAAAATGTGATAGGAAGAAGAGAGGAAATATTGTTGATAAGATGGGAAGTCGGTATTTACTTGAAAGGAATTTTTGTCGAGTTTTTAGCAATGGTAAACAGGAATTTCTGACGAGTTTTTCGACGATATTCTTCAGATAGCATCAAGTCAATTCCTCCTTTCGTTGAAAGTCAACAGGAATTTCAATGATGGATCATCGATGCAATGCTCTTCACTAAGGCAATGGTGTTTACTAATACAATGACTGTTGGCATTCTTTTCAACAGGAGATGGACAGTCATCAAAATAAAAAGAAGAGAGGGTATGCAAAATTAGGTAGGTGTGCCCTAGGGTGTGATAATATTATGAATAAGAGTAAATTTGGTATTAAGTGAAGTGTTCAAAGAAATCTTATTAAAATTTAGACATTAGGGTAAGGACTCAAAGAAATGGAGAATCCAAAGAATTTTAGTTCCTATTATATCTTAATATAAATTTACTAATAAAGACAATACATAAAAAAAAAAAATTAAAAAAAAAAAATTTCTTCTTATGGTACACCCAAATCAGATTCTTTATAATCAACTCTCTTCATCTTCTTCTCCAAATTTTAATTATTTTATCTTCATTTTCTTTCTCATTCTAAAACTCTAATCCACCCCCACCAAAATTTACCATTATCATCAATATCATTATTATATAGATATTTTACTTTTGTTTTTTTGGATCGTTTGATGAATTTTCACAAGCAAAAGTAACAAAGTTCTCGTCTAACCAAGCATCGGCATTGGGACAAGACAGTGATTATAAATTATATTAATATTTCAATTACGTAGATTATTTTCTGAACCCTATTTTCTAAAGTGAAACCCATGGATATGTTTGTTTAACTTTCAAAGAATATTTGACTATGACTTTATATACAATTATGTTTTGTAAGTACCACTACGGGAGTCTCATGCCTTGGGAGACTTAAATAACCATTGGCTTCTGTTTGACCATTTTGTGGCCCTCTGTTTGTCATGGATCCATTGAACTCTATTCTAGGCGGAGCAAAGTGTTGTGCGGAGATAAGTGCTACACTATTGTGGGAGCCACCTCTATAATCCGTACGAGCCACCTCTTGAATCCGTACCTCTGCTCTGATTGTCACTTCTGTGGCCTCTGTTCTGTACTGTGGTTATAGTTATTTATTTATATAATTTCTGTATTTCAGTTTCTGCCACTTAAATGATTTATTCACTAAACTGAGTTATGTAAATGTTTTGACCTAACTAACTATCCATGGTTATTCCGTGTCCCTTATACTCTTGGTATAATATTTCTCACTCTGTCATGTGCTTATAGTTGTTTACCAATTTTTAGGAAATAATGCAATTCAGAAATAGCTTTTGCAAAGTCTTAGATGTGGGGCTGCGGAATAGATACACACAACACTTTTATGATATTTTTATATGTAAATATCGGCCTTTTTGGTCAATATATTTTGTAATAAAAATAGAAACTCTAATGATTATTTTGGTACCCTTATTTAAATATTACTTCCGCTCGCGTTTATTAATTTGTTTATGAATTGGTCGGAGGTAATTTCAGTTACTGGCCATCACGATGCTTAACCCTTGGATATGGGAAGCGGGTCGTAACAAGACTCCGCACATAACTTGTATAAAATAAATATGGTAAGTCAAAACATACGTAAAATATGTTATGATGACTCAAGATAAAATATAACGCACCTTAACTTTAATACCTTACTTTTTCTTTCCATTATCAAAGACCCTCTCAACTTCCACTATTTTTTCCTTCTTCCTCTCTTTTTTTTCTTTCCTTTCTTTCTTTTTTTCTTTTCTTTTCTTTTCTTCTTTCTTTCTTTCGTTTCTTTCTCTAGATCATCTCTTCCCTATTTATAGGGAGGTAAAAGGCATACCTAGCCAACACGTGGCCAGGCCAAATCCTTCACCAGATTCAATTAGATTTAATATAGATTGATCCTAATCTTAAATAAATAATTAAAATAATTACATTTTGACCCAATATTTTAATATAATTATATAAATAAATTAATTCTTAATTAAATTACACTCTATCGTATACTAACAGAAAATTAATTATTTATTTTATTACCACACCCATTATTATTATTATTTTGACCCCTAAACTTTTACTAATTATATTGTTTTACAAAATTACGCATAATAATATATAATAAATTATATATTTTCCTAACTGTGATTAAATAATATTAGTATAACTTCTACAAAATAATTAAAAATCTGAGTTGTTACAAGAGCAACCTGGAAAGATGAAGCCATTGTTGTAGCCCTCTTTTTTCCTTCACAAAACCCAAACCCAGTGAAACTTTTTTCTTTTTAATCTAAAGAAATTAAACAATAACTTTTTTTTTATATAAAGCCCTTTCAAAAATCTTTTTTCTTAAAAAAAAAAAAAAAAAAAAACATTTGTCCTTCACCGGTGTCGTCTATTGTATGTGAACAAAAGGAATAGCTATAATAAGAAATTTGTTTAAAGATTTTTGATAGGGTTTTTCAAAATGGTGTAATTTGGAGTTTTTGATTTGTTTCTTGAAGGATAATTTGGAAAAAAACATAAGAGGTATTGAGAGAAAATTATAACTCTGTTGGCACCATAAATCTGTATTTATTATTATTATTATTGATAAATTGCAGGGCAAGTGACACTCTCCTACTCATTTGGAGGTTATGAGAAGTTATGAATCATTAAACATATGTGAAAAGATGATAGAGAATGCGGAGAATCATGGAGCATAATGTGAAAGAACATGAAGGACAAAATAAAGAATATGGAGCATGAATTAGAGGTTAAAGAAAGTTATGAAGACATGAAGAGATATGTGGCATTGTGGTAATGAAGATGGAAGAGTGGGTAATTTTAGGTGGTCATTGGGTAGTTATTGCTAGAAGTTTTTTCCTACAAATATTTGCCTATAAATAGCCATTGTAAGAGACCCAAACTCAGATCCAAAAACCAGTTTATTTACTTTATATTTCTTTCTAGTTTTACATTTCTAGTTTTTTACATTTCAGCACTTCAATTCCTGTACTGCACTTCATTTCCTAGGAGTAGTTTCAAGTAATCGTTGTTGTAAACCTTTTCAAGGCTGGGTCATTTTATTGTAATTTCCTATTTACTCAATGAAATTCAGTTTCTGAATTATTCTGTATTTGTTATTTCTTATAAATTTCTCCTAAAACAAGTCACCGGTAAAAGTCCTCTTCATTGAGGCTGAATGAATTTCAACACAATCATCTGATAATTGGTTGGCAATTAAAATTCTGTAAGGACTGAGTGATCCTTGCTGACACGCTTAAATTTACACTATTAACCTTCGAAAGCCAAAAAAGCCAACATATATTTTTGGCATGCCTAGTAGGACTATTATAATGGCTAGGCGTAGACGACAAGGAGAAAATGAACACCTTAAAGAATGCATAAAAAAAGAAATGACAAACGAATTGAATTTTGCTATTCAAATTTGTCAAAATGAAATATATTAGCGTGAAAGAAAAATTTTGGATCTTCAAGAAGAGATCCATTTTCTTGATGAAGAAAATTTCCAAGTTGTTTCTTCATTACCATATTATTTGGTAGAAGAAAAAATATTCCATTTAATTGGAGTAATTCATTAACTTGGTGTGGAAATTTGCCAATGGAGACATGAGTTATCAACCTTTAATATCAAGTCTTTAATGACTGAATTTTGTGAGGTTTTACAAAATGTTTTTGAGTCTTTTATGACTAAAACTGGGGAAGAAATAATTTCATTAATGGCCCCGAGGATTAAAAAACCCATTTTTAAAGAGCCAAGTTATGAAAATAACATGGCTAAAAAGTATGTTGTTAAGCTAAACATGGTTAAAAATAATGTTCCATATAAGGCTCGGGGGGTTGAAAAACTCATTCTTATAAAGTCAAACCATGAAAATAATATGTCTATGAAGGATTTTCACAAGACATTAATGCCTAAAATGGAACAATCAATTAGGCCAAGAAATGATGAAACTCACATAAAGGACTTTCATAAGTCGTTAATGGCTAAAATAAAAAAAACAGCCCTATTTCTTAGTAAATGATGAAAGTTATTTGGTCAAAGAACATGTTCTTAGACCAAAAGTGATTAAATATGGTGATCAACCCACTATTGACGGATTTAAAATATTTGACATTGTTGAAAATGTCAAAGTATTTGAACTTCCAAGGCTATATTATGCCATGATTTTCGGTGTTCAAAATCTATTTTGAATTTGTGGGCCGCATCAAAATTTAATTTTGATGAAATGGCTAATAAAACAATCATTTTTAAGCATTGTTCTGATGAGATTGATGCACTGAAGAACAAATTAACTGTTTGAAAGGTAGAACTCGGCTCAAAGTGGCCAAAGCACTTCGAAGGTATTTCAAAGCACTTTGAAGTTCTATATATTTGGTTCGAAGGTAATTTGAAACTCGAAAACACTTCAAAGTGCCATATATTTAGTTTGAATGTAGGTCGAAGCTCCCTTGAAAGGACTTCGAAGGTCCATATATTTGGATCGAAGGTAATTTGAAACTTGAAAACACTTCAAAGTGCCATATATTTAGTTCGAAGGTAGGTCGAAGCTCCCTCAAAAGCACTTCGAAGGTCCATATATTTGGTTTGAAGGTAATTCGAAAATTGAAAACACATCACAGTTCCATATATTTACTTCGAAGGTGGCTCAAATATATTTAGTTAGAAAGTAATTCAAAACTTTGCAAAACACTTTAAAGTAATGTAATTTGAAGAGTGTGTATGTTGTTTGTCACTTCAAAGCAATTCGAAGTAGTACAATCGGAAGTAAAAATATATGGTTAAGGTCTGAAGAATCATGCTTCGAATGTCTTGAAATTTCCATCGTCTCATGATGCATCAAAGGTCTCAAAGTAAAGCCTAGAAGGGCCAACTGTAACTAATGGCTCAAATAAAATAACATTGGCATGCATTGTGACTAAGTCAAATCGGTGATATTTTGTTAAGAATTCACCATTTCAAACACATACAAAGTAATCCAATTTCAAAACATACATTAAAATTCGAAGCATGTGAGCTTATTTTAATTATGTTTTGAAGCCTAATAAACTCTCCAAGTAGGTAGCTATTATGCATTTGAAGCTTTTAAAACTTCTAAAATATGCCGTGAGCATCTTCAGAGCAATGTTTTGGTTCTTTTTAAAAAAATTGAATCATGTTGTTGGAATTATGGTTTTTATAGGTTTATTTTAGGCCAACTTTGAGCTCAAATTTGAGTGGTCCCACACGTCTTTTGGGGTGCATCCAAAGAGGTGACGTGTTTCTTGCCGCGTGGCGAGTCACACGGTGAAGATGGTTCATCAAAACCATTTATAAGTAAATGGGAAGTTGACGTCATTTTCGGGTTCATAGAATGGACAATTAAAGAATAACATGTGAATTTCCTTGTAAGGCTTATCCTACATTGAAACTTTAAGAAAGCTTGTGTATGTATATAAGCTCTAAGTGGCAACACTTGGATTGGACCCCAAGGGGCACCCCAAGTTTGTAGAAGGGAGAAGTTATAGGCAAAGTAAACCTTGGCCCAAACCACCACATATATGCGCGCACCATCCGTCCCTCCGTCCGACCGGCCGACCAAGCTGGGCCAGGTGTGATTTGTGGGTCGGGTCGGTTCTAATATTAATTTTTTGGACAAAATTTATTTGAATTTTTTCCAAAATGATTTTTCTAAACAAAATTAATTTAAATTTGAATTTAATTTTTTTTGTCCAAAAAATAAACAATGCTCCTCCGGTCCATTTCCAGCGGTCCAGAAAAGTTCAAACAGGTTGAACCGGTCTAGCAAGTGTAAACAATCCGCACCTGTTCAGTTTGAAGTTTGTATTTGTTCATTTCAAACTGTATCTGTTCAGTTTCAAATCTGTACCTGTTTGGAATTTCTGAACAGTCACCATTTGTCCTATAAATAAAAGTCTCATTCCAGTAGATTTTGACAATCACAAACATTCGAAATTCATTTTTTGCTTTCTAGATTTTGCTCTTTTGCATTATTGTTCTTCATACTAGTTTTAGGGAAAAATATTTGAGAGTACAGAACACAGGTTCTAGTTCGCCGAAACAGATTGTTTTTAGTGCTAATACAATCTGTGAAAGATCATTGTATCTTGGGAGATAGACGTTATTTATCCGTAAGTACCGAAGCGGGACGAATCTGTCTTAAGAATAAAGTGTCACACACTCAACTTGGTCTATTTTTCTACTTATTCATTTCGGTAAAATAAATTCTATAAGTAATTTTTTTTTATTTGTTTGATTTGTTTCAAGTTTTTATTTTTACACTGAAGATTGTTCCAACAGTTGTATGATAAAAGAACCTTCGAATGCATGTCTCTCTTCGAATACATTAATTAATTGCCAAGTATGGTCTAAATTGATGTACAACTCTTCATGAATTCGAGGTCCCTCATTCTGAAAAAGTTGCTGGGGGTAATGTTAGCACCATAAATCTGTATTATTATTATTATTATTATTATTGATAAACTGCAGGACATGTGGCACTTTCTTACTCGTTTGGAGGTTGTGAGAAGTTATGAATCATTAAACATATGTGAAAAGATGATGGAGAATGTGGAGTATCATGGAGCATAATGTGAAAGAACATGGAGAACAAGTGGAGAACATAGAGCATGAATTAGAGGTTAAAGGAAGTTATGAAGACATGAAGGGATATATGGCATTGTGGGAATGAAGATGGAAGAGTGGGTAATTTTAGGTGGTTATTGGGTAATTATTACTTGAAGTTTTTTCCTACAAATATTTGTCTATGAATAGTCATTCATGACTACATTGTAATAGACCCAGACTCAGAAACTAGTTTATTTACTTCATATTTCTTTCCAGTTTTACATTTCTAGTTCTTTACATTTTAGCACTTCAATTCCTGTATTGCATTTCATTTCCTAGGAGTAGTTTCAAGTAGTCGTTACTATAAACATTTTCAAGACTGGGTCATTTCATTGTAAGTTCCTATTTACTCAATGAAATTTAGTTTCTGAATTGTTCTGTACTTGTTTTTTTTTATAAATTTCTCCTAAAACAAGCCACCAGCAAAAGTTCTCTTCATTGAGGTTGAAAGAACTTCAACACAATCGTCTGATAATTGGTTGGCAATTAAAATTTTGTAAGGACTGATTGATCCTTACTGACACGCTTAAATTTACACTATTAACCTTCGAAAGCTAAAAAAATTAACAAACTTTAAATAATTTAATAAAATGTACTGAAAAATTAGACGTACTTAATGATTTTTTTAGTACAAAAAGAATCTCCCAAAGCCAGGGCTTGACTGGCCTTATAGTCCACTCAGCCCTATCTAGCAACATATGACTTTAGCCAGGGCTTTCATTTTCTATCATGAAACATTATGTATTTATCAATTTATTTTTTTTTAGGTACATCAGAAATTCATGCATTTATCATTTTACATTTATTTTAAAATTATGATTTTTTGAACTTATTTTTTCAATCTATATAAAAACATATTACAAATGTTTTCTGTAAGCATGCACTTTTAAACTCCTTTGTTTCAATTTTCAAAGTCAAATTTTAAGTAAAAATACGTTAATAGTCAAAATGTAGAAAGAATTGTGACTGTTAAATTATTGTTAGCATTTATATTTCATTAAAAGTCTTAGGCTTGGTTCAAGATTTGGTAAGGGATTTCAAAAGAAAAAGAAAAAGAAAAAGACAAAGAAAAAGGTGTGTCAAATTATTTAAAATGTAAGTATATTTTATAGGTAATGCTAGGAATAATAAATTTTTTACAAAATAAATGACAAATCCTACACCCATATTGTGGACAGACCCACCTTCATATTGTGAACCACATACTTATATGAGACGTTTAGTTATTTATTTAATAAAAAATTTGAGATTTATAACATTTTTATTTAATAAAACAAGAAATCACAAAGGCATTTACTAAACACACCTCTTAAAAAACGCGTTCATATAGTTTGAAACGTAACTCCTTTTTCTGACAAATTTTAAAACAAATTGTAATCGGCCACAAATTTGACAATTAAAATGGAAATGTTTTTGTTGCTTCTGCTGTTCAGATTCTTTTCTCACATGTTGAAAGATTACTGATTCATTGAATGTATTTTTATATGGAAACATTATTAAGGGTTGGTTTGGCATAAACTAAATAATACAAAAAGTCAAAAAGTCACTATCCTATTTAAGTCACATCATCTTATTTAAATCACATCACCTCTCTAACACATCACATCAAACCCAACCCAAACCTAACCCATAAAAGCCAATAAGTCAAAAAGTGCACTTTTTTAGAACATCCCAAACCAGCCCTAAGTAATGGTAGAGATTTCAAAAATTAAATAAATTTTTTTACCAAAAGTCTCACATGAGTGTGGGATCTACATGGATCTACATGGTCTCACATCTATAGGAGACATTTGGTATAAATTTTGGTAGAACTTCTGGAAGCATTTTTCAACATTATTTCAAACTTTGGGGCTGCTTTGATGATATATTCAACAGTAAAAAATATGATTATTGTTTTATAAAAATGTTGTTTAGTTAGAGAATTTGAAGAAAAATTTAGAAATAGAAAAAAAAAATATGTGTGAAATTAGATGAAATGTAGATATATTTTATTCACGTTTTACCTATCTTTTCTCTTTTCATTTTCAAATTTTATAACTAAACACAATATTAGTCATGCGAAATATTCTGTAAAAAAATAAATAAAATCTTGACAATGTTTCATTTTGACTACAGAAGTAAAAACGAATCAAGTCGTAAATAAAAATTGTTTTTAATCATATTTTGAACTTCTTTGTATTCATGCTAAGTTAATAATTTACTATTGGGTAAGCATTGTCACTCTTGATGACACTTCCCTTGGCAACCAGATTATTATTATTATTTAATTTTTATTTTTTTTGAACTTTTTGTGCCCTTTTCGTTCTTTTCTTTCTTTCCCATGTTTTTAGACACATTAATTTGACCCCTCATGGCTAAACATGTTTATCACAAGAAAAACGTTACAAAATAAAGAATAATCTAAGTCGAAAAAGTGATCTAAAAAATGAATTATATAATATAAATTTAAAGAAAAATTTATTTATAAATCTCACTTTTAGGAATGGTAATTTGTTTAGTTCTAAGAGTTTTCTTATAGACCAATTAGTGCCATTAATTTTGAAAATGGAGGTTTAATATTATTTGAAAATTAGATTTATACTGTTATACCCTTATTATATTATTTTTTTTTTTCTTTTTTATGCTAAAAAAAGTAAGATACACAATTTATGATAATCAAACTTGGGATTCACTTTTATATGTGAATTTTTTTTTATTTAGAATGACTTAAAATGTAAGATTTTTCAAACATTTCAAAAGTAATACAAAAACTCATTAGTAAGTTTTGTGCAAACGTATAATTTAAACTGTAACACTCTAATGTAACACTCCAATGTAAGATTCTAAAAAAGTTCTTTAGTATGCTTTTTTTAAACGCAACACTCAACTGAAACACTAAAAAAAAATAAAAAATTCTTAGTGTATCACTCAAATATAAGATTTAAAAAAAACTCCTTAATTATATTTTTTTCAAAAGTAATACTCATATATAAGACTCTAAAAAAACTCATTGTTATACTTTTTCCAAATATAACACTCAAATGTAAGACTTCAAAAAACTCATTAATATATTTTTTCTAAACGTAACACTCAAATGTAATACTCTAAAAAAAAAACTCCTTAGCGTAACACTTCAATGTAAGATTTCAAAAAAATTTCTTAGTATACTTTTTTCAAACATAATACTCCAAAAAATATTGCTTAGTATAACACTCCAACGTAACACTAAAAAAAACTCCTTAGTGTAATTTTTCAAAACGTAATACTAAAAAAAAAAATGTGATATTTTTCAAACCATTTGAAAAGGAATACACAAAAAATTCGTAGTAAGTTTTGAGCAAATATATAATTTTAAACTGTGAGCGTTACGCTTGGAAAAGTATACTAAGAAGTTTTTTAGTGTTTTTGTGTGTTAAATTGGAATGTTACGTTTGACATTATATTAATTGGAGTGTTACGTCTGGAAAAAGAATATTAAGTTTGTGTGTTATATTGGAGGGTTACGTTTGGAAAAATTTTGGAGTGTTATGTTGTTACGTTTGAAAAAAGTACAATAAAGAATTTTTTAGTA
Source organism: Camellia sinensis (assembly GCF_055761805.1). Taxonomy (NCBI): domain Eukaryota; kingdom Viridiplantae; phylum Streptophyta; class Magnoliopsida; order Ericales; family Theaceae; genus Camellia; species Camellia sinensis. The sequence goes on from NC_138972.1 coordinate 93,724,211, forward strand.
TATTACATTAGAGTGTTACATTATTACATTAAAGTGTTACATTCTTATTCGTAATGCGAGATTTGTTTCAAAAGGAGAAAAAATTCAAAATCTCTATAGTGCGAATTGCTCAAATGTATAATTTTATATTTATAGAAACCCACTTTTTATTCCTAAAAAAGTAAGCCAAACGTATAAGTAGCTACCATTTTGTGTAATTTTCACTTTAATAGGACTTTTGGGTTCATAAAAAAAAATAGAGGACTAAATAGTTCATAAAATCATATTTTAAAATTTATTAATGCTTCCCCCAAATTTAAATTTATTTTGATTTGAGTCATATCTAGAGCCAATCTGGTCCACATACTTTATTTGTATTATCGTTGAGAGATTTTTGTATTTTAAGATTTTTATTATACGGTATGATTAAGATTTTTATCACCATTGTTGTTTATATGTCATGCATTTTTAACATAATTACATTAATATATTTTTTAGTAAAACTAGAACAACCAAAACTAATGTAAATACTAGGTAGGCACTAAAATAAATAAAAATAAATACACAGTTTAATATATTAGAAATGACAATATTGTTTTTCACTCATGCAATTAACGAATTCCTGATAAAAAAATAAATTTATTAATTATTTAAATTAAAATCTTAAGAAAAATTATATAATTATGTCAAAAATATAAAATTATTGTATTTTTTTAAAAAAATCTAGAGAGCGAGTTTGATTTACTCTTATATTATTTACAAGTAAAAAAATAGTCAATGTGTTTGGTTTCAGTTTTTTGAATTTAATGTTTTGAAAATTGAGTTTTTTATTTTTTCATATTTTTTTTTATTTTTAGTAAATATTTTTTAAATTTTAATCATTTTTTAAACTTTTTTAGATGCACTTTACTTATATGTATTTAAAAAGTAAAATATTTATAAAAAAATATTTTAAAAAATTAATAAATACACAAAAATATAAAAATTATATTAGATTTTTGTATTTTTTTATATTTTTGATATTTAGTAAAAAAATTTCACAAAAATTATACTTTTTAAATGTATTTATATTAGGTGTGTGTAAAAATTAAAAAAAAAATTAGTTAAAATATTAAAAATTTTAATAAAAATAAAAAAATATAAAAAATAAGAAAATAAAATTTAATTAAAAGTGTTTTAAAAAAACTAAAAATAAACATGGTGAATGTAGCTCAATTATTCGTCCACACATGGGCAGGCGGCAAAGGTCTGCTTAGTAATTATCACATGTTATGCTGCCCTCTAGTAGGACAAATTAAAAGGACAATGCGTGAAAAACTGCCGACGTTTTTTTGTTTTTGTTTTTTTTTTTTTTTCTTTTGATTAAAAAAAAAACTATTTTTATATGATAAAATGTTTATTATTAATTCAATTTAAATGATTTTGTAATCTTTAATTAATACAATGATGATATATAAAATAATAAATATTCATAATATATTAATATGATAATAACATAATTGATGACACTTCTAATCATTGAAATTTATTATATATAAATTATATTCAGTACATGACGTATAAATTATTTGTTTTGTATGATTTAATCAAGTAATTTATATTCAGTAATATATTTGAAATTTATGTTGCAATTCTCAATGCAAATTAGAGAAATTCTATACATTACTATCATAAAAAATTCACATTTTAGTTAATTATTTAATCCCCATAATTTCTTCTTATAGGAGAGGAGGGAGGGATATAATTAAAAAAACTCTTTTATGTCACAACTTTGTCTCATTGTCTTCGCATTTGATACTCTACACATTATAATATCATACAAAAACTCAAATTTTACTTAATTATTTCCCCATAATTTCTTATTTGTGAATGATTTTATTAGAGAATACAAAAACTCTCTTTATGTCACTTTTTCTCATTGGATTCATTTTTTTCTTGTATTTACTTGCTGAGTAATGATGACATTCATGTATATAAAAAATTAAAACAAAAATAAAAAAATTGAGCTTTCGCCTAGTTCCCTCCACCCATACGTTAATAATTAACACAATGACAGCCACACAATTTGCAATACAGAAAAGATAGAGATATAGAAAAAATATTAAGAAATTTATCTCGAATTATGATGTGTAATTGAGATTTAGTTATTGCATAGTGAGATTCACACTTATAATGAATCTCAATTATATAATATTTATTCTCAATATTTTCTTAAATAAAATTTGTAATGTATGATCTAAATTTAATTATTGCATAGTGAGACATATACTTAAAATAAATTTCAATCACGATACATCTCTAAATATTTTTTTGAGTAAAATTTATGAGTATTTAACATTATTGTTTGCCCTAAAAAACAGAATTAAGAGATTTTTCACAAATATTATGGACGATTTAGAGATCAAATATATTGAGTCATGTTATATTTAACACAAGATACTTAGATGGTAAAAATGACTAGTATCATTTCATATTCTCATCAAAGCGTGTCATTATATATTATATAATTATAATTATATTAAAATTTATTTTAATTATTACATTGTGTTAATTTAATGTACCTGAAATCATTTATTAACAAATTAAACAAAAATTAAAAGTAAAATAGTTTATTCAAATGAAATGAACTATTTTACCTCTTGAATTTAATCTTATTTTTAAATGGATATTATTGATTAAATAAAATTGGCAAAATATAAAAAATAAAAAATAAAATTAATGCAATTAAAGTTATAAGACACAAATTCATAAGGAATGACTACAGGTCCCGCCTTTTACACTTTGTGTGGTGAAAATTAAATTGACAAAGTATAAGATCTATAAGTGAAATGAATTTGACTTATTAAATAAAAACTTGTAAATTTGTGAGCATCTCCAATTGAATGACTAAAAAAATGTGTTAAAGTATTTGTTATATGACAAAAAGTATAAAAGATGGGACCTAATTATGTGTGTTAACTTTTTATTAGTTTAGAGAGTGAAAATGTGCTCCAATGGTATAATTGTGCCTTAAAATATGTTATGTAAATGTAGGGTCGACTCAATATATATATCTAAAATAAAATTATTATTATTATTTTAAATTAGAAAAATAATTCATTTTTTTTAATTTTGCTCTTCTAATTCTATCTTTAATAGCAGGGTGCTGTGACAATGAAACGGCACTATTTTGTTTATTAACAAAAAAATAAAAAATAAAAAAAATAAACATAAAATAAACATAAAATAAATAAAACACAGACAGGCCTTACGCTACAACTGTGTTGCTTTAGGGTACAACTACACTTTTAGCCTTAAGCAACCACTGTATTTCAACATTTGTTTTCTTTTAAAATTAAGGATAAATTACATTGGTAGTTTTTAAATTTTATTTTTTGTGTTGTATTGGTTTCTACATTTTTAATTTACTCAATTTTAATACTTAATTTTGTAGACTTTTGTGTCAATTTGGTCAAATTGATAAGTTGGTTGATATTAACTCAGTAAATTGATAAAATTTATAAATTTACCCTTAAAAAGAGTAATGTAATAACTTATAATAATTTTTTGACTAAAATTGAAAATTGTCAAACGAGAGGCCTCGTTTGGGAACAGGCTAATTTAGTAACTTTTTGGCTATTTGGCTAAAAAGGTAGGTAAAAAAAACTTGTATGTTTGGGATGACTTTTTGGCTAATTACGAAAAGATGTGCAAAAAGTAGAGAGAAAAGAGAATCTTTGACTTTTTGGTATGGATTGTTGGCTTTTTGGTTAATTTAGTAACTTTTTGGCTAATTGGCTAAAATAGCCTCTTGCCAAACGAGGCCAACACCTTCCCCGCTTTTGGAATTAGAGAGGACTAAAGAAAATAGGAGAGCAGTTTGGGCCTGCTTTATGTGAGTCTTACCCATGTCATTAGCGATGTAATTAGAGAAGCAAAATTAAGGCGATGTAACATTCCTTTTTAAACTATTATGTGTATTTACATGATTTAACCCCCCAAAAAAGTACAGACAAACTAGCAGGTAGAAAGAAAAATACTTTAAGACCTCAAAAAAACTCTCATTATGCGAACCAGATTCCGCAATGAAGAGTACGAAGGATCTTCGTGGACGAACTTTGGTGCACTGATAAGTGAAAGCCTGCATAAGGAATTGATGGCTAGGCTGCCTAACTGGGATTTAGTCGAAAACCTTCCGACGGTCGAGTAAATACCAATGTCTGGTAAAAAAGACGAGTGTATAGAGAGTGTAATTGAATTCGGATCTCCCCTTTTTAAAGGAGGATGAGTTTACCTTTTATAGGGAAGGCCTTGCTCACCAAACACCTCCATTGACACCTAACACTCTTTAATGTTTAGCTAGATCACTCCTCGTTGAAGGATAGTAGAGACTTTGTTAGGCACTTAAGTAAGTCGTTCCGTTATTTGCGGGTGCCATGTGTTCTTCACGTACACGGCGTTGGTTGATTTGTTAGAGCTCAACTTATCTCGACTCACTTCAGAGTAAGTGGGAGTTTTGGAATCACAGTCATGGACTTGCCCACATCGGAGTGGGGAAATGGGCTAGGGCTAGGCCCATGATGGTGCCCACTTCAAAGTGGGGAAGGGTACTAGGGCCAAACCTCTAGCTTGGCCCATTTTGTAGTGGAGACGAGGGCTAGGGCTAGGGCCATGGTGATTTCTATAGCGACGCGAAGAAGGGTGCTAGGGCCAATCCCCTAGCTCGGCCCACTTCATAGTGGGCCTTCTATTTGACTAGCTAAGTCATTGTATAAATGAGCTTGAGTAATCGTGCTCCATTCACTCACAATTTTATCCACAATGATATGTTATGATGATTGTTAACTTTTAATTTGTTACATACTTAATGATTGATGCCCAATTCCTTTTTCTAGTATGAGATCCTCCCAATAATTTAGAATTTATATGTCCATTTCTCTCACTTTTTTCTTTTCTTAATTTTTTTTTTTTTTGTGTGTGTAATGAGTAGTACTCATAAACTGAAACAGTAATGGACAAGGAGAATGGGGCCGCGATGAGTGGTGCGAAGAAAACTAAATCCTGTTAGGGGTGGTGTGGTAATATAAAAGTGGTCTTCATTAGGGATCGAGGATTGAGAAGTGCAAAACCCATCATGTTGCCACGCCTAGTGCTCGTACCTCTCTCTCTCTCTCTCTCTCTCTCTCTTCCTTAGCTACTGTACTTTCACAGTTAATTCTCTCTATTTTCCTTAGCTATTGTACGCTCCACACTTAACTAACATAGGGGTGTTTTGGAAAATTGGTAAAAAGCTGTTTTTTGACTTTTTGCCAAGTTTTTTAGTTTTTTGAAAAATGATTTGAGAAGTTGGTAAAAAACTAATTTTTTGCTTTTTAATTTAATATTTATTTATGGTGTCAAATCAAATTAAAATGACCAAAATACCCTTACCCAACATAAGAAATTTATTTATTTTTATTTTTTTGTCATAGGGCCTAATTTGTAATTTCACACCTGCGTTTTTGGCCCTTTCCAAACCAAATTTGTTGCGTTTTTGGCCACTTGCGTTTTTGAAAAATGATAAAAAAAACGTGGCTTTTTATGGCCCTTCCCAAAACGGCACATATTAGCCAACACATTAAAAGACAAGATTAGGAATTAGTTTTTTTAGCCAAAAAATAAAAAAATATTATTAAAAATTCAATTTTTTTTTCTTTTTACATATATTTTTATAAAAAATTAAAATAACTAATTCTCAAAACATCCCCAACTAAATAACACATAACTAACCCATTTGAAACAAAAGTAAAAATAAGAATTTACCGATCATACATCCAATGGAGATGCTAACCCATTACAAAGCCGCTTTAGGCCTCTTTTGGAATATCAGGTCAAAAGTCAATTTTTAATTTATTCTCGATCATGTCATCTCTTAGTATTTTTTACATATATTTTTAAAAAATTAAAAAATCAAATTTTAAAATAATAGTTAATTTGGAATGTTTTAAATAAATTTACTTTTTGATTTTTTTATAAAAAAAATATATAAAAAATAAAAAATATTAATTAATATAATCTAAATAAATATATTTATATAAAAAAATACATTTGTTTAACCCAAATAAAACTTAAGTCATACTAAGGCCAAGTTTGGCATGTCTTGAAAAAGACAAAAAGTCAAAAATCACTATTCTATTTAAGTCACATCATCTTATTTAAGTCACATCATCTCTCTTACACATCACTTCAGACCCAACTCAAACTCAACCCATATTTCATAAAAAATCAAAAAGTGCACTTATTTAGATCATCCCAAACAATAAAAAAAATATGGATGTTTAGGTTAACTTTTTGACTTTTTAGGGAAAAATGTGTATTAAAAAATTGTATAAATTAGTGTAGAGAAAAATTAGGATTGGGAGTTGTACAGCCATAATTTTTAAATTTTGGTAAATAGTGATAACTTTTTAACTTTTTAAGTAACTTTTTTATTTTTTTTTTGATCTTGCCAAACTTAGCCTAAGTGGAAGAAAGAAAGAAAAGGACAAGTAGCCAACGGTTTAAATCACCCCTTTTTCTCACTATAAAAAAATAAAAATAATCAAATAGGACGGCTCAGACAGAATATTATTCTATGAGCTTAATAAAGACAATTTGGTTTGGATATATATACAAATCCACACCCAAACTTCAAAATATATATCTCATATCTATACACACAATCGAGGAGCAACTTTGCAATATACAGAAATACAGAAATGGATACTGCTGCTTCATTGACGACCGTCGATCACGGCGGTGGTGGTGGCACGACGATCTCCGCCGTCCACCCCGACATTCTTCAGACCCACATCCTGACCCGACTCGACGGCCCAACCCTCGCCTCCGCCTCCTCCACGTCCTCCCAACTCCGCGCTCTCTCCTCCCAAGACCAACTCTGGCGTTACATCTGCAACGACAAGTGGCCCTCCACCGCCCACCCACGTGTCCGCCGCCTCATCTCCTCCTTCCCCTCGGCCCACCGCTCTTTCTTCTCCGACTCCTTCCCTTCTCTGGACCACCGCCGCTCTCCCCCCAATCGCCGCCGTACTCCGCCTCCTCCTTCCCAGCTGTTCTCCGCCGTCGATCTGCATTACCAGACCAAACCCGTTCTCTCCAAGGCCCTCGCCACCGAGACTATAACCGGGTTGATGCTCGGCGCGGATTTCCGGATCGATCTTCTCGACCCGAAAGAGACCGTTCCAATGCCGGTGAATTTGGATTTCAGGGACGACACGTGCGAGTCGGATCTCGAAGAGAACTTGACTCTCAGCTGGATCGTGATCGACCCGGTTCGAAATCGGGCCGCGAATTTCTCCAGTTTTAGACCCGTTTCGGTCGACCGGAACTGGTTGACCGGAGATATAGAGCTCCGGTACGTGACGGTTCTCTCCGGTGACCGGAGGGGTGAGGTGCTACAGTGTTGTGCGATTGTCACGTGCGGGGGGAGAGAAGGAGGGGGGTTGCACGTGAGGGAGGTGAGCTTGCAGGTGGAGGACATGGAGGGGAAAAATTTGGGGTGGGAGGAGAGTTTGGTAATTTTGCTGGAGGCTGTGGAGGGTGGGAAGAGAAGGATAGGGAAGAGAGGGGAAGAGAAAGAAGGTTATGAGATGTGCTTGAAGATGAAGAAAGAGAGAAGCGAGAGAAAGAAGAGGAGACAGAAGAGGCTGGAGGTGGCCAGCATTGCCACTGCTGTCACCATTTTCGTTGCCTTTTGGGTGTTTGTTGTTATTAGGATTTTACAGTTTTTACATTTGGTTTAGATGGGAAGTCATAAATTTTATTTTATTATTTGTTGAAAAAAAAATTAGGAGGAATGATAAATACGGATGAGTGACAAATTAAACAGTGATAAAGGTGTATTTTAATCTCGCATGTAAATAGTAATTTACAATGTAAGAAGTGATGGTGATTGTTTCATTATAATGAACTTATTATTATTATTTTTTAGTATATTCTAGTTTTATTGTTTCATTGGCCAACTCTTGTACGTGAGAAACCGTGTTAAATTAATAGGTAGTTGACAATAATTTCCCTGTTCAAAGAAAAAAAAAAATGATAACAATTTCATTACTTATATTATTACATATATTTTTTTTTTTTCCATAAAACTAAACAATCAATCATTCAGTTGTTAAGCAGAATTTGGGGATGCTATTGTGCGGGGTGCGCAGCAGCATCTGTTGTGCGACAAAATAGGTCCACTTCTGGGTCTATTTTGATAATTCGAACCGTTCACATTTTAGAATACATAAAGTAGAACATGCCTGCAAAAAATCAAGTTAATCGGATATCGTTTACCTATTCATCCACTCACATTGGTATTCATTTTAATATTTTAAATCACAATTATTATTTATTTTTATAGATAGAAATGTGAGTGAATAAATGGGTAAACGATATCCGATTAACTTAATTTTTTACAAGCATGTTTTACTTGATGTATTTTAAAATGTGAACGATTTGGATTTTCGGGGCTCATTTCGCCGCATAACAGATGCTATTGTGCGGGGTGCGCAGCAGCATCTGTTGTGCGACAAAATAGGTCCACTTCTGGGTCTATTTTGATAATTCGAACCGTTCACATTTTAGAATACATAAAGTAGAACATGCCTGCAAAAAATCAAGTTAATCGGATATCGTTTACCTATTCATCCACTCACATTGGTATTCATTTTAATATTTTAAATCACAATTATTATTTATTTTTATAGATAGAAATGTGAGTGAATAAATGGGTAAACGATATCCGATTAACTTAATTTTTTACAAGCATGTTTTACCTGATGTATTTTAAAATGTGAACGATTTGGATTTTCGGGGCTCATTTCGCCGCATAACAGGTGCCGCTGTGCACCCCGCGCAGCAGCATCTCCAATCCCTGCTAAGCAACCATCTTAGGCAATCCATTTTTACAAAATTCATTGCAAAATCTATTTTCCCCACAATTAGTTATAATCAATGACAAAAATTAAGATATTTGGCTTAATGATTATGTAATATCTTTTGTGGTGTGAGATTTTGAATTCAATTCTTATAAAAAGTAGTTTGATATGCTTTATGGCCTTATAGGGATTGTTTGTGATTAGCAGTTATTGGATTTGGGCTTACTAGACTTAATTTTTTAGTTGACTTTATAATTATTATGATTTAATGATTATATTTATAATGATAAAAAAAAATTATAAATAAGTGAATACAAAATAATTCAAATTTCAGTAGGTTATATGATCCCACTAAAATCCCATGTCGCTCGGCGGCTCCGCCCATTGTTGTTGCTGTATTTTTTCTTTTCTGTACCCCGCCCATTTTAGTTGTTTCATTTTCTTTCTTTTTTGGGATTAACTCGTTTACAGCCCATAGTGTATGTATTACAGCAATCAATTATCTTACAACCGTGCTGCTGGGGTGACTCCCAGCACCCTCACCTCCACGTGAGGATAGTAAGTGAAAAAAAATAAAAATAAAATAAAATTATGGACTAATAAAAAGACAGTAGGGTGGGTCGAGTAAGGATTCTTTTCTGTTAGTTTTAGGAGATAGAACGAAAGAGATTGATAGTGAAGGGATTAATAGTGAGGGGATTGATAGTGAATAATTATTAAATTATTTTTATATAAAATAATAAAACAAATAAAAAAATATAAAAAAATAAACATTATATTTAAAAAAAAATTCCCAATATATAAAAAATAAAAAAATTTCCAATCATCTCACTATTTTTTGTAATACCATCTCTACCTCATCTTTACCAATCTCCCTCACTCCTCCTTACTAATATCAAGGGATTACTAATCCCCTCCCTATCTCTCAAAACAAACACTCCATTCTCAATCTCCTCCTCACTATCAAACCCAATCCCCTCCCCATAACCCCAAACAAACGGGGCCCTTGTATTCTCTACTTAACTCCCTCCTTGCAACGGTAAAGATTCATTAAAAGAGAATCTAACGGCTCAAATCACTTTATTAAAAAAAATTAAAAATTAAAAAGTAATTTTTTTGAAATGAACTAAACCCTTGAATTCTCTTAAGATGAATCTTGACCATTGTAAGGAGGGAGTCAAGTAGAGAAGGTAAGGAGAGGATCCTTACTCGTGGGGGGGATCCGGGGCATTTTCCAATTATCTTATGCCATATCATCATTTTGGTTTCTTATTAATATTCATATGACCTGAGAATTAGACAAGAAGTTCCCTTTTCCTTCTCTGTGGTCCACCCACTCCTTTTCTTTTTCTTTCGCAGCGGGATGTCCATCACCGGAAGTTAAAGTCCGGCGAGCATAATGATTAAGGCAAATCATTATTAGATTATATCACAAAAATAAATGGGATTGGTAACAAATTTACCACTACGATGGGCACAATCAATCCAGTAAATCCACCAGCAGTACCCTCAATCTTCACAATCCAACCAAAAACAAAGAGAAAATTGGAGAAAACAGACCAAAAGCAATGGGGGTGGAGACCCACTAAGGGTCACGTTTTAATAATCTGAACTGTTCAATGTGAAAAACTTGTCGAGTATTATATACCTATAAAAAATCACGATGATCGGATATCGATAGCTATGTGATTAAAATAATTTTTTTATCAACCATTAATTTATTTACCGTCTTTTTTTTATACAAAACTGATTTGATCACATACCTATCGATATCCGATTAACATGATTTTTTATAAGCATATAGCATTCGATGAATTCTACACATTGAATGGTTCGTATTATTAAAACGGGATCTGTTGTGAACCCCAAAAACCGCACAATACTGTCCAATCTAATCTCGAACCGGACCAAAGCCAAACCCCAAAAAATATATTGTATAATTAAAATTCATTTAAAATGTAAAATTTATCCATCATATCCTGCCATCTTTCCAATTTTGTCCCCACGTCTGATATTGGAGTAGTTGGGTGTAATTTAAACGACATGCTTAGAGTATTATTTTTTTTTAAATCTATGTTAAATTATTTGGTATAATTTTTATATTTTATCAGACATAAATAATTTAAATAAGTTAAAATTTTGATTATTTAAATGTTGAGAGAGGAGTGTTTTTGGTTTTTATTTTTTTATTATTAACTTTCGACTTACAAAATGCTATACCAAACAGGCCCATTAGAGGTGACGCAACAATTAGCAAATTTAGGGTTCGTTTTTTTAACTTCACTTTTTGACTAATCCGACTAAATTAGTTTCGTTTGAAAAGAATTTTTTAATTTTTTAAATTTTTTTATGAGAGAAAAAATGAAATTATTATAGTTTGGATGTGACATTTTATCTTATTAACTTATTTATCTTATTTTGTCTTTTTGTGCTTTTTTTTTTTAATTCTAACCTAAACCCAACTCACTTACCAAACAGGGACTTATTGTCTAAGGCTTACCTAAAAAATGTTAAGAAATTCATATTGCAAAGGTAGGAATGGCAATGGGGGGTAATGGAGTGGATATTAATTCCCCATCTCTATTCTCCTATAATAAATTTTTCTCATTCCCCATTCCCCATGGGTACCACCCTCCCCATTTTTTAATGGGTATGAATTTTCCCCAACCCACTTTAATCCTCATTTTTATTTTTTATATTTAATGTTAACAACCACTTTTTCTTTTTCTTTTTTTTTTTTTTTTTTTTAAGGTTTGCAACAAAAACTAAATATACCTTCAATCTTTTTTCTTTTTTTTTAATATATTTAATGTTAACAAATTTTTTTTTTTTAAGGTTCACAACAAAAGTTAAATATACCTTCAATCTTTTTTCTTTCTTTTTTAATATATTTAATGTTAACATTTTTTTTTTTAAGGTTCACAACAAAAGTTAAATATACCTTCAATCTTTTTTCTTTCTTTTTTAATATATTTAATGTTAACAACCTTCTTTTTTTTCTTTTTTTTTTTATAAAGGTTTTAGCTAAATATACCTTTAATATTTTTTCTTTCTTTTTTAATATATTTAATGTTAACAACATTCTTTTTTTTCTTTTTTTTTTATAAAGGTTTTAGCTAAATATACTTTCAATCTTTTTTCTTTCTTTTTTAATATATTTAATGTTAACAACTTATTTATTTATTTATTTATTTTTTTTAAGTTCACAACAAAAGCTAAATATACATTCAATCTTATTTTATTTTATTTTATTTGGTTCAACAACAAAATCAAACACACATTAATTAATTAATTAAAAAGTTTGTTTTATAATAATCAAATATATAATATTGAGACAATCAAAAAGTTTGTTTGAAGAAAGTATTATAAGACTCATATTAAATTGCATCAGGGCATAAACAAGGAATTGTTTGTTGATCTCTTAGCCACGGACATTTTAGACATTAAACCATCTTTCTCTTAGCAAATTTGAACCATTCATTTTAATTTATCCAAAATCTAATTATACCTTTAACAAATCTGAACCACTCATTTTAAGATATCTATGCATTACCAATTTACCACACCCAATCCATCCTCCATCTTCTTGCTTTAGTCCCCCACGAATTTTGTTGTTTGTTACTTTTAAAAAACAAAAAATATTTTTTCAATTAAATTTTTACTAATTTCACAACACCATCACCACTATTTTCACTTTCACTGTCACACTACCATCACCATAGCCGCTACCATCATCACTACCGCCACACCCCACCACTATGTAACAATCTCTACTTTCACCTTCGTTCCATCACCACCACCACCAAATATAAAAAAATATATTTTTAATTTTTTTTATAAAAAATATTTTTCATTAAAAAATATTTTCTATTTGAATAAATGAAGCATAACATTGGGAAACAAACTGATTTCAGTTAAATCTGTTCATAACTAAGAAAAAAAATTTTAATTTAAAAAAAATTATTTAGTAAGACTTTGTATCCCCTTTTTGTTTTTCTAGCAAATAAATCTTTGTACCCATCATTTCTAACTAATCACGACTCATGCTTGTTTTGATTTTCTACAATTTCCTTATTTTCAAATACATTCATATATATATATATATATATATATATATGTTGTATAAATTGTGTGTAACATAAAACAAATAGATTCATACTCGTTAATTGAAATTTCAGAACAAGCAAACCATTCTGAAAATTACAATACACAACAAAATAAAATAACATAGAAAAGCAAACCGAAACCTACACTAGACAGTGCCCTTAATTTTTTTAAATAAATTTAAAAAATTTTAGATATGCATAAAATTTGACAAGAATAATGTGACAATGTTAATTAATGTGTGTTTGATTTTATTGTTGAGCCAAATAAAATAAAATAAGATTGAATGTATATTTAGCTTTGGTTGTGAATAAAAAAAAAAAATTGGTTGTGAACCTTAAAAAAAAATTTAAAAAAAGAAAAAAGATTAAATGTATATTTAGTTTTGGTTGTGAATCTTAAAAAAAAAAAAAAAAATGGTTGTGAACCTTAAAAAAAAAATTAAAAAAAGAAAAGAAAAAAGATTAAATGTATATTTAGCTTTGGTTGTGAATCTTAAAAAAAAAAAGAAAAAAAAGAAAAAAAAATGGTTGTGAACCTTAAAACAATAAAATAAAAAAAGATTAGAGGTATATTTAGCTTTGGTTGTGGATCTAAAAAAAAAATGGTTGTGAACCTGAAATAAATAAATAAATAAATAAAAAGATTGAATGTATATTTAGGTTTGGTTGTGAATCTTAAAAAAAAAAAAAAAAAAAAACATATGGGGAAATTAGTGGGTACCCATCCCCAACCCATCTCCTGTGGATATTTAAAGAATATCACTTACCCTACTCAATGGATAAGAAAAAGAGGGGAAAACCCATGTATTTGGATTAGGTCTCCATGGATACCCACAGGGTAGGTTATCCATTGCCATCCCTATGCAAAGGTCCTAATTTTTCAAAAACAAAGAAGATAAAATCTAATTTTGATGTTTTGTTTGAAATCTCAAAAAATTTAAAGCCAATAAAGAATAAGGCATTATTGGGAAATTCTATTTCCACATACTTAATTAACTCAGAGCACACACTTAATGAAATTTTAATTTAATAACAATTATATCATAAATTAAAATGACCATAATAGATATCCAGCAATATCCATAATATTATATGAAAAAATTCTCTATACGCATCTTTTAAGAACAAAAAATATCTCAATGTACACCTTTTGAGTTAAAAAAAAATTAATCATAATTTTTTCATTGTTATCACTTTGAATAAGTGGAGTCAAGATTTTCATTAAATTACAACACAAATTCGTATTATCTAAGATCAAATTCTATTTGTTTTTTTTTCAAAATGTCCTTCTTCTCTTTTCATTTCTTAACCCACCAAACACGTACGTATAACATATTTAATATACTATTTAACTGGCTCAGCTAATTCAATTTACCAGGGATGTAAAATCAATTCGCTATGAACCATTGTATTATCTTCCAATTCCTTCATTTTTTTGGAAAATAACAAAAACTAGATAAAGAATACAAATTAATTAAAACATTTAGAAACCCAAAACTGGAAAACAGAAAAAGAAACATTGGTCCTCAAAACCGTAAATCTTTTAAAATTTTCTCTTCTTTTCATTCCACTTTCTCGGGAACCAAACAAAAGGGAGGAAGGTTACCAAGCAAGGAGGGGCATATTCAGATTGGCATTAGATCTCGTTGTGGAGTATCCTGATGATGTTGGACTCAAAGGGTGATTTTTGGGGGGTGTCAGTTGACATTTGGGTCTAGGATTGGGCGAGAAAATTGGGTATATGTCTGTTTGGTTGGCGAGAAAATTGATGTTGTAGAAATTAAGGCATTAGGGTTCTACAAGAAGAGAGAAATGATCTCCGTGAAGCTTGGAGAACTCGAGCCAAAGCAGTGGCAGTGATTGTGGTTGTGGGAGTTACTGGTTTCACTGTGGGCGGCTCTGCAAATGTAGAAGTTGGGTAAATCAAAAGTGTGTGAAAATGAGGATTAAGTGGTGTGTGTACAATAGTTATGAGTGAAGGATATAATTGTAATTTTTAGTATGTGAATTGAGAAAATTAATTAATAAATAAATTAATAGATGCGTATCAAGAAAAGATATGCACTGAACTAATCATGTGTGTGGAAATAGAATATCCTGACACTATCATGTTTGGTTTGGTTTGGTTTTTTGAAACAATTTTTTGAAACATAGAAGCTAGTTTGAAAAAAATATATATTAAAAATATAATTTTCAATTTTTTAAAATTATTTTATCTTCTAAAAAACTAAAACTATATAAATATGATAAATACTTTTGATTTTATTTTTTTACAAAATTAATTTTTTAATTTTTCAAAAAAGCAAATTGAAAGAAGTTTATAAAATCCGGTCCACTCCGTGGTCATTCCTATTCCTAGACCTAGCAAAGTAGTCGTTTCTGAAAAAATTATGATGATGACTCGTCCAAGAGTTGGTTGAACTTCTAGAAACATAGATTATGTTTACAGTAGTGCATTGGTCCCAATCCATTCTCAAATTAGTAGTTCTCGAGCAAGAACCAAACCTGTTCGCCAAAATCAAAACAAGAAAGTTCATATTTATAAAATAATAAATATTGTGAATGGTCAAATATATATTTTTCACATTAACGCGTAATATATAATTACATGACTTGTACAAGGAAGGCACGCACGAATTGACGCCTTTATTATAGCCAGATGCCCCAATTTGACCTGAATTCACACAACCCTTGGTCTCACCTAAATGCTTTTATAACTTCCAACTTTGCTTTTTATAATATGGCATTCAAACTTTCAAACTTTTGGACCATAATTTTAAATTTTATTTTTTTGGATTATAAGAACAAAAATAATTTAAAATATCATATTCTATGTATCTATTTGTTTATTTATGCACGTACAAGTTGAGAATAAATAAATAAACTACAAATAAAAAAATGTATATAGGTAAAACTATCACAAATATCTTTTTTTCACTCAATTTTTCCTCTGAAATATGCTTTTCTTCTTCATATTTTATTCAATCTCTCTCTCTCTCTCTCTGATAAGCAAACCAATGTAATGAAGAAAATTTTTAAAAAAAAAACCTTTTTAAGTGGAGTTATTTATTTTTTTTGGAAAATTGCATTAAACTCCCCTCAAGTTTGGTAAAAATACAATTAATCTCATACTTTTAACATAATTACATTGACATCTCTTGAAATTTTAATTCACATATTAGTTAGGTCATTTTTTATTAATAATTTATTAATTATATGAATAAAAAAAATGATATTATTATCTAAATACAAACATCTAAAAATTGAATGAAAAAGACATATCAAAATGAATGTTGTCATGGGCCTACTAAACCGAATTGAACTAATCCACTAAGGCCATGTTTGTTTGGGCGGACTGGATTAGCATTCCCATGACTAATAGTCCTAGGACTACGAATCCGTTGGATTATGTATCCTATCTTAGTTTCCTAAGACTACGAATTCGTTAGATTATGTATCCTATCTTAACTAAGTTTAAAATAATTAGTCCGTATTTCAATTGTTTAACCAAATATCGGATTAATAATTTTATTAGACTATTAGTCCAATCCTAAACTCATGTCCATCCAAACAAACATGACCTAATTTTCTAGATGGAGAAAAGCAATTTCTTAGCTAGAAATTAGAATGCTGATAGAACCCTCATTTAGTGGTCATCCACATATCTTGCACATGCTCATAAAAAATTACAGTTGGCTTTAATGGTGGATTCCATAGTAGGTAAGGTTTGACTTGTATTGTAAAGCTGTGTTGTCTGAATTGTCGTGGACACTACTGAAAAAGAATGACGCCTAATATTTTATTTTATTTTTATTTTCAACCTATGAACTCACAGAACAAATGTTTATCAATATCGCTATATTCACATAATTTTTACTGTTCAAATGTACATAATTAAAACTCTTAAATGGAAAACACTCTTACTGATAAGAGTTTCATTCGGACAGATTCAGTAGGTAAAATTATATAGAAGAATCATTAATCAATGTTTATTTATTACTTTCTAAGTAGGGTGGGTTATGAACCAATGAGGTTAGTTTAGTAGACAGAATTCTTGCACTCTATTAAGAAATTTCTTAGTTAATTTTTAATTTTTTTTTTTGTTTGCGTGAGTTTTATTTCTTTTATGTTGGAGGTGAATGGTATGACTTATTTATTTATTTATTTAAGTTCTGTTGTGTCAAATTAAAACAATTATGATTATAACTTATTTTTTAAAAATATCACTAAAGCATCATTCTGAGCTAAATTCCATTTATAAAATAAGGGTGATTCTATTTGTGTCCAAATGATAACTCAGTATGCCCAACTAAGCTATTGAAATTTTTTTTGAAAAAAACTTTTGAAATTTTAATTTGTATTATACCCTAAATATAAATTTACTAATAAGAATAATACATATTAAATTCTAAAATAAAATATTAATTTTTTTCTCATAATATACCCTAACTATTTATACGTATTCAATTGAAAGGGTTTTAGGGTTCATGGAAGAACTAGTTTTGAGCCAGGAAATTTCAAAACTTTGAAGAACAAGTAAATCATTTTTCCTTTGACTAAAATTTCAATCGATATCTTGTTTAATCTACAAAACTTTACACTAAATAAGATTTACCAATCCACCACAATCTCTATTTCATTCGAATCCACTCCTTTTCAACATTATCATCATTCGAAACTACTTCAAGTTAGCACTTATTCTCGGTGACTAACTTCATAAAGATTTAAATAAATTAAGAGAAGAAAAGGCATTTGATCACCTCCAAAGCCACATGCAAAGCATTTTCTTAAAGAAAAAATAGAGAAGAAAAAATGTTTTGGGTTTCATATGTATTATAGAAAGATAATCAAAAAATAAAAAGGTGAACAAATGACAAACAATCTTTACAATAAATCCTAAATCTTGAACGCACAAAAATTTGATTCAATCTGAAGGGAAACAGTATCCGCTGTTAAATGCTATATGAGGCTTCTTTTGGTTGATTTTCAAGCTTGTGTAATACCTATGGTTGATTTGTTTATTATTTGGGTGTACTATAAATTATAATTTTATATTGAGGGGTAATTTGTTAAAAAAAAAAAATATGGTGTATTGAGGGTTAATTATAATCTTACATAATATAATCGATAGTATTCAGAAATTAGGGGTATTAAAGTGATTTTTAAGTACAAACAGAATCCTCCCATAAAATAAGGATTGGATATTCTCCATTTGGGAATTCTAACTAGACGGTCCAATCCGGCTCATATTGTGGGATCATCTCACGTCCATCTCAATAATATAAATCGTTCATGTTATATGGCCCACTAAGAAGATAATTCATATAAAAAATTAAGTTAATCAAACATCAAGAATTACTTAATTAGATCACATTTGTTTGAAAAATAATTAATGGACAATATGATTTTAAAAATAGTTCATCTATTTTTTATAGATAAATAAGATTCGATTAAATGACTGTTAATATCTACTCAACTTAATTTTTGAGATAATTTGATCTCTTAGAGAGTGCTTGAACCAATAAAGTAGGACCTGTGAGAAACCTCTCCTGAAGTAAACTGGATGTTCAGTTGCATCTAGGGAGATGCCCTAATCTATAATATATATAATATATATTTTTTTTTTCTTGTGTTGTTGATGTGTTATGATTGATGAAAAAGATATGATTCATAATTTTATAGTAGGTGATTGAAAAATATGAAAAGATATAATACATAATAATTAGTGAAAAAATATAAACATATCACACTTCGGAAATATTAAATGTTTTTTCTTATATGAGTGGATAAGATTGCCACATCATATGTCATGGGTGGTTTTAAAATGAAACATAGTTACATAATTATCAATGGACAGACCACCAAATAGTTTGAACAGATGAGCAAATATAAAAATCGAATTAAACTACTTCCCCCACCACTACTATTACTATATATACGAGAGTCTTTGCTGTCTGAATTTGTCAATGGATGAGGAATGAGCTGGATTAACGTGCCACATGACTCATCCTCATTACTCGTCATTTCTATGTTTTTTTAATTAAAAAATGAAATTTATCAAATCACTATAATAAAAATACATTTTAATGATATCATACTAGTGACATGTTTTTAAAAAACATCACAAAAAGAATATTTGATGACATTTTTTAGAAAAATGTATTTTAGTGATATCATACTAGTGGCATGTTTTTAAAAAACATCACAAAAAGAATATTTGATGACATTTTTTAGAAAAATGTCATAGAGCCACAAACATACAAGGCTCTAGTGACATTTCAATTAAAAAAAGTATCGCTTCACTACAACAAAAATGTCACTACAACAAATTTACATACTACACTAGTGGCATATTTTTAAAAAATGCTACAAAAATAAAAATTGGCATTAAATATTTTAGAAAAATGTCACAGAACCACAAACATATAAGGCTCTAGTGGCATTTCAATAAAGAAATATCATATCAATTTTATGACATTTTATAAAATAATGACACAAAAAATTATGTTCGTGACATTTACCAACAGATGCCACTAAACTTTAATCGCAATAGCATTTTTTAAAAATTGTCCGGACACTAGGTAGGTGCAAATTACTTTTTATGGCATTTAGGTGAAAAGTGTCATAAACAAATATTTTATAGCATTTTGAGAAATGCCACCAAGCCAAAAACTTTCCAAGATTATAATGGCATTTTTGAAAAAATAAAAATTGCCAATATATTTTCTAAATTTTTAAAATGCGATAAATAATTAAAAATAAATAAATTAAACTCAATATAAGCACATTCGGCGACTAAATTTCCTGACAAAAAAAAAAATTGGCCGCTGAAAGTATAGCTTTCAGTGACCAAAACAACATTAGCTGCCAAAAGTAAAGTTTTTTGGCGCCTAAACAATTTTAGTAGCCAAAAGTCTACAATTGGCGACTAAAACTAAGTTTGGTTGATGATTATATGGGTTTTAGTGACTACAAAATTTTTAGTATCCCAAAGTAAAATTTTTTGGTGACTAAAAAAATTTAGTAGCCAAAAATCTATAATTAGCGACTAAAAATAAGTTTGGTCACTGATTATATGGGTTTTATCGACTAAAAAAATTTTAGTAGCCAAAAGTAAAACTTTTTTGTGCCAAAAAAAAATTTAGTAGCCAAAAATCTACAATTGGCGACTAAAAAATAAGTTTAGTCGCTAAAAGTGGTCATTTTTAGCACAGGGGAACTAAAATCCTAAGGCGGGAATTAAATTTTTCGGCGACCAAAATTTTGGTAGCTGAAAGTATATCTTCAGCGACCAAATCCGATTTTGATCGGCAAAAGTTAAGTTTTTTAGCAACTAAAAAATAATTAGTAGCCAAAAGTATAGAATTGGCGACTAAAAAATATTTTTAGTTGCCAAAAGTGGTCTTTTTTTATTTTGCTAGTAAATAATTTATTTTACATAAATTATGTTCAATAAAATAATTATGTTTATACATATACTTTTATATTAATATGGATGTATGTACTATATAAATAATATATGTTGCATATATAATCATGTGGTGTTATAGAGGTGTAGTGGTAAGAGTGTGGTGTATAAGGTTTATGGTGCGGGAGGTTGGTGGTTCGAGTCTCCGCAAAAACGGATCAAATTGTTCTACAACGAATTATCGTCACGGATAACATTTGATAGCGTCACGAATAGTGCCTACCACGACATTAAAGTGTCACTGAAATGTTTTTGTTTTGATGGTGTAATGACACTTATAAGTGTCACTAACTCTTTTTTTAATGGCGCTTGATAGTACCACAAATAATATCTACCATGACATCAAAATGTCATTGAAAGTTTTTAGTCATGATGATGTAGTGGCACTTGTAAGTATCTACCGTGGCACTAGTATCTACCGTGGCACGGATACAAATGGCACTTGTTCAAAATGTCACAAGGCTAAAAAATGTCATTAAACCAATAGTTTTGTGGCACTTTCAAATGTCACTAAACTAAAAAAATGTTGTAGTGAATGGACCGTTTATCATTCAACTGTATTTTACAGAAGAATAAACGTAGTAAATGATATTAAAAACCACTCACCTTGTTTGTTTTCACTTTTAAAAAATAATTTTCAGAAAATTTTATTTTTTTATTTTTCGTGATTTTTTATTTTTACTGAATTTTTTAAATATTTTAAGCAATTTTTTTACTTTTTAGACACACCTAACATAAATACACCTAAAAAGTAAAAAAATTGTAAAAAAAACTTTTAAAAATTCAATAAGTACCAAAAATACAAAAAAAAAAAAAAAGAATTCAGTATATTTTTCTTATTTTTATGTATTTATTAATTTTTTAAAATATTTTTTCACAAATTTTTTACTTTTTTAGATATATCTAAGTAAGGTGCATTTAAAAAAGTAAAAAAATGTTCAAAATTTAAAAAATATTCACTAAAAACAAAAAAATATGAAAACCAAAAAAGTCAGTTTTTAAAAAACTTAATCTAGAAAACTCAAACCAAACACACTGACTAGTCTTAGAGGTTATTTGGGGTGTCCTAAATAAGTGTACTTTTTGTTTTTGTGGACTAAAAAGTTGAGGGAAAAAATATGGATATTTAGGCCTTGTTTGGGAACACTAAATAAGTCCACACTTTTTATCTTTTTATTTTTTTTAAGTCACATCAATCAACAATTTCTCTCTACTTTTTCGCACATCTTTTTATAAAAAGTCAAAAAGTATACTTATTTAGAACATCTTAAACAACCCCTTAGATTAACTTTTTAACTTTTTATAGAAAAATGCATATTAAAAAATTATATAAATAAGTGTATAGGGGAATAAAGTGATGAATAGGCCGTACGGCTAGCAGCCTAAAGGGCGGCGGAGAACTTTGGAATAAATTGATTCTCTACTTTTCGGGCACAAATTGGTCGGTTCTGTTCGGCCCATGGGGGCCCACCATGGGTCCCGTTTTACTAATCGAAACCGTTCAATGTGTAGAACTCGTCGAGTACTATATGCTTGTAAAAAATCATGTTGATTGGATATCGATAACTATCTGATCATGTTAGTTTTTTTTGTTAACTATTAACTATAACACCATCCATTTTTATACAAAAATGATTTGATCATATATTTAGCAATATCCGATAGACGTAATTTTTTACAGGCATATAGTAGTAGATGAGTTCTACATATTGAAGGTTCAAATTATCAAAACGGGACACATGGTGGGCCCCGACGAGCCTAGCTCTATCATCCAATTTAATGAATATTTTACTCCCTTTTTTTTTCGATCACTGACGGGCCCATCACGTCAGTACCTTGTTAATTGTATTTTTAAAAAATGCATGAGACTCCAGTGGAGGTGTTGGAGTCCTTTTTGATTGGTCCAAAGGAGTTTTTTTTTTTTTTTTCATCAATTGGCAACCCCCGTGGAGGTGAGGGGGTGCTGGGGGGTCTTCTCCCCAACCGGACTCTGATTTGTATTAATATGTGAAAAATATTTTTTTAATATTTTTTTTATGAATAATAATCATTTTTTATTTTTTTTTTGATAATTTTTTAACTTTTTAAATTTTTTAAGGTTACAACCGGCCCTTAGTTATTATGGAATCAACTGGATTAGTCTATTTTTCTTTTTAATATAAATCCAGTCGGTGACTTTACGTAGCATTAGTCATTGCTAGATAATTATTCCACAAATAGAATTTGGATTCTCTCACATTCATGTCGGTAGATTAGACTGTCCATCATTGAGGTAGTGTTTGGTTTGAGAGATTGAAAGATAAGATAAGATTAGATTAGATTAATAGTCGTTTGTTTAGTTCAAAATTTTTGTACTGGACAATTAGTCTTAAATTTATTAGACAATTGAGTCCCATAGGGGGTGGAACACAAATGAACGGATATGAGATTAAGTGGTGAAATGATCATTTTGACCCTCTACTAATTAATTATGTATTATATTTAGTAAAATTTAATAAAATTTAATTGTCTCAAATTAAAAATAAAATAATTTAATTTAATTTTTTTTGATGTTTTATTTATTTAACTTTTTAAAATAATTTTTTATAGATATTTTATTGATTTTTTATTTTAAAATTTTGTTTATATTTTATTTAATTTCATTAGTTAATTATTATTATTTTTTAAAATAAATTTATTTAAAATTTTAATTAAAAAAATGACATATATTTTTATTGATATTTTATTTATTTAATTTTTACAAAATAAATTTATTTAATTGTGTAAAAAATAAAATAAAATAAAATAAAATTTTATTTAATCTAGTTAAAAATAATTAAAATTTTAAAGATATTTTAATATTGCTATTACTTAGTAAATAATTAAAAAGGGTAAAATAGTCATTTAAGCATTTATCCTTCTCCATAATATTCCAAACAAATATAGGATTCATATCTTATTCAACCAAATAGTCATTTCCTGACATCTAATCCCATTACTAAACAAACAAGGAATATAAATCCTATCTAATCAAATAGTTCAGGTAGATTCCAATTCTCCCTTATCCAACCCGTCCAAACAAACATATTCTTAGATTAATTGAAGGGGGATTCGGTGATAAGACCCTCACTATCTAATTTGTCTTTCAAAAGGACAATAATTATAAAGGTACTTTCAAAACCCTAAATATTTTAAATCTTGTTTCTTTTAATATACTACCCTCATATCTATTAGATCTCCTATTAAGCCATCATCACAGTGTATTTTAGAAAAAAAATTTATTTCGAATCATAGTAAACTTTACTCTAAAAGTACAATTTTACTCTGAATCAAAGTAAAGTTTATTATAATTCAAAATAAAATTTTATATCGTTAAATAAATCAACATGTTTTTAACCAGAGTAAATTTTATTATTACAAAAAATAAAATACATACTAAATGAACGAACCAAAATCAAATTTTACTCTTAGATCTATTAACAAATAATAAAATAAAATAAAAACCAATTGAAAACAACAATCATTTTTTCTCTCTCTCTATCGCCTCTTCTATCGCCGCCAAGCTAGCAACAGCCACGTTCACCGATTTCTCCCTTCAATCTCCTCCTCCCGATCTCTCTCTTTCAACACTGGTCATCAACTCAGATCGATCCTCACTATCGCCTGTCGCTTGTCGCCGGTCGCCGGCATGGATCCACCGCTGCAGTGGAGACCTGGAAGACCATCCGTCGCCGCCGTCTTGGATCTCCTCTTCCGCCGCCGCCGCTCCGACACCTTCGGTTGGATCACAGACTATAGATCTACTCCGCATATCAAATTTGCTCCGTTGTCTTCGATCTTTATCTCCACCGACTAGATTTGCTTCGCCGACCAAATCTACTGCCAAAGGATCTGAGGACATGTGTATACTTATCATCAGATCAAAAAAAGGTTGTTTCCTTTTTCCAGATCTCCTCTCCAATTTCCAGTGGTACAATTTCAATTTGATCAATTTATATACAGTATATATCCATATATATATACACACACATCACTAGCTAAACCCCAATTGCATGGTCATTCAACCGTCTCTCTCTTTTTACTTTGCCCTAGCTTGCATTTTAGTTGATGATTTTGCTTCGAACTTTGTTGTGTATTGAGGTTGATTATGAGGAGAGAGATGGAGAAGGTGGGGGGAGAGTGGGCGGAGAAGGTGGGAAGATTTAGTTTAGGGTATAATAGTCTGATAAAGTATTTAAATAATAAATTTTATCCTTTATACAAGACTTTATAATTATGAAGGGGTTTTGAAAGTATAATTTTTTTTCTTGATCCTTTTAACAATAAAAGGAAGGTAAGAAAGATTTATGGATAAATTTCCCTTAATGGAATCCAACACTAGTATCCGTTTATTGTTTAGGTAGTGTGTGTATCATTTATGTACTGAAAAATTAGATTGTGGCTCTTTGCATCTAACATAGGTCCGTTTCAATAATCAAATCTATTCATATTTACATCCCTGTGTGTAGATTATCTGTACAAAATCAAATATGATTTTATTATCTTGGTGTTCAAAAAAAATAAGCAGCATGTTTCTAAAACATTGTTAATTGCTTTAACATAAAGATGATAAATTCATGTGGCTAAATTTATCGAATCAATTCGATTTTTTTTACTATAAATACTGGGGTTAAAAAATAAAATGGGGAACTGACCCAAAGGTCCAAGCTCAACATATCATACCCCATTTTGGCTCAAAACAAATTTAATACTCCATTAAGTCCTCAAATTATCAATAAGACGAAAATACCCACAATATATCATCCAATTTACACGCGCGCAACCATCACCCACGATCATCTCAGTCTGATCAGTACACTGTCACATCTCCGCCGCTCGAAATCGGATTCTCAGTCCTCCATCTCTCCTCCGTTCGACTCCATTCCCTCTGAAACCCTACCCTAACCAAAAAATGAAACCGTTCATCTTCATCACCCACGATAATCTCAGTCTGATCAGTACACTGTTACATCTCCGCCGTTTGAAATCGCATTCTTACTCCTCCACCTCTCCTCCATTCGACTCCATTCCCTCTGAAACCCTACCCTAACCACAAAACAAAACCATTCATCTTTAACACAACACCAAGCTGTTCATATTCTCCAATCGGCGACTCTCAACAACACGAAAAATCATCACCACTCTGAAGAAATTTCATAGTTCCTGACTTCCGATTCACAGAAATGGGAAAAAAAAAGTAACATCTCTCTT
The DNA here is from genome assembly GCF_055761805.1 of Camellia sinensis. Taxonomy (NCBI): domain Eukaryota; kingdom Viridiplantae; phylum Streptophyta; class Magnoliopsida; order Ericales; family Theaceae; genus Camellia; species Camellia sinensis. Next base: position 93,749,875 of record NC_138972.1, read on the forward strand.
CACCTATTCATTATTTTTTATTCAAATTTGTACATTATTCTTTCATATTTCCTATATATACATTTTATGTACTTCAAAATGTATAAGCCCTCTTTCATATATCATCCACTGTTCTACAACATTCTAGTCCCCTGCTTTTAAACATTCTAATCCACTGTTTTTACACATAAATCCTTATTTTTACACATTCAACACCTTATTCTTATTCTTGTTGTTCAATATTGACTTTTCTTATTGTTGTTATTTTTGAATACTTAATCTTCTCGTTGTTATTGTTGCTGTTTACAAAATACAATGGGCTGTTCTTATTGTTGATACTGTTTATAAAAATTGCAACATCATACAGTTTCATTTCATCACTCTACAAGTAACATATCTAAATTTATTCAAACTGAAAATGAAACTGCAAAATTACACAGTTTAATCACTACTCAAAACAAATAGGTAACTTATTATAAAGTGCAAATCAAACTGTCAAATTATACAGTTTCGTAACTGTTACCAACAAATACATATAACTTCATATTAAACTGCATATAAAACTTCAAAATTATACAGTTTTGTCACTATATTACTTATACCCTGCTGTCGCTTTCATTTTTTCAGAAATAGTTGTTGGAAGATATTGGAAGAAACAAACCCATATGCCCAAAAATCCAATCAGGGATTTAAGTATCTCCCCTTTTGAAAGTCCGTCTCCTGTATCCACTGAAATGCCACCAACATCTCCCCCTCCACAAAAAACCCAACCACCACAACCAAAAACAACCAAACACTACAGACCCCACCAAAAAACCCACAAAACAACCACAGTATCTATAAGAAAAAGCCCAAGACTACACCACAGACCCCACCCATACAACAAACACCAACCACACCTCCAACCACAACAAAAACAAACAAAAGAAAGTCAACAAAAAAACAAGAAGCTCCTCTAACCAAAAAAAGAAAGCTCCAAGAAAGCCAATCAACTCCCATAACAAAAACCAAGGCATCAAAAGGGAAAAAAGCAACAGTCCCTGCAAGGAGAGTCTAACAATTTAATTACCGTTCCAACATCGAAATAGTAATCAATCTGTTGAAGGGAGTAAAATTCACAAAAGCCCAACAGATAGAGTTGCAAAAAACTCCTTTTTGGCCCATTATAAATGCTCTCTCCTCAACACAACTAAAGGCCTCTTGGTGCAGATGCTACAATTCCATTGTAGCAGAAATGACAACACTCTACAACAAAAGAAAAAGAGCATTTATACTTGGCAAAAAGGAAATGAAACTCAGAAACAATAATGTCAAGCTTATTTTTGGTATCGACTGTGGAGAAGACAGCATCACCACCAAATCCTATGCAAGACCAAAGGATTTTGAGCTTCCATTTTACAAACGAAGATGCAAATCAGTAAAGAGATTGGATGGCAAGTCTTTGACCAAAATGTTTCAACAAACAAAAAAAGAAAAATCAACCAATGATCGTCAAGATCTTGCAAGGGTCATCACCTTTTACTTGTGCTTGAAACTTCTCTTGCCTACAACAGGCCATACATTCAGTTGGAGTTTCCTCAACTATGTTGACAATCTCAACAACATCAAGAAGTACAATTAGGTTGAGGCAATAAAAGACACACTGATGAATTCAATGGCAAATGCAAACAACAACCCAAGGCATGTCACTGGATGCGTCATGTTACTCTTGATAAACACATTACTCAACTAGTTCACACAAAAATATCAGACATCCACCTATTTCTAACTATCTAACATATTTCAATTTTTTTTACAGTATTGGTACTGTGAGCACAGTAAACTCCTCCGACCATCCAACAAAGAATGCTTCCCAATGTTTATGAAATGGAACCTTGGCAAAATGTACTTAAAGTGGAAACATATCAGCCTTACTCACTTTGAAAAGGTATTCAAACTCTTCTATACTATCATAGCACAAATCTATTCAACACTCCTTTCACAGTCATTGTAGTAAAAATCATGCTATGAAACTGTCAAATTTTTCAGTTTCAAACAACATATGTTCAACACTTGACTCACATTATTCACAGTACAAATCATATTATGAAAGAGTAAAATTTTACAGTTTCAAAGCACACACTTATTTAACATCACTCATGTTATGAAACTGCAAAAGTTTACAGTTTAAACGCACAAATCTATTTCACATCACTCATATTATGAAACTGTAACATTTTTCAGTTTTAAGCAACATATTTCGACACTTAACCCACATTACTCACAATACAACTCATCTTATGAAACTGACCAATTTTACAGTATTACTGATATATGCCACATTGTTCCAATGCAGATTAACCAAAGTGCTTTAACCCCAACTGAACAAGAAATACAGTTATTGCATATCAATCAAAGCACATCAACAGACTCTTCAATAAAGAAACATGACCACAAAAAGAACAATAAGCAAAAAAAGAAAACAAAAGTAACAAAAAAAAAAAAAAAAACTTCTAGACAGTGATAAGGATGACTTTCTCGAAAAAGAACATTAATCAGAATCAAAACCAGAATCAGAACAAGAAGAACAACAAAAAAAAAAAAAAAGAGCAAAAATCAGAAGAAGAACAAGAAAGTGATAAACAAGAAGAAGAGGGTGATGAAGAAAAAAAACAAGTGACTGATGAAGAAGAAGAAGAAGAAAAAGAAGAAGAAGAACCTGATGAACAACAAGACAATGATGAAGCAAAAAAAAGACAAGAAGCAAAAGGTGATCAACTAGAAGACACTGATGAAGAAGAAGACCAACAACAAGAACAAGAAGAACAACAAACAAACCAACAACAACAAGTCAATGAACAAGAACTGACAAACCAACAAGAAGAACTCCAAGAGAAATCTGACATATTTCATGCACAAGGTAAATTATTGTCTAATACTAAAGCAAACTGCAAAATTTAATTAAACTAACCAAAACACAATCCAACATTTTTATAGGTCATGACCAACCACAAACACCAACCAAAAATGACAACAAGGACAAGCTCATATCAGCCATGAGAGCACAAATGCAAGATATGGAACAAAAATTCATGGCTGAATTGCGTAAAAAAGAAGATCAATTGAAGGAAATGTCCACCAAAAAAACTGGCAGTCCCCAACAAAGATCAATGGTCAAGAGAATCAAACAAAAGTCAAGAAAACAAGCACATGACCCAGATTTTGAATACCAACCAATGACAAAAGCTAAAGAAGATACAAGAAACAAGACACAAACTGCTGATGTACCTAAACCAACAGAGGGTACCGATGAAGAAAAAGAGAAGAAGAATGAAAAAGAAAAAGAAGAAATCGAAACAGAGACAGAACCTGCTACTGAACCCGAGCAAAAAGAGGGTGCTCATGAAGCAAAAGAACAGCAGAAAAAAAAGATGCAAGAAGATATTGGCCAAGAGAAAGCAGTTGCTGCTGAAACCAACCCAAAAGAGCATGCCAATCAAGAGAAAATACAACTTCAAGTATTGGAAAGTGACGATGATTTCAAGGAAGAATCAATCCAAAACAAGCCACTCGCCATTTCTTGCCGCAAAACAAACAAGGTTTGGCATAGTCTATCCAAAAAAGACCAAGACCAAATTCAACTCATCAACAACACACAATCAAGTGCTTGTGTCTAGTTTGGCAGCGAAAATGAAAATTGCGTATACTTTTCAGATATATACAGATTGACCAACAGGGAACCCTTATATGGGAATGTACGTCTCCAACTGCACAATTTTACGCTTTCTGTTCATATTCAATAACCTATTCCACAAACCTAACACATTCTCATATATAACATGTTTCAGGTCATTGATGCCTTCTCAGAAAAGCAATTGGCACTCCAACCAACCATTGAAGAATTTGAGAAAAATGATCTAGCCTTTGCAAGAAATCCATACACAGGAAGATCTTACGTTTTCTCAACACTCATTAATGTAAGCAAAACTTAACATACCTTTCAACTGCAAAATTTTCTACTTTCTTAACAAGTCTTACTACATAGTTTTATAACATATTTCAAACATATATATAACTTACAGACTCCATTACAAAACCAAGATCAAGCACTGAGAGAAAAAATGATGGACAGCCATTTTCCAGAAGATTTAAAAAACAGATATATCCATTTCCCAATCAACCACGACAACCATTGGACAATTGTGGTCTTTGACAATACTGATGGGATATGGAGACACTATGACTCTTTGAGACCAGTAAAAGATTGCCACAACAAGCACTTTGAAATTGCAAAGGAAATTGTAAGTTAAATAAAATTTCCTACTTAGTTCCATTCCTTTAAAAACATCTCAACTCATCACTATAACTACCGAAAACACCCACTAACTATTTTGTAGCAACAACATCAACTCAAATGGAATAAAGCATTACTCAACAATCAAGGAAACATGTTATCATCTCAAGAGTGCGAGACAGTAATTGCATCAATTGAGGAATGCCCACAACAAACCCCACACTCGTAAGATACAAAATCAATAAACTAATCTTCTAATATGCTAAATTTTGCAGTTTTACCTAACTAATTATCTTCATCTAAAACTTTCCATGAATGATTGTGCAATCGCCGTCTGCAATATTATCAACCAATATATCAACTGGCAACCTGTGCAGAAATCACTTTGACCAATGAGTGGGTCAAATTTCGAGCAGAAATCATCAGTCAATTCCTCAATGATGAGAACCGATCTTGGAAACTCGAGCACTACCAAATGTTGACAAAACATACCAAACCATAGAAACAATCAACAAACTTCTTGACAATACAAATATTCAAGTGAACATATCTTTGTACTTTTTTTTTTTTAACATGTGACAAGTACTTTATATACTTTTGGGAGTGATCTTCTTCTGGTTATTATGGTGAAAATGATTGTTGTCATTGATATTGTTGTTGCTCTTCTTCTTGTTATTATTATTGTGCTTGTACTTCTGATTGTTTGTGTACTTGTTTGTGGTTGCATATATTTTCATACAGTAAATGTTGTTTCTAATAATTCTTCAAATTGTAAAATTATGTAGTTTCATCAGGTTGTTTCTAATAATTCTTAAAACTGCAAAATTATGCAGTTTCATCAGGTTGTTTCTTATAATTATTAAAACTGTAAAATTATACAGTTTCATTACTCAAACAAAATTTATGCTACACAATTATGCATCCAATTTCATAACTCAACAAATAGATGAACTACATTTCAAAATTAAAAATAAAACTGTAAAATTTTACAGTTTTCTCGCTATAAAATATGAAATAAATGAATCATGTAGTAAAACTGCATTTCAATATTATACAGTTTCAATAAGAAATTTTCAACAACCTTCTGTGCATTCCATAACAATAAAACCAACCAAACCCACAAAAAAAAAAAAACTATAAAAAAAAAAAAAAAAACTGTTACAAAACAACTTCAATAACTAAAAAACACATCAAAAAACAAAAAACAATTCAACCAACTTTATTCATTACTTCCATAATACCATGTATCACATTTTTTATTATCATAATTTCTCAAATTCAAATACAAATCCAAAAGAATAGACTGTGGCCTCAAATAGCAGCCTTGCACGTCTTCTTATTGTGATTCTCATATTTCAAGCACCTCCCACACTTGATTTGCTTCACATTCTCACCCCTAGAAGGTATCCTCTTTTTCTTGTTCCGCCCGGGCTACTTCTTCGTTATAGGAGGTTTGATAATCGAACTACTGGCACCATCAAAGTCAAATCTCTCACTTGAAAGCACTGGATAAACAGATTCCTTGTATGATTTTCTAAAATAATCTACATGAAAAAAAAGATCAATGAAATCATACACATCTCTACCACTACTACGTAAAACATGCACCACATGACAACAAGGAAAACAATTCAATTGCCATTCATGGCAAGAACAAGTCTGTCTACCAATATCAACATAAAAAGAAATAGAAAAATGAACCTCAAGCACAGTATCACTAGCAACAATCACATCCCAAGACTTAGCTAGCTCCAAAGAGTCCACCAACTTCTTTTCCATAACAGGACACAATTTCGTAATCCATCTTTTAGATTCAGCTCTTCTATTCGACAATTGAGTTATGATTTGAACCCTAATCATATCAACCATACAAGTAATAGGCAACTCACGGGCCCCATCAATCCAATTATTGTAAGACTAGGCAGTATTAGATGACATCTCACCATATCGTTTCCCTCTAAAAAATGCATTCGCCCACTTATCATTTTGCAAACCATCCAACATACTATCAACTCTACCATTCCCAGCAATACGCCTTAATTTCTCCATATAATGTTGGAAAGAAGCAACCGTTGGCGCGTAAGCACATTTAACTAATATTTTCATCAAACTCAGCTTATAGTTAGTACGAAATCCCACAAATTTGTCAATCAAATTTCTCTTCAAATGATTCAAGCAATATGCATGATGTGCATTAGGAAAAACCACTGAAAAAGCGTCTAGCAATCCATGTTGACGGTCCGACACAAAGGTCAATCTCCGGCCTAAACCAACACCCTTTAACAACTGACTTAAGAACCACATCCAATTATTTTGATTTTCAGCGTCAACAATCGCAAAAGCCAACGGAAACAGACCTGTAAACAACATAACATCAAATTGTAAAAATTAGCAGACTCACAATACAATAACACATTGATAAACCAAACCTATACTAACTGCAAATAAATACATATCTTGATTACCATCCTTTGATGTTGCTGCAAGCAAATGCCCCTTGTAACGCCCCTTCAAGAATGTACCATCAACAAACAACAACGGACAACAAAATTGAAAGCCATACAAACATCCATGAAATGCCACAAACAACCTCCAAAAACACCCACTACTTTCATCCATATCTAATTCAAACACACTTCCCGGATTCGTTCTCATAGCCATCTCAGGGTACCATCGAAGTTGGTCAAAAGAAGTTGTAAAATCACCAAACAACCCACCTCTTGCCTTATCAACTCCTAACCATGCAACCCGATAAGAAACATCTATACCATATTGCTTCTTCAACTTTTTTTTTAACTTCAATAGGACGAGTCAATAGATTATCACTAATATCATTTTGCACAATATCATACACAAGTCTAGAACCAACCATTTTGTTACAAGATCTACGAGCCACAATCCCATAAGTATGCACATTATCCAACATCATTATAAAAAAAATACCGGAATTCATCAACACCCTTCCATGCACAAACCATTTACAACCCGTAAACGACTTCATCACACATTCAACAGTTACTCTTGTTGCATCATTCTTCAAATAATTCACTGCAAAACCATACTCAGCTGCATACTTAGCCAATGCAATGCGGAACGCCGGCACTCCACCTTCAAATTCTTGACCAACACTATGTATAATCCCCTTCTAACTAGCAGACAACAAAACTCTCTCTGGTTCTGGATAAAAACTAGGCAACAAACCACCAAAATCATCACAATCGTTAACCAAAGAACTCTCACCAATTATAGAATCAATCCTACAAAAATTACCATCGTCAACCTCCACAATTCTCTTATCACCCACAACAACATCAACAACATGACAACCACTACCACCTACCATTGACAGCATATTCCACAAATCATTATCACATTCAACAATACAATTAGAATATCCAGCAATAGAGAAAAACAAACAAAAGTTACCAACACTTAATTCCTTGAACTTCGCACATATTTTCTCAACAATTTCATCATAACTACATCCCTCACTAATCTTAATAGCAGCACAATAATTACTGTATTTGCACATTAACATGAAACACCCCTCCATATTACAAAATTACAAACCAACAAACAATTGTTCACAGATTCCAAACTGCAAAATTATATAGTTACAACATATTAGTACCAACACTGCACAATTCACAATTTCAAACTGTAAAATTATACAGTTACAACATATCAGTATCAAAACACCAGAATTCACAATTCCAAACTACAACTTCAAAACACATTACACTATACCACAAACAAAATCAACAAAATCAAAATCATTACACTATATTACATACAAAAATCAAATAAAATAAATATCAAACAAACAAAATTTATCATAAAACAAAGAACTAAAATAATATTACCAAACACAAACCAGATATCACGTAAATTTGCTTATCTATATATACATACATATATGTATACACACACAGAGATACATACACATACATATATGTATCAACAGATACAAACCAGATACACAAAGAGAGAGAGAGAGTGAGAGAGAGAGAGAGAACATACGCAGAGATCGCCTGTACACAGAGATTCAAATCGCACAACTAGATCCACCTCACAGCATAATGAGATCGACCACACAGCACAATGAGATCGCCATAACGAAGAGAAATCGAGATCGCACAGACTAAAAGATTTGATTTTCTTTTTTGAACGGAACAAAAATTTGATTTTTCACGTATATATAGATCTCAAAACAAATGGTAATACAATCATTTACAAAATACAAAAATAAAAAAACGGGACCTCTGGGTGTAAAACTTAAAAACTGTGGACCTATTAATCTATTAAAAATATATTGAAATTAGAAGGGAAATAGATCTCATACATAGGACTACTTAGTAATTTTTCCAAATAAAATAAAGTAAATCATTGAATTGGGGCCTGTCCCAGGCCCAATGGGTAGGACCGGATAAAAAACTCAGCCAAAGAATAATTGGGCTCGGCTAGTTATATATCTTAGTTTGCTCCATGCGCTACGAAAACGCAACAAATAAACCAAACACTAGAACCCAGTAAAGACATAAAAAAATGTCTTGTGTAGTTGAGATATTATTTTAGGTATGATTCACATTACATTTAATATAAATGTAAATTACATAATGTAATTTTTCTTTATTTTTTGTATTTTATTTTTGTATATTTAACATTATTGACCAAATACATAAGCACATATAAAAAATATATAAATTAATAAAATTATACAAGATTTGTTTGTGGAACTAAAAAATCTTATCCATCTATTTATATCTTATATCTAATTTTGTGTTTGGTTTGTACAATTCTAGATTTGTTGTTGAACTAAACTAGTGGGTGAGTGAGGATGACATTGTCAATCAATTTTGCAATAAAAACAAAGCAAAGACCCCACTCTATCCACAAAATTCCAGGTGGCATGAGACTATTGGTACAAATTCCATCCATGCAATCACACTCTCACACAGTGACCATCACACATATCATCTCATCACCAAACTCTCTAATGTGAGAGCTAAAATCACCACCACCACCATTCAAAGCAAACTCCATTCTCAGCTCCAAAACTAAGCTTAGCTAGGGAAATGGCAGCAACCATGGCCACCGCTTCCACCGCCGTCGTAGGCTTGGGCACTTCCTCCCTCTCTTTGTCTTCTCGTGTCTCTTCACCAAAGACAACATCCCTCAACTCAGGTACTAGTTTTGTATTTCATTCATCTGGAGTTGAATATATAAAAAATAAAAAATAAAATTAAAACATGCAATCAATTAGATATAAGATATTTAACGTTATATTTGAAATATGAATTTAGATAAAAATTTAAAAAGAGAAAGAGAAAATGTGAAACAAATGTGAATAAAATATATACTACATCTCTATTCAAATCTTTTATTTGTCATTCCATTTTCAAATCGTTACTCAAATCCATGATCCCATCATAACTTAATGGCAAATTATTATACTCATAGTCTTATAATTCACTTCTTGTGTCAATTTAGGTTTAATAGTTCTAATTACATTAATTCTAAAGTCTATCCTGGAATTTTTTACATGGGGTCAATTAATTTAATTGATAATGTCTTTTAAGAAGTTCGACTAAAATTGAGAGGTAAAATAGTCCATTCATTCTTCTCAAAGTGATTGCAGAATTGACATGTAGTTTAAATTGGTTCATTTGTTATTTGAATGGATTTTTTGTCTTTAATTTTTGTGCAATTTTTGTCCGATTTGAAATGGTTCGCTCGGTTTTGCATTGAATATTTTTGTACTTATTTTTTAGTCTAATTCTTAACTAAGTAGGCGGTGTCTAATTTGAAATAATTTATTATTTTTTAATTAATCATTTTTCCTTTAAAATTATGTCAAATTTCTTAAAAAATACTATTAATTGCTAACTACATGCATAAAATTAACACAAAAGACAAATTACAAATAGCACCTATATAATTTGCCCATAATGTGCTTAGATTTTGAAAAAGTTCAAAAAAAAATAAAAATGATCTACATGTTAATGTACAGCCTTCCTGACGTCTCCGGTGAGGGTGAGAAATCCTCTGGTGCAAGCACATGCTTCGGGAGGAAAGTTCACATGGTAATTTTACTACTTATTATGGCACAATAATAATTAATCATGACCGTTGGTTCTAATGATGATATTTGTAACTGAATTTTGATGTTGATGATCTTAAAGCTTTGAGAGAGATTGGCTGAGAACAGATCTGAATGTGATTGGATTTGGGCTGATCGGATGGTTGGCACCGTCGAGCGTGCCGGCGATCAACGGGAACAGCTTAACAGGGCTGTTCTTCTCTAGCATTGGAACTGAGCTCTCTCACTTCCCCACTGGCCCTGCTCTTGATTCTCCATTCTGGTTAGTAATCATTTATTTATTATTGTCATGCTTGGTTTAACTAAAGGGAAAATAATTTATATTGGTAATAGAATCTCCATTCACCAAAGAGAATGGCTATTTCATTATTCTTTTATAATGATATAGTTGTGTTGAGGTTTAACATTTTAAAACAAACTACTCATAAAAATAATATTTAATTGTCATATGTAAAATTTGTATACGAGTGTTGTTTTTCGAAATCTTTATTTAATTGAGCTTTCAAAACTTTGTATTTGGATTTTTAAAAATTATTTATGCTCAAAAAAGAAAAGTAAAATCATATATGAAAATAATAAGTATTTTTTTTTTTTTTTTAATTTTGAGTTTATAAAAAAATTCTCAAACAAACTAACAAATCTAAACCAAAAGAAACATTTCCTTGGTTGAACTTGAGTGGGCCTCCCATTGGAAAGGCAGTGGTTGGGCTACAGTTGATGTGTTGGCTTGGATCCTATTAGGCCTATTAACCCTTCCTGTTGGGCTTATATGACCTAGTTTTTTTTTTTTTTTTTTTTTTTTTTTCTCTCCAAAATACCAACTTAATATTATCACCTAGCTTTATAAAAGCCTAACATAAAATTGACCCAGTTGCTATTAAGGAACAGGTTTTTAATTTTCTTTTTATTTTTAAGAAAGGTCTATACTAGTAACTTGAATGTTGTTTGACTGAAATTCCTGCTTGCTATTTATTCCATGAAATAAGCAAAATAATACAGAAATTGTAAAGCAATGACTTGTGACTTAAAAAAACAAAACTCAATTCATACCCTTAGCTTAGGCCTGCAAACTCTCTTGGTGGGGTGTTAGACCGTTACCACAAACCTTGTCCTCCAATCTCATTCTCTCATAATCACATAATTTATATTTAATTAATGTTAAATTTACAAAAATAAATAAATAAATAAAATATTCGTGCGATCATAAGTGCATGATCCAAAGCATGTGTGACTAATAATGCATCATATATGACATACTAATTTTTATTTTTTTTGGGTTTCTTAAATGAATGTATAGGTTGTGGATGGTTTGTTGGCATTTAGGGCTGTTCTTGTGCCTTACTTTTGGGCAAATTGGCATCAAGGGGAGGACAGAGGAGTACTTTTGAGATGGCAACATGGTCTTTCTCTATCTGTAATCTATATGTATGATAAAAACTCTATTATTTATATTTATCTGTAATCCATGTAAGATAAAAACAAAACTTTGTATGTAGTTTCTCACCACTTTTACCCTTTCTTCAATTCATGTTCAAGATAAATACTCCCTCACCCCCTTTCTTTGTTGTTCAATGGTTGCCTTAAAAATAAAAAATAAAAAAAGGAAAGGAATTTATAATGCGATCATGCTACGTAGCTTGAATGCCGCGGCTCGAAACGCGGCTCGACACCAAAACGACGTCGTTTTGGTGTCTATTTTGTTTTGTTTTTTTTTTTTTTTTTCCTGGTTTTGCAGAACGAAGAAGAAGAAGAAGAAGGGAGAAGAAGAGAAGGGAAGAGGAGGAGGAGGAGGGAGGGGAGGGGGCCATAAAAACCGGTTTGAGGAGGAGGGGAGGCTGGGCTGCGACGGAGGAGGAAGCAGCAGCGGCGGCCGGAGCTGCGACGACGGCGGGGCGGGGCTGCGACGACGCCGACCTTCTTCCTCTCCCTCCCTTCTCTTTCTCCTCTCCCTCTCCCTCTCTTCCTCTCGAGCCATTTCGAGCATGGTAGCTTCGAGCTACCAGGCATTTTCCTTTATAATGATAGTATAGATCCTACTCACAAGACTTTAAATCCATAAGTCCTCTATTAAGTTTATATGACCAATCTATGCTTACAAATTCAAGAACACTTGGCCTTGTTTGATTTGTATTTGAGACATGTTTTGAGATAAAAAGTACGAAAATTTGTTTGGTTTAATTTTTTTTCAAAAAATGTTTTGAAAAATTATTTTGAGAGAAAGTTTTGAAAAAAGTGATTGATTTGATGTGTATGAGAGAGATTTGTTTAGAAAAATTGTAAACCAAATAAGTTTTGAAAAATTATTTTTAAAAAAATTTGTTTGGTTTGATTAACTTCGAAAACTTATTTGTAGAGAATTTTTCCTAAAATTTTTTCCGAAACACAAACTAAACAAGGCCTTCTCTCATCAGAAACCCTAGAAATGCTCCTTCTATCTTGAGATTCAAACTCAGAGATCTTGACACCAATCACTCCCAAAATGCAAATGGCTTCAATCAAATCCGTTGCATTGCAAAACAACTCTTTTGATTCTCGATCTTCAACCCAATCTCACCACTCCGATCCATCCTCCTCCACCAAGCTCAACAAGCCCAACCAATCATCTCTCAAACGCCACATTGGCGGATCCACCGCCGCTGTAACTAATTTTTGCCGGCGTAGCAGAGTAGAACTCTTCGCGTGCCATTGTCAAAGCCAAATCGTCCGACATAGCTCAAGTAAGAGTGAAAAACGATCAGAATTTTAGTGACCATCGTCGTCGTCTCTCACCGTCGTGACCCAATTATGCCAATCTCGAACCACACCTGGATATTTTCAAATCTAAAAAAATGTAGAAGAATGAGGAAAAGGTAAGGTGAGAGAGAGAGAGAGAGCGCGTAAGAGCGACGGATAATATCCTCAGTTTTAAAAATAAAAATAAAAATAAAAATAAAAAATTAATAATGTTCACAGTTTTATTAAATAGTCGAATTAAATCAAAGAGTAAAAGTGTAAAAATGTTTAATATCATGTTTTTTTTTTTTTTCATTAGTTAGCGAAACAACTATCTAGAATATTGGGGGTATTTGTTTCAGCTTTTCAGAGTTAACTTATGGTTTTTAGTTTTGAAAAAGTTATTTTGGACGGTTTGGTTAAACTTATTTCAAACAACTTCTGATTCTAACAGCTTATTTTAACTCAAAAAAGCTGATTCTGAGAAGCTGCTCACCCATTGCTTCTGATTATCAGCTTCTGCTGTGGACATGTTAATTTATGGTTATACTCTTAAATTTTTTTATTTTTTATTTTTTTAAAAATAGAAAAAGACCCAAATGGACTATAGATTATTATTATTATTTTTTATGAGAAATGTAGACAAACAAAAAATAAAAATTAATTGAAAAAGCTATTTCACAACTTATTTAACAAACACTACTCAGCAACTTAAATCTATAATCCAATAACTACACCAAACAGATTAACAACTTCTGATTAAAGTCATAATCTATAATCTGTTAAGTTATAATCTATAAGCTGTTTTAACAGTTACACCAAACGGGGCCATTATTGTGCAAAATTGATAATATTCTTAGTTTAAAACTAAAAAAAATTGATAATGTTCTCTATTTTACTGGATAGTCGAATCAAAACAAAATTCAAAAGGACAAAAACGTCATTATATCTCAAAATATGACTTATTGGTTCAAAAAAATTTATACACCTGAACTACCACAGTCTAGGTGAATATAACTTTTAAATAATTAACTAAAAAAAATGTGATTCAACTAATCTAAACACATCCTAAGATCTTCTACTCACTATCACTAAAATAATAATGGGCTTACACATCATCTACTATCGCCAAATATAGAGCTTGTTTGACATAAATTTTTTGAGATTTTTTGGTTATTTTAGTCCAAAAAAAATAAAATAGATTTTTTAACTTAATAAAACAAAACGACACATTCAACCTACAATCATTATATTTTTTCTCTCACAAAAGTTAAAAAAGTCAAACAATTCATCCCAAACGAGATTTTTTAACTTCAGACTAAAATAGTAAAAAAGTTAAAAAATCAAAAAGTTAAAAAGTCAACTCACATTTCAAAAAAACCCATAAATGATACGTAATATCTCCATATAAATTGCCACACCTTCACACTCATGTAGGTAAAAATCAGTCAAGGTGTTTCGTAAGTCTTACACGTCACTCATATTTCATCAAGAGTATAAAAATTGAACGTTTTAATGTTATAGGTTATGTTGTCAATAGTTTACTATACACGTTACGTATTTTATGATTTCTTTTAGAAGAAAATTGATACTATCATTAATGCATATGTTAAATTCAATGCATCATACGATGCATATACGATATGTGATATGATATACGACACACGATGTAATACGCTACTTATGTTACATAAATATGTAAAAGACATTTACACACAAATATTAATTTATGAACTTATAATCTGTTGAGTTCTAATTAAAATTTTTTGAACCTTCAAGTTCCATTAAATTTTTAATAGTCGAAATTGGCCTTTAAACAATAATTGTTTATCATTTATGATTATCTATAAAGGAATATAATGATTTAACATTTATTTTGATTTTTAAAATTTTAAAATATCAACTTTCAAATTGAAAAAAAAAAATTCAAAAAATTATGTACGAAAAAAAACTACTTTTTTTTTTGAAAAAATTGAAACAAATTGATTTTTTTTTTTTTTTGTGCAAAACTAAAAATTTTGTGTCTATAAAAGGAGCATGATGGTGGAACATTGATTTGAAAAACTAAAAAAAAAAAAAACAAAAACAAAAAATTGAAAAAACTAATCACCTTGCTTGTTTCCATTTTTCAAAAAATACTTTTCAGAAAATTATGCTTTCTTATTTTCCGTGTTTTTTTGTTTTCACTGAATTTTTTTAATATTTTAAGTAATTTTTTTACTTTTTAGACACACCTAACATAAATACACCTAAAAAGTAAAAAAAAATATAAAAAAAATCTTTTAAAAATTCACTAAATACCAAAAATACAAAAAAAAAATTCAGTACATTTTTTGTATTTTTATGTATTTATTAATTTTTTAAAATATTTTTTCACAATTTTTTTAATTTTTAAATACATCTAAGTAACGTGCATCTAAAAAAAATGTTTAAAATTTAAAAAATATTTACTAAAAACAAAAAAACACGAAAATCAAAAAAGTCAATTTTCAAAAAACTTAATCCAAAAACTCAAACCAAACCACTGAATAATATTTTCAGTTTTAAAACTGGAAAACGCTGATAATGTTCTCAATTTTATTGAATAGTTGAATCAAACTAATAAGTAGAAGGACAAAAATGTTTAATCTCATGCTCTATTTTTTTTTTCTCAGTTAGTGAAATAATTATCTGGAACATTATTATACAAAATTGATAATGTTTTAGTTTTAAATTGAAAAAAACTGATAATATTCTCAGTTTTATTAAATAAGACTTATTGGTTCAAAAATCTTGAATAGAACTTGAGTTATCATTTGTAATAGGACTTTTAAGTAATTAACTCATACTTAAATTTCTTCAACAAATTTGAAAAAAAAAAATTAATTAATTATTTTATGTAGATAAATATTGTCAAAAATTTTCATTAACTTATTAAAAAAAAGAAAAACTATTTTTAATACGAGAATGGTACTTTTTAGTTTATTTCTCTACTTTATGACATATCTATTATATGGTTTAAGAATCTTGCGTTATTAATTTATGTCATGCGAAGATAATATGTATTGTTGCATATATATATACATATATGAATAATGCTTGGGACCCCCTTTTGGAGGTCACCCCTCACCCCCCTTTGTCACGTGACAGGTGGTGATTGGAGGAGTAGGAAAAAAAAGAAAAATAAAAAGAAAATGTAACCAATGGGAGAGAGAGGGGGTCAAAGGGAGTGGGGGAAAAAGGGGATGAATCATTGTTGTCATGAGATATTTATTTTTTATAATTATATTTATTGTTTTACTTAATTCTAAGAGAAAATTTCATTTTTATCCCTATACTTTTCCTCAATTTTCAATTACACCCCTAGACTTTGAATAATTTCAATTTTACCCTCAAAATTTTTGAAATCGTATCAATTTTGCTCTTCCGTCAAATTTGAAATGAAAAAAGTTTAAAAAAAAAATTACATTTTGGTCTCAAATTTCAAATGATACATCGCAAACCCACCATCTTCTTCTCAAATCCACCATTTCCTCAAATCCTCTCCAAATCTAAACCCTAAAACCCCTTATTCTTCTTCAACTTCTCTCATCCTTCTCTGTTCCAGTTTCTTACACACTTTCCAACCCCCCCCCCCCCCACACACACACACACACACATAGAAAGAGAGAGAAAGGAGAAGATAAAAGATAAAAGGAGAATACATAGAAGAAAATAATCCCAAACCTTTGACGAAACCAACAGCCCCACTACCGCTACCATGCAATCACTTATGAAGAGATTAGCATCCTCACATTCAACTAAAATTTGGTAATAACTTATCATTTGCAACAGAGTAATAATAATGATAAATAACCATTGAACTTCCTATCTACAAACATCAACATTTATATCACACAACTCAAAATAATATGCATATATTGAAAGAAAAATTGAAAACCAGAAATCCTATCTCCGAAACCGAGCACTTGACACAATTCAGTAACTTTTTGATACCTTGTGGCAATGGCAACAAAAATCAAAAGTTTCTCTACACTAAACTCGTCTCCCAAACCATAAGTCCTCACAAGAAGAAGAAACCCAAATGCCTCCAATGGATTCTCACCATCAGAACCCACTTTCCCTTTCCACTCATTAACCAATTTCCTCGCTCTCTCCTTCACTTCACTCCTAATCTCCGGCTTCACACCCATCAACTCCAACAAAACTATATAGCTCCACCTTGAATCATACACCTGATTTTGTCACATAGAAATCTTCCATCGGAGTGGAGTCCAGAATAAGCCGATGCACGTCAAAAAGCTCGGCTCTGATCGTGGCTCGCTCATCGCGCCGCTCTGGCCGAACCGAGACAAGTGAATCCGATTGTTGGATTTGATTTGGGGGTTGTTTGAGTGGTTGAGATTGGGGGTTTTATTGGGATTAGAGGAGAGTGAACTAGGTTTGGAGGGAGGAGAAGTGGGAATCAAGGTCGGACCATGAGAGGGTAAAGGAGGAGAGAGAAGATGAGTGGGATTAAAGACCTTTGAAGGCTTTTCAAAGATTCTCTTTCTTCGAATCACAAGACTCACAGCTACTGAGAT